>NC_134506.1:18681109-19306783 GCF_027942865.1 Odontesthes bonariensis | reverse complement strand
CTCTCAACTTCTTTGTTTGGATAGCAAAGATGTTTTTAAAAATTCAGTCCTGAAATCTTTAGCGGAATGTTTGGTGGTTAAAAGCTTGTTTCAAGTAAGATTACGTATTAGAAACTGGGTCAATAAAGGACTAGACAATAAATGTTGTTAATATAGGTCCTTTAAGATATAGAAGGACAGAGGTGTGTGTGCACACATTATTGGAAAACACTGCGGCCTGCTTGTACAGCCGCCAGTCGACAATTCTAACATCATCCATTGAAAGTTATCCAAGCAGGATGCTTTGCTTTCAAGGACGTATAAGAAACATTCAAACAAAGATTCACATAAAGTCCAGTCCTGCCTCCTTACAGTATATTCTGTCCTTACAAAAGTATCCATTAATTATTTATTCTCAGTCCTGCACTGAGTGTTGTGAGTGCTTGATATTCATGTTGCAAAGTAAGTAATGAAACGGGTCAGGGCAATGGGCAGATGTTTGTTTTGGGCTTCAGATCCCTGAGTTTTTATCTCATGCTACTAGTCAGTATAAGCATTTTGATTGTCATACCTCAACCATGACACTGCCCTTACCTTGACATTGTAGTTTTAGTTTTTGAACAACTCACTATTCATAAACATCTAAAAAAAATCTGAAAGCACAGATCCTTTTATACTGTTACTATGGATTCTTGGTACAAGGAAGGAATCCATAATCCATTTCTGTCCACCCGCAAACTTCCTGAATGATTGGCAGCTTAACAGAGTGGCTAATTTGTCAGCTGTTTGATTCCTGCTGCTGAATGACAGGCTATACAGCTAGTGTAGTTAGTCTTATGGATCTTGGATGGCTTATGCTCAAAGTCAAGCTGAATCTGACAAAAGAATGTGTCAAACCCATTTTCTATGAAGTTGGTATCTTTCACGTCAATCAAGTTATTCTAAAGAGTTCTGAGCAAAAGTATTGAGTCACATCTCATTTATTTAGACTTTGCTTCCAAACAGACAGACTTTCTTGTCAACGTTTAAAGTGGTCATAGTTCTTCAAACTTTCCCATGGTCTTTTTTCTTTGGACTTTGGCTCCTTTTTTTTTAAACTAATTTTCGTTCCAGTCCTTGAACCTGAATATTTTATGAGTGTATATGTATATGAGTGTTTGAGCCACTTCACACTGACCAATGAATCATTCAAGCATTAAAAAAGCACTTAACTTAAAGGGGAACTCCGGGGCATTTGAAGCGCAATCCCATTGCTAGAGGTTGTCAAATACTGACAGTAGGACACAGACAGGTGCAAATCTGCGCTCCCTGTGTGGAGATCGCGCTGTTCGCTCAGCCTGTCATGCGAGGCTAATACGTGGTGGCTAAGGGGCAAGCGCTAACCCTTCCACGTAAAACAACAACTTGCACACTGCAGAAACGTCACACCACTTTATAAACCATCCGACAATAAAGTCACAAGCCTTACCATCAAAACCATATGCATGGTTCTCACATTACTGGCATGGGGACGTTACAAAACAACTTTATAAACAGCATGTAACTCACCGGTTAGTTGTACGCTCGCGCATGTGAAAGCCCAAAAGAGTCGATGGACGATAATCACATATACAAAACAATTATCTTCTCTAGAAAAACTGCGTTCAAGTATTTAAAACATTACAACAATATTACTGGGCATGTATTGTTGTAATGTTTTAAATACTTGAACGCAGTTTTTAGCTAGCCACCACGTATTAGCCTCGCATGACAGGCTGCGCGAACAGCGCGATCTCCACACAGGGAGTGCAGATTTGCACCTGTCTGTGTCCTACTATCAGTATTTGACAACCTCTAGCAATGGGATTGCGCTTCAAATGCCCCGGAGTTCCCCTTTAAGGGATGAATCACTCAGTCGGGTTACATGGCACTGAAAGGATCGAATAATTGGCTAAATTACAATAAAACTGAGTTATTAAGTTAATGTAGACACCTTAATCGGACAAGAAATTGGATCAGATCGGATTACTCCGAGATAACTCGGTTGAAAGTCGAATTAAACATGCCATCGGAAAGAAACAAACAACGCGATGGAGAATGCGCCGTTGTGCATCGTGTTTGTGCAATAAGCAGCTCATCACAAACGGAGTGTAGAGGGACATAGCTTCATCTTGCTCTTCTCGAATACCTGAGTTTGTTGTTGTGGTTGGTGGTGGTGAAGTGGTCAACCGGAAGTGGCTCTATTAGCAATAGTTGAAATGGGTACAGTGCCACCTATCGTATCGGAGTATGACATGCTTTGTGCCTATGATTCGATTCATTCACCGCCATATATCCAAGGATAATTACCCTTGCTCAAATAAGGAGCAACTCAGTCTTATTGTAATTTAGCCAATAATCCGATCCTTTCAGTGCCATGTAACCCCACTGAGTGTTGTAGCTACACTGACAACAGACAACTTAGCAGAGAACCATTAGTATCTTTGGATAATTGGTTACCAGCAGCCTGTGACAAAGACATAGAATTTGTTTTGGAAACTGTAAGAAGACATGGCAGACCAGGCAGTGTTTGTAGGTGGGGTCTAGAAGCCTCATCAGAAATGGTCTCCATGGAAGGGTGGCTGTCAAGAAGCCATTCTCAAGTAAGGGAAACATGGAGAAAAGGCTGAAGTGCGCCAAATGACACAAGAATTGGACAGAAAATCAGTTACAAGAGGTCTTATGGAGTAATGAATCTTCCCCAGAGCCCGGACCACAACATTACTGAAGTAGTGCAGGATCATCTTGACAGAGAACAGAACAAAAGGCAGCCAACATCCAAAGAAAAGCTTTGGGATGTCCTTCAAGAAGAAGAAAGAAATGACAAGAGAGCTTGTCTAATAGTGTTCAGGCTGTGTTGATGAATAAAGGTACTCATAACAAATATTAACTTTCAAGCTAATTAAAAGTGTACAAACTCTGTTTTTGCCTTACATACTGTATATACTATTTCAATGAATTGCTGCACCTATTTCCCGTTTTCCTCATAACGTATAAAGAAATGTGCAGTTGCTCAAGACTTTTGCACTGTACACTAATTGCACCTGTTAATTGGGTTTGGCATTTCAAATAGCAGCAGGAAGTACCTAACATAACAGGATGCAAACCATGAAAAATAGAGGCAATGCTGCTGCGTATGACAACATGATTATAGGCCAGCCAAAAGGGGACTGAGTGGCTGGTATGACAGCTTGAAATGCCGCATTCTTCTTTAACCCTGACTCACTACACACACAGAGAAATGTTTGTGGGTGCAAGGTAAAACTGAAATGGACACACAGAGACAAGTTTTGTCCATTTCCGAGGTGCAAATGTGTAAATGTTCCAACTCCAATCTGGTAGTGACTCTCTTCACTCTACTTCATCTTATCCTATAGAGCGCATAACATATTCAGTACAGAAGATTGCTCAGTGGCAGGTAGGTGCAAAAAGCACATATCTGAGGACCTACTGGAGATAGCAGCTCAAAATATTTGCCACCTTTAGTTAAGCTTCTGTAGGCACATGGGTAGCAGTTTCATATCTGCTACAATAAGAACATGCTGTATAGAGAAATGATACATTTCTCTATACAGCATTTATACAAATGCTTCACAGCTGACGTCACATAGTTGCACAACAGGATTTCACAACAATGGTTAAGAAGTAACCATTACATCCACATTAAGATTCTGAACACATTCCATAGAAGTTACAGCTGAACTGGCAAAAAAATATTTGACTCATTATATTGTGAACTGAACACATGCATATCCCAATCAAAGTAAATATTATTTACTCCAGCTGTAGAAAGTTCTTTGTGTTACTTGTGTTTTGGCCTGTCAACATGTGTCTAACTGTGAAGGACACTAAAGTGCTGTGACAGATCATCATCCCAGCTTTTCACGATCTGTTATGGTATCGAAAGAGAGAAAAAAAATGCAAACTAAGGTCAGATTCCATGTCAGTTGTACTAGTGAGGGTTTAAAACTACATAAACGTATCAACATTTTGTCATATTTGCAAATGATGGTTTGACCAAAATAACCTCAAACAGCGACACTAAAAACTTTGTTGAACGTTTATAAAATACTTTTGGTCCAATCCTGCAAGTGTCTGTATAAATGACTTCATATCAAGGCTAGTTGCTTGTTCAGAAGACCCTGAACTTTGTTCGTTTTCTTTTGCTAAACATGGGCATTCTGTGAAAGCTTATTTTGTATACAAAGAAAGATTCCAGATGATGTTTTCAGCATGAGGCAGGAAGGACTCATGAAACAGGAATCCCTCCACCCTGGATACACATGCACACACATGAACATACCCCCCCCCCAGTATGCACAACAGAATTGACTCTTTTCAGTCCCATGTCAGTTAATGCAATGTTCAAACTTTTAGATATTAAATAGTGTGTTTACTAGCTTGTAGAACTAGTTTTGGGGTCCTCATCAGCTCACATGCATCCGTGAAAGAAAAACTGAAGTGAAGGACAAAAGAAGAGAGATGGGAAGTGTTAGCTGGGCGGGGTCTTATTGTATAAGAGGAACAAGGACTTCAAACTGGCCCCATCTTTAAAGACAATCACTAAGCAAGTGCTAGGCCCTCTTTTTGTCACTGACCCCTTGCACGCTTCATTGAATCCCTTAAGTTTGTTAAAGATCTACTCCAACACACATACAAGCAAATATGATACCCACAGTGCCTTGTGCCTCCATCCCCCATGATGCCCCAGGGCCATGGCATTGCCATATGTCCAACACACAGGCGCTGGCAGCCCCTCACTGCTTTGTTCTGAGCACACACACTTGAACCTCCTTCAACATGTGAGGGAGACCCTGCAGAATGACTGGAAGACAACTACAAAACACCCCAGGCTTTTGTAAAAGCTGGTGATCCCATTGTTGCTTTAAAAAAAATAGCTGAGATTTTTGTATTTCTATCTGATCTGAACACTTCTATCCATTGAAAGCCTCAGAGTGTTACAAAGGTTTTGGCATCAGTTAATGGATTACTTATTTCCTCTGAGTTGGAAGAATTCTATAATTGTTTCCATACAAAAGTTTGGTCCTCATTAAACATTCAAAAAAACCATAATGCATTAAGAATATGGTGAGAATTCACTTATCATAAATCCTCTCCCATTTTTAGAATATAGGGGAAATGGATAACAGAAGTAAAGCTCATACACAAAAAGATGTATGCTGATCAGCAGTAATTTGTAACCCACAGTAGTGGCCCATTGCCCTCTCTTCTAGCACTTAGACTCACCGTGGTCTCTATTGGGCTGCTGCACATAAAACACAAGAAAGCTGCTTTTCCAAATTGTCTTAATGTAGAGTTAGACATTTTGCCGAGTTCCTATGAAAAATGTAGAGTGGCATTTGATTTAGCATATTCACATATTTCATCACAGTAAACGGTGACAACTACTGACATTATCACATCAGCATGTCGCAACAGGAGTGAAAACATCATCAATAGAGCAATAAAGAAAACGTAGCGATGGAACAATTTTTGAGCTTTTACTGGGAAATGGCGACGTATTTCTAATTGGATAAACATACTATTTTACAGAGTTTTCTGGATGGATGAGCTGACCATCATTCCACATCAGTCTTGCATAAATTTGGAATTTGAGTTCAAAGATGGACCAAAACATATTGTATCTAATCACTTGGCTTTTTATTCAATGCAGACAATGATTCAAATAAGTTAATTTAACTGAAAACTCCACTGTTTTTTTTTCTAATGTTCATGAACTGGGATCCAGATCTACAGTATTCTTAAACTAAATGACTATTTAAAGGTAATCTGGAATAATGTATCAGAGAAAATGTGAATGCCAAGACTTTGCAGACATTAAACAGAATCAGACTGTTCAAACAAAATGTGGTAACTCTTTTGGTTTTATGCTACTAAATCTTAGATTTTCATTATTTTCAAGAGCATTCTACCTGTCGTGTCAGCACATCACTTTAACTTATGTTCACCTTCTCTCTTTTCAATACCCAAAGGTGTTAAAGCGGTTTCAAGCCAGGCACAATTCTTGGCCAGATGACAGTTTTCTTTTCTTCTTTTTTCTTTTTAGAAACTATTGTGATTCCGTTGTGCGATTTGGATGATTTTCATGCTGGAATATTTCTCTTCATCCAAGCTGTTGGAGACCAAAGCTATTCTGTCAGTCCTGTTTTCGTTGATCCACATGCGTTCATAATGCCAGCCTTAGATGAAATCCATCCAACATCTTTTGGACAACTAGCCACCCGTCCAGCGTGTATCCCACCTTTCGTCCGATTTCAGAATTGGAATTGGAATAAGCAGGTAGAGAATAGATGGATGGATTTTTTTGACTCATGCAGCCACATACCACCACACTCTCTCCACCGTGTTTCACTGGCAGATCTTACATTCACTGTGGCGGTTTTCACCAGGTTCACAACAACCATGGTAAACAACATTGAGCTTAATTATCTTGTATGTTGTCTTCGAGGCAGGAAGACAAGAAGCAAAACTATCTGGGATGCACGAAGGAAAATATTTCAAACTAAAACAGGAAGTGTCTTAAAAAACACAACAGGACTCAGTGGTGCTACTTTTGGAGGACAGACACAACTGTGGTGTTCTGGTTTCTTTTATACCTTCTGATTATAGCTTGTCACCATTTTTTTGCACTCTTTTCCATTTTCAGAAAGTCTTACAATCATGTTTTTTATTGCTCTGGCAATACTTTTTTTTTTTAAATGTGGAGCCATGATACAGACTAAAGCATCTTTGAGCATTTGGAAAAGCGCTATATAAAACTTATATATTATTATTATTAATACAACCTAGGGCCCAAACTGTTGAGTTTCTGGCAGTAACAGATCATTTTTTAATCATATCCATGTAAATCAGATGATTGTAAATCACAGACGTGTTCAGTTTTGGTTCAGTTTCTCTTATTGTGTTTCAGTGATTATATGTATGAGCTTTCATTGCTTCCAGCTTCTACTTTGGGGTCTGTTATTGATTAGTATTTTTCATTGGAGGAAATGCTCTTCTCGTGAAGTTAGAAATAATTCCGTTTGGCATCATTTTTACTGTTAGACATTGACACGTGTTATTGCTCACTTACTCCTCTTGCATACGATTCATAAAGAAAGGTTTCCCTCCTCTGATGTACTTTTGGTAACCATTATGGCCGGTAGCTGGAACAGGTAGAGCTGGAAGAGTGACTCAGCACAGGCCACTGAGAATTGACCCAGATCCACCACTGCTTTGCTTTGCTGATGGAGAAGTGTCAAGCAAAGCAGGTCAGGTGGTGCCATCACCCTAAACCATTACTGACAATCAGAAAAAAGGAAGGAACAGCTTCATTGGCACTATTAAAAAAGACAGCCAACTCAGCTGATGCTGAAGGGAGCACAGAGCGGGAGCGAAGAGAGCAATACAGCATTTGTTCAGGTGTGTGAGCATTTGTGTGTGTGTGTGTGTGTGTGTGTGTGTGTGTGTGTGTGTGTGTATCCTTTAAATATGCAACCTCCCACAAAGCTTTTCCAATATGTTCCTTACTAAAAAAAATAACAGTGACTTATGCTTCATACACTTCATTTCTGCCCGGCTGTGGTTACAAGCTGCTGACTTTCTGACCCTCACTGCGTTGCTTAGTGAACATGGAGGCTTAAGGAGAATGATACGATTACATGCATACATGTGGAAAGTATGCAAGCTTGCAGCATTATACCTAGATTGTTTAAGGTCACACAAAAAAGAGATTACAGCCAATTAACCTTCTTAACTTTAAAAGATCTTATGGCAGTAAACTTTCCAATCTTCTACTGTTTAAAGCAGTAAACACCAGCTATTGCAATAAATAAAGCTTTTGTGACAAAAAAACACTTAGTTAATATAAGATGTCCTGTGTTTTTCCCTTGCTCGTAAGAGATGAAGGGGAGAGGAGGACGGGGCTTTTAATGTGAGAAATAAGGTAGATGAGGACTTAAGAAAGCAGAGGCAGAAAGAGAACTTAAGGATTTTTATGCAGAAAATAATTCACAAAACAATAACAGTCATTTTTGGAGGAGTCTACAAAATTCCTAATGTGGGATCCTGATATTTGTAGCTTTTGCATATACTTGACATAAGATGGATGAGAAACTGGCTCTGTCAGAGGTCAACAAAATCTGCCTGCCAGCAACTATAAACTCCCAGAGCACAAGATCTAAATACAGCATGGTAGGCCACTGTTGTAATGTTGTTTCAAAGTTTAACTAATGAGCTGTCAGCTATGAGAATGAGAAAATGATGTACATAGGCATGGAGATCCATAAGCAGTGGAAACTGAGCAACTCAGGTTCATGCTCCATCATACAGCTTTTTTGTCTGTGTCTGCATTAGATAACATTCTTACAGACGCAGACATCTTTCGCAGTGCTCTGCCAGGCCCTCAGACTCCCGACATGGCAACACAACTCTCTGCTTGAATCTGATTGCACTTCACCCCCCCTGCTGTCTAATGAGAGGATTAGACTCCACATATTTGTTTCAATCCCTTGTTGAAGTTGCCCCTTCCTTTCCCTCTTTCCTCTGTCTCCTCCTCCTCCGCCTCCTCCTTCGCTCTGCAGAGCCATAGTGACTGCTGCGTTTATGGGTCTCTGTAGTTTTTCTGTGGTCAGAGTATCCCCATGCCTGCTGACAGATGCAAGGTACAAATATTTGCTAACGCACAAACAAACCTTTAAACACCACCATACATCTACACACGTGGGCACAGTAGCTCGTATATATACAAAATCACAAACCTGAAGAAAACTTCACACTAAATGCTTTGCTTTTAAACAGCCACAGTGCTGTTTATGGAGGCGCCTCTGTTTTCCTCTTACAAGCTTTCTGTTCTCTACAGAGGGTAGTGAGTGTGTATGTGGTTGTGTGGTGAAAAAAAAAGTCTTTCTGGATGATCAGAACCATCCTCCCGGGTTTGTGGATGAAAAATATAAAGCTGAATCTGGCCTCTCAGAATAATTACAGGCAGGAATCTGAACAATGTTGTGAACTGAACTGAGCCTTACACCATGTATAGGGCCCCATGCAGCTGATTTACTCACTCCCAATGTGTTTGTGCATGTGGATGTATATGGGTGATTATGACCTTGGTGTTATTGGTTCAATTTGTCATAAATGAAACATTATCCATAGTTTTTATTTAATCTTCCACTGTATAAAATCAGACATCAGAACACTAAACCTGTTTATCATGCGGCTGATAACTTGAAACTGATCTTCAGTACACACTTTCTCACAGTACGCTCTGTACCCACGGGCTCCAGTTTGTGCACTCATTTATCTCTGAGGTTAACCATATTCAGCCTAGAGTGTACTCTGCTATCCATCCAGGACAGCGAGAGGCCATGTCACTTATCTGAGGAATTTACCCTGACCATCTCCCCTTCATAAACACTCCCCTGTGGAGCACATCCCACCCTCTCACACGGTCTTTGTCTTTCTCACACACACTCCTCTGAATCGACATGCTGTGCAGCCAGTTTGCTTTCGGAACATCTGAAATCAAAACATAAACAAAAGACTGCATAACTAAAACAAATATCTATTATGTTCAACCTACATAGTCCACAAACTACCAGTAACTTGCATTAAGTGCTGATATTGTTCTCTGCCTTTGTGTTTCCAATGTAACAGCCTCATCGTGGTACCTATTAACAATTATCATGACAAAAAAAAAACAAGTACGGTTAAATAGTGACACCCTTTTTTTTTGTTATTCATATTAGTAGAATGCTCTGTTTTACAAGTTTTGAGAAAGAGATCAAATCTGTGGAAAATCCTCACAGGCCACTTCAAGCATCCTTTCAGGATTCTCAGCAACCGATAATGCTCGTTTGAAGTAAGACCTGCAGTAGGACAGATTTTATCAGACAAAACACACTTACAGTATATGTGGCTGCACAGAGAAACACTGTGTTTTACTCCAGAATGGAATTCCAGCTGCCTTGTTTCTGACTGATCTCATGGATGAGGAGAATGTAAGAGTGTGGCGACAGAGATAGGAATGGCACCTGGAGAATGTAGTCTGGGACACGTCCGTGCACCTCTGAAGTAAATAACATGCTAGAATTCAACAAACATGCTCCCACACATAGTACTGTTACAGACCCATCGACACAGTTACATCAAAGATAAAAAAAGATAGGAGCTTCAGCTGAATGTAAATACTTTCATATTCTTGTTCAGCCTGTGACAGGAAGTTTTGGAGACTGAAGATTATTCTTTTGAGCATTCTTTCATACTTTGTATCAGAGTTATGTGGCTGTCTGTGTGTGTCTTGTTCATCTCCCGTGAGTATGTATACACTTATGTGTGTGAGTGTGCAATTTTAGGAGGGTAATGTGACACGCAGGTCTTGCAGGGGAGATCGAATCTCTGATCCCATCTGGATCTGCCTCGCTCCAGGTCCTCTAAAAGCCTAGTTGCAAAGGGATCATAAATCCAGATGAAAAGATGGTTGCTGTGTACAGACAGAAACAATGATGATGACTGTGTATTGCAGTGAGACAAAGGTGAACCAGCACATGTAATGCTAGGACCCCCAGACTGAAGCTGCAAAATCTAATTCAGCCAGCATTCATTTGAATCATTTTTAATTTATATGCAACACGTCAAAATGTCTTCAATCAAAATAACTAAATTCCCCCATTGTTTAAAGGGGAACTCCGGGGCATTTGAAGCGTGTTTCCATTGCTAGAGGTTGTCAAATAATGATAGTATGACACAGAGAGGTGCGTATCTGCGCTCCCTGTGTGAAGATCGCTCTGTCCGCACAGCATGTCATGCGAGGCTAATACGTGGTGGCTAAGGGGCAAGCGCTAACCCTTCCACGTAAAACAACAACTTGCACACTGCAGAAACGTCACACCACTTTATAACCCATCCGACAATAAAGTCACAAGCCTTACCATCAAAACCATATGCATGGTTCTCACATTACTGGCATGGGGACGTTACAAAACAACTTTATAAACAGCATGTAACTCACCGGCTGGTTGTAGGCTCGCGCATGTGAAAGCCCAGAAGAGTCGATGGAGAATAATCCCATATACAAAACAATTATCTTCTCTAGAAAAACTGCGTTCAAGTATTTAAAACATTACAACAATACTTGCCCAGTAATATTGTTGTAATGTTTTAAATACTTGAACACAGTTTTTCTAGAGAAGATAATTGCTTTGTATATGGGATTATTCTCCATCGACTCTTCTGGGCTTTCACATGCGCGAGCCTACAACCAGCCGGTGAGTGACATGCTGTTTATAAAGTTGTTTTGTAACGTCCCCATGCCAGTAATGTGAGAACCATGCATATGGTTTTGATGGTAAGGCTTGTGACTTTATTGTCGGATGGGTTATAAAGTGGTGTGACGTTTCTGCAGTGTGCAAGTTGTTGTTTTACGTGGAATGGTTAGCGCTTGCCCCTTAGCCACCACGTATTAGCCTCGCATGACATGCTGTGCGGACAGAGCGATCTTCACACAGGGAGCGCAGATACGCACCTCTCTGTGTCATACTATCATTATTTGACAACCTCTAGCAATGGAAACACGCTTCAAATGCCCCGGAGTTCCCCTTTAAAGTCTTAGAAGAATTGTTGATGGCATCCAAACTCAAAACACTGTTCTATTACTTGTTCTGACTCAGTCAAAATACCAGCGCTCCCTATCAAGATCACACAGTCATGTCAGATACGTACTTTTGCCCATCGGCTGCAAATTGCACAAACACACGTAACGATAGTGGGGTTAGTCATATGGGACTATAGTTGTTCAGTTATTTACCTGCCATGAAAGCATGGCTGCTTTTGTTTTTACTTTGTGAGTCTGCTACATGTGCCACGTGAAATCTACTGTATTTATGAAACATCCCAAACAGATTGATGGATAATCTGTTAATGTGTGTTCTTTTACGACCTGTCTCCTTAACTGACCACAAGTAGAAAGGATTAGTATCAACTCAGCTACAACATTAGTGAAAGTCGTGAAAAAATCTGGATATTTAGATCACAATGAGCTGAAAGAACAGGGCTTCATTACATACTGGGCTTTTACTACATACAGTTTTACAACTTTCCTCATCTTCAACTCTACAGAGAATTTTTTTGTCCACACTTCCAGTTCATATGATCTGACCCTGCTATAAGCTCTGTTGGTATTGCTAAGCTGGAAAAGCAGAATGGACACACCCTTAAGTCTCTTTTGCATATATGTGCAAATACTGTTTTTTTTTTCTCCTGAAAGAACAACAACAGAGGTGGGTTGGTCTTCAAATCATTTCCAGTTCTGCAGGATCTTATGTTTAAATCCTCTCCTCTATTAGTATATTAGATAGCAGCTGTCCTGTGCGTCTATGTGTTACATGAATTCATTAACAATGCATCTGGAAGGAATATAAATATTAAGGCCTCTGCAGCTCCACCCTCACAGGCTCTAAATTGGCTAAAACTGCATTGAGTGCATATAAATCACAGACTTCACAAAGAAAAACGAATGAACGTATAATTAAATATATCTGACTGAACTATTACATATCAACTTATATGAGCAGCCTTTAGACCCTCAAAGGCCTGTGCATACTGTATGCATTAATACACAATCAAATCTGACAGGTTGATACTATTTATCAAAAACAATGAAGAATAATAAAGAATAAAGAAGGTCAACTTGACAGTTCTAAGCTTCGATATACTTACTGCTTCTTATTTTAGGATGTAATTGTACTTACCTGATTCTATTTTCTATGCACTGCAATATAGAATAAAAACTTTCTCGACTTTAGTGGATATTTCTGTTCACTCAAATATTCAATTGAAAATCCCTTTAGAGGACTTACAGACTAACCTGGGGACTGTTGGAACAAAAATAAAAAATGAAAATAGAATGAGGACCCAGATGCCATTGCAGTGGGTACTACATGATATCTAAATTTTGTATAAGCAAAGTATATATTAAAACAAGAAAGCAAAAATTTCCCATGCATTCAAAGACCCTTTGCAATAAGTAGTTTGGGACATTACATCAACATGCAAATCAAACATTATTGGCACACTTTCAGTGCATGAGCTAAAATGGCATAGAGCATCAAAATATATATAGAATTTGAACCCCCCTAAGATACAGGGAAACAAACAGATACCAAACAATACCAGCAAAAACAAATATCTTTATTTGAATCACAAGGAGTACATAGCTGCAAGTGCGGCAGCAACAACACTCTTTGTAGATGTTAGATAGAGGTCCAGAGACTGAAAGGAGTTATTTTCAGGATTTTCAGTTGCCAACTTTTCAACAAATTTTATCATCAAAACTAACCACAGATACATCAACATTTAATGAGCAACAGCTGTTTTATATTACTTTTAGTTTGTGTTTTAGCTTTGTTAATGTTCAGTATAGCCTCTTCTGCTAACAGATAATCCACATTTATCCTTATCTATTTTGTATTTGCATTTAATTTATTGCCTATTTGTTAATTACTGGTCTTATTATAATATATAGCCATGGCCTAACCTGAGCTTAAAACTAGATGAAATGTTGGTAAAATCAGGATGGGTGCAGAAAGCTAGCAGTACGTCGTAGGTCTTACTTTGCACATTGAGCAGGTGTTTTAGGTTTAAATATTAACAAATTCAGGCAAAATCCTCACTTAAGATGTGAAGGCTGTCTGATCAAATGGCATGACCATAGACGCTAACATGGCTATCTCATTGCTAGTTGAAGTTAGCATTAGCCCGGACAGGTGCAACCCTAGACTATACCCAGAAACACACTACAAGTTACTAGTCTCCTCTTTTTTGGTTTATAATTCTTTAATCAAACTAAAGCAATTTACTTGAATAATATTTGTCCAATCAGCATTGTACTAGGGTATAAGAAACACACTCATGAGGCTTTAGAAAATACAGGTGTTAGATTTTGGAGTGGAGTCACAGCTTCATCTGTTTATAGGAGAAATAAAGAGGCCCACAGCACACCCTGAGAGGTTTAAAATATGCTGGCCTCCTGCAGTCTCCCTGCAAAGACGAGAAATACTTCACTCTGCGCCGTTTTAATTCAGCCTGGTTTTAATTCACCCTGGGCCTCTTGAAGAGGAGGACTAGTTGGATCCCAGCCAGATTCAAACTGGGAAGACATCACCCTGAACCTCTGAATATCTTTGTCTCTTACTGTCTTCAGTCTCTTACACTGCGATGTATAAAATGCAACGTTCTATAAAGTGACAGGGTGTGACAAGGGGACGTACAACCCTCATCCTTGGGGAAAATATGACCATCAATCTGCCACCTTTACTGTGCAGTTTCCTCCATTTCCCTATGCTGACTCATCCAATTCCCTCCCCCACTTTCTCTCCCTTTATTACTAGAAGCTTCCAGCGAAAATCAAGGTTGGCAATGTGGCCCTTCTGCAGGCTTGGTTTCTGATTTACTGATTGATTTTAGCATTAACGACCACCCTCTCCCTCCCACTCGCTGTGGACACATACACACACACACACGCACACGCACACACATACACAGATACATACATATCAATTGTATGGCTTCTGCTGTGGCTAAAAGACAAAACAGTTTCAAGTCAGTTGGGAGCTGACGTCTTCATAATGCACAATCAATTTCTAATTTCTACATATTTATTGGTGCATTTTAATTATTTTATGGTATGGCTGTCAGCAACCATAAAGAAAAAAAAAATCCCTCTTTTAAATGCTCTTGTGAGTCCGTAGTCTACAGCTCTGCGTGGCTTCACAGAAGCACATTCAGCGTATGGTTTTAGGCATCTTTATGCCAATCGACAGATTTGGTTCAGCCTCACTGAAGCAGTGATGAGAGGAGCAGCTCATCTCATTGCATTGTTTTTAGAAAAGCACCAACAAGTTGATGAACACAGTAGAGCATTTATTGCAGCGAAGCAAACAGACATGTCCCTCAGGAGACTGTGTTCAGACAGTCTCCTGAAAATTAGATTAATAAATAAGTGTGTTGACTGTAACTTATTTGTTTATGCTTCTTTTAGCGTTTCACTCTGACGGCATAACCGGAGGGGCAGCAAAACATTTGACTTCCATATCGTCACTGTTTATTTCTTTCAATGTATCAAGACCTCAGGTTTTTTTGCGGACCGTTTCTTACTCAATAAGTCTTGAGACCCAAAGAGGAACATGGTACTCGATGCGGGTCTTATAAGCTTCAACAAAGCCAAGTTAAGACCTGTAGTCATGTGATAGCCACAATGCTGGGTATGCAAAGAGAAGTTTGGTAGACAAATAAATCATATATTTTAGCACATATTACTTTATGTATGTTTATGTATTCACAATCAAAATATACAGAAGCAATCTATTATAAATGAATGAATCAACTCAGTATCACATGACAAAAATGAGTGTTCAATTGACGTCCATTTGCATTAAGTGGATAACAGCAACCACATGTTAACCAACCACGAGCCCTCTGCTCACTGAAACATGACACATGACATTTTTCAAGATGACGCATCATTGCATCATGTCACAGGGACCCTTTTTTTGTGTTCTCTGCAGCAGAATGGTATTATAAAACTGACATTTATCACAACTATACAATTTCAGTTCATTCCATATCCATCAAAACAACAGATCCAGATCACCAAGTCATCAAAAAATACATTTTACGTTTGTTTCGTTAGCCCTACCACCAGAGAGGAGTAGTTTGTTAAAAGGTGCTTTATTGGTTTTGGCAAACAAAAGCGTGACTATACAATCTTCATTGTTTTTATTTCACCAATCTTTCCTATTTCTACCAGCCACTCACGTGTTGATGTGTTACTTGGGTTGAACAGTTTTTCTTTTAAGACTCGGATGGATTAAATGATTTTAAATTTTTTATGAACAAATTAAATATCAGTGCCCACGTCGCTATTTTTCTTTGAATCATTTCAGTGATTAAATGATCCAAAAGTAAAACTTCCCACTTACTAGAAAGAGATTTCATGTCCAAGTTTTAGATTTCTTTGATATTGTATAACTAAGAAATAGAATTTTTTTTTACTTGTACATGTGAGCAGTAACTCAATATATTGCTACAAAAGACAACAATGTTTGATTTAAGGTTATTGAATTTAGTTGTGGTGAAACTTTCAGTTTTTAAAATTCCTTTTTTTTCCCACTCCTCGGTTCTACTTGAAAACTATTGTTACTTTTGCCTCGTGGGCGCTTCAGTAAAAAAAAAAAAAAAAGTATCTTAAAAGAGGAATAACAAGTCTGCTGTATCAGTTTGGTCTCCTTGGCCTGTTTGCTTCTTTATCTCTCATCAGTAACCATCCTTACAAGGGTGGGGGTGTTGAGTTACAAGGACACACAACTGTTCTCGGGTCTGACAGTGTGAAGCAGACACAGAGCAGCATCTCAAAAACATTTTGGTAGGTTTAAGATGACCGATTGTGAATGATATATGTCAGGATGTTGACACAGATGTGAAGTCAGGCTGAACACATAGCAATCAACACGTTAAAAGACTGTGACTCATTTTAAGTAGTTAGAAGTTAGTTTTCCGATTATTTCAGTTTCTGGTGACTTTATGTAAAGTTTGACTTGTTTGTATTTCTAAAATGAAAAGTAGGAAGACGTTCTGTTTTGCCCCAATAAGCCTGGCACAACATGTCAATCTAAAGAGGCAGGGAATGGATGGTTGGATGGATGAAGACACGATAATCTTTAAGAGGCAGCGGACAAATTCTGGATTTAGGAAATGGCCAGAGTACATCTTGGCAACCAGCTCAGACAGATGGGGATGGTGGGTGTGTCGTGTGTGTGACCAAATGTGTCACAGATGCGGGTTGGGAAGCACGAGGGTGGTGGAGCAAGGTCTGCTGAGGTCTGCTGAGATTTTCATTCAGCAAAATCTAGGGGGGGGGGGCACACAAGACAGCCTCATCCTGCCCACAGTTAAATCACAATGATCCTCATAACACAATACCCTGACAAGAATCTGCTCATCACACCATAGTCAATATGAAGACCACACAGCACCCACTGCCGAGAAACATCGCCCTGGGTAATAGTTAACATTCCAAGTTGTTTTTTCTCTCTCTCAAGTCCTTCACTTGATTACGTCAAATGCAGCATGAATCCATTAGTCATCATCCATAGGGCAATGGTCTATGATCAACAAATGGTTAAATAGGGGACAGCGCCCTCTGGTGATGAATAAAAGTAACATCAACTCTCAATCTAAATCCTGGCTCATATGTGGATTCAGCTTGGAGGTAAGTCATATTACAGGCTTCCCAAGCAAATCACATGCTTGTCAACGGACATTTGTTCGGGTGCCGAAGTCCAAAAAACCCACAGTGACTGAAAGTGATACATTGGGCAGCCATTATACACACACTGATGCAGAGCAACACAGATGTTTTTTTTTTTTTTTGGTAAAATGATAGGGACAAAGTAATCAAATGATGCAATGTAAAAATCAGTAATATAGCATTAGCTCGAAACACAAAAAGTTTTTTCATTGTGATTCACCAAATTAAGCGAGCGCTCCAACTGCAGTGAAGACACTGAATGCTCTGAAGTCCTTAACACAAGTCTCTTTAAAAAACAAAAAACAAAACTGAAATATCAGTTTCACCTTAAAGTTTTTTCTCAACTGTAGCAGAGGAGCTGAGGTCATTACAAGTGTTGAATGCGTCATTGTCCATTTCTACATGAAAATAAACAGATTTGGGTAAACTGTTGAGTCCTTTATATCAATACATGACAGTTAAAACGTTACATGTTTTTACAGAGGTGGCTCCAAGCACAATAACAGATAGCTGGAACGTGTGCATACAAAGTGCCGCTATGTTGTAATGTATCGTCACAGATGAAACTACTAAATGAAGGTTTTCACAAGCTATTTGCAAGCTTCAATCCAGGTTTTGTTTAGAACAAAAATGAAGAAAAAAAAGGGGTAAAGAAAACCCCATATGTGCTCCGTGTCCTGAATTTATTGTCTGGAGCACTTTTAAATTTGAGCGCATTTCTCAAACCCTAAAGAGTAGTTTACAGCAGGATCGAGTCCATTCATCCTTTCACCATTTTCTCAGATTCATCTGTTGGCAAGCACAGGAGCACTGACTGCATTCAAAGCTGAAATGTTGCAGAGGTCTGTGACATTGCATTATAAATAAAAGTGTTGTTGAATGGCACAAACTGGTGGCTGATGATCTTGATGGCCTCTTGAGCAGCTGATCCTACACAAAAAGATGTTGCCAGAGGTATTTTTAGCAGCGCAATGGGGTCGGGGGTTTTGATTAGACAGACTAGACATCATGTGTCAATGAATTATCAAAGAGCACTCAGACTTTACCTCCTAAAAATGCAGAAACCGTGTGTGGCTCTGCTGCACCGTACCGGCAGCTGCAGGGATGAAACAGTTACAAGTTAGGTGACAGTGTTTGATATCCACTCTAAACAGAGAATCCAGCCTGGACTTACAACTCGTGCATGTAGTCGTCTTTGATGTTGACATTGAGGCTGTACTCCTGCAGCAGGCTGTTCACGCACAGTTTCAGTTTGCTGATGTCCTGTTCCACCTGGTAGTTATACACTCCTGTGGTAAAAGGAAATACTTTTTTACTTTTCTTTCATACATGTTACGCAAGCTGGTCTGACAACGACACAAAACCTCCAAGATGTAGAAACATTTTCAACCTGGCAAAAAGCTAAATGACTGTTTGATTTTGTGCAGTTGTAAGACTTAAAAATGGAGACGTAAAACACGTCTTACCTGGGTAGCGGGAGTGCTGCTGATAGAAGCGATCGACAGCTCGAAACATGAGGTAGAAGACCATCTCGCTGTCTGGATTGTCCATACATGAAGCTGAGAAGACAACGCTATGATTACCAGCTGAATTTGCCTTATGCTTACCAGAAGAGGAAAAAGAACTAAAGATAGCTCCAACATGTACAATAAAAAAAAAGATCAAAGTTGAGCTTAAAAGTTAACCTCAAACTTACTGATTTCATCTTTATTTACTGAATCCACATGATACTCTTCAGCCAGAGACCTGCAGCGCACCACCCGCAGGAAGGATGCATTCTTGCCTGCAGACAAACACAATTTCCTACAGTTATGAATAATTCCACTGCAGGTTTGGCAATCTTAATAAAAAAAATACCCCGATCTTAATTCATCATTTCCAAATCAGTCCGCACACACAGTACAAATTTTAAACAGATAAACAAAAAACTTTGATGTTAAACAGGAAGCGCTGCTGTATGAGGACAACATATGAAAACCACGGTGAACAACTTTTCACAGATGAATATAGTCGGTCAGTGTATGGACGCAGCTCACTATGCATTTCTAAAAAGGTCTTCAGTGGGTATATTTACATGCACAGTACAACAAATATTAAGAATAATTACGTCAGCAGAGGATTTGAATAAGTTCACAAAAAAACAACAATAGACAAATGTGTATGTGTGTACTGTAAAGATATTCATCAATTATTACAAAGAAAATAACCAAGTAAGCATAAAGGAAATCGATTAAAGAACAGGATGCTTACAGAATAACTTGATGTCCTTCTCAGAGATGCTTTCTGGTGGCTAGAGAAGAGGGCAGACACCATTAAGTGAAAATCCATTTTCTTTGGATCAAACGCATTTCAAACAACACATTTCATTCCATATACAGAAAATTTGAGGGGGAAATGTATTAACTGAATGGAACTAATTTTGGACTTGAATGAACTCAGTATAATTGGATTATAATTGGATTTAACTGGACTGCATCTGTAAAGTATCTTGAGATTACTTTTGTTGGGAATTGGCACGTTAAAACTCAAATTTAACAGAATTGAATTAAAAATGGTATGACTTTATCCCATCAAGGCAAAACAGACATTAAATCCAAAATAAAGACACAAAGGTCCTAACTTGAGCAGATTTAGTTTCCCAAACTGGTGCATTGGTGCAGCAGAGTGATCTACAAATACATTCCAGCGGAATCTATGTTGTTAAATCTGTTTTTTCCCCCCAAGTACATCTAAATGATGGTGGACAAGTTCAATGGCCTGAGACAAGACTGAAATATTCCTTCTCAATGATGATTTTGGTTTATAGACACACCTTTCCAACTGACTGTAGTAGACATTCTATGTGCTTGGAAACAGCTGCTGCATCTTGCATGGCCCTTTCTCTGTAACTGCAATTTGAAAAAAACCCAAAGCAATAAATCATCATATTCATCTCCACAGCTGGCACCCGCATATTCTCCACTTACACATTTTGTAGGTTGATGAACTTCTGAGAGTCTGCGATCATGTCTGGGATGGTTCCCCTTACAGGAAGGCTTCCATTGCCATCGTTGTGAACAAACTCCTTTACAGCTCGCAGCATCACCCAGAAGGATGAACTCTACAAACACATACAGAAAACAAAATCTGTTAAAAACATACAACGTTAAAATAAAAAGCATATATATATGTGTATTACTGTGATGAAGAAATAAAGAAATAAAACAAAAACCTGTGCTGTGATGTTGTTACACTGCTCGCTATTAAAGAAGTCCTGAACTGTGCTCGGAATCTGCAGAAACAAAAAGACATTACAAGAGGAACAACAGGCTGCCAGGGGCTTAAAACCAAAGAGAATGGGAGATCTGGTACCATTGTTGGATTTAAAGCAGTATTGACATTCTTTATAGCTTCCTCAAAGTTTTCCTCATCCTCTGGGACACCATTCTCATTCTTCATGATCCCTAAAAGTGGAAAAAAACCAAAAACAAACAACAAACATCTTAGGCAAGCCAAGGCAATTTTATTTATAGAGCACAATTCATACACAAGGCAATTCAAAGTGCTTCACAGCTACACAAGAAGGCAATACAATCATTAAAAAGAAATAAAAAATAATAAAAATTAAAATTAAAATGAAAAAACCCATTAAAAATAATCATGAATTAATTAATTTAAAAGTGAAGAGTGCAGATAAAATACTTTCAGGTGTCATATGCACAGCTAAATAGAACTGTTTTCAGCCTGGATTTAAACAGCCAATCTTAACCAATGTGCACAATCAAGGGGACGGACTTAAAAGCAGCTGTGATCCAGAGGTACACAAATACCTTCCCGAATAATTTGTCTGAAGGCCTCTTTCTCCTTATAATTTTTTGGTGGCTGACAGTTGTGCTGCAACGGCAAATGAAGGAAGAGTAAAATAAACAGTAAACAACAACGCTCACAAATAAATACAAGTGTTGGAGTACTTGATTGACATGTTATCAGAAAGTTATCTTCCTACCTCACTGAGCCATCTCTCCAAGTATTTGGCAACAATGATTATCCACGGTGTGTGACTGTGATCCTACAAATTAAACGGAATGCAGGAAAACTATCAGCCAATAAGTTAACCTTTGCCACACAGCTGCAATAGTTTTAATGAACTGATGTACATGCCCAAATGACAACACACCTTCTTGTCCATGCTGCCAAGGTCATAGGACTCAATGTGGTTCTTAAATTCTTCAAAAGGCTGATCTAATCTTAGGTCTTCCAAGGCATTGTCTGGATGAGATTCAATCACTAAAGAGGGAAGCAGAAAAACATGCAAGTAACACGTAAACTACAGAATAATCTGGATGACAAATATGCTGTTTAAAATGACAACGAGTTAAACTTAAATAAGGAAAAGTCCTGGGGCCACTGACCTGTGTGCTCCTGTACCACCAGCCTCATGTAGCCTATGAGGCCATAAGTTTTACAGACTAGGAAAGGTACAGAGGCACTCCACAGAACTGAGGCGAGCCGCAAACACGTGCTGTTGAACATCAGACAAGTTATGTGGACAAACAAAACGGCCACAAATCAAGCCAATCTAACACAAGTTTCTGCAGTTTTTATACCTTTCTGGCAACTGGACACCAATGACAATGGTAAACCTGTGGAAAAACTCTGGATCATTGTCCAGAAGCTTATCTGGACTCTGTTAGAGAAGAAAAAAAATAAAATTAAAAAAAAATAAATGACAGATCAGTGTCGTCTTGTATTCACAGATATCCCTCTTAACCTGTAGAGCATCTTTCATTAGCCGCTTTCGGACAGAGTAGTTATAAGAACGCAGTTATCAGACCTGTCCTACTCGAATTTCGTTCTGATAACTGTCCTTCCCCAGCGGAACTGTTTCAGTCTGCATTCGCACATGAGTCGGGACCAGGTCGGGACTGATGCGCCGCGCGCAGCTGTCTGCGTCAGTGACGTGTTACGTTAGCCGTTTAGCGCCACATTCAACAACAAAACAAAACAAAACCCGGTAAAAGTAAGGAGACAAGAAAAAACACCACAAAGAAGCTAATATGGAGAGCGGGGAGCCCAACGTGTTCATGGTCTGCATGATGGTGATATTAATCATGGACGATCACATCGGGCGTCTAACAATCGAGGCTGGAAGAGCTCACAGAGAGTCAGGAGATACTTTTTCATTTCATGAAGGAAGAAAGGAGAGCAGAGCGCTGCAGACAAAGGAGACCAGTGTAAGTTTAACTTATTAAACACCCGCCGGTTCTGTCTGTGTGGTATGATGAAACATTTCAGCCGTGATAGCATGACATGGGGCGTAGCTACCGACCACCACACACCTACGTCAGATGCGTTCTATAGAACCATGAAAATACCCGACCTCGGAGAAGGAGCTAAAATGGTTATAGGAACTAAAGGAGATAGCCCCGAGTTCCTGTATGTCCGAACACGGGAGAAAACGGCCCCGCGGATTAAAAGGTTATTAGAACTGCCAAAGGTTCCTACAGTCCCAAAGCGGCTATTGTGATGTGAATTAGTTCTTTTTCTTTTTTCTTCTTACTCCTAATTAAACTTAATCAATTCTGTGAAAACATCTACTGCAGCAGGTTAAAACTTAAACGCCAACCTCCTCAACAAAGTTTCCTGATACATCACTGTTCAGTTCTTGCAGCAGTTCAGTGGTAGCCTGTGATCTGTTCTGCAACACACAAACAAAGATAAAGGCTCACACTCCATTCTTCCAATGGAACAGATTAAATTGATCATACGAACATTGTTGATCTAAACAATTTCAGTAATGCTTACCTTTCCAATGCTGTTGTTATTAAGGAAAAAGCTGCAGGACGAGATTAAGTCGAATGAGCTCAGTTACCATCACACATGCATAACTTCTCATTTTAGACTAAGATAATCTGTCAAAAAAGCAGTCTCACTTGTTCCCTGCATCTTCTCCAGACACCGTGTGTCCATCAACTATGGTGAACGCTCCAATCCCTGTAAAATAGATCCGTTCACGTGATAAGACAGATGTTTTAATCACCATCAACAGCACCAACACTGAGCCACATCTTCTTACCTGGAAGCACTAAGTTCTTCAGTATTTCTGTTCCTGTTGCAGTGGCGTTGATGAGACATACATGTGCATTTTCCAGTGCTTCTTGACCATGGTCGCCCCACAGTCTGAAAGCATAAACCATAACAAGACGTCATTCTACCATCAAACCATCAGTCGGTGTAACGACACAGTCGGGCACCGTACAGCTTTGATAACACCCACTGTCCTGAGCCCTTATTTCTGTTAAACCGTGAAAAATAGCCATTATAGGTAATGAGCGTGTGGCAGCTATCACTGCAGAGGCTGGAAGCTCTGATGAACGAACAAACTCTATGCAGAAACTCGGAACGACCCATCACATTAACCTCAAAGCTAACGTTCCTAATGCTAAATAACAAGCAGCGAGCTAATGCTAGCTGACGTTAGCACTCCAGCCTCGCAAATGTCTCCATTGGAACCACTCATATCAAATACACTAAACAGTCAAATAATGACATTTCTCTATGAAAACCGTTATACTTTTAAAATTACCTAAGCTGTCTGTCGTATTTTTGTTCCTTGGAGGCTTTGGTGGCTGCCATGGTAGCTTTCCAATGGGTGACGTTTATGAACGTATAGTTACATCAGAGTCGCCAGATTCGACACAGATATGGCGGCGCGAAAATCCACAGACTCACTTTCGACACAAATCAATGGCCGTGACAAATCGCAATGAACATTTACAACATTTTTTTTAATGGAAAAAAAAAAATTATTATTTAGATTTATTTATTATTTTTTTTATCAGGCATGGTGATAAAGTGGGAGGGAATTAAGGCAGACAATCAAAAAACAAGGGATGGTATTTGCTTGAAGAAAAAAGAAAGAAAGAAAGAAAGGAATATACTTCACTGATTACTACAAAATATTTAATTTATATTTTTAGGTTTAACACTGGAAATTAAACGGCAACTTTCAATCGAACAGAAAGACAAATCACAAGAAAGCAAGCAATCGGTCACACATAAACTAACATACACACACTGTATGTATCCATGTCCAGATCTATACAAACAACTTGATATTAGTAGAAACAAATAAGCACATCAAGTGATGATGCATAAACCCTGTGTACATTTAACATGCATCCCAGAAATAAAAACACACACAACAAACTGTGCAGCATAACGCAGAGCAAGTTCACACTCCCATTCAAACACATAGCCAAAAGTGATTAACTGTATGAATATCAACTAATTAACTGATATTTTACAGTGCATTCGATGCATTACATGGGGAACTTAAGAGGACATACAAGACAATGTTGCTGAAAAACAACACATTAATGTATATCATTAACTGTGGATTAAATAAGAAAAAACTCGTAAAAAGCTAAAGGAAATGTATGAAAATTCCCCAAAAGAAACAGACATGGAAGAAGTCAAAGCTTTCAAAGTTTATTAAAAGTAGTACGCCTTGGTAACACTTGAATTTTGCAGTTTGTGTTCATGTTTGCTTCTACAGGCTATTTTTGAATTCTGTAGCCTTTGATGATGAGTTATTCTAAACTGGGAACACTCTTTATACAACAATAACGGTCCGAGGTGACGTACAGAAAGAGACAGTGAGTTCATTGAAACAACTGTAATCGTTTCAAGATAATATATGTCCCGATGTGATGGCATTAGGCAAGGTAGGTGTGTGTGTGGGTGTGAGGGGGCGTGTCAAATAGGGATAATTGTCCTTCCCCAGAGCTGCAAATCAACATCACTTGCGGCACCGGTTAATCTCTGTTTTCGCCGTTCACGTGCGCGCTAGAGTCCACACAGGTATCTTGGGCCGAGTTGAACTACGAACCGAGACGATGACAGGCCACCACTGGGGATACGGAAAGCAGGACGGTGAGATTGTTGTTCAATTTGACTCTTTTCTCACGTGCTTCACAATGTTTTCTTGGCTCTGCAGGCGGGCGCTGCGTGTAAACACGGCACTATACATTAAAATGGCTGTTAATGCGAGATTAGCTCCGCAGTTAACACTCGAACTACCAAGGCAGTCATTTTGACTGCGTTCAAAATTTGGAACGTCATAACATGGTTTAAAAAAAACAAAAACAATGGACCCTGACTTTTCCTTAATATGTGTATATTTTATTCTAACATTGTTTTATTATTAAAATTTCAAAACAGAAAAGAGATCTGAGTATTACTACCTCGAATGACCATAGCAGTCAAATTGACTGCATGCTTTTTACATGGGGTGTCATATTTTACTATTTGCTACATTTCCCCGCTCTTTACCCTGCTCTATTGTCTGTTTGTTTTTTATGCTCTGTGAAGCTAAAACCTAGTTATAGCTTCACTCTAAACCCTAGAGAGACAAAAAAATGACAAGTAGAAGAAAATTACAGTTCTGGAGAATCTTCCCAACAAAAGCAAGGTGCAGCTTCATCCAGTATGGCAAACCTGATACATTTGGTATCAAGTTCTGGCTTGCTACTGATGTTGATACCAAATACTGAATGCTGCGCCATATCTGGGCAAAGATGTGGTGTTGAAATTGGCTGAGCCGTTCCTGGGGAAGGGGAGAAACATCCCCACTGATAACTTCTTTACTTCCCTTGAACTTGCCAAGGCACTAAAGGCCCAGAAAACCATTTGTCATTGTCAGTCATTTTGACTGCTATGGTCATTCTAGTAGTTGCAGAATTCTGGTAGACCTAGTGTTAAAGGGATGACGGTTGTCACGCCAGTCCACCCGTGAGTTTGTCCTGAACTCCTTAGTGTAAAATGTTTTACAGGCTGGGTTGTTTTGAAGACACTTTGCTCTACTTTGTAATTTTCTCTGTCATCAGTCTAACCTGAATTTATTTTAAATTCTTGGTGTAAATTTGGAGGTGACTGTTGCTAAGGGGAGAACAAATCTAATCAAATCATCAGCGGTTCACGATCAGAGGTTTTTGTTTAATTAATTTAAGAGAGATTTATTTTTTTATTCAAAGGGATTTTATTCTTTTTTTGTTTGTTGCTGTATTGTGAATTTGCACGATATTTTATTCATTTATGAATTCCAGGTCCTTCAGCATGGCATGAAAACTTCCCTGTTGCCCAGGGAAACAGGCAGTCGCCTATTGACATCGTCCCTAATCAGGCTGCCCATGACCCCAGCCTGGGTCCGATTGTCCTGAACTATGATCTGTGTACCTCCATCAATATCTCCAATAATGGACACTCCGTAGTTGTGGAGTTTGATGACTCAGATAATCGCTCAGGTGAGAAAAAATGTGGCTTGATTTGTATTTGCTTTAACTTCAGCCTCATTTTTTGTTAAGGTTAAGAACAGGTTTGAAAAAAAAAAAAAAATTGTTACCCAATCGGTTCAAATGGGTTTATTTTTTTGGGTTTGAGATCTGCACAATTCAGGTAGAGAGCGTCCGCGTATGTGTGTATATATGTGGTGAAAAGAAAAGAGAGATTTTTCTCTTGGTAGTAATGTCTTTGCAGGGACAATGTACATTGATATGATAAATCATTTTATGATTATTGGCTGTCTTTCAATTTTTGACAAAGGTCACAGTTCAGAGATGATCACATATTTGCCGCCAGCCACGTGCAGCAGAAATCTGTGCAAAAGATTGAAAAAAGTGGGTTTACCTTGAGGTTTTTTTTTTTTTTTTTTTTTGGACGGTTCAAACCACATGCACAGCTGACCATAATAAAAGGTTGCAAGTAAACCCCCTGATTATGCTGCGGAAAAGTGCATCCAGCACTTATCTGCATGACTGCCTGTCTGCTGGACAAAAGATATTATCACCTGTAGATGATCTCAGAGGTTATTATGACCATAGTTGTCTTTATCACTGGGTGGATATTACCCACCTTGCCAATTTCCATGAGCAATAAGCTTGGAAATGTGGACAGTTTAGCTCCCACGAGTTTTCACACAGCGAGCAGATGTTACTGGGAATATATTAATTAAAGAAGTGGCCTTTTTAGAGAAAGGTGTACAGCTTTTTGAGCATTTCTACATATTTAAAATGAGGTGCGCAGATTCTCTAAACCTGCTGGTGTCTGTACGCGGTGTGTTGCTGGGTCTGGGTGCACTTGTGTGTTATTGCATGTCGTGACTCACTTCTGTGTCATTGTTTTGGAAAGAATAGAAGTGCGGAGAAAGATAAGTTCCGTCAACTGCAGCGCACAACTCAATTTTATTTAAATGGTACCTTTCAGACACAAGTGTTACACAAAGAAAAAAGCCAAATGGAACATATTAGAATGGGTACTGCAAACAAATCTGTAAAGTCTATATAAGCTTTTTCACATTGTGTTTTAAGATTGGTCATAAAAATGGAGAAGCATTTAGTTTTTTTTTTTTTTAGCCTCCTCAGTTTTATACTGATAATGAATTATGTGAGACTAAAATAACATCTGGCTCTGAGTCTAAGAAGATTTTTTTGATTTTTAAAATGAAAACCACACAAGTTAATTGTGTTAATTTTTCAGTGTACTATTTCTTTTTCTTCATTAATCTCAGCATTATCAAGGTCAGAGTTGGCGTGATTATGACCATATTTAAGTATCTTATTCAGCACAGCATAGATAGAACCTGCTCTTTACTAGTCCTCAAGAAATTGTATTCCATCTTCATACCTGACACAGATCACATAGAAAACAGATTTTATTATTATTATTTTTTTTAAGATGAAGAGGACAAGTTTGCTTTGTACAAGTGCAGTATAGCTGTAGGAGCTAAATGTGTTGTTGGTGTTCTGAGTCAAGGGTGTAATGTACTCTGTATGTGTGTGGTGTCGCTGTGCTGTCACCAGGGGGTCTCAGGTGCATATAGGAGTCTCATGCACTCTTGTTTGACAGGTGTTTTGACCCGGAAGTGCAAACGGTTTTTGACCGCTGTGGCGCGAGGCGCTCGTCATGCCGCTGTTTGTTGTTTGTTTGTTTGTTAAACTTATCAGAGAATAAATCCACTGGTGGCAACTTCAAAGACGGCGTGGAAATTGATTTAAACGCGGTACGAGAGCAGCAAGCCAGGACAGGCAGCGCGTCAACCAGCCATCCAACGTCAAATGCCTCAGTAGCTCTAGTAATAGACTGAGCTTCTTTAATAATAGCTATTGGGCTTTGTTATGATCTGTTTATCAGACGCTGTCTGCAGAGCCACAGTGAAGAAGTCCATACCCAGTAGTGCCGAGTACAGACCCATCTGATATATATCTCCATCCAATAATCAATTTAGTATATTGTAGATGCAAGAGAGCCTACTCTTCACTTTGATAAATAGATCTAAACTTTTTAATACTACTGGGGACATTGGATGAGAAGAGAGGGGTGAACTGACACCAGCCAACCAAATCAATGAAGGATACCGTTACGATACAATTAGTCTTGTATTGTAATTCAGTTCAGTTTATTTATATAGCGCCAAATTACAACAAATGTCATCTCAAGGCACTTCAATGATGCAGTCCAATTCAAGCCAATTAGGTCCAAAGGCAACAACTTCAGTTTTGTCTGAATTTAGAAGCAGGCAGTTCCGAGTCTGTGGAACTGCATGACTTAATCTGGTGTTGGAGAAAATTCTTCGTTTAAGAATAATAATTCCTTTATTCATCCCACAGTGGAGAAATTTTCACATTACAGCAGCAGCAACAAGAGATTAAATAGAAAATAGAAAAAAATGTAAATAACAATATAAACAGTATAGAGCATATGTACATACATATACAGTATTTTACTTTACACCATTGCACATTTGGAAATGTATCTGGTTGATATATTATTGCGCATGGATGTAGTTATTGCACATAGTTAAACTGTTTCAGCCTTAGTGAGTGCGTGGTCTACTGGGAGCACTGCTGGTTGTAAAGTCTGACAGCTGCAGGAAGGAAGGACCTGCGATAGTGCTCCATCACACACTTTGGGTGAAGCAGTCTGTCACTGAAGGAGCTCTCCAGAGCTGTTACAGTCTCCTGCATGGGGTGGGAGTCATTCTTCATCATGGATGACAGCTTAGCCATCATCCTCCTCTCTCCTACCACCTCCACTGAGTCGAGGGGGCATCCCAGGACAGAGCTGGCCTTCTTGATCAGTTTATCAAGTCTCTCCCTGTAAGCCGTCGAGATGCTGCTTCCCCAGCAGACCACTCCATAAAAGATGGCTGATTCCACCACAGTGTCATTGAAGGTCTTCAGGAGTGCCTCCTGCACTCCAAAAGCTACAATTTTTTTTTCAAGAATTTTAAACAAAAAAGGAAGATTGGATATAGGTTGATCATTAGTTAACACTTCTGAATCAAGAGTAGGTTTTTTTAAGTAAAGGTTTAACTGCAGCAACCTTATAAGTCTGAGGTACATATCCTGTCGACAAAGACAGATTGATCAAATCCAATATGGAAGTGTCTATTAATGGGGAAACCTCATTGAACAGTCAAGTTGGGATTGAGCCTAAAATACAAGTTGATGGTTTAGAAGAGACTATTGCTGTTGTTAGCAACTGTCGACTGGACAGAAACAATCTAAATACAAAGCTGCTTCTAAAGCTGCTGTACTTGATGCTATATCAGTGATAATAGTGGGAAGGATTCCATTAATCTTCTCTCTAACAGAAAGAATTTGATAGGTAAAGAAGCTCATGAAAACATCACTACTGAGAGTTAAAAGAATAGATTGCTCACTTTGTCAGTCTGGCTACAGTGCTGAAAAGAAACTTGAGATTATTCTTATTCTCATTTATCAATAATGAATAATAAGCAGTTCTTATTAAGGGCTTTCTTATATATTATTAGACTATCTTTCCAGACTAATTGAGACTCTTCTAAATTAGAGGAACGCCATTGTCTCTCCAGCTTTCTTGCAGTCTGCTTTAAAACACACAGCTGTTAATTAAACCAAGGAGCCAACCTCCTCTGACTGATTACCTTCCTTTTCAGAGGGGCAATATTGTCCAGTGTTGTACTTATTGAAACTGTAATCCTGTCAAGAAAAGAGTCAAGTTTTACTGGAGTGAAGTTTAGGTAGCTATCCTCCGTAATATTTGCACATGGCAGTGAAGTAAAGGATGATGGTGATTTTAGTGCATAGAGCTGTTGGAATACATGTTATCTTCCTCACTTAGCCTCTTTGCACATATATTTAATGAAGCTTATTAGAACCAGATGTAGCTACAGACTCGCACACATTAAAGCTGCGGTCGGCAACTTTTTTTTAGTCATATTAGCTTGAACTGTCATGGGATTCTGGAAGTAGAATATTAAATAGCCTGTTTAGGAAAAATAACGAAATCTGTAGCTCCTTCTGAAGCCTGTAATCATGCTTGCAAAAACCGAGCGCTCCCGGCTGTTTTTAACCAATCAAGTTAGGGTGGAGGAATCCTACCTGTCAATCACAGCTTGTGCACACGCTGCTGAGCGTGAGTCTGCCCCAGCTTGTGTGCGCTCACACTGGTTTGAACTCACGTGCACAACCTCGTCCACAGAGGGGGAGGGGTTTGGGGGGCGATTCGGAACTTGTTAGAGGTTGGGGGAGGGACCTGAAAGTTGTATCATTTCAAATTTTCCGACTTTAGACTCGTAATTTTGAAAACCTGCCGACTGCAGCTTTAAAGGAAAGGAACCCTAGTGATGCTGAGAGGCCGTGCTCCTAATGTGTCATCTTGGTTTTACCAAATTCACGAAGTATACACTGACAGATTACAGTCATTACATTTTGATTTTTCTACAAAGTTGAAGCTGGTGACAATCAGTAGTCACTGGATTAAAGTAGGGACATCCCCCTGTTAAATTCTACATCTTTGTTTTCCTTTCAAGTAGTGATGCTCCAATCGATCGGCCGATAATGCCCAAAAATAGCCAGATCGGCGATCGGAAAAATATGCCGATCAAAAAACCGATCACCTGACGTAAATTACTAGCGACCACTTTCTAATGTGGGACGTGACGTGACGTGTGTACAGAACCGAACAGGCAAAACCTCTACAGTGCATCTCGACAGCATGACCTCTCCTTTCTGGAATTTCTTCAAAGTGTGTCAGAAAGATGTGAAACTTACTGCGGTCACGCCATCTGCGCTCCGGAGAGGCACGGTCGTGCTAGCTACACTTGAAAATCGAGTGCCTGTTTACATCGCGTCGTACGGTAAAGCGTGTGAGCAGATTTATGGTGCATTCAAGTGCACCCCGTAAACTCAGAAATCTATATCGAAGTTGATTTTTCATTTGTTGGAATACATACACCTGTCATTACTTGGTTGTTTTTTTTACTACATTCTTTTTAATGATTAAAACAAAATGATAGAACAAAATTGTTGAGGCATATTCAGAATCAAACTCATTTCTGCATAGTCAGATTTGAAAACTTCATTTAGAACCAAATCAAAATGTTCTCTGCCGACTCCACCAGATTCTTGTTCTACATATCCCCAGCTACCTATTAGGTGATTTTCAAGTCATTTCACTGCATCATTGTTTAATAATCTGAGGTTGAAATCATACCCAATGGATGATGTATATGGGCAGATTAAAATATTAATAGAAAATAAAAAAAACAATTGTTTTCTGCAAACTCCACCAGATTCTTGTTCTACATGTCCCCAGCTACCTCTGGCGGTTTAATTTCTATAAATGGTGCACTCTCTGCTAGATGAAAGGCATGGAAATGTCCGATTCCTTCCGTGATCGGCAATCGGGCAGATCATGATTTTGGTGATCGGTGATCGGTCCAAAAAATGCTGATCGGAGCATCACTACTTTCAAGCTAAGGCTAGTTCCACAAGGCTCTGATCGATTTGATTGCTGGTTAGACAGGCAGTGTGTCTGCTCACATCTCAACTTTTAATGAGAAATTTGATCAAGTTTGCTGTGTGATGATGGGTTGACTCATCCTGTGGTGGTTGTATGGAGGAAACCAAGCTGTTTTGGGTGGTGTTTATGTGTATAGAACTTTTTATTTTGGCCTTTTCCCACAGTGATCCAGGGAGGCCCTCTGGACAACCCCTACAGACTGAAACAGTTTCACTTCCACTGGGGTGGAAAGGGATGCGATGGCTCCGAGCACACTGTTGAAGGAATTGGCTACGCATCAGAGGTCCGCGTTTCAATCTGAATATTTCTGTGTGTCAGTGTCTGATAATCAAATGGATACAATAGCAATTTGGTGCCACATTTTTCTATTAAATTAAATCAAAATGTACTTCTAATGCTGAAAAATAATGCTTGACTACTGGGTGCTCTATATTCAGGACTTCATAGAGATGTTGAAGCAACAGTGGTACATCATTCCTACTTTCCCAAAATAATTACATGTATAACGTGAATGAGAGTGGAATGGACATACTTTCCACAAAGTACATCATTTTATCAGTACATAGGATGACTTGATTTATTTTACTTGCTTTAATTCTTGCTATGTTTTCCTTTTCTTCCGTTCTATTCCTCTCTTTAGCTTCATCTAGTTCACTGGAATGCTGTGAAGTACAAGACATTTGGGGAAGCGTCAACTGCTCCCGACGGTCTCGCTGTTCTTGGAATTTTCTTGGGGGTAAGATATTTCTTTTATGTGCATTTTCTACCACCGCGGCCCTTTCCATTAGAACTCAGCAGGTGTTGATGGGGTTTATGAAGTCAACTTGAACAATAAGCAACCATGTTTGTATGCTGCGGTAGCCTGATTGAAATTTTATATATATATATTTCTTTTTACTGTTCAATTTGAGATGCTGAAAAACAAAAAAGTAAGATGAGGGTGATTGAACAGATGGGGAAAACTGCAAGTCACAAAGCTACCTGCTGAATAGGCTAATGGTGCTTTTCCAGTAGCTCAGCATGGCTCGATACGGCTCGATTCGGTACGGCTCGGTTTGGTTGTGTTTCCATTACAACCGAGTATCACTTCGTGCCTCCTCGACGTGGGTGGGGTCGTCGTAACACGGCTGCGTGAAACCTCCGTGACGTCATTTACACAGAGCCGAGCAACGTACAAATCCGGAAGACCAGAACAACAACAACATACGAGGAGGATAGCATGGAGGACATCGAGACGCTCGTGTTGCTGCTCACCCTGTGGCTTTTTGTCACACAGAAGGCAAGAGAAGAGAGCCAGGGAAGACTCCTCCTTCCAGTGACGACACTCATCGGCCAATCAATGGAAGGCAGTCGGCTGACGTCACGTTTTAGTAACGTTTAGGCTCACTTGGAACCAGGGCTGAGGTGATACCAAAAGTGTACCCGGTTGCAGGTACTGCGTGCTAGTGGAAACACGCAAATAGGGTGCCGAGCCGTGCTGAGCCGAAGCGAACTAGTGGAAACGCGCCATAAGGTTCACCTTGTAATTGCTGTAGGTTCATGTGTGTGTTTTTATATAGTTTTATACGATATAAAGAAGTACATCGTGGACTCTCCAAACCTCACAAATCAATTTAAAAGCACAATCTGTGATGTAAGACAGGTGATGACCACAGATGGCTCCATATGATAACGGACACCTTGTACATGGTGAAATATAAGGTGAGGGCTGGATTTGAATCTAAACGGATTATATTTTTGACCTGCCCTCTGCGTTATTACTGTATTGTGAGAGCTTTGTGTTTCATTATAGGGGAGTATCACAGATTTTAAAGGCTTCAACCCCAAGTGCCTCCTACCCAGCAGCCTCAATTACTGGACCTACCCGGGATCACTGACCACGCCTCCCTTACTCGAGAGTGTCACCTGGATCATGCTGAAGGAGCCGATCACTGTATCTGAAAAACAGGTGAGTGCTGCAGCTTTGATCAGAATGCATATCATCTCTCCAACATGAAATTTCAAATATAAGCACACATTTGTTAGTTTTAGTGCTTTACATAATATTCTTCCATAATATTGAGATTTGTGTTTGGTTTTTGTCACTGAATAGTTTCTACCTTCGTATACACCCAATATATTGTTTTATCTGTAGTAGGTGCCTATTATTCAAAGTCGTGTGGCACACCAACACTTTAACCAACATTAACCGCAAACCAAATGTCTTGGCTGCGGTCCATAAGTAGGAAACCTCCTTTTCATAGATCCTTTATTTTACTAAACTAGAAAGTCTGTATGTTGTATGTATGCTCCATAAACTTTAGCACCAGAATGAAAGCATACATCTGTTATACATATTAAATTAATTGGGTAAAGAATTGAAATAAAACTGTCTTCATTCAAAGATGTATAGCCTCCTTTGTTGTTAAACCAAAGTGCAGAATCAGGGGGTTGATAGTGGGCTCTACCTCATATTTATATAGTTATTATTTACGATGGATACTATTTTTGGGTAAAGTTGTTTCATTCAGCCCTCTTAGCACTGGATTTAATCAAAAAGTTGAAGTCCAGTAACCCCAGGTTGTCGACAAGTTAAGCTGACAATCTGGCCATCTGCAGCACATCCAGTCCTGGTCTCCTGGTGAGCTGGTCCTGTGCTGCCAACCTCTGGATTATACACTCCCTCTTTGCTGATCTCTTATGGTCTAGTTGTCTGTAAATCTGTGGCATCGCTGGATATGAGGTGCAATTTGAGGAACTGGCCCCACAAACATTTGACTCCAAGCCACAAGCCTTTGATCCCCTGTATCTGATTATCCTGATGGATGCATGGCAGGATGAGCATAGGACTTTAATTGAGAAATGCTGGCATGGAGATGCAGCAGGAAACAATCCTTATGTAAAATAATTTCCATGTCTAATATGAATCATAATCATCTTTTTTATTTTATTTTATTATTTTGAACATGCAAAAAAAGAAGAAACATTAGTAACAGTCTTAGACAACATTTTGTTGGACAACAAAAATTATGCAAAAAGAATCATTAAAAAATTAGTTTTCCATATCCGAAAAAGAGTGCGAGGAAGCACAAACTCGTTTAATCCCACCCCATCTCTATAAATAGCCTCTCCCTGTTTTAAGTGGAAAAGCCTTTAGTCACAGCAATCCAGCAGTTCAAATGTTTGCTAATAAGCTCTCTGCAGGGTGTCAACTGGATTTTGCGGCCACTCCTTTTTCTGCAGTAATGTCCACGTCTTTGAGGCTGGAAGGTTTGCCATTACTCTGGTCTTTTGCTTTTATTCCTGTCACCATGCTTTGCCACTGCGGTGGTGTTCTTGGCTTTGAATCCTTCTTTTCTCTTTTGCCAAAAAAAAAGCAATGACCCTGTGCCAAACAGCTGTATTATCTAAACACAGCAAAAAGCTTGTTTAGGTAAGCGCTAGTAAATGCGAGATAAGTTTTCGTGTGCCTGTCTTTTGGGGAGATTCGTCCTTCGCTGGCCTCCATGAAGACTCGTCTTTAGAAAGTAACAGCTGTACAGTCTTCGTTGAGGTATTGCTCCGATTCAGGATGTTCTTGGATTCTTCCTTGCTTCCTTCTCTTGGGAGCAGCAACAATGTGCATCAGGTGCTTCTCACAATTGACGGTAACTGACGAGCAAAAAATTTTTTTTTGCATGAATGTGAGCAGCTTGGTTTTAATTGTTGCCCAAACTATTAAAACCTCAGTAAATCACACATTTCTATGAGAATGAAATCTTCATCTGCCTGCAGAGAATGTGGTCGTTGCAATCTGAGTTGATTCTGCAAACATTGGCCCTGCTGACATGCTCACTAGAGCACGTAACTGCCACTAAAAGTAGTCCTAAACAAATGACTGTGACCAGGTATTTTAGGTAGAAGTTTAGCTCTTAAGATATGAGTATTTAGTGATGGACTCGTGCGTTGTTGGTTTTGGTCTTTTCATGGGAGTAGTAGACAGTAATTCACAGCACAATATTGTTATGCCTTGACATACTTAAAAGTATCTACTGGGTGGTAAAGGTTGTGCACAGAACCTGTTTAACAACAAACTCATCGCCTAAGCAAAATTTTGTTTTTCTGTCTCTCCCAACGTAGCTAGGGAAGTTCAGATTGCTTCTGTTCTCTGGAGAGGACGAAGAGGAGAGGATGCGCATGGAAAACAACTTCAGACCTCCCCAACCCCTCAAAGGCAGGAAAGTGCGTTCCTCCAATTGATTTGACCTCAAGACATCTGAAGCCATAAATAAAGGGGGAAAAAAGCTCTTTTTAGAAATTGAATACATTCGCGTGAGTGTGATTTTACTTAAATTATAGTTTGCTCCGATGATTAATGATTTATTTTTCACAAAGGAGAAAAAGACGGAATACTTTGTTTAATACATGTTTTCTCTCTACTGGTCAGAAACTTGACTGACAGGCTGATTTTGAATGATTGAGGGGTGTGTGAAATGGATTTCATGGCACAAAATTATCATAATTGCACATAAAAATGAGTAGCCAAATGAAAAAATGCATTTATGCTTTTGGTCATACTATAGTACATAGTGTTATAATATTGTAAGCTATAAGCTGAAGATTTAAAGGCTTGATTTGAACTCATGTCCCCATAACTACTTGAAGAAAACCTGCACAACCAAAGCGATATTATACAACAGCCAGCAGCAAGGCCTTTCAGTTCCTTATATGCAATTTTTGAGTTCACATAGCATTTAAGTCTGTTCCTGTTTTCACATTGATACCATACCAGTGTGCTGTCGGTATAACCTTTTTACTGAGCATTCATCTCCTGATGATCTAGCCTACAGCTGGTGGATTCCCAGTTCTTAAGGCCCTAGATCCCCTCCAGTCAGATTATCTAAAAGCTCTGTTGTCCATGACAGAGGACACGAGTGACTCAGGTCCTTAAAGCTAAAGAGATACTCAACCTATAAGCGCCAACAGGGAGCTTATTTGGGATTTATTCATCTCTGGCAGCCCAGACAAGGCTATAATGAAACTGTAATTTTCAGTCAAACTCATTCTTTAGATCTGACTGCGTGCTGTTTCAGATTTGTTTCTTATGACGTAACGATGTAAGGCACAATGATATTAACAGCTCACTTCTGCTAAGTCTGAAATGTGAAGGCCTGACAGAGTGATCGGCACTGCTCGGTGGTGAGTTACGGCAGCTTGGTGTAATGCTGGTGCTTGATTCAGTCGCGTGGAACTCGTGAAGAGTGAGGCCCAAGATTGTTTTATGTTGTTGACACAAGGAAGTACTGCAAATGTAATTTATGGGCAGTTTGAATATTTATTTTTGTAATTTATTTATAATTTGCTGAATAAAATTCTACTTTTGACTTTTTTTTTCTTATGAATGGGTGCTAAAATGTTCAGGTGAACAGTTGTATGAGCCAGACTGTATAGTTTGAGATTTTGAAAGCTTTTGATCTGCAAAAAGTATCTGAAGGAAAACTGCTGACTGTTCACATAACAAGTAGGTTTTGCATTCACAAGATATTGTCATCAAAACCAAACTTCTTCTCTGCACGATGCCCATAACTGAGCCTTGTTTCTTATTTGACCAGCATACTTTTAAAGGAGGAGCCATTCAAGCAAATGTTTAACCTCCCGCATAGTGATGAGAAGTAATACTGGGTTTAAGGGAATTGATAGCAGGGTGGCAGCGTCAAAGATTGCAGGGCGGAAGGAGGTAATGTGGACTGCGATTAATTATTTACCAACTGTGATGACTGAATAAGTTCTGCTCCTTAAAGTCAGCGAAATGTGTGTAGTTGAAATATCCTCTGAGGATGTATAAAGATGCAAAGCTTTGAAGAGCAATCTGTGTCTGATACAAAGTTTAATAAATAAATGATTTAAGAAGGAAAATGTTTGTCATTTCAATTGTTTGCTGGGTGCAGCATCTCTCCTTCAAGTTTCCATATTGCGCTGGACCTGAGTTGGTTTTGGTTGGGAAAAAAAAAAAACAATTGAATTCAAGGTACATAGTCATAAACTTGTAATATTAAATAAAACGGCATGGATATGGTTCAATGAAAGACCTTCTCGTATCATCAATATCTAATCATGATATAAAGTAGAATGGTTGATTCTCATGTCTATATAAAACTTCCTTGTTGGCTGTGCTTCTCTTTCCGTCAGTGTCACTGCAGCAGTTCAGACTTGTGTTGTTGAAAATGAACATTACGCTTTCATATTTATAAAACACAAAGATGTCTGGATGGGCCTGCAGATTGTCAGACCTTCTTAAACGAGCCAGAGTAAACTCAAACATGCCTTGAGTTAAAGCAGAGACACAAAAAAACTCATATTTTTACATGCTTTTAAGGATATTGTATTTTATAATTCAACGCAGTTCTGACCAATATATTGACATTGTTTGAAGTTTTACACTATTTTTATTTATTCTTTTATGTTCATCCATCTATCCATTTTCTATACCCAGTTAATCCAATTTAGGTTCACAGGGTTTATTTAGCAGATTCAGTAGAAGATCTTAAAGCTGTTTAGTTTATTGTTCTATTAATCTTGATTTCTAGTGTTTTCGATCTTATTCCTTTATGTATATGGGCATCACACATGTTTAATAAACAGTACAGTTGGAGAAAGAATGACACATCGACAGAGAATATCTTCTAGACCAAGTAGCTAACCTGCAGGAACTTCTTTTTCTTCTTCTACCTGTTTTTCAATCTTGTTGTTCTTCTTTTTCTTCCTCTTCTAATACAAAATGGCAAATATTTTGAGACATAGTTTAAAAAGCTGTTTGAAGAGAGTTTACTTCGGTAATGTGCAAACGTTTGTTGTGCTTCAACTTAAGGGATCACCTTGAAAACGAAAAAGTTTATACTGCGTGCTTATTTTCAGGGATTCCATCTAAATGTGGCTAAACAACTTGTGGCCATCGTCAATTAAATAAAATCCATATAGTTTGTAAATTGACTAAGTTATTCATGGCGTATTGCATCCATCCAACCATTCTATACCCACCTAATCCAACTCAGGGTCGCTGGGAGGCTGGAGCCTATCCCAGTTGTCATTGGTCGACAGTCAGGGTAAATCCTGGACAGGTCGCCAGTCCATCGCAGGGCCACACAGAGACTAACAACCATGCATACACAGGGGAGAACATGCAAACTCCACAGAGAGGCAACGGTGCTGACCACCACACCACCGTGCATCCCCTCTTTCATATTCACCATGCTTTAAATATGTGTTTGTCCAGAAGATGGCAACATAGAGTTATTTTTTAGCCTGAAATTGTGTATTCTTGTTTTTGGGGTGTTTGAATAGAATCTTAAAAAACACAGAACAGAAGCTAGAATGTTTAAATGAAGGTTGGCCTATTTAATCACATTTAAGACTGATAAGATGTGTCTGAGGTGGTTTCAGAGAATTAAGCATACCCTGTTTTAACAAAGTGAAATCATAAAATATCCAAAAAGAAGACAATTTTGCATATGTCCCAATAAAGATAAAACAGTTAAAACTCGTTTGATTACTGTTCAAGCACGTTAGGCTTTTAAATGTGTTTCTGTATGATTTAAAGTGCTCACTTTGTGTTGATTTTCCTGTAGGTGGCAGCAGTTGTTGTCTTTTATTTCACAGAATGAGGTTTAACAGCCATAACAATTTTCTCAAAAGGGAAAAAAAATGTAAAATTATACACTACCTAATACACATGGATAGATGCAACGTTCATAAATGATCCATCTTGTAGCTTTATCAAAACTTTATCAAATCTCAAAAATACTTGACCTTGCCTTTGTCTGCCCTCTCAGCAGCAGTGCAAGTCTTTCTTGAAATTAGAGGCTGCATTACCTCAACTGCTTTCATTTCCATCTGATCTTGGTGGAAAAAGAAAAATCTCTGTGCAGGTTAATGAATAAAGCCTGATTCTTACTCGGCGCAACCGCGCAACTGTCCTGGCTCGAGAACCATTAATGACGTCATCGAAAGCGCCAGCCCCTTCACAGTTCCTTCAGCTCATGGCTCATCCCCCAGGTTTGAACAAAAATGTGGCATTCGGCAGGGGTGCCCGATTTCCCCTTACTTATTTTTGCTATGTACCCAATTATTGGCTAATCATATAAAGAACAGTGGTCTAAAGGGAATGTCTGTGCTTGATAGAGAGATCATTATAAGTCAACTGGCTGATGACACTACACTGTTTTTAAATGACTCATCACAGGTCTCTGTTGCATTAGACATTATTCAGGTTTTTTCTTTAGCATCAGGTCTACATTTGAATGTGAACAAATGTGAACTGATGGCAGTCAAAGGTTGTAATATTGCTTCTATTTCCAATATACCAGTAAAAGAGCAAGTTACCTACTTGGGTATAGTTATAACTAAGGATCAGAATCTCAGGTGTTGCGTCAACTTTAACCCTGTAATTGATAAAACAAAAAAAAAGTTTAATATGTGGCTCCAAAGAGATTTGTCAGTGAAGGGTAGGACTCTACTTTCAAAAGCTGAAGGCATATCCAGATTGACATATGCTGCAATAGCATTGGGTGTGGATACAAAAATGTGTAAAAGCATTGACCAGTTACTATTGAATTTTATTTGGAAAAACAGAACACATTATGTTAAAAAATCTGTTATGATGAATGACTACAACAAGGGTGGGCTCAAATTTATTGACTTCAGTACGCTAAATAACACTTTTAAAGTTAACTGGATTAAAAACCATTTAAAAGAACCTGCTTCAATATGGAATTTTATCTCTAGTCATGTGTTTTCTCAGTTGGGTGGTTTAAAGTTTATTCTGCTTTGTAATTATAATATTGACAGGCTTCCTGTTTCTCTTTCAAACTTTCATAAGCAAGCTCTTTTGTCTTGGTCTCTTCTTTACAAGCACAATTTTTCTCCAAATACTTACTTTATCTGGAATAATAGGGATATATGTTATAAAACGAAATCTATATTTTTTGATAACTGGTTTAGGAATGGTATTGTTTCAGTAATTCAACTTCTTAATGAACAGGGTAACCTTTTCAGTTACCAAGAATTTCTTCAGCGTGTAAAAATACCTGTTACTCCTAAGCAATTTGCCATTGTTTTTGATGCAATTCCACTGGGAGTGATCATGCTCCTGAAAGGTTGTTCTTATGTTACTCCTCAGCTTGATCCTCTTCTGACACATGTTGGTAGAATATGCTTGATGTCCACTACCCGTAATAATAACCGGACTGTGCGCAATCTATTTCTAAAGGACATTATTTCTGTACCTTGTGCAATCTCAGCTTGGAGTGGATATGCCAACGATATATGCTGGACCAAGGCTTGGACACTACCTAACAGATTCTTACTGGTCAATAAAGTAAAAGAAGTGTCCTTTAAAATCATTCACCGTTTTTACCCAGTTAAATCCTTTTTAGCTAAATTCAGTAAAGATATTGATACTAATTGTACTCTTTGTAATACACATCCAGAATCACTTATTCATCTTTTTTGGTTTTGTGAGTTTTCAAGAGACTTGTGGCGAAAGATTTGTCGTTTTATAATTGACCATATTTGTGAAACTTTTGAGTTACGTTTGCAAGATGTTTTATTTGGTTTTACCAATTTTAGTAAGGAGCTGGATGAGGAATATTTTCTTTGTAATTTAATTGTTCTTCTGGCAAAATTCCATATACATAAGTGTAAAGTACTTAAAATGAGGCCTTCTTTTGTTTATTTTCGTAGGGACGTGAACATTTATCTCAAAAACATTTATGCCTCAAAGAACAAAAAAGCAATGAAAACTGTGAATTTATGTACAAAATTTAATATTGTTTTATAGATGTGTGTCTGCTTTGTTTGTGTCTGCATTATCTAACCCCTGGCGTATAGTTATTGTATCTGTCTTTGTTTCTGTACTTGTCTGTTTTATATTTAATAAAAAAAAAAAAAAAAAAAAAAAAGTTCCTTCAGCTCATAAGCGCAGTTTGCGCCGAGTATGCGTCACATTTGCAGTTCTCTCCAGACCAGCGGGCGTCACTGTTGAGGAAACAAGCTGAAGAACCGGACGAAGAAAAGCATACGAAGAAAGCATACACAATGCCACCTGTGGTGTCACGTCAGCAGAGGCTGGCACATCTGATGCGGATGCGGAATGAATTTACTCTGGGTGTAGAACTGTATATGTATCTCAGAGCTAAGCGGCTGCGGCAAAAACAGAAGAGAAGGTGGAATGTTCGTCCTTTGCAACAAGACGAACTTTGTCAAACGTTGTCCTTTGGGACAACGTTGTCCCAGTGTAACTTCATAGACGTGTCGTACAGATGTTTGTAGAGGCGCACCCTCTCGGTCACCGCGGTCTCTGCAGTGTTCATGTTTCCTTTCTAGTCAGCTGTTTCCGGTTGAGCTCGCGCGAAGTCAGAAAAAAAGTTGTAGTAAGAATCAGGCTTAAGAATGGGTCAAAGCGAGGTTGCGCCGAGTAAAGCCTGATTCTTACTCGGCGCAACCTCGCTTTGACCCATTCTTACTAGCTGGTCGCAAATGGCGCAAACGGTCACGTGACCCAAAATTCCGCCACGCCCCCCGTCGCAAGCTAAAAAATCTTCGCGCATCGCAAGGTCGCGCACACAACTTTTTTTCTGACTTCGCGCGAGCTCAACCGGAAACAGCTGACTAGAAAGGAAACATGAACACTGCAGAGACCGCGGTGACCGAGAGGGTGCGCCTCTACAAACATCTGTACGACACGTCTATGAAGTTACACTGGGACAACGTTGTCCCAAAGGACAACGTTTGACAAAGTTCGTCTTGTTGCAAAGGACGAACATTCCACCTTCTCTTCTGTTTTTGCCGCAGCCGCTTAGCTCTGAGATACATATACAGTTCTACACCCAGAGTAAATTCATTCCGCATCCGCATCAGATGTGCCAGCCTCTGCTGACGTGACACCACAGGTGGCATTGTGTATGCTTTCTTCGTATGCTTTTTTTCGTCCGGTTCTTCAGCTTGTTTCCTCAACAGTGACGCCCGCTGGTCTGGAGAGAACTGCAAATGTGACGCATACTCGGCGCAAACTGCGCTTATGAGCTGAAGGAACTGTGAAGGGGCTGGCGCTTTCGATGACGTCATTAATGGTTCTCGAGCCAGAACAGTTGCGCGGTTGCGCCGAGTAAGAATCAGGCTTAAGAATCAGGCTTAAACAGTGAAAGTGGGTGTGTGAAGTACATTTAACACATATTGTGAAATAATCCTTCCGAAATACCATCAGTGAGCTGTATTGAGACTGAAAAATACCTGAGCGGGCTATATACAGTATATATATATATATATATATATAGTATCATGCTCGGCCACAATCAATGTGCCGTGTAATATGATAATACAGTCAGACCTCAGAAATAGAGTCACATGTATTTTTAGCATCAAGATATCTGCTTCCTTGTACTGATTTTATTTTGCCAGGCACAGCAACATCTGAGCAACATTGTGAAATACAAACCTGCAGGACAAACAAGCTGCAGACAGAGCTGCTCAAAGAATGGGCTTCATTTGTCACCCTAACCCATCGTTATTTCAGCAGTGCCAGACATGCATGCCTATCCAACTACAACTCAAACATTTAACAAATGAAATAAACACAAACCTAAGGAAACTAATGTATTTGCGTGTGTGGTTCATTTAAAGGGATAATCCATATTTCTTACATTTTGAAACACAAGATGAATAGTAATTTGGCCGGGATTTCTAACTTTTGTTGTTGAATGAATCTAATGAACAAAATAATATATTAACCAATGAGATTTGGTACATTGGAAGTGCTTTATAATGTTGCATAAAACAGAAACACTTCAGTATATATGCTTGTAATGACTTGAATAGTGTTTTTAGTTAAATTCTATTACATGTAGTGGCATGGATACGGAAAACACAATCCTAAATCAAGGTATAGGAGCCAGCTAAAAGCATATACTGCTTTGATTTCGATCAATATGTTTCTTAAGTGTCTGCTGTGACTCTATAAGTTATAAAAGAACCAATGCTGTAATAACTTTAATTTAATTTTAAATCAGATTATTTAGTTGATCGATTTATTAGACTTGAACTAAACCAAATGTGTTTCACTGCTATGAAGCTGCTAAGGCTCTATTTTCTCTGTTTTTTTATGATGCCACAGTCCATACAGAATGAGTCACATCTTCTGTTTTCAGCATCAAAGCTGAAAACAAAATACTTCACTCCTAAATCATTTGAAATATCTCAATATTGCCAAGGGTAGCGATTCTATCTAGTAATCAAAGGACATGGCCATGGTGCAGTTGCCATGGATACAAACAGCGCATGTACCACAAAACAAATCCTTTGCCTTGCAGTTCATATCTCCCCTACTTGTCTTTGAGCCAGTGATCCATCGCCGTCACCCGTGTCAGAAAATAAAATAATACTACAAAAATATCTTGAGCTTCTTTCCCCCCAAATACCCTCCCCTCCACAGTGACAAGTGTGTGTTTCTCTATTCATTAGGGAGCTTTATTTAGCTGTGGGTTATCTAAGCCTATTTTTTGTGGACACTCAGTGATCTCTAACTTATTCCATCCAAATCAGCCACACACACACACACACCACCTGTTTTTCCTGGTTGCTGATGTGCAGCCTTCACTCTGGTTCATGGTCAGGTCTGAAGTACAACTATCAAACAATATACACACCTTTTATGGGTTATGTATATATACCAAAAACATTAAGGTTGTCGAGCAGTGGCCTTGAATCACAGTGTGTTGTAAATCATAGCAGTAGAAAAGATGAGGTTCTCTCTCTCTGCCGCACTGTTGGTGGTCTGTTGTGATAATCAAAGGAAACAGAGCTCCACTGCCATTGGAGAGGTCATGATCAGTAATTCAATCCTTGTGTGTCAGTTTATATACCATAAAGGCCTTGATCTATGGAACCTTTTATCAGAAATGACAGTTTCCTCTAGCCTTGGAGTCTGATACTGGCCTTATCTTTCAGATGATCAGTATACCTCAGTAAATGTTCAATCCAAAATATTGAGTATACGGGGTATGACTGTCACACTCTGACCCCTGACAGAGTGGGGTTTCCAAGCAGCGAGCCGTGACATATTCTGAGGGGAAAACAGACACCTACATGGACTTCACGGAAGTCGACTGCCTTGACTCAGTGACCCATTAAGAGTACTGATTCAATCCAAGACCTAATGTTTGCACAGAGTGTCTATAGCAACAGACAGTCAGTGCTGCATCAGAGCTGGTCTGCATCAGAGCTCAGATGAGTATTTATTTCATACTTGTCTGTTTAAAATTGGTGTCAGAAAGATTTGGCTGGCTGAGTAGATACATAAAACCATCTGAAGTTTAAAGAATCCGAGATTTATATGTGGTGCTGTCTTAATGAGTTAATGTAAACAAGAAGTCAAAGATGTTCATGATCATAATAAACATGTAGAATTGGCCAGAGTTTTTTTTTCTTTTTGGCTTCGTTAGCATGAATTTCTAACAGAGGATTTAGTTATAATCACATCATATCAATAAAGGCGCAGGACTGTAGAAAACTTACAGAAAAATGAAGAAATGCCCACACATTCGCAGAGATTATTTATTGACAATGTTTCAATCCAAGTTGGAACTTCATCAAGTCAAAAGTTTGAACAACAAAGAACAAGCCCATATTTATACTTTCCACTGGACTGACAAGCACCACCTAAAGACTGAGCTGAATGCTAATAAATGCTGGGACTTTTATCACTTTTCTTTTAATTTCAAACAAATCAAAAAATGTTCTACGTTGCACATTAGCATGATACATTTGTCAAATTGTTTAGTCCGGTAGGGTTTATGGTTGTCCTTAAAGCTGACATGATAACCATTTTCAAAAGTGAAATGGGATATAGAAGTTCATTCCCATCCGCCTCTGAGCTGACAATGGAGGGCGTCACAGAGCCAAAACGGCATGCATTTGTGAAGAAAATGAAGAACAACCTGCACGCTGAAACACATTGCTTTAACCATTGATGTGGTTGTCACTCAGCTAATTCTGCCATGCCAGCTTTCTAGTTGTCTGCACACTTTGATGTGGCACTGAGCTCCATCTGTTTGGTATGTAAAAAGTGATTAAAAGGGGGGCATTGGGACATCAGCTCGGACATCTGTTGTGCTGACATGGTATAATCACTATATGAAAAAGACTAATTTCAGTATAATTCATTCTTCTCAAATGTTCCCAGACATAGAATGACAAGACATCATGTTTTAGCAAGTGTGGCTTTTTTCAGCCTGGTCTCATTAAAATGTGTAGTCGTTTCACGACAATGTCACGTGTTATTAGTACAAGTTTTTGTAGTTTTAGTGCAATCCTATAGATTTGACGTGCTATTTTACCAGTAGAAGATGCTGAAAGCTATAAATGTGTCTAAATTACACACAAAAAGTGGCCAAATTGAGATTGTGTTGACTTGTTAAACAGAATCTGCGTTCATGCTAGCAGTTCTGATCAGCTGGAATTAAAAAATCAGCAGTGCTCTCAGCCTTCAGCTAATCTTTTAACCTTGGGAAAATGTACTTCAAAAACTTAGATCACGGAATTTGTAGGTCCCTCTCCCTCCCTCTCTGCTGCGCTTAAGCTTTGCCACCAAAGGGTCTCCAACTGACAGAAAAAGCTGTAATTTGCAGGCAAGTAAGTAACCATGGAAACTATAGAAGTGGCAGTAGACCCCTGTTAGAAACTCAGTTTAAGCACTACCTGATTATTTTCTCAGATCTCTGTCTCATATATCACTGTCACAGCATGGTGACAGTTTCAGCAAATATAATAGAAAGTTATTTTCATTCAGGCTTCTTTGTTTTGCTTTAAATTACTGTTGCATATCCAACATCATGACAGTCCAAAAGGATGTCCTGAATCAAAGGTAGGTAATCAAGTCCTCAGGATTGATGATCCACTGATCTTGAATATCAGCACTTGTTTCTAAGGCACTCCACTAGTTGGTGTAATTATCCAGATATTTTAGTTTTAGACAGACTGACCAATGAACTGATGTTACTATTACATGAGCCAAGCTGATATAGTTAGAAAATCCGTTTTTGACTCATAAGACACTGCTGCATTCTTACAAATATGCCACAAAATGAATACCACATGAATTAAATGTAGGACTAATACAAACTGGATGAACCTAAAGGCTTTCTTTAATAAAAGAGATTGTTATATATGTTTACGGTCAAACATAACAGGAGGCGAATGATGAATCAACTCCAGTACGAACAGTTGGTCTGAGAATAAGCCATGTAGTGAATTTCAATTCCAGACAAATTGCCAGGCTTTATTCCAGACAGCCCCATTAAAAATCACACTGACAAGTATACAGGTCTGACTGGGACCGACCCATGTGATCATCTCTGTCTGTCTCTCTGGATTGTCTCCAAAAACATCACAGGCCTCTGTCTAGTTTGATCCCCACCGCATCGGCTATCTGCTGCAACTGCCACGACCAACCACCATCGACACGTTCAAGTCAGAGGGGTCAGTCATGCACCCAGAAGCGTCACAAGTTTCCAAAGGTCCCTGTCCCTTAGGCCCAACGGGTCAAAAATAGTCTCAGTTCGCCTTTTATAAATCAGAGTGTTTCTATAAAAAGCATTTGGCGGACCAGAAACTTCAGCCGAAGCCACATCACCCTATCTTTAGCTTTATTTATGTCCTAGTGTTGACAGCACCACTTGCAAAGCTTTCCAGTCACTGTCACATGTGTGCCGAGCCCTCGGCCCAATGCTGGAAAGCACCATGGAGAGAAACGGTAATCAGTGAGTCCATGGCCCTGGCCAGCCTGTATCCCTGAGAGAAACAAGCCGCCTAACAGCTGCTGAGTTAACGGCTTGATGGTTCTTGCCCTCAGATTCTTTCCATCTACTTAGTGTTTATGGAGCTCTCTTCTGATGGCAGATAAGCACGTCCACTATTGTTTAATGATGATTGGCACAATTACAACTGTCACATACGAGAAATATTGGTAAATGAGGTCTGTAAAAATAGGTTTACAGCTGTGGCTTTGTTTGACTAATGTAGGTCACGTTTTCTGTTATTTGCTGATCTATTTTATTCATACAACATGAACTCTCATCCCTGGCAAGGCTCAGCAGCTTGCAGGATGAAAAGCAGAGCACAGTAGAAAAATGCTGGATCAATACAAACAAAGATTAAACACACAGGGGCATGCATGGCAGATTGTAAGCAGTTGAACTACTAACATTTGCACAAACCAGTGAGGAGCTGGAAACACCACCACGTTCACAAATTATTACATTGACAACACATGCTGTAGAATATTTTATCAACAGAGAGGGTTGCTGACTTTATCACGGTGAGACATGATTTAATACACACTCGTTCGCAAATTTAAGCCTGATTTATACTCGGAAACCAGGTCGTCTGCGTGTGTGTCGCAGTTAACGCAGACATGCCCCCCCCCCCCCCCACGCAGACACTACGCAGACACTACGCAGACACTCTGGTGCACCTCCTCAAAATTGTAACTCACCGCAGACAGTGCCGCAGACATCGCCGCAGACATCGCCGCAGGGAGGAGAGAAAGGAGGCCTCTGATTGGTCAACTCTACATCCGCTCTACACTATGCGTATTTCCGGTTTGCTAACCGGCTGACGCTAACCGTGACGATTCTTTCCCTCTCTGCCAGCTCCAGTAGTAGCAATATTTCTTCTATTTCTAGATCGATCAGCTGCATCTCAATCAAAGTGCGCATTCGTCCAGTCGCCATTGTTGTTGAATGACCTCCGTAACCGTAACACCCACAATCCTAGCTTGTTCGTGAATGTCCCTCTTGCGTTGTGGCGTGGGATTAACATAGCGCAGACAGCGCTTCAAGGCATAAATCAAAAATAACTGCGTCGTGTCTGCGACAAGCTCACTGCGACACACTGCTGCGAGAGTATACACGAGCCTTTAGGCAAGACTTCACACATGCAAAATATGAGTATTACTAAATATTTACACTTGTCAAAAAAGTTCAGAAGTGGGATTCGGAACAAAATGACACATCATTTTGTTGTTGACAATGATGTGTGAATTATCATTTATTCACATCGTCAAAAATCCTGATAAAATGTGGCCAAACATCTGGAAAAAGAAAAATACTGTGCATTAGAAATGATGAGAGTTAGAAAAATCATGTGACTGTTAACACCATTTGTACAAGTGTTATATGTGATCAAAAGAAACTATCCATATTGACAGTGTTAGGATGAAGACTTGAGGAGATATTGATGTTACCTTCTTTTACATATCTATAGAGTACAAATGATGGAATTTGTAATTCACGATTTGGCACAAGTAAATAGATATGTTTAAGCAAAATCTGTCTCTAAGGACAGGTGATTTTTTAAATTTAGTTAGAATGGTGAAATTGTTTAGAATTTGGGTTTGTTGTAATACGCCAGTGGCTGCAAAGTGGTGTGGTGGTTAGCACAGTCGCCTGGTCCAAGTCCCGGATGGGGCTTGTGGGCCTTTCTGTGTGTTTTCATGTTCTCCCGGTATGGTACTCCAGGTACTCCGGCTTCCTCCCACTGCCCAAAAACGGGATAATTGGTGACACTAAATTGACCCTAGGAGTGAGTGTGAGCATGGATGGTTGTTAGTCTCTCTGTGGCCCTGCGATGGACTGGCGACCTGTCCAGGATTTACCCTGACTGTCGCCCAATGACAGCTGGGATAGGCTCCAGCCTCCCTGCGACCCTGGGTTGGATTAGGTGGTTATATAGTATGGTTGGTTGGATGCAATACGCCATGAACAAAGCAGTACTTTCACTTTGTACCAGGATTAAATTTTAACTACATTTATTATCCTCATGGAAGAACACTCTGAAAAAAGTAGCATTAAAGTTTAAAGCGTAATGTTGTTTGACTTTGCTTATGTGAAAAACACAAAGCTTCTCTTGCAATTAGTCAATAATTTACAAACTATATGGATTTTATTTAATTGACGATGGCCACAAGTTGTTTCGCCACATTTAGATGGAATCCCTGAAAATAAGCACGCAGTATAAACTTTTTCGTTTTCAAGGTGACCCCTGAAGTTGAAGCACAACAAATGTTTGTACATTAGCGAAGTAAACTCTCAACACGTTAATTCCTCATTTAAAATCTAAAATGTGCCAGTCGATATAAATGGTTAACTAAGGTCATAAAAACATAACAAATGTTAAAGCAATACTATGTAACATTTCTACCTTAAAATAACAGCTTGAAAAAATTTGTGTGGCTAGAATGAGTTTTAATATTACGATTGGCCTGTCTCCTATGCCCTTCGGGGGTCTGAGTTGGAAAAACTGCGCTATGTAACTTTGCTGGAGCGGCCCGGTGGCGGCCCGGTGGCGGCCCGGGAGCTGAGCGGAAGTACTTTGACTTGCTTTCTGGCACACCTACCGCAAAAACAAATAGACCCCTCTCACGCTCCCAGGTACATTTGATTACTCTTACCTTCTTGGTCGACATAGTTTGCACCTTCTAACGCCTCGCCGGTTCGTCAACAAACGTGAAAAGTGAAAGTGAAAGGGTGTTGTATTTACGACAGTGTAACCGTACATTACCTGCAAGCCTGTAGGGGGAGCTCCAGAGTGGGCTTTTTGAGAAGTTACATTGTATCGCTTTAAGCAAAGCAATTAGATACAGATGCTTGTAACAGCTTTTTAAATTATATCTCAAAGATTTTTTGCCATTGTTACACAATGTACTTTTTAGGGTCTAAATAGTGAGGAAGATTTAGTATCAAGCCATGCAATTTTATTTCCCTAAGGTTTTGTTGAAGAAGAGTAAGAAAAGAAGAAGAACAACAACAAGAACAAAAACAAGTAGAAGAAGAAGAAGCTCCTGCAGGTTAGCTACTTGGTCTCTCAATAAAATAAAAGAAGAAGATATTTGAGATATTCACATAGTCAATGTGTCATTCTTTCTGCAACTGTACTGTTTATTAAACCTGTGTGTGTTCGCGCGCGCGTGTGTTAAGATCTTCTAATTAATCTGCTAAACAAAAATTCAACTAAGAGCAAGCTGGGTATGGCTGGATATGTGGACATGAAACAGTGTAGAATAACCAAGAGAGAATGTATGAACTAGTGATGCAGTACACTCAGCTGGAACTTGTAAGCTTAGATTAATACTGCTACAACTCTGTCAGCCCCGTGCACTTAACATTAAAGAAAACTTTGAGGAGAAAGACAAAGTGCCTGCATGACTCCCAGTGGAAAAACTGAGTGTGTTCCTACTCCCCAATCATTTCTCTTCTTCCTCTCCTTCTAACACGTCTCATGTGTTTCATCGAGAATATTCCAGAGCAGGTTTGCCCACACAAGGACAGTAGGTCTCATCCCACTCAAAATTCAGTTCTTGACTTATGGCAGAAGCCACATTCACAGTGAACAAAGATGGTGTAGGTGGACTGTGTGTATGTGTGTCTGCTTCTGTCTCCGTTACTTCCTTCTCATCACTGTGCAGATAAGCTAAAGGTCCATTCGTGTTTTGTCGGTAGGTTTTCATCTTAACCGTTCAGCAAATAGGAGGTCATCATTTCAATTATTGAACCTAGCATTGGTCTGTGTTGAGTCTGAGGACTGTAATCATGCAGATGTCTGTGCCAAGATGTGTCAGCGCTTGATGTGTGTGGGAGAAGTGGATCTGAGAGAAATTAATTACTGGAACATTTTCATGTCATTTGCTGTCATATTCTGAAATGTTGGTCTATGCGCTATTCTACTTTATACGTAGCTATGCAATTATGCAATGTTATGTGATCATTCTTTTTGTAATGACTGTTCCTGCATTAAGTTCAAATAATTGAAAATTTAATCAAAACTCTCAAATTTGATGGCAACATGACATAAAGTTATCTGACTCAGGGATATGATACAAATTTCCTGGAGCACCTAACAGTAAAGAAAATGAAACAATTATGACTCATGCAGTGCTATTATTGTGTGAAAACATTTTATTTAGTTGTAAGTAGAAACACTGCACTGTCAAAGATTCCATTTTCTTTAAAAGTTATGCATTCAAAATGTTACCAAAATTAAGAACATTTAGCAACACAAAAAAATCAAAGTATCAAAAGCGCTAATTTATTATGTACTGGGGACAGCATTTTATCTTTTATTATGTAAAATTTTTTCTTGTGACTAGTTTTTCTTCAGAATTGAAGCAGTACTTTCACTTTGTACCATGATTAAATTTTAACTACATTTATTATCCTCATGGAAGAACACTCGGAAAAAAGTAGTATTAAAGTTTAAAGCGTAATGTTGTTTGACTTTGCTTACGTGAAAAACACAAAGCTTCTCTTGTAATTATAGCAACAGGCAGTTTGGGTTATAAAAAAATGGAAATGTGATTTTAAAGATTTAAAGAAGTCGATGACAACGAGTCTAGTTAGGCCATCGACTTTGTCTCCTTTGTTTTTTTTTATTCTCCTGTCAGACCCATTAGCTGTCCTGCAACATGCCCTGCCATTGATCTCACATGCGGCCCAGAATGACATGAAGTGTGTATCCAGGATAAAAGAGAAGAGTTTCATGAAGCCCTCTTGAGCACCTCTTGTATATTATTCTATCAGTCAACCAGTGTCCTCTGATGAGGGAACCTCTTGTATCCAGTCTCCTGTTGCAGAGCGCACTTAACGCATCCCTGACTAATTCTCAATAGTGTTCCTTAGATGTCTTGCAATTTGATGAATTTGTGTTCAAATGCAATAAAATCATTCAAAACAAAAATTACTTTATACTACAGGCATGCTTTCCCTGTGCAGCCCAAGGCTGATATCAGACCTCCAAGTTAGAAAAAATTTGTTCCACGGTTGAAATGAATCACATTTCTTCACTGTATGAATGCAGATACCGCGGCCTGCTGCAGTAAGTACCCACTAGTGCTTTAAATCCATGCCAAAAGAAGTCTCCAATGAAAGCCTTTTTGAAATAATTACAAGTCCTCGGAGAAAACAAGTACAAATATACAGGAGTTTTTTTGTAATTTCATGGGGCTTAAAGAATATTACAGCGTTATATTTATAATTTTAGCATGATTACTTAAGCAGTAATCACATATCTGCATTATGGATTCAACTGCTAGCGATGTGCCTGTCGCAAGCTTGTCATCTTATGTTAATTGTCTGAGAAAGATTGTCACTGAGTGGGTGATTTGCTCTAATTAAATAAATGTATTTCATTAACAAGCTGCCGAAAGCTCTTCGGGAGTGGAGGCAGTATGTATGCATTTTCTCACACTCTGCCAAACGGTGCTGAATTGCGACCGTTCTCTAATGAATAAATGACAGTTATACATTAACAAATAGATGTGCTAATGAACAGACATTTTGTCAAAAATAAAGAAGAACTCCATTTGGTTAGTCTAACTATAAACCATATAGCTGCTTTATGTTATTTGTCTAAGCACTTTAAAAAAAATCTATTCAAACTCTGCATTAAAAGCAATCCTGCAATTGGTAATAAAGTACTGATTGACCTTCATATGCTTTTAAAAAAATACAAAAATGTAACACCTACACATTACATCGTGATGGAGTCTAGTTGTTAATGTTTGTATTCCAGCTGCATCTTGATTGCGATTTATCTCCGGCTTCCTGTTTTGATGAACTGAAATGTAGGGGTGCTTTACAGTTTCTGAAATGCCATAAATAGCAGGAGTGACGCACATGCTCTGTCAAATGTCCATTTTATTTGACAAGCAGTTTAGGTTGTTTTTCTGTCCTGAAAATCAAATTACTGCATTAGATGAATAACAAAACTAAATGAATAAACAAAAACACAAAAAACAATGAGAAAAAAACACTGACCTTTTCTCCTTTAGGGTCAAGTCAAGTATCCATTTTTACAGTAGAACAACCAAGCAAATAACAGTATTAGACAGTATTTTGAATGACTGTTCCTACTTAAAGTTGTTGGGGTTAACACGTAGATTTCTCTGGTAATCATGACTGCTCTTATGTGTTATACAATTTGTTTTTGCTGTAGCCAGTTGAGATAAGGCTATATTATCAATTTTATACACAACAACGTAATCCTAAAACATGGCATTCATCAGTCAGTCAGTTGCCTCAGTAATGTCGCAAACACATCAATATGACACTGTTTCTTCAACTTCATACTTTCATATTGAAACTTAATGTTTGGATTGCATGAGTGTGTTAGCACTGAGAAGTAATAGCAACATCAAGTACACGACCCTGATGGTATATGCTGAATGTACAACACCACATTTCTATCTCTGATGCCATGACTAGTGCAAAGTTCGGGGAACACCATTCAAATTTCTGCCAGGTGTAAGAGACATCATCCACAGAGTAGCTAAGGTGAAGACTTGCTAGAGTACAAAAGTGGATTTAAAAATTATTTTTTTATCAAGCATTGATGCATTTTTATGTTCTGGAGCTGTTTTGTGTTTACTTGTCTTACATTAAATCTTCAGTTTAGTGTTAGTTCTGTAGTCAGAGGCTTGACATGTTGTGAGTAGGCTTATTTGGCAAAATGAGGAAGCTAGAGCAACAATATCAACAAAGTCATTGTTTTCTGCATGTGCACAACTTGTTTGACATGAGACAACGCTGCCTTGTCAAAAATACCTCAGTGGACATGCATGTGCTCAAACAGAAACGTCCAAAATGAGACAATATGTATTTAACTTCTTTAAATTACTTGTCAAACAAGAGCAAACAATGCTGCAGCAGCATATGTTGGAATGAGAAAATGTTGTTATATTGTTCATAAATCTTTCAATTTGCAAAAACAAGGACAAATAATTCAATGTTGTTTCTGAATTTAAATCTGTCTCATTTTAAAGACACAGTATGTATGCTGCAACAGGTTCTGGGTTTCAAATAAATCAAAAGACGCAGTATGATGGAGCTGTGCCCTCGCACAACTGTGGGGTGGCACAGCACTGTTGGTTAAAACAGTTTCTCTAAAAATAACTTTATCATGTGCATGTTGAGTGGTGTTTGGATCGTGGTTACGCTACCTGACACATAAGCTTGTGGGTTGGCATGAGCAGCCTGCTGCACATGGTAGTAAGCAACATTGACATCGAAATGTCATCTTGATTAGTGTCAAACAGATTCCAGTGTTGAAAAACTACATGTAGTTAATGAAAAAAAAAAAGAAAAAAAGATGGCATTTGGTAGAAAAAACTGTGGTATTACTGTTCAACGTATAATTGTATGACTAGAGATGATAAGGGGGATTTGATGCGACTGACGATAACTGCACCCTTTACATTGAATGAAATTAATACATTTATGAATTCCTCTTTGTTTGACTACGTCCGACATGATTTAAGCACACAAATAAAATAAATATAAATGAATAGCCCAGTTGACCAAATACTATATCATTAATCTACAACAAAGCATTAAATAAGATCCTATTGTTTTGGATGTGAAATCTCAATCTAAAAATAAATTACAAACTAAAGCTCCCGATACATGAATGAAAACTGTAAACATTGTATGTGAGGACAGTATGGCAAATGTATTCATATACAAGCCTCCGCAGCTACATCAAAGCCATATCAAACAACACTGAAATTCTCTCATGCTGCCAGTGATAGTGTTATGTGAAACAATACAGCTTTGCAACCTTCTACAATCACAAGTCAAGTCGACTCGACCCGGTTTTAAAAGTGAAGGAAGACTTGAAGAAACGGTCTTGTTTAGGCCCTTTGGCCAATTTAAAAGTCAACTAGTAAAGTGTAGTTACCGTAAAGGTGGACAGCTGGGGTACATCAGTCACAATTATGCAACATAACACACTGGCAAGTTGTGTCCCTGTTATGCACCACCATTCCTGTCAGTGAATCTGTTTATGGTCCAAAGGGAAAACCCTGAGAGCCCCTGGCCTTACTCAGCTGCCTCTTAATTGCAGGCAATTTATATTATTCAAACACAGTTTGCCGAGAAAGTATGCTGAAAGACGTACCGGCAAGTTTATTCCCATGACTTGCAGGACGTTTGTTGGGGCATTTCTTGAGGTCATTTCAAAGGGAGAACTCTGATGCTGATGAGTTTCTATTAGAACAAAATTAACGGGATGCAGAAAGCCTGTTTTATGTCCTCATTTATTATGTCAAGGTATTTAAATGAAAGCCTGCACTACTCCGAATCAGTCAGTGGTATTGAATGCATCGATGTATGTTGCAATCAAAATGCAAATAAGCACACCATCTCCACACCTCACTTTATGGGACGCTATGAAAAATTAAGGCTTCTTCCTCAGCATCTGATTAGATTTGTATCACAACAATCATCATACAATTTGAAATGAATGTCTGAACTCTTTCAAACCCACAACAGATGGTGATATTCAAACAAATTGCATCAGGACATTTCAGGACATGTACAATATAGTGAAACAATTAAAATGAGATGTACAGTGATGCTTGAAAGTTTTGGAACCATTTACAATTATTTCTTCATAAATATGACCAAAAGTATTTTCTGTTTTAATAGCAGAAAGAACCCAGTTAAACAACTTTCCCAATAAACAAAATGCTCAGCGAGTCAGCATAGAGGAATATTATACAATATTATAGGATTGTGTTGAAATTTACACACAGATTTCCACAGTCAAGTCTGAGAAAATACCACTATAAACATGTATTTTGAATGACTGAATTTTAACCGGATGTTTCTTTTGTAACGTCACCACTTCTCATGCAGTTTGCAGATGAAGATAGACTTGTCAATCCTGCAGGTTGCTTCAGTTTATGACTCCTCAACTCCAGTAAATAGGGTTGAAATGAAAGTGTAAAAAGCACTCAAATGCACTAGACCTGAAAAAAAAAAACAATTCCAAAATAGTTGGAACCATGTCTAGATTGTAAAGAAAAACAAAATTAAAATGTTTTAAATCAACATTTTATTCAAAATAGAAGATAAAAAAACTTATCAAATGTTTAAAGTGAGACATTTTAAAATAAGAAAAATATTATCTTCAATCTTCTATCTATACCTTCTATGTAGCATTCCCTCTTCTTATAACAACAGTCCATAAACATCTGTGAACTGAGGAGAGAAATTGCTGGAACTATGGGGGAAGAAATGTTGTCGCATTTATTCTTTCATGATGCACCAAATATGCTCAGTTGGTGAAAGGTCTGGATTGCAGGGAGGCAAGTCTAGCCTTGGAATCTTTCACCACAAAGCCATGCTGTTGTAATAAATGCTGGGTGCAGTTTAGCATTGTCATGCTAAAATATGCAAGGCCTGAAAATGACATTAGCTGGATGGGAGCACGTGTTGGTCTAAGGCCTTTATATACCTTTCAGTATCGATGGTGCCTTCGATTCTCCAAATCTCTTAATACTATGTACTGTAGATGATGGAATATTTAAGGTTACTTCATTGCTCTGGTTTCAATGATTTCTGTGTTACCGTTTGGGAAGTTCATGTATGGTTTTCTGTTATATTACTTCTGTTTGTCCTTTGAATTGTTTTAGTTATTCTGGTTTTCTGCTCTCCCTACAGAGCTGGATTCAATTTTATTAGCAGGATAGAGAGTTGCCACAAGTTGCTACTGTCATTGTCAGAGCCTTTATGTGAGATGTTACTCAGTAAATATGTTTCTGAAAAAAAAAAAGTGAGCTGCGTACCCTCTGTAGCCCTGACCGCAGCATTCCCACTGATAGCAAGTGGAGTCGGAACTGATGAAAACCCACATTTTCTGCAGTCATTTGACATGGAACTGAATGCCAGTTAGACTCTTTCCCTTTGCACACAAAAGCCAGATGTTGGTGGGTTTTATTACTAGTGTAAAATGAGCCTAAGTGTCCAGCATCTGATAGGGAAAACTTTAAAGTTTTGAGCCAGAGTGAAACTACGCGATCTTAAAACAAGCTTAAAATAGCCAAAGCCATCGGGAAACCACACAGGAAGCAGGGATTAGGAAAAACATTAGTGTGCGTCTGTTACTGAGCAATGGAAAACCAGTCAGCCACTGGGGGGAAACCGGTCAGTGCTCCGCTGTTCCTGTCCCTGAGCGTCCGTCCATATGTGGTGAGTTATCTCTCATTTCCCAGCTGCTTGAAGTGATTGCAAATCTCACCCCCAATTCTCTCTGTGGACTTCCACCCAAAATCAGCCAGCTGAGCCATAACTGTCCTCTCAAGGGCTTTTAGAACACATCAAGGCTAAACTTGGAGGCTTATTACTTCCAAAATGTAATGTTTGACCCCATGTCACAAGCCAATCCCTTCCCCACTTCTCTCTCATCTCCCTCAGTGTGCTTTTCAGTATTCTGTTTTTTATACTTGGAACTTGCTTTGATTGGAACAGTTAGACAAAGATATAAATAGCCTAATAGAAATGGGCAGTGTGCGTGTAGGCAATCAGAAGCATTGTCTGTACATGTGATGAGTCAGGACACACTGAAAATGCCCAGTCGAGTATTTGATCTTGACACTGATGCATTTGTGATGGGGTATGTGTAAATGTGGTTATTTTTACACTTCCCATCTCATTTCTGCTTGCTGTACTGTCCCCTGTGTCATGCCAGCTGATCAGAGGTTAAAAATGTGTTTATATGCTAGTTTATCGCAAAACTTGCCACTAACTCTAACCTGGAAAAAAAAGAAAAACATCTGCTAGTCTTCACACAAATGAGGCCTAATGTCGGGAAAGTGTGTCGTATTATTTTGTTTCTGGGTCTTGAATCTATTTTCCCGAAATACCTGAATCCACACTGTGCTGTGAGGAAGAAACTGTGTTTTTTTTATAGGTAAAATAGTGACTCTTATAGATTAATCCATTAAGTTTGTATAAATATGTTTGGTCATGAGTAAATATTGAAATGCTTCAGGCTATTTTTGAGCATAGTGGCTCATTATCACATGTGAATGTGAATGTTTTGTGCCCTGTTAACTTTGTTTGACCCATTTTTATCTTTTAAAAGTGAATTTAGGGCTAACGAGCAGTCAGAAGAAGAGGTCGGTTTGGACCTATGTTATTGTATTGTATAAAGTTTGTTTAAAGTAAACATCTGGTGTCAAAAATTATTTGCATCTAAATGTATGGAAACCATCAAAATATTGCTGGTAGCTCAACCTCATTTTCAACGATTCATTGATTCCTCAACAATGTCGCTGCCCCATTTTCTTCTCACATGAGCAGGTATTTAAAATGAATTACAATTTTGTTCTAAGAAGTCTAATATGCATATACATAATCTATTCCATTAACAAAGCTTTGTCTTTTCACATCGAGAGGTGATTACTTGGTGAAGCCGCATTTGAGTTTTACGCACCCAAAAAATGGAATTCCCTCCCCTTGCATATTAGAACAGCCCCCTCTGTGGACACTTTTAAGAAACAGCTCAAAACACATCTTTTTACACTTGCATTCCCTTAGCTGCCATCATTCGTCTATCAACACTCTTTTTTTCTGTTCCCCGCTGTTTTTTAGTCAATTTGTGTGAAATTTGTTTAATCTCTGTATTGGTTTTTAAATATTTATTTTAATAAGTTTGATTTTAATTTTCATTACCTTTTTTTTTTTTTTTTTTTTTTAACCTTATTTCTTGTGTCACTGTGCTCTATTCTTTGTTGCTTTTAATTTGTTTTTTTTTAATTCTTTTATTGTTAGAGCACTTTGAGCTGCATTCTATGTATGAAAATGTGCTTTATAAATAAAATTATTATTATTATTACTTCGTTAGACACTGCTCGGTGAGTGTCATTCAGCGGACCTTCAGTTGTTGAGCTATTATTAGCAACACTTTGGTCTGAATATAGCATTCATTGGCTGTTAGGTCGACTGGGTCAGCATTTGAAAAGCCTTAATCGCAGACACTGAAACATACTGCTAATGCAATTACGTATCTCAGTCTGTCTCATTAGATCAAAAGAGCTTTAGTTTATTATGTGGAAGAAAGAAGGTCTGCATCTTATAAACAAATACATTAGACAGAATGAATGAATACAACAAACATTTTCATATGAGAAGCTTAATGAAATGATGCCATTATGTGGTGCTTTCCGCATGTTTTAATTCTACTGATGTGGGAAATTACATCAAATTACAACATTTACAAGGTTGTTTCCTCTGATTTCTGATGTACCAATAATCTTTTAAATCATAATCAGCTCAAGGAAGCAGCATCATAGCTCACTTATCACAAGCTTTCAGTATAAATGATTAGCAAGTGCATGCAGTGTGATTCACAGCACAGCAAAAAAAAACATTTGAAGAATAAAGTTAGCAACTAACATAAAAAATACCACGTTTTTTATTCCATGATTTCTTTGTACTTTCGTGGTTCTAACTGTGGTGGTGAAGACACGAAATGTTTGACATTACTTAACAGCGTTACAGTAATGATAAAAAAATTCAAACTGAAAACATCATGTCCCAGGGATAGGCCTGAGCACTCCATCTCGACCAGACTGATCTAAAATGTATTTCCTGTACTTTGATTAAATGACTGAAAAATACATTAATATTTTAGAAATCCACAGCAAACTTACTTTAAAATCACAAGGCAATGATGCAGATAGATGGATTGAAAATACTAATTATAACATATGATAATCATCCAAATCAGACTGTAGTCTTCAGAGGGACCCATTCCTGGTTAGTTTCGCTCGGCTGTTTGGGGTTCTGGTACGACAGTCTCACAAATACAACAATGAGGATAGTTCCTGAAATTAAAATAATAAAAAATAAAAAGCTATATTATGACTTATTGGTCTGTAGAATACAGTAAAGTATTGTATACCCAAGGCTCTGCAGCACATACAACCCAAACTACTCTAATTAATTCTCAATTACAACTACCTTCGTCAGCGTCTCTGCTTACCTATGACTGCAAAGGTGCCGAGCAGAATTCCCACTGCAGACTGAATAGTTGGCATGCCTTGCAATGGTTTGGCAGCCATTTTGCAGTTCCCTCTGACATTGCAGGGACAAACTGTCACTAACAGAAGAAAAAGGGAAAACACAGAACATTTCACAACCTAGGAATCTTTCACATCGCAGACCAAAATAGCTCTGACAAAATAAACAACACAACTCACTCAAAATTCATTATCTTGTTTAAGACTGATGCTTGAATTTAGAAATTAAAGGAAAACTTTAGACAGACATTCCTTGTATTGATAAAATATCACCAATCAAAATCCAAATTCAAGAGGAGACGATACAAAATGTGATTTTCTCAAAAAAAAAAAACAAGTTAACATTAATTTAATTGAAAAACAGACACAGACACCAAGCTGAAAACACCAAAGGACACAACTCTGCACCTACACCTCATTCCCCCAGCCGTATGCTAACCTCTGGGTGACATGTTATGTTTAATTTTCTGTTATGTGTAAGGTGTCAGCAGTGGGCAGAACATAATCTTAAGAGAGCAGTGTAATCATGAGCCTTGAAAAATAATTTGTAAAGCCCCACCGCATCATTAATGAACAAGAACACTGCTAGGACAAGCTGGCATGCAGGGCTTGATCTGTATCGATTGTTCTAGTGCTGTTGTCCCATAATCTCCCTGCCCTCACCACAGCACGTGAGCAGAAGCATTACCTGGCAAGTTTATGAAGGTGCTCCTTGGAGGAGAGCTGCTGTCAGAGATGGTGAAAGGCACAGTGTAGACCTCAGGGGCCAGGTATGGGATGTTTAAAGACAGGTTGGTGTGAGTATCTGAGTGTTAGGAAATAACATGGATCAAAGATAACATTGCTTGATTGATCAGGTAATATTTGCCTCGTGCCAAAGTTTGACTACATTCTGTGAGATAACCTGTCACAATAGCAAATGAGTGTTGCCTGATACTTGAAATAAATGGATAAAGAAAAACATAGATAATAAGAGCGTTGTTTTCATCATTTCTATTCACACAACAGAATATTTTACAACTTTTCCTTTTTAAAGAACCTAAATGAGCAAAACCACATTCATATAACTTCATAGCTACACAGGAAACACAATGAGAAAGGCTGATGGGGCAGTGGATGGAGTGGTCTGGAGCCTGTCGCTCTTTATCTTATCTCTGTCAATCAGTCGAAAATACAAGCCTGGTTGTATGACGTAAAAACCCTGCCCTGTGAGGAGAAGCGTTTTATCAAGCTGTTTGAACCCTTATCTGAGGGTCTTTAACTCTGCACTTGCACCTTACTATCACTCTCCTTAGTGTTCCATTTGTCAGGCAGGGAAATGCAACCTCTTCAACCCTTCTATATACGCTGTTAATGTTGATGTATTTATTCATCCTGCAAGGTGGATGTGTGACTCACCTGCTTACCCTGAACTATTTTCTGTGGCTGCGAGAATAAAAAGTAATTTTTCATTAAAATACCATTAACAATCCATGCAAACTAGACATGTCATTTTTTTCCTCCTTTATGCAATGAAAAGTCGTTTCAAGAGGAATAAGAGCACGCCACCTCCTGAACTGATTTTCTGCATAAAAAAAGATCTGTTAGTCAAGGCCCTGAAAAACTGAAAATGAATGGCGATCATTCTTTTCATAAGAGGCTTTGGTTGTGACACACAAACTGTGCAACTCTGTAGCAAATTATACTGGCACAAGTACAGCCTTGCCTGTGACCAGGTGCAAAGCATTGTGGGAGAGTCCTCTTTTAGCCCCACATTAGCTGTCAGGAAACCAGTGGTGACGCCAAAGAAATTACACAGAAGATATAATTACAGCTTGGCTCAATCAATACCAAACAGGAACAGGGGAGTGAAAGAGAAACAGGAAAAAAACCTCAGAGGGAAGTGGTTCAACCGTTTGAATGATTTAATGACAGACGTCATAGCTGCAAATAGTTGGCATGAAATGAACCCAACACAAGCAGTTTACAGCTGAAAAAATAGCATGATTACATGATACCTCCTATTCAAGACAGGAGAAATGATGCAGAGAGGAGCCAGAGAACTAAAATTCTTTGACGTTCAGGTTTCATGAATCTCAGTACGTTTCAGTCTAGGTAATTTAAAACATTCAGCACACAGTGGCAAACTTGATGTCCACTCGCTCAATTTTAAAAATCTATTTATCGGTAAAGTCACATTGCACACATCAGACATTGCCACAATCAGACCTCTCCAATAAAATAACTTCCGAGAGGAGCTTTACAGTTTCCTTGGACTATACAAGAAGCATTTGCATTTTAAATATCATCAAATCATCGACTAATGTTTAAGTTTGTCACATGTTAAAGGAAGAAACAAAAAAGACATCTGTTGCATTTATCACATAACAAATCATATTGATATGATCTGAAATATATTAATCAGTGATTATTATTTGAGATTTTGCAGAAATATTTGTAAACCTAATAAAATCCTGTTTGTTTCCCACCACAGTTTGCGGTGTGTGATGTCGCTTTCGAGCGGGAAAGTGAGATTCTATCACAAGCGATCAACGGAGACACATGTGGGGACACATTCCAATGCCAGAGGTGGACTGATGTACTCAGAGCTGTCCTCTTGTCAACTAAAACTCATTAATACCAGTGTGTGTGAACAGGGCCTATTGTTCAAATTTTGCAGGGTGGTTACCAGATTTTGGTAGGTTTTGTCGGCTGACATAAGCAGATTATTATATCCATTCAGCAGCACTCTGGCTGATTAGATGTTTTGATACAGATGGGCAACGCATTCTCATTCCCATGTCGTCATTATACTGACGCTTAGTCAAGTTTTCAACACACCGGGATCTGATGTACAACCACAGTTATCTTTCTGGTAAGTCACACATGGGCTGCATGAATAATAAAGAACAGCTGGAAAACGTTCTCTAATTCAGTTTTACCATGAATTAACATTTGGCCCTTTTCCACTTGTGCCAACTTGACTCTACTCAGCTCAACTAGATTCTACTCGGTTTAGGTCATTTTTCCATTACAGTTGAGGACCACCTCGATGTGGGTGGGGTCGTTATGGCAAGGCGGCCTGAAAGTCCTGTGATGTTATTTCTATGCGACACAGACATGACACAACAATGGAGGACGGCGATGGTATACTTGCTGCTCGGTCTATGGCTTTTTGTCAGCCGGTTTTTTAAACATGCTGGAGTTCTTGTGAAGGAGTCGTGTTCATGACTCAGTAGGTTCTGTAGTGTGGCGGTTATCACGTCCACTTTACATGCTGGGTTCAACCCCAAGCGGAATCAAGCTTCAGGGACTCCCTAACATGTTGCTTGGTGGTAACTCAATTCCTGTCTTTAGGGCGGCTGTGGCTCAATCGTCCAATCGATTCGGTTCGATTCCCACTCTCGCACCGGCCTGCAGTCTGTCGACATCATGCTTTCACTCGACTTTTCGGCTTGGAACCCTGTCCGGGTAGGTGCAGTCAAGTCAAGTCAAGCCAAGTCAAGTCAAGTCAAGTCAAGTCAAGTCAAGTCGAGCCTAGTATGTACTAGTGGAAAAGGGCCAATCGACTGCATAAGGAGGTTGGAGGGAATGAGATGAGGATGACACCCGTTCCAATCCTGACACGAGTCTTTATTTCCTTCACTCTGCTGCTGAAGTACTTCATTACAAATCAAAAGTACTTGTTCAAGGTCCAGCAATAAAAGTACTTGGTTACGGTTAAGAAGACATCCTGCTTAAGGCCTCGGTGTGCTACTCCGTTGCTATCCGCCAATCCGACTCTGTGGTCCCGCAGAGGCTATTAAACCTTTCGAAGTTCTCCGTCGGGATGTCGGATACGCAAGGCAATTCACCTCCCGATCAGTACGTGTCGCTACGCTAGACGACCTAATCTCGCGACGTCTATCGTGAAAGTTGTTGATTGATTGTTTACCTTCCGGCTCCGTTCCACTCCTCACAGTGAACAATGGCGACCGAGAGAGAAAGACTGTTGTTGGAGTTGGAGCTTATTGATATTAAAATGCAAAAAATGTTTGACCAAATGTTGACCGGCACACAGTAAACTCTTTCAATAATGGCAGTGTTATTGTTGTGAGAGGAAGGAGCTAAACCAGAAAAGTGATTCCGGAAATGATGTTGTTAGCCGACAAATCACAACCCTTGCGGTCTCTGCGAGTCTCTGTCTCCTCGACGGATAGATAGGAATTTTGGCCGACGCACGCAAGCGACGGAGAGCGTCTCCGGGAGGGTTACCAATGACGGAGAGGGCTCTCTGTGGCTCTCCGTAGTCTTTCCCGGACGACTATAAATCAGGCTTTAAGCATTGCAAGCATTTGCAAGGATTTTTACGATGCCATGGCAACACCTCTGTTATGGTACAACTGTTACGTTACCAGCATGGGAAAACCGTGCACAACTGAATGTCAACCTTTGTAAGTAGCCTGTGCATTCATAACTGATGCATCAGGCTCCTGACCGATCCTGTCTGTGATATTAAACCTAAGCTCATTACACCTAGCAAGCAGATGTAGAAAAGTAGCTCAAGAGAGTTTCTCCTAACATAGTCTTGTAATTTGTCTCCCACTCTTGGCAAAATAGATCATGAGGCTTGTGCTGTATGCTTTGGTTTGACTGTGTTCACCTTGTCTGCTTTCTCCTCACCATTAATAGGTGTTAGCTTCCAGTTACGTCGAACTGTGACATCACTGCGGAGGGAGAAATTGAGTCGACCTCCGTGTTGTGGTCCATCGCTGTCCCGTGAAGCCAGAACCAGAGCTTGATCTTCCCACCGAGGCGTGCACAGGTACTTCCAGGAATAGTCTCCGACCAACACTGGACTGTTGTCATTCACATCCAAGATTTGGACAGTCACCAGTGTGGATGCAGATAAGGAAGCGTTTCCTAAAATGAATTTAAAGAAACAAAGTTGTAGTTGTTCTCCTTATCAAAAGCTACTAATTACCGGCCTAATTAATAAAGAAATTGTCTCTTCATCCATTTATCCATCCACTTCCTATACCCGCCTAATCCAATTCAGGGTCGCGGGAGGGTTGATGAGGGCTGGAGCCTATTCCAGCTTCCACTGGATGAGAGGTAGGGTACACCCTGGATGGGTCGCCAGTACAGAGTCTATTTAATCAATATTGAAACAGATGGAAATCATCTTACGTCCATCCACTGCGATGACCTCCATTGTGTACGTGCTGTTCTCCTCTCTGTCCAAGGCTTGTACAGTCTTTAGCTCACCAGAATACTTCCCAATTGAGAAGTATTTCTTGGTGTCTCCTTGAAGAGAATATCTGCACAGAAAAGACATGTTACTCTGTGATTAAAAAAAAAAAACTCCACAATTTAAAAAAAAGTAATGCTTTTTCCTCTGTTGGCCTGAATTTGTTACCTTATTGGGTGAGAATCGGGATCATAACCTCGGATGGTGGCAATAACCCGTCCCGGTTCTTCCCCCTCTCTGACAGTTACCTCATAATGACTTTGAGACAGGATTGGACCCTCATTCACATCATCAACATAAATAGAGACGGTTGCTGTGGACGCAGGACCATATCGGCCACGGACCAGAGCGACTGGATTCTGTGCACTAAGCACCAAGATGTACTCACTCTCGCGCTCAAAGTCCAACACCTGTAAAAACATGCATGAGCTTGTTCAGTCACATACAGTACAGAAATGTACTGACAAAAGTATTATGGTCAATAACACCCACACTAACCAAGATATTGCTTAAGTTATTATTTGGATAGCGCTTAAAAAGACAAATCTACACAAGATTGATAGATGTCCCCATTACCTGAAACTAATACAAAGGCAACAATAAAAATGTAATTTCTAGTTATCTGATTACAAACACAGACAGCCCCAAAACACCATGTGGTCTTTGCCAGCAGCAGAAGGACACAGTACAGTCCCATGTGTCCACTCTGCTTATCTGACTTCCAAGAAATCTGGATACACTGGCGTGTAGAGTATTTCTGTATTTCCTTTTTTTTTTCCTTCTTTTTTTTTTCCTTTTTTGCTTTATTGGTGTATTTCTAATACAAACCAGACACTGTAGATATGGGGAAAAGCTGAAGTTTCAGTGTGTCTCTACTGAAACATTTTCCATGATGCTGCATGTGTGCAACTGCTACGTGACAATGTCCCCGATGTAAACTAGATAAGCTACTGTTGAAACAGCAGCATTTTCAGGGAAATTCTTGACTGTAAAAAGAGCACAAAAACAAATACCAAACAAATCTGTTCATACATCTTAGCACGTTTGTTATTTCTGTAAGGTGTGCATCATGTTCTATATTTGGGTCCAGATATATTTTGCGAAATTTGGAGTAGAATATTCCAGGTGATAGGATTGTCATTATCTGAATTCTAAAAATAGTAACTGTGGCCTGGTCACTTTAACTTTAGGACTAAAATCAGTTTCATTGTGAGGCGGAAAGAGCAGTCATTTACAGTCATTTGTGAAAGCTTTTTACTCACTTAAAAGGAATCCTGACGAAGGAAATGTCAAATGAATTAGATTATTTGAATGTAACCTTCTGAATCCTGCCCTGATGTTCGTATTTTTCTTTCAGCTGAATGTACTCAGTCTTGCATGACGTCATGCTGCTAAGACATTGTGTCTCCGTTGCCTAGGAGAAGTAACGTGAACCTTGGAGAAGAGATGAGTGCTGTTGTTGCATCCAACAAGTCACTGTGTTCAGTTTATCAGAACATGAATCTCTGCAGGCTGTTGAACAGCCATACTACTCAAAGGCCTCACGCAGTGATCATAATTTTGTTTTACTTTTGAGTTTTATTCTGACCCGAGAGTGTGAATCATGTCCAGTAAACTGTTATCATCACTCTTAGACTGACTTTTACAGTAATACCCAAATGCAAACATCTCCAAATCTAATAAAAAAAGTGTTCTGTACTATGTTTCCCATCTAATTTGATCCATCTGCCATTTGGTGTTGAGCAGAAGCAGAAGGCTGTCATGGATTTTTGACCTCTGATGAAAAAGAGCCCAATGAGAGCATCAAAATGGTACCAACAAAATAAATCCTCAATGGTGCTTTTTGTGATTGACCTTTTGATATGATGAAGTCAATAAATTGCCATAAATGTTGCTGCAGAAGAGAATGCCCTGCTACACCACTAGAATGGTAGTGGAGGAGATGATGTAGAGAAAGTACAGCACATCTTCTCATAAGTTCTATGCCATCTTGGAATCTCAATTATCCCTCGCTGATGGGCTGCAGAGATGCTTGTAAAGATGCTCCTGTTTACCTATTTGTGGCATTAGCTTGGACATTTCGCAAACGCACCACCTGTGCCATTCTCAGAAAGTTACAAAATTAGGAGGCCCTTCTCCTGCCAAAACAACACAAAAGTGCGCCTGGAACCAGAAGTAGAGGTGTTATTTTTGGAGTGCAGTTCCCTGTGAGAGGATGACAGCAGCAGCCATTAACAAAGATCTTGTTTTAGGTAAGAAAACCCAAAACACTGCTGTGAAAAAATGTAAAAAAAAACTAGGGCTGGGTGAGTTTGGCGGATCCACCAAACATGGAGAAGGGTACAGAACTTTTACTCGGCCATTTTCATTTTAAAATTCTTCCAGACGGCGGAGTCAACAGAACCAAAGTCATCTGTAAACACTGCCAAGTTGAATTGTCTTATCACCGTAGTAGTTCCAGTCTAAAATATCACTTAAAGGCAAAATACACAACTGATAGCAGCAAGTCATTCAACGGAACAGACAGTGGAGCGAGGCTTCTACATAAAAACTACATAAAAATGCATAAAAGTGTGTTTGCACAACAAATGTTATGGCACTTTCATTCATATGGCAGTACATTTAAAATAAAACTAAATGCTAAAAGCTAAACACTACTTTTGAATTAATTTTTGGATTTTGCGTACAAATGCGATTAATCGTGATTAATCAGGGAAATTGTTTTTGTCTTGTTTGATTGTCTCTATAAGTGCCGTCTTTCACATACATGTAGCAATTTCCAACTGTTACGAGCTTAGTTTGTGTCATGGTAAGTTATTTTTCATCCTGCTTATGCATTTGCACAGATTTTTTTATTCCCTTGTGGGATGCTTTATATTCTTTATGATTTATAAGACCAGTCAGTGTGCTGGTCCACTGTAATACAATGTTAGTTAAAGGACAGTATGGAAAGGAGAGATAATATTACACTGTACATGAGGCACGTAGTGCTCATTACTCATTTTTAAAAGGCTGATCTGTGACAGTGAACAGCAGCTGGCTGTGCTCCTGCTGCACTTATTGTTGAGACTTCTACTGCTGCTGCTGCATTTTAGTCTATGGTACAGTGGATATTCACAGTCTTTCTGTGACAGATGTGTTGCCAACACAACAAATAAAGTAAGCTCAGTGCACTTTCACTACCCAAATGCAAACTGATTGCACGCAGTATTTAACAACTATTAAATTCTGAGAGTGACTACCATAAGTCCGACAACAATGACACAATTGTGGCAACAGACGCAGTTAGTGTTAGCTGTGTTATTTCATGTCTGCAGTCATAGCTACAGTCTGTCTTGGCAGCACTCCTCTAGTTTTCTTCTTCATTGTGTTTATTGCAGACTTGAGCCTGAGGATGAACAAGCACAATGGCAGTCACAGTCACATGAGCTACAAAAACATGTGATTTGTGATTTTACCTTGTGAGTCTGTGTGTGTGTGTCACTGACGCAAAATGTGATCCTACTAGGATAAATCTACTGTAGCAGGGACTCCCATAAAGTTGCATTCTCACAAATGACAATTGAATAAATGGCACTGGAAGTGAGGGGGCTGCGTATTTGTATTTGTACTAGTGATTCTCTAAATGATGTATCCTTATCTGGTATATAAACATACAATATCACAATATTGTGATAGGTATGGTTCAAGAACTTGCAAGATGGTCTCCAGTTTTATTAGACTTTAAGAAATTTGTTATAATCTTACAAGTCCTCCCCTTGTTCATTCTATATTTACCTCAAAATGTTTATTCTTGAGCCTGTGTGGTCACACATGCTGATTGTTTGCCTGTTCTGTTAGCAGTGTGTAATGTCTAATAATTAAATGAGTCTGCTTTCTGACGCTGCACTCACACTGTAACTCGATGAATTAAAGGATTTACTCTAGTTAATTTTTTTTATTCCACTAGGGCTTCACTTGTGAAAGATTTAAGCTTCAATTTAACGGTAAGCTAAATAAACAAAGTTAGTTACAGTGATATCTCACAAGGTCACGACGTGAGCTTTAAACACGGCCTCCCAAAAAGACACTGCTTGACATCACCTCTAAAAAACAGAGTGTCGATCTCATATAATTCATCAAGATTCATTTTTTAAGCTTTGGACATCTGCTTTGTCTGAAAGGTTGATGTGCGACTCCCAGTTCAATTACTTTCATTCTCCCACACAGAGGTTATATGGAAATAATAGACTGTCTCCTGCCAGGCCCACTTACATTGAGCAGACCGTTGGAGTAACACACACAAACACACAGAGACACGCGCTCATTCCCCCCCAAAACACCCTGAGGATTATAGCAGGCAGGCAAAGGGTGATGCGCTCTGGGGACAGAAGAGATTATTAGAAAAAAGCATTCCATTGTCATCAGGACTCTTTATAGACACCAGTCTCACATGTCTGTGAGACTGGTGTACTGACACATTGGAATATTCTTTTCTTTCACCCTTTGAAATGAACACACTGCAACAGTAAAGTCATGCTCTCATAAAATGACTTGAGTTGTACGTGACTGCTATTTTGGCACAGTAAACCACTGAGTGATATCTTAGGACTGAAAACACACACACACACACACAACAAGGAACAATGCAAGCCAACATGCAACCTTTGAGATGAGACATTATCTTCTAGTTTTATTTTGGACTTGACCAAAATGATTTTATACTAGGTGATATTGGTGCGTGTTACAAAAGAAATCATTTCCGTGGTCAAACGTGTGCGTAAAGAGGCTGCAAGATGATGTGTGCTGTTCACCTTTGAGAGAACGAGTGAGACTTCATTGGTCTGCTTGTCTGTCACTAACGTAAAGACATCCTCCTCGTTCCCAGACTCTAAACGGTAGTCCACCTGCCAGCTGTCTCCACCTCGAACATCTGCATCTCTTGCCAACAAAGCTGTCACTGTGGTGCCCACTGGAGCATCCTCTGGAATGTGAAAAGGTCCATACTGTTGTGGAGGAAGCAGAAAACGGACGATCACTGAGCAGAAAGCACAGAAATATTGATAGAAGTACACCTGACAATATTTGCATATTATTCTCAACTGACTCTGCTTCAACAGCTGCATTCATTTTTAAACACTCAAATATTTATTTCATTATCTAACCACGGTAGGTTTTGCCAAGGAGCTGTTTACGTTGCAATTTTGCGGTTGCCAGTATAAGTCACAGATGACTGACTACCCAATTTTCGGTTGAGATGGAATGCGACTACACATGTGAGAATATGTTTCCCCCCTCTTGCCTTCCTGGTGTTAGATGACCTTTATTCACCAACCTCTGTGTGTTTAGACAGACGTTTAATCTGCCACTCACAGATGTCCTCCAGTGAAGCAGCCATGCCTGTGATCTGGCTGCCCCATCCACGGCACTGCTGAACCCAGCCCTGTCACCACTCACCCCCCACAGCCTTCACATTGCCATGGAAAAAGCTGCTCTCCTCAGGCGTGACCTGCTCAAGAGCATTTTCCACCTCTGTGTTTGTGTGTGTATGAGTGCGGCTGTGGTAACCATTATCTGAGCAGGTGTTTGTTTTTGCCGCTTGAAAATGGGCATTCAGCAATGATTGACAGACACACATTTTATGGAACAAAAGCATGAAATAATACCATAATAGTAGAATTTATCAGAAACAAATTGAGTTTTACTGCCTCCGTAATCAACTGATTTGTCTTTATTTTTTTTAACTGCACTATAGACTGGATAAAGAGATTGATGATGTCACAGTGGCATCATCCGTTAATAAGATACCACTTTAAAGCAGTGAGTTCGGTATTTTGGCTTTTCTGGAGCTAGAAGTCCATCCATTTTCTATTCCCGCTGAATCCGTCGGTCGGGTCGCGGGGGGGCTGGAGCCTATCCCAGCGGTTGGAGCTAGAAGTGTTTTACAAAAGTGAAGGAGGTGCTAGGTGTTTTTTTATTTTTTAATTTTTTAACCTTATTGGACACCTCTCCACTAAGCCTAATATTTTGGCATTATATTATATTATATTTTTGTCATTGGCTTATTTTCAACGGAACCACCAGCACACCAGTAAAAGAAGACGTCAAAAATCTGTCAAGATTATTTGGGTGTAAGTTCACTCACTTTACAGACTGAAAATTCAAGCTTGAGGTCCATATCCCGAGCCTACTGTTAAATATCACATCAGTGCATCTTCATCTTGCTTCAAATAAAACATTCCTACGCAGCTCATCATGCCCGTGCGGTCTTTTAGTGTCACTTTGGTCTGACAGAGAATAGCTAGAGACTGCTTCCCAATTATCACAGTGTGATGGCTCTCCCACATAATTCCCACCCCTCATGACTTTTTTGTGACCTCCTCTGTTATGCAGCTCAAGTGGGTAGAAGTGAGGGGATTTTCTGTTACTGCCTATTTTTCTTTAAAACTAACATTGTCGCCAGCAAAGTTGGAAACCACTGCTCCTTTTAATGCAGGGCTTAGGACTGCAGCAACAATGTCACCTTGGTCAACTGGATGAATAGGAGATAAAGAAGGGTACTGTATATAGCTCCGGAGGTATTTTCGTTACTGCAAATGAAAACAAGACAATGAATGCAAACAAATATTGTGAGAGTATAATGACTAAGATTACATTATTTCTTGTGTAATTTCTATGTTATTAATAGATGGAGTTAATAATGATGCAAATTTAGCTATTAAAAAAGGAGTGGAAATAGTCTCCACAGAAAGCTGAATCAGATTACACTCTTAAAAACACTGTTCACTTAGAGCACAAAGAACTATAAGCCTAAGATTAGTGGTCATATCTTGTTCCCCGCCAGGAAAATTAGATCAGTGACATTCGGCACACACTCACAGTCACAGGGATGATGTTTACCCTGCATTTCTTCTAGAGATACTGTTTATGAAAGCCCCGGAAGATGCGTCAGGACTGTGTCAGTTTCAACGTGTGCTGTCGTACCTCATGTTGGGAGAAGACTGGTGGGTTGTTGTTCTCATCCTGAACGGTCACAACCACAGTGCAGGAACTGTTAAGACCTGCCAGGGACATCATCACAGCTTCTGTTAGTGACTCAGGGTCAGCCCTTTACACAAATGAAATATGCTGAAGGAAGAGCAAGTACCCAATATTTCTTCCATCACACCCTGAGTACATGAGTCATGCAGACCGCATCATCTGTCACCGCAGAGGCTAATCTATACATTTGTTTGACTCCTACACATCAATGAAGCTAGTGATGCACTAGATTTTCACTGTGATAACCTTTGGAATGTTAACTGCTTTAACACTGTTATTATCACTGTTTTCTCTTACAACAACTTGCAGCTTAACTGACAGGATAATTTGAAAATATATGAAATTATGCATTTATGAAGATATTCAGTAATCTGTAACTTAATCTGTCTATCATATGCATCAATTTGACTACATTTTTTTTAAAAATTCCCCCTCTTCAAATTATTCTCTTTTTCATGATCTAGGGGTGTCAAACTGGTCCATGAAAGGGCCGTGTGGCTGCAGGTTTTTGTTCCAACCCTGCGACAGCACAGCTGACTTGTTTCCTTCAATCAACTGAACTGGTAAGACCTTCCGTGCAGAGAGTTTAGTTGATTGAATGAAACAAGTCAGCTGTGCTATCGCAGGGTTGGAACAAAAACCTGCACCCACACGGCCCTTTCATGGACCAGTTTGACACCCCTGATATACGATGGAGAAATCCCAAAAGTTGGAGACAAGAAGAAATTATCAATGATGTTACAGAAACTTCTACAGAGGGTGTGTTGGATAATTCCCACCCAAATAAGTGATTATTTTTGGGGTTCAAAAGAGCTTCTTAGAAATGTATACATATATATGATTACTCTTCCTTTCTATGTATCCCACTTTTACATTTTTAGTTTGAAAAAAAGCAAAAGTTTTATTCTGGGGTTAAGTTTGCGTTTTCCATCAGATTAAAATCACCTGTTACCTAAAAACGGTACAGATGGCCATAAAAGTTTGTGATATGTATCTTTTTTTTAATTTCCAAACATTTTTGGTAAATCTGACCAACCAAGTTTCAATAATGTAATGAAATATTGCTTTTATGGTCCTGTTATTTGGGATATTTTTATTATCGTATGGATTCACATTTTCAAGGGGAGAAAAAGGGATTTGTTTGTTTAATTATATGCAGCAGGTTTAGTAGTCACGATAATGATAATAATAATAATAATAATCACAAATTGTATCTTTTATTTATCTCTAATATTCCATTAGTCCCAACATAATATTCTTCAGAAGAATAAAACTAAGCAAGTTAAACAGCTCTAGTGTCTTTTTTGTGAGACTAACAATCAAACTATAAGGAAGACTGTATTTTGCACACATATTGTACACGGACTCACCTTTGGCATCCTCAGCAGTGATGGTTAGGGTGTACTGTGGCGCTGTACCCTCCATACTGTCTGCCTGGACAGAGATGACGCCTGAGTCCCGGTCCACTCTGAAAAGGGCACGAGGACTCTCTGGAATTTGCCCGACTAAACGGTAGAAAATTCGAACATTGTCTGTCTTGGGATCGTCATTATCGGCTGCCTGCACTGTCAGGATTTCTGTCCCTGGGGATAGATACAGTACACCAGTAAAGAGCAGTAAAAGCAGGACATGTAGATTGCAAAAGTTTAGAACTGATTTGTAAGATCTTTTTTTGAAACAAATATCTTTCAAGAATACTTTATGTTTTACAAAATCTTTACAAATCTTTATATTTACAGTAGATATAGATTTCCAGTATAACAAGTCTTGTTCATTTCTAAACACTTGAGGCAGCTTTTTTTTTAAGTTAAAGAACCTGAAATGTTTTTCTCTCTGTGATATGTTGCAGTCTCTTGAATGAGAACAGGGGAAGAAGGATATAACAATAGCTCTCTCATTTAATCCTCACTCAGTGATTCCATTTAGATTAACAGATTGTCCTGTTTAGCTCATTTCCCAGAATCAAATCGCTCTAAAAGCTTTAACAAAAAGGCTTTTATGCTGGGACCTCAGATGTCACAACACACCATGTGCTTTTTATGAGAAAAGGGGGGAGTGAGCTTGCTTTCCCTGTGTCCTGGCAAAAGTCCTAAAAAGCTTGCTCAAAAGGTATCTTGCACTTAAGACCGTGTTTGCACTTCATTGCTGTGGAACAACAAAGTTTCATGATATTGACTAACTTAAGAAAATTGCTGACCATTTAAACTTCTATAGGTTGTAACCTAATTTTCATAAAAAGTTCGGAAAGAATTTAAAATCATTTACACAGTTCAACACTATTGAATTAAATGTTGGACAAACCCAACATGTCAAATGCTAAAACTGAGAAATTGAAAGAATTTTAGATTCATGCCAACATAACATTCAAACTTTTGAATGTCCTCACTCAAAAAAAAAAAAAATTCCTTGGGACATAAACAGAGTTACAGTTTTTTTTTTTTTTTAAGTTTTACTTTTGCATATTTCAATCGAGGTACTGCATTGAAATTTGTGCTCTAGCAAAGTATAGCAGGAGAGTGAAGGGTTAAGAATATTCTCTGAGACTTTTTCAAAGCTGTTAATTACCCCGAGCGGCCAGCTCCTTGACCACTGTGTGGTACTGTGCCTGTGGAAAGGTGGGTCTGTTGTCATTGGCGTCGCCCACCATCACCCTCAACTCCACAGGCTTGGCAATCTCTCTGCCATCCGGACGCTCAACCACAATGCTGATTTGGAACTGATGACGTCAAACACATAGTGTGAAAAATATGGTCATCTGGTTAGGTAGGAGTTTGACAGAATGACCTCAGATCAGGTAGAGCATTGCATCTAAGTCAGTTACTTCTGTTTATGCTATCTGGTTAAGAGAAGTTGCACTGGACATACTGTGGATAAAAGTTCAAATTGTTGACCTGGCCAGTGCGTGATGGAATAAGTTCCTGTTGCAGGACATTTCTCTGTTCATTATGTGTCTCTGGCAGATGGTGACACAAAACTACAATGTGAAAAGGGCTCCCCTGCCACCACTACAAGCAGATCAAGCTGTACCAAGAGAACAGATTTGTGTAATTAAGTGGGTTCTAAACACCTCCACAAACCATTTTCTCATTTTTGGTGTAATGGTAAGTATCCATTTACAACTATTCAGTCACTTGTAAACACAGAGTGGCAAAGGCGCTTAACTTCTTCTCTTTTTTGTCTTGTAACTGCCCTTCATTTGGTGTGCTTTCCGATTACTACTAATTCATTACAAAGTCTTGAAGTGTTATAATGTATAACTATGAAGCCAAAGCCATCTCATCTGATCTTGAACATACTAAGCTAACTAAAAAAGCATCAAGCTGATAAAGCATTTGCAATCTTCCATGAAGAGAGAAAAACACAAAACACTAGAAATGTTCATATCCAGTGAAAGCTCAGTCTATCTTTGTTGTTCTTTGGTCACTTGAGTATTTGTGCCAGAATGTACTGTTCACTGAACCATTCAAAGCTCTCAGGAGCTTGAGCTGTGTGAACATCTGAAGTGTAAAATGCCAAAAAATAGGCTTTTATTTGTAATCCTAACACTTACTATGATATTTCTTCAAGTGAGCGAAATAAGAAACAAACCCTTCAGCCTTAGAATCATTACCGTAATAAGATAATCTTTAGCCACAGGCAAGATATGTTCAAGGAACAAAGTGCTTCAAGTGTCGGGTTGTTTCCTTAATTAACTCTTTTTTTTCAGAAATAGAAATGTTCTCAGCTTTGTAGCAGTAATGTGTATCAGGGATCCTTCTTTGAAAGCTATTAGTGATCTTAGGAGAGTTAATTAAAGTAGCAGCTTTCTCACCGTTGATTTTAATTTGGATTATAAAATGAAAAGCAGAAAATAATGAGCTTTTAATCGTTGGACTTTATCTTAAGGTTCGATATGAGATCACACGTTAAACAAACACAGTATACCAGAGTTTAAAAGCAGATAGAACGGATTCAGTTTTTCTTAATTGTACTGTGTAGCATCTACATGGCGTTGGGATTTATTTTAAAGTTTTGAAGATGTTTTGCTTCCAGTTACAGTACATACCTGGTCTTGTGTCTCTCTGTCCAGAGGGGCATTGAGATAAATGACTCCTTCTCTGCTGATGGTGAAGAGCATCTCTGGAAACTCCCCTTCCAGACTGTACTCTGCCTGACTTCCACTCCATTTGACCTGAATCAACACATGTATGCATTAAAACATTTAATTGGCCACACAATTGTACATATCTCATGAATTCATAAACCCAGAAAGATTTTTCTGTTTCAGAGGTCTGTGTGCAAAACCAAGCTATCACTTGTTTACATGACAAGGAGCCAACCTAATGCAATGGCAATGATGGGGAACAGAGAGCACAGCCAAAACTAACGATGCCGACTGAAGGGGATTTCCACTCTGCTTTACAACCCCTGACAGAGGGCTGTGCAGAGCGGCTGAAAGAACTCTAGTAGCCAACAAACAGCACCCAACAAGGACAGGAGCCCTGTCGTAGCACAGCTGATGCACACCCCAGGCATATGTATCTCCTCAACTCACTGTCACACACTCCCCTCTTGTTTTAGATATAGCTGCTCAATTGCGAGGCTTTTATGTATACAAAGCCACTCCACACATCTGGCTGCCTCTCAGTGTTATGCTGTTTCCATGCCTTTAAACTTAAAAGACATAAGATTAATGCTCACTCGCTGCTCTATTTAAAGTTACAGAGAAAACATCTATGAAATCATCTGTTTTGCCTTGGTCAGTGTTTTAGTTTGCAGAGCACGTTCTGTCTCCCCTGATAGCTTGTACTTGAGCTACGTCAAGGAAAGACTGCGTCTGTGCATGAGGGTTACACGAGCACTGCGGGCTGGAGAGAAATCAGCTGCTCTATAACAAAAAGCCCCAGGAAGCCCTGCACTGAACCCTAACATCAGAGACTTTTTAAAATTCAGAGCAGAAACTGTTTATTCAGAGGGGGGGGAAAAAACTGGCATCCAACGATTCTGATGTGCAAATTCTTCATTTCAATTTCGGGCAAAAAAAAAAAAAAAATGCTTCTCAAAGACCATAAAGTCAAAGAGAAAATAATCTTCAGATTATTTAAAAGGATAATGGATATATTTTTTTAAATAATAATATAAAATGTTATGAAAAGAGTAAAAAACGACAACTTCATTCTTTTAAAATGTAGAATAGACTTTAAATTACAACATAGGTGTATAAATATGTAAATGTGAATGTCTTGAAGGGAGCAGAGGTATATCTAATCTTTGAAGAACAACTATTGACTTCACATGAGAAAATTGATGGAATTCGATCAGTGTGTGATAGATGTGTAAAACAATTTTTTGTTCATATATGAACAGCAGGGCATTAGAAGTATTTGAGCAGAAATGAGGTTCAAACCCCCAATAACCTGCAAACTGTAGACACAATAAAAAAAAGGAGGAGATGACCACACTGTGTTCCTACTGAGGCTCTGTTTAGATTCTAACAAATGCTGGAGGAAAACGCTAGACAAGCTCCCTCGCTGGTTGAGAGTAGTGAAAGTTTCAGGCTATATAGGGTGGCATGCAAAAAGTTTCAATACTCATCAAAATATATTCTTAGTGACCTAAAGAGAATTAGACTTTACTTAATTTCCACATGGTACGAAGTAAAAGAGAACTAAGATGCCTGTATTACTTGAATTCATTGAGCAAGATTATTTTATGTATTTCCATCTTTTACAGCTTCAAAGTGAAAACTGGGACGGGAAACAAGAGGAAAAGGGCCTGAAGCAAAAGTTTGAGAACTTTCCATGGTCACAAATATCACAGCTTGTAAAAGTATTTTGGAGCCAGCTGAGGGCCTGTCAGATACGGTTTTGTTTATTTTTGTCCATTCTTCCATCCAAAAGTCTTTCCGCTTTGTTAGATTTCTTTTTGCGCCTTCTGTTATGCTCTCCTCCTCTGAGATTCTTCCACAAATTTTCCATGATGTTGAAGTCAGGAGACAGTGAGAGTCGTGGCAACACTTTACTTGCCACTCTTGAGGTTGTGTTCTGAGGTATGTTTAGGATCATATCTTTGTTGTAGAGGCCATTCTCTTTTCATTTTCCACTTTTTATTTATCCAGTGGGATTTTTGCCTCCATAATTCTAATAATTTGACTATGTTTTTTCCCCTATGTAGAGAAATTCAGTGCCAGTAGCTGCTAAACAAGACAAGGTAAATCCATCCCTGCGTTAAACAGCTGAAGAGGAATTCTTCCCTTGAGATTCTCTGCTCCCTTTTCTTTTCTCTTCAAATGCATTTAACTCACTGTAAACTGTGAGAACTGTCCTGAATGTTGTATTTGTGCGGGGTAAATGCTTAATGTAATCCAACAGTTAACCAGTCAAAAGGAGGTTTTGTATTATGTCTAACAATCCTAGAAGTAGTTCTCTCAGAGTGTTTTCTTGGTCCTCCAGACCTGAACTAGACCCCTTTCACTCTTGTTCACTACATTTTTTAATTTATTAATTAGAAACCCGAAGAAACTATGCATTTCAAACCCTGTGCTCTCTTCGTATAGTTTTCTCCTGCTTAGTGAACAGCAAATATTTTGGCTTTCAGAAAGCTCCAGTGAGTTGATGCTTAGAGGAAAGGACAAAGTTTGAGGAGTAGTGGTCTTGACATTTGCTTATCTTGGCCTTCACTAACGATAATCATCAATGAGTTATCTAAAAGTCATCCAAAAGTTATCAGAGCAAATACCCTGTTGTGATGCCATTTTTTTTCATCATGTGTCTTTCCTCTTTTCCACAGTAAAAATTGTGACACAAAACACATAAACCCACGTCACTCCAGCCATGGGCTGAAAGAAGCTGAAAATCTCCACAGAACTACAGAGCCGATGATCGTTTTTAAATTAATATGTCACTACAAGTGACTCTTTTGATATAACATGGTCATTTGGAGAATTGTTGTCATGAAAATATTCAAAACAATAGTTTTAATGATGTTGCAATGCACAACACGACATCACCTCTGATGACTAATGTTAACAATGTTCGCACAAGTGATACTGAACACTGATTATGAGGCTTTGACAAAGGTCTAGTGTGGCTAAAACTAATCGCACAATAAAATAATCAAATTTCCCTCGCATACATGAACTGACAATTTGTTGCATTTCAGAGCCTTGACTCATTCATTTACAGGCACAGGGACCTCTCACCCACTCCAAAGTCTCAACAGATTGTACTGAGTTCAAGGAGTTGCATTGATTGCATTACATAATCAAAATTCTAGACAACCAGAAACACACAGCAGATAACAGAATGAAATTAACCTCCAAAGGCCCAATGACGTACGAATACTGATGACAAAACGCCTGGATTTGATATCTAAATTTGCAGCCAGAGGTTGGTTTGTTTTGGTTGATTTGATTTGATAGTAGAATCAAGAAAATTTATCACAACAGTCATCTTGACAAACTTTATAACTAACTTTCATGGAGAAAAGGATCACAGACAAGTGCAAAAGGCATGCAAAGCGTCAGTTTGATTTCAGCATCAATCACAACATGAAGGATGCCAGGAGAAAGACAATATTTGTTCCAGCTGAGTGGATGTGTGGACATAACTGCTCCATTTATACTAGACAGTGAGAGGGTAGGATGCATAGAGTGGTTCTGTGAGCACGACTATCTCTGCATGTGTCATAACAGTGGTTATTCCCACCACCCACTGAGAACAGCAGTGCAATCATTGCGTGGGTGAAATGAGGCTTCCCCCAAGTAAAACACCATGTGAGCCTAATCTGCTTTTGTGCGATTTAGATTGTGAATGAGGACTACCGAAGCAGTGTAACCAAATGGTTTTCAAGAAAATGAGTTGTGGAGCAACAGAGGCTTCATTCCTCACTCTGTCAACACATTTTAGCAGGAAATAAAGTGAACACACGGTGCTTGTTGAGGAATTTCCAGACAGCCTGGCCTACCTTTAGACAGAGAGGTGATTTATCAAATTTCAAATAAATAAAAAAAACGTGTGAAGCATTTGTTATTTAGCATCAACCTACAAAAAAATAGACTTTTATACATTTTAATTAATCTTTGAAAATATCAGAAAACTAACCAAACGGGTCTACACTTGGGAATCCACACATTTTGAGTGGGTGGAAGAGGATGGTAGAACAGGAGAAATGAGAGGCTGAGGGTGAGTGTGGGGGAGGTGCGAGAAAACAGGAGGAGGGGGAGGTTTTGTGATGTACCTTGTGGCCACGGCGACCATCAGAATCGACACAATGCTTTTGATTCAGTTTGACTCAGCTCAACAGCCCTCTTTGTTTCCACGGTTTTCAGTAGTGAATGAAAAAAGATTTTCTTTTTTAACCATAAAGATGGACATTTGAAAAAAAATTCCTCACAAATAATAACTCCCACCTTTTTCTATATTTTTTATAAAACCTCTGAGCGCTTTTGAGCTATTTATAGACATGTAGCTCATATGAGTAAGATTATAACAAGCAGAAAGGGAAAGTGAGACAGAACCAGGGACAGACACGAGCACAATAAACCCGAAACGTTTACACAGAATTAAATATGTATATTTCCAGCTTAAAATGACAAAAATCTGCCTAGGTATCAACATGAATACTGTTTGATTAATTTGCCTTTAATGCTGTGATTAATGGGTCGGTAATTCAAATGTAATTTAATGTTTTCACACAAGCTCTGGTGTCCTGAGATGTTCTGGAGCATTCGCGTGTGGAAAAGCAAATGTCCACATCATTCGCTCCGGACTCTTTGCAAAGATTGCGGAGACACAGCTCCATAGTAGAATCTTCTTAACATTAATGGGTGAGATGATGTATGAACATGTCAGCAAATATTCCAGGTCATTTATTGCCTGTGCATGTGTGTGTGTGTGTGTGTGTGTGTGCTAATAAGAGTTGTCACTTCATTCTCCTCTCTGCTGACCTGCATGTCGCTTTTCACACACTCCTTGCTATCGTGGATGCATACAAATAAATGTGATATTGACATCAACACAAGGAGCCTCATCTGTTATCCTTAACATTAAAGAAAACACAGTTATTTCCCCAGCATAATTTCCCCATCATCTGCTGCCTCCTCCGCAAAAGGCAGCCACTTCCCACCCACCCTCTCCCTGGCATTTTCAGCAATGAGATCTCAACTCCAAAAGAGAGTTTCCTGCTGTGAAGGAAATGAGTGAACAGAGTCTGCGAAAAGTCCAGACCTGCTCCTTCTCCTGAAAACATCCGGTTCACATGAAGAAACAGCTTTAGGCTGTAAAGTCGGATAATTGTGCTCGTCATAGTTCCTCCCAGTCCAAAATGATGTCTTCAGATGTCTGGTATTATGCTACTGACATCAGAGATGCATCAGTTTTACAGCAGTTTCAGGTAATGCAAACAAAGGCATGTTAGAATTTTAAAAGACAGACATGAGCATGAGCATTTTGAGCCTTTATTGTTAAACTGCTCCATTTTGGACTACAGACCAATGCAACTATTTCACACTCAGCAGAGAGAATCAACTAGTTTTCGTAGCAGATGTGCTTATTTAAATTGCGTTTTTATCAGTGCAGTTGTGCATGTTTTGTTGATGGATTGATAAATTAAATCGCCAAAGCAAAAGACCAGTTGAGATGTCAAACTAAATTAAAAATGAAAAAGAAAATTGATTGTTCACTGAGTCGGAGCAGAATAGATTTTCTTCCAAATTAGATAGAAATATTAAACTATTTTTTCCACTCAGTTTTACAATGGGATTAAAATAACACTCTATATGTTTGATATACCCCTCATAGTGGGCAGCAGTGAGAGAGTGAGTGGTAATGGAGTGAATCAGTCAGGAGGTATCCTGATTCATGGCATTTGAAGAGCATCAATAATTTAGTATTTGGTCACTTAGAAGGCACTAAAAACAGAAACTAGCAAAGCAATGTCACTTTACTCAGTACAGACTATTGACAGTGTTTGTTTTACTGTAACTTGATATCATGAAATTGACTGTTTTAGAAAAAATAAGTATATACTTTTACCAAGTTATTTACGTGATTTTTCTTAAAAGTCAGATTTTTTTTCATTGATTACTTCATTCTAAATGTGTAAAAACTATTTATGTGATCATGCTGATCAGGTTTCATTGCCTCACCTGTGATATGGGTATAGGGTAAGGCCCTGGGAGATTCTCCTGAAGTCGCACAGGATCGGGTGATGCCCAGGTGTTTCCAGTCACCTCCACAGTAACGATGCCACTGGTGAAGAAGGCGTTTGCCTTCCCAGCCATGTCCTTGACCATCACTGAGAGCTTATAACGGCCGCACATCTCTGGGTCCAGAGTAGAGGCTCCTGGTAGGCACAGTTAAAAGGATATACTGAAATAAACAACCTGGCTGCTGTTTTCATCACATGCTTAAATGGAGAAATGATATGAAAAGTTCACAGTTGACTATGATTGGTTTTAGCTGAACTAAACGTAAGGTAGAACTGAAGCAATCCATTTTCAGTGAAGGAAGCCACGTGGAAAATCAACAGTAGTGTGTGCTGAGAGGAACCAGCAATTGGGAAAGTCATCCTGCTCTTGTCAAACTGTGACAAAGGGGAATTCCAGTGCTACAGAAATAGCATTAGTACACAATAATTTACTGTATGTAGGTGTAGCATGTGTGTCCGGTCGAATAAAATATTTACACCACATCTTAATTACATATTTCTGGCAAATTTCATATGTTTTGCAACATGTTGCGAGACCGAATGCTAAAACATCTCAAAGTCGGCTCCTGTATTACTATTTGGTAATGTTTTTGTGTTGAGATATTTTCTACAGTTTTGTTGCTTTTGCACTAAGTACAGTGTTGATTCATATCTTTGAAAAGCTTCTTGTCTAGAGAACACAAGTCAAAGCTTGTTTTTTACAGGCATTTTGTGTCTTTCAAAAACCCTTTTTAAGGTAGAACTTACTGTCATTAAAAACACGTTTATTATCAGAGCCTGGTCGATGGTCCAGAGCATATACCTATAGTGATATTTCAGATTTTACAAAATCTGCCAATGATGCAAGAGCTGATTTTCATATTAATTTTGAAATACCTTAACAGAAACATTTCAGTGCCAGGATCAGTTTTAATCTGATTTCACTTCATTTGCAGCTTCTAATCCCCAAAGTGGCCACTTTACAGGGAGTCAAGAATGAAGGGTGAAGATAGGATTAAGACAATCATGTTTCCAAAAAAAGATTTCATGATCCCCTGAGAGGATTTATTTTTTTTCTGGAGGAAACAAAAAACTAGTCACAAAGAAAGCTCCAAGTAACCAACAGCTTCCTTGCTATGATATAGCGACTAACCATTCACTCACTGCATTGACCAATGCCACATATACAGCCAAAAAATAAAATAGATATATAATTTATTTTGGTCTTGACTCTTTTCCTTCAGTCATTGGTTTGGAACTGACCTTCTTCTGTGAGGGAAACCTCCCCGGTGATGGATTCGATGAAGAACATTTGACTGGAGGGAATCCTGGGTGTCTGCTCCATCAGGCTGAACCGCAGCTCAGCGTGGGCAGTGGTACGGTCATCACGATCCAGCGCCTCCACTTGCATGAATGGGATGCCTGAGAGAAACTATGTAATGAACATCTTTTTTTGCAGAAGGATCAGTTTTTTCAAACTTAAACGCCCAACGAGATATATTAACTTCTGGACATGTAGAGGGAAAACAGAACATGGGTTGTGCCTCATGGGGGCCACAAAGTTAGTAAGTTAGAATATGATACAGCAAAACCCAACTTGCAAAGATTTTATACAATTTAAGGACAAGAACAATGAAGAGAAGAAATAATATGATGTTTAAGACTGACGTATGCAAATGTAGACACAATTACAATTTCCTTAAATGACAGCATGATAGTAAGTGTTATAGAGTGCTGGAGACAGCTGATATTTCTACTGTTAAAAAAAACTAAATGCTACTAATATAAAATTTGGGTTGATATATCCAAATCAAAGTAACGAACAAGCCCTGTGACAGTCAGTAGAAGAGTTATACGTCTTAAAAATCTAAATGATCAAGTTTCAAAGTTATCAAAAACATACAAAAGTTAAAGCCCATATTCCTTTTCAAGGGATAAATCTGTTTTAATGCTTTGGCCATATCTTTTTTTTCATTGAATTGGACACGTGAGAACTAAAAATGTGACCTGGATGGAATTAAACACATCAGTGCTCGAGGTTCTTGTACCTTTTAGAAGCCCGAGCTGCACGCTGCCTCTCATGCTCTCCTCTATGAAAGTGGGCACATTGTCATTCTTGTCGATGACACACACTTCAACAGTAAAGCCCTGACGATGCACTGAAGTTCTGATGTTTTGAAGTACGCCTGAAGGTCTGAAGGACGCCTTCAGCACACACAAACAGACGCTGTAAACATCTTTGAATAGCTTGCTGAGATCATTTTGAAGCTTTTCCGTGACAGTCTAATCACAATCAAAAGAGGGATTCATCATTTATACACTATGAACAAGTACATATACAGTTTGTCTTTGCATTGAATTTGATGCATCCTGAATAAATGTAATGATTTTAACTGTAACTATCCACATTAAAATTGCTATCACTAATAGAATATGATGCATTTTACTACCTGCAGGGAGTAAGATGGCTGTTTCTCTCTGTCCAATGGTTTTATAGCATACAGAAACTGAGCATCAACTCCAAATATCCCCTCATCATCTCCTGTTAACACCAGGTCAGTATAATTACTTGGCAGGTTATGGAGCTGTACAGAGAAAAAAATAACAAACACTCAGTTACTTTTCTCTTCAAATATCAAAAATAAAGTGTAAGATGAATAAAACAGATAATCAAGTAGAACAGGTTTGAGCACAACCCTCAATAATTGATTGAAATCTTAATTTTAAGAGCATTAGCGACAGCTTTTTTTGTTTTTTACATTGTACCTTAGTGGTACTCTGCCCTTCCTATTATGTAGTCCTCTTGTGAAAAGTTAAATTTTCGGTTAAAAAATAAAACTCGATCGATGGCTCTGTTTGGCGACATGTTGAACAATGAGATAATATAGAACCTGCTCAAGCCAATCTCCTTTCCCACGTGACAAATAACATAGGAGACCAAAATTACAAGTAAGTGTGGATCTGGAAGAACTTTAAACAACCATTGACATTTCTTCATTTTTTGGGGGGGGCTTTTATGCCTTTATTAGATAGGGCAGTGTAGAGAGACAGGAAGTAGGGGCAGAGAGAGGGGGAACAACACGCAGCAAAGGGCCATCCGATGCGGGACTCAAACCGGGGCCAGCTGCAGCGAGGACTATAGCCTCTTGTACATGAGACGGCTGCTGTACCCACTACGCCACAGACCGCCCCAACCACTGACATTTCTAACATAACAATAAAACAAAAAGCCCATCAGTCAGTTTAAATGTACATACTAAGGTGGGGCACCGTCTGAGTTTTTATCAGCTTTCAATAATGATCGGAGCAACATCAACTGGTACATGTGCAGTGCATGTTTTCCTTTATTATAGCCAATGAGCTGTACTGTTGTCTCCTCTTGTAAGTAAACATGCACAAATTTGGTGTCAGATCAGCATTTTCCACAAAGCTGATTTTTTTTTCTTTACATATGAGACCAAACACAACATACCGCTATGACTTTTCCAAGACTGTACATTCGGTAATTTGTATTTTTACAAATGCCAAAAAGGTTCAAAATAAGAGTTTCTTACTTATAAACCTGGAAGCGCAGGTTTCTTGGATCCATGAATATACTTGCTTACTAAATGTGCATTCATCTTCTGCTAAAAATAGCCCCTAGAAGATACATAACCAACTGCTTTTGTGCCCAGCAGTTTTAAGAATTGGTAAATTGTTTATCTATTAAACAGTTTGATTCTGACCAAAGTTTAAAGATCTACATCCTCGGTGCGAGTACATGATAATAAACCTTTGCATTTACTGAACCAGTTTGGGCTGACAACCTGGAAAAAACATTGGGACAAAAATTTTACAATTACCATCTTACTCTGTGAGCTTTTCAAACTGACTTTCCTAACCCCCCGTTATGATACAGAGTGAAATGATGCTCTGATCAGTGCTATGGCACTGGTGTCATCATGAAAAAACCCCAAAACAATACAAAATGGATTGAATGGGGGTAAAGAGCACAAAACCAGATTATCAGGATTTCAACTTGGAAGAAATTCAGAATATGTTGTGTCGGTAGAAGGCAAGGCAAGTTTATTTGTAGAGCACAATTCGTACACAAGGCAATTCAAAATGTTTGTTAGTATGATGTGTGCTTCAGCTGTTGTTATGATCATACCAAGGAAAAAACATGGAAAAAATAGTTGAGGAACTGCAGCAGGGCATCGCAGCTGATCAGTTCAAAGTCATTGTGAAGTCTCCAGACAAGTCATTTTGTTGTATCCATGGTTGTTAGCTCAGGAGTTGGAATTTGCTTAAAGGATTCCTGAAATCTCACAATATATAGGAGGGATTTAAAAAGTACCTGCCAGTTAACTTTTAAATCCTTCTGAAGCCTAAATTATTATTCCAACAACTGTATAACTCAAAGTTTAAATGCTTTAAAGATCTTAGGACTGTCAACTTGCATGACAAAGGTTCCCAGTTTGAATCTCGGCTCAAGCCTTTCTGTGTGATGTTTGCATGAACTCCCTTTGCCTCCCTGTGCCTTTTGTTTTTTTTCCAGATGCTTCAGTTTCCTCCCACAGTCCAAAGACATGCATGTGAGGATGATTCCAAATACTGAAGCAATAAGAGGGAACGTGTACTGCCCCTTTGTTAACCCATTGGATGGATTGGTGACCTATACATGATCTACCTTGCCATTGTTAGCTTGGATAGGCTCCAACCCCCCTCAACTCCCAACAAGATTTAGAAAGTATAGATAATGATCTGACGATCCTTTCAATGCAAAAATGTATTAGCCAGTGCGTTTTGGGGCTGCTCATTCATAGTGGCCTCCATGATTATCAAAACTGTCTGCAGGCCTTTTGTACCACAGTGTAAGGTTTGAAGAATGAGTCATTCAAGAAATCTAAATCTGAAGCAATTATTAAATACATTTCATTCATAACCTAAAGCGAGGTTTTTATCCTCCTTGCAAGCTATTAACATCTTGTGTTAATGATGCTCAGTCCGACAAATTAGATTGGATATATAACTAGGTAACAAGATGTAATCACATCACAATAATGCCAATTAAGGAGCCATACACTCAAGATGTTGCGCAATCCAGAGGTGTCTGAGTGACACGTATGAATAAAACACCCCGCCTGCCTCCCAGCTGGATAAAAGCAGCCTGGGTCTGACGCCAAAAAAAATCACTGTGAAAATGCCAATTATATAAAAGTGATGACGACAGTATGTTTGTACATCTTCAACCTTGAGTGCAGAAAACGGGTAAAAAAAAAAAAAAAGAAAAAAAAAAAGGCAGCTGCTATTTTCACTTTCTATTTACCTTCAATTTATTTTTCCAGTAAAGCAGCAGTGGGTTTTTTCCCCATCACATTTGTTATCTCAGAATTATCAACAGATCAGTTTGGAGGAGAAGTTTTCATTTTTAACGGTTTAATCTGGAGAAAATTGATTGAAACAATCAGGGTAGTGACATTCTTTTCAATTATTGATGCTTGTTTGAAATTCACATTTTGATTCAACCTGTATCTTTCCACATACATCTATTACCTTTAGTTGTATTCTGAAAAAAACCCCACTAATACTGGAAAATTTGGAAATGAAGCCTCTATTTTTTTTGAGGAATGTATGAGCACAAGACTAACATTTATTTATTGATATTAAGTAAACTGAAGTGCTTTACCTTAGTTAGATACCAGGGGAAAATACCATCGTAGTTTTCAGGAACACCAATTTTAACATTTGCCCCGGAGCATGGTGCAAATGTGTGAAGTATTGCCAACTGTGAAACGGGATAAAGAGTTTGTCTTGGAAATAGTGACTGTTATTTTCTATGTAGTCATTTGCTGCTGTAAATGATCAAAATATGAGAGCGAAGATTAACAATAATAAACCTTACCATGAGAGGTGTGATGAGCATTTGTGTAGCTCCTCTGTCAGCCATGTGTTCCTTGAAATGTTGAAATTTGACATAGTTAGAGCATTTAAGACAAGACAAATTCTGTCTTGTTATTGATTCACTGTCATGGAATTCTTTCATACGCACAGATTTCACAGTCCAAATGTATAACCAAGTTCTAAAACATTCAAAGTAACATCTGATCCACCATTGCAGTCATCAACACAGAGAAACAAAGACCCATATGAGCTAGAAGTACACATTTTGTCTTTGAAAATCTATTTGAATTCAAAGAAAAAACTTTTCAGGTCTTCATGTCTTAAAGGTTTTCAGATACAGGCATTTAGAGAAGCTGAATTACAATGTATGGTGGTCACAGTAAAGCCTCAGTTTGTGTGCAACACAAAACTTTGAAAACTGTAGCTCAAGAAAGGTGGATGTTGACGGAGATAAAGAAAGAACTAGGTGCCCTCAGTTACACAGGAAAATATGATAAATTCTACACAAAATCTTCACAAAGAATATCCAGCTTACCTTCCCCAAATAACGTGTGTGCTACCTCTAGGAGGTATGAGAGAGGTTTAATTTGGGTGGAAAAACTGTGTACTGTGTACCCTGCTCTTTTGGTGGATTAATGGTTAACATCTTGAGAAAAACATGCTTAACTGCCTTTTCTCTTTCCCGTGAAACCAATGGCCAGTGAGATTCCATTCCACTGTTAGGACCAAATTAATATTCATGAGGATGTAATTCACTGAGGAAACATCAACTTTTTTCTCAGACGCATTCCTCTGAATATGTTACTGGAGCAATAATGACAGAGAAAATGATTATTTAATTTGATGTTTTATTGAAAAAGGAAATCAATGTAAACAAAGAATTTTCATACAATGTCAAGGTTCACAAGACTTAGATAACTTATTGCTTTACTAATACATTCACAACCTGAATTCAATGTTATGGAACAACATAGAAAAACAGAAGTTTTGTCTAAGGTTTGACTATTCCTCAGTAACATGGCCAAGGCACGAACCTGCGCACCGCTTTTCAAGTAATTATCACTCCAGATGACCTACTAATGTGATCTTATAGAATAATGAGATGTATGTTGCATTCTCCATCATTCATATATATATATATATATATGTATATATATATATATATATATATATATATATATATATATATATATATGTATGTAGTATATAGTATATACATCAATCCCCTCCAATAAAGGAGCACAACAACCCAACAGCAAGGCAATCTTAGCAACTCATTGGTAGTAAGATTTTGGATTTTTCAGACGAAAAGATGATATTATGACAGTAAAATGTTTAAGGCGGACAATAAAAGAGAATAAAATAAAATGTTTGCAAAGCTTCATGAAGGTTATCACCATCATCATGATATAACTTTACAACACCAGTCATTTCTGCTAATTAAGTCTTCACTTTTGGTTGTTGTCTAGAAAACAAAAATATATCCTGTACATCTCTATTAGTCCTTTAGGATTAGTGTTAAAACACACACAGCATTTGGTCTTTAGTGGCCAAAGAAAAAGAAAAGTCTTTCTGCGTTGCTCAGAGAACAGTTAGGTCGTGGCAGGACTTTGATTTCTGCCTGAAAGCCATCTTCTTGTTCTTGCGCGCAACCATGCGGCCCAGAAACCGTTTAGCCTTCTTCCCGATACTCTCTCTACGCCTGCAATTGGCCATGCGTCGCGCGTTTTCCTCCTTGCTGTCCTTCCTCAAGCGGATCTGTCTGACGATGCCCTCAAATAGAGCCTGAACGTTGTGGTGAAGAGATGCGGATGTCTCAATGAACTTGCAGTCAAATACCACTGCACATGCACTTCCCTCTGCAATCCAGAAAACACAGACAAAGAGAATAAATTAGCCATAAGTGGTAACTATTTTATAATCTTTGGCAGATTCTTTAGTTTCTTGTGGCATTTGAGTCCACACCAAGCATGAGTCTGAGCAGTCAGTTGAGAAATGCAGCCTAAGTCAAGATTTGTCAGATTTCCTTGACTGTTTCACATTTTCAGTTCATTGATGCATTAACACCAACTTACCATCTACAGACACCTCTCTGGACCGCACCAGGTCACTCTTGTTTCCCACAAGGATTATGGGAATGTTCTCTGACTGTCTGGCCCGGCGCAGCTGAATACGCAGCTCTGATGCCTTCTCGAAGCTTAATTTGTCAGTCACTGAATACACAATGATGTAGGCATCTCCCATCCTCATGCACTGCTCCTTCAGCCATTGGGTGTTATCCTTCAAGAGAGAAAAAGGGTTGCCAAATTATGCGCAGTCACAGTACCTTCTAAAAACGCTATATCAATCAATGGGCAAACACTACATAAATACTATAGAAAGCTCACCTGTTCCCAGATATCGTACAACAGAATGGAAGCTTCCTCTTCATCAACCACAAGCGATCTATCGTATGTGTTTCCTGAGGGGGAAAACAAATGTTGTGTTACATATTGACAGAGAAAAGCAAAGACTATTTTATCTAACAGTATTATGTGTTGTCATTGTGTGTTATTGCTTTTTTCCCACACTGATTTTGGCACTTTTCTTGTTGTCTACACATTAAATCAAAAACTTTATTTGTGATTGTAATGTCACTGGCCTTTTAAATTGTACTTTCACACAATGCTATTGGGTGTAATAATCGATGCATGTATACCCTTGCAGGCAAAAATGGACCTGTTTTCTTTTTTTACTGGCAGCCAACCTTATTCTCTGTGCTCACATATCTTGTCAGTTATAACCCTAGGGTTAGACAATAGCTACTCATACAATGATAATCTTCAGTGTGTGTGGGTGTTGTGAGTGTGGGCTGATAATGCTAATGACTCATTTTCAGCATCATCATTTACCTGCTTCATCGCAGTCGTGACTGGCATCCTCAACTCCTCCGAAGACGCGCGCCAGGCTGGACTTGCCGACGCCGTGTTCTCCGAGAAGAACCACCTTATACACCTGGGAGTCTGCTTCGCTGCCGGTGGAGATCACGGAGTCAGACGAGTCCGACGCGCAGCTGCCCCGGTGCTCCTCGCTCGGGGAATAGGACGTGCACCTCAATAGGTTGGAAAGCTCGTCGGTTTGTCCTGTCTGTGGCATCGTTGCGCGCAGGTCCCGGTCGTCTACAGGCATGCTTCTCCTGTGTAGGTTGGGTAGATTAATGGGGAAGGGCACGCTCCCCCTCCTCTTGTCCATATTCCGCAGTTTGTCACCCTTGTTCAAAGTCATTGTGCTTATACGAAGTATCTGTGGATAGATGCGCCATGCGTAAATATGTGATCGTACATTAAACGGCATCTGCACAAAGGATATTGCTGTCTTGAAATGGTGGAGTCTAGCAGCCTTTACAATCGTCTTTATCGTTGTAAATAAGGTAATACAATTACAAAATGTCGATCAGATCACATCTATTTGACGCTCAACATACAAACGCCAAGTCAAGCTAAAGTTTGAAATAAAGACACTTACTCGCTGCAGGCCGTTAATTCCAACGAAGGCAATCCAGTAATCCTTGTTTTGACAAGTTGTTGTAGCCAAAAAGGCGGTTTCGCTTTAGTCTGATCGGAGTCGCTGCTCAACCTATTTATAAAGGACTAGAGTGACGTCGGCAGGGATTCGCCCCGGAGAGTCACGTCTCCGTTTATTATAGTGGTGCGTAATGGTAACATCATGCGGAGGAGGGGGTGCATAACTGGAAGGGCTGAGGAATCTCCCTTCCGCATCGCCAAATGGAGCTCACTTTTGAGGGGGCGACCAGTGATGGATCTTTGAAGAGGGAAAGCCCACTTAAAGCTTGATCATAAATATTTGATATTAATAAACGAGATAAATTTAGAGTATGTCTTATATTAGCATGATGTGCACACGATGCAAAGCTTTTAGGCGTTTTAGAGCGCAAAGTATGGACTACGATTATTATTTTACTGAGATATTATCACTTAAATTGATCACCACGTTCAATCATTACAGCCAAATAAAGGTGGGGATCATAAAAAAGAAATAATAGAAGCTGACTTATATGTGTTGCTCATTCATGAGACATTATAATAAGCCTATATATGGGTGAATTTTATCAAATGTACCTTTAGGCCTATATCATGCAAAATACGTGTTATTCAACACATAATCTGGGGTTAGGTAAATTTAATTTATGCATATTCTGTATTTAAAAATAAAAATAAAACTCCCATTAACCTGTCAGTGACAGTATGGTGCTATAACCTCATAAAAATTCTACACACGTAGCATCCGAATATCATTCATCCCCAGCTCCCCATGCGCCAAAAATGAAGGTAACACTGCAGTGACACAACCATCCTTGCAGATGTAATCGTTCTCAGTTGTCACATCTGACCTTACAGCGATAGTCGGGTCTGGTTTTACTGATTCATGCATGGAATGAACGTCTTCTAATTTAAAACGTGTTTTTGATGTGTAATAGATGTATTAATGGAGATCAAGTCAGGTCACTTATTTCTTTTTACCCCTTGATATGTCATTTTAAATCCGGATCCTGCATATTAGGTTTGTATTTCCTTGCACAGAATGTGGCGCACAGCAGGATACGACTGACCATCTGAATTACTCGGGTAAATAAACAGAGTAATGTGATGCTGCCATCTAGTGGCTTTTTAACTTGAATTACACTTGAACTTTTTAAACTTGAGGCTTGGTGGGTGTGCCAAGCAAAGTTATATCATTTTTGTAATTATCATTCATTTAATTGGCATACACATTTGATATTAGAGACAGACTTTTTTCATAATTAACTTGTTTCACTTTCAAATTAGTCTTGTAAAGTGTTTCTCATGCTTCAGGTATTGTTGCAAATCAGGATCTATTACAAATCTTTCTCTAAATCTACACTGCTTTCTTCTTTTTTTTTAAATCAAATGATAAATGGGGGTTACATGTTATTCTTGGGGACTAAATATTAATTTATATTAGCAAAATTAAGAATTCTGTGGACATGGAGTCTCTGTGAGTACTTTGCAAGACATTAAAGCTATGAAGATACGCATGTAAACATTAGAAACAGCTTGTGAGACCTGTGGCCACAAACTTTTAGTCATTTGTTAAGCTTTTGGTCAAACATCTTCGCTGCAGCTGGCCCCAGTTCGAATCCCGCATCGGATGGCCCTTTGCTGTGTGTTATTCCCCCTCTCTCTGCCCCTTACGTCCTGTCTCTCTTCACTGTCCTATATAATAAAGGCATAAAAAGCCCCCCCAAAAATAAAATAAAATAAAATAAACATCCCTTGATCATATGACAGATCATCTGTGTGTCTATGTTTGAAAACTTGGTGCGATAAAAGAGATAACAAGTACCACACGGCTGCAGTTGACTGGTGGCTCATAAGAATACACCTTACATGTGAGAAATCCCAGTGTGCGACGCCCCACTCAGTGTAAGGATTTCCTCTTTTAATCATCTGCTAAATCTATGCTTCCACTCATATCCCCAGAAATAATTATACATGAAAAAATAAAATGTTTGGGCATTAAATGACACAAATTGGTGACCCCACTTTAAATAACCTTGATGGAACAACTAATAACTATTTAAAAAGTAAAACAAAAAATAAGTCATTTGGTGAATAAAAATAATACAAATAGTAGTAATGTAATAACACAAAGCAAAACAATATTTGATTAAATTTTCATGAATTTCAGTCCCCTATTTCCTCCACAAGTAATTTTTCTTATTTGGTCAAGCTTATGAAGGCTTTTATATACAAACAGATGTTTTGATTTGCCTCTCCAGAAAGATGCAGATCTCACAGAAAAAGTCTTTCAGACCTTATCTGGAACCTGACTGACCTAACTGATTACAAAATAAGGTCATGGCTATCTGAAAACACCTTGATATCTTCTTATAATATTCTTATTTGTGAGCATCAGTTATTCTAATTTTCTGAGAGCAAGACTGCTGCTAAGAGGAGACTTTATCTGTTGATTACTGGTAAAAAAAAAAAAAAAAGGTTTTAAGAGTCCAATATTTATAGAGCTTTGAGATTTGCATCACCAGTGTTAATGATGACAGTGAACCAGCTACAGACTTTAAGCTAATTAAGCTTTTGTAAGTCAAGTGCTAAAATCTTCAAAACAATGTGCCATCTTTGATATTAGACAGTGAAGCTACAAATCTCTAGTCTGTTTGTCTCAACACAACCTTGACCAGGGTTGCCCAAACATTTGAATGCCACATTCCATTTCAAAGCATATTTGGTATATGGTCTATACCCTAAACACAATCTATCATCTATTCATATTGGTTGATTAGTACCTTCGAGCAGTTAAAGAGGATATTTTCAGTGCCAGAGTGTAATGTTCATGAGCTGTGAGTTAAATAGACTATTAACCATGCTGCTCTGACAAGACAACCTATGTTGAACATCTAAATCAGGGGTCTTCAACGTTTTTCAGGCCAGGGACCCCCAAACTGATGGAGAGTTGGAGCAGGGACCCCCCTACTATTTATATGGCATACAATTGTGTTTTATATTTAACGAGGCCTAGTGCCGTGTATAAACATAGCTACTCTGGTATGGTTTCCATGGCAACAGGGAGAGGACGCTGGCGTGACATGTTCGCCGCTTCTCCGCCTAAATGACAGCGTTTTGTTTTTATTGTGTGCGATACATATTCTGCTGTCTTTGAACCTCGCTGCGTTCCTGGTTATTGGTTTAACCGTTCGGGGGACATTATACTTCAACATCCAGGTGCCACTGTGTGACGCTGAATCTCCCTCCTCGGCTAGCGTGATGCTAAGCTATTCGGCTGCGGAGTTGTTGAGCCTCAATAACGGCAACGTATCTGACGGTCCCCTGGACATCTCCATCATCAAAAGGCTGGGCCTGTTACGACGACCTCGCTATGTTCACAGAAGCTACTGGAAAAAAATTATTATCCATCGGACTGGGTCATCCGTGCCGGTCATCTGGTCAGCTGGGCGCTCTGGCGCACGGCGTTCACGTCATCAGAGTGCTGCGGCTCTTCGGACTTGTAGTCCTCACGCGACTACAGCTGATCCTTCTTCTCTCTGGGCGCCAGATAATAAACGCGGAGTGGACTTTAAACTTCTCAGGCCTATTGGAAGACACATGTCTGAGTCTCGTCTTAAAGGGATACAAGGTAGTTTAGCGGCAGTATAGCGATCTCTATTGGTCAAACTGAAATTCTACACTGTCGTAAAAATGCCCACCTGTACACACCCACTAACTAAACATCGTGGCGAATAGCGGGGTGAAGTTGGTTTTATATTTATATATTAAGGATGTCCGCATTATGATGTTGTTTCTGCCTCTTCCATGTGTCCTTCCATGTTTCCCTTTTAACTTCCTTGTGTGTCCAGTCCCTGTTTTGTGTGAGTGGGTTCCTATCAATCATCATGCTCAGTTTACCAACCCTGTCTCTCGGTGCACTCATCGTCAAATTGTGGTTTCAGCCTTAGTGGTAAACCCTCAGGCTTAAATCAGTTTGATACTTTCTCAAAGGTCATGTTCTGCCTTGCTCATTCTATCGTTTTGATGCTCCGAGGTCGAGCCCGACATCTGCCACTCAAGTACCCCTGCTTGCCTACACACAATTTTGGTGTTCCCCCCGCTACAGCCTCTGCCAGCCATTTCCACTTCACTGCCCGTCTTTGTTATAACAATAAATCATTTCATAAGTTCAACGTCATCCATTTTCCTTGTCTGTGTTCTGCACTAAGCACAACCCCATAACAGTTATGTTTCTACAACAAACAAGCCAAAACAAACAATTGTTTTCATATTCAAAGAACAGATCTGGGGATGAAGATCTTACTTTCATGACGAAAACCCCACAGTTGCAACCATCTTTTTGAATGCTGTGGTTGATTCTGGCTCCCTGCCACTTCACATTTACCCAATCAGTCTTCTGATAGCGGTTCTGCCGCATTCTGAAGAACTGGCTGTAGTAATAGTTGATAGATTCAAAACATATTTTATCCTGATTGCATTTATAGTTCAATGAGAGCATACCTAAAAAAATAAAATATTATATTTCATAAGATAGTATTCCAAAAAAGCGGTCTACACAGATAATTACCAAATTCTTAATGTTAAATAAGATATACAAAATTGAAGAAGATGCACAATTTATACATTATTATCGGCGGAACCTACCAAAACCGTTTTGCAGCAACATCTGACTCTTTGTCCTCATCTTTACCCAAGGGATCCATGACAAACACATTTTGGTTCAACTTGTTCAGATACTACAAGGAGAAATTACACTTGCACATTAGAATGTCATATCATTACTTTAATTCAGTTTCATTATATATTTTGTAATATGTTCATTAAGGTTCTTACCAGGAATTTCCAGTGGTTGTTTGCAACATTCATGAATCCTATGATTCCATCATAGTTGTCAAAGTTAAGCTGTAACAGCAATTAAAAAAAAAAAGTATATTTTTTGAGAAATTTTCATGTTCTAAATGGTTAATTATGTTACATTACATACGATTTTAGTATTTTTACCTTGCGTAATGAGTGGTTAGCCATGGCAGATCGTTCTCCAAAAACTATTACTCCAGCAGAATAGTGGTTGAGGATATATATTCTTTTCCCTAACCCTTTGACATTCATTATGGTTCTGAAGTAGCACTCAATTGTCTGAAAAAATTATTACATTATTACTTACTCACACTGTTCAAAATCTAATATAACACCAAGGTGATGGTTGCTGTTTAAAAAAAAAAAAAATTTACCTCGCCCAGCAGCCACTTCTGTGGTGCTAGAGAATTGAATTCACTCTGGCGAAGAATGTACTGGTCAGTCTTGTCAGGTGATGCAATGACTGCAATGACAACTTCACTGTCCTTTTTCTTCCAAATGTCCTGCTGTTCATATAGATAAAACAGGCTAATTGTTATTCAAGCATGAAACACAGTTTTTCATGTAGTTGAGCATTAATTGCGAGTTACAAAAGCTTAGTGACTGAATTTTACAGTGTTTCTTTTACATCACACACATAACATCAATTTCATGTGTGAGCTACACTTTAAATATTCTTCATGATTATTGTGATATTGATTCCACCCATATGACCTTGAAAAAAAAAAGTTACATACAACTCCTGCTGTGTCAGTTGATTTTTTTGACATGGAAGTAGAAGTGGCGTTTGTCTGGTGTCCCCCTTTTTGCTGCTCCCCTTTTTGCTGCTCCCCTTTATGTGGCGATATCTATGGTATTTAAGCATTACATCTTATGAAATCACAATGTAAAGAGATATTGTATAATGATCAAGGGTGCAGAAAATTTGTGAAAACAATGCCATACCTGTCCAGTGTTTCCTGTGTTCTGTTTTAAACCATCTTTTGATTTCTGAAGCACCTTAAGAAAATACAGTACATTAGAACAAAAAATAATCTGTACGACATTTGTCAGGATTATTAGATATTAGACAAAAAAGTTTTAGCATTTGACTTACAGAAGTGTTTGTATGATAAGGGTCTTTAAAAGTATTTTTCTATCCATTTAATGTCATACCTTTCTTTTTGTCCTCATCCATGTTCTTCTCATGTGTCTGTTCACTCCCTTAGGAGTGGGAAACTTGTGGGGAGGGTGGAAATATTTGGTCCTCTTAGGAGCTGCACTCACGCTCCGTTTGCCCCACTTTTCCTCAGTGTGCTCCAACAGCTCTTCTTTCCCTTTCAATGGTCTGTTTAACAGTTTCAGATCTAGGCCGTACTGCAAGACGTGTTCCTTGTAGCGACCATGCAGAGAGGTATGCAGCTTCCGAATGAAGGAGCCAGGCCTGAGGAAGCGTTGCTTGCATAGAATGTGAGTCTTTGTGATGGAAAACCAGTTCTCCACGTGGCAGTTAGTTTGCCTTGTTTTGCTGTCTGCTGTGTTATTTTTGTTTGGATCTGAATCAATTGCATATCTGCATAGATCCCCCAACACAATGCCTGACCAAAGTGGGAAGATCCCCATGTAATCCTGCAACAAGACATTGATGATCTCAGGACAGTAGTAATGATTTTTCTCACACTTTAACTCAACATCTTGCCCCTCTGACTGATCATTTTCCAAGACGTCTTTGAAAAAATGCAGAAAGGGTGAGTTGGCGAGCACAGCCTTGGCTCTCTGTGGTGACTCAGTTTGTTTTTTGATTGCCTGAGTGCCGTTATCATCATCTGGATTGCTCTTGTTCTTGATGCAGTTTTTGATGACTTCTAAGCTCTTTTTGACTTCCTGAGAGGAGAGCTTGGATCCAAAAATCCTCCCCATGTGGGCAAAAAAATTGACTGCAGAATCCAAAGTGCTGCTGTTGACCAGATGTGCCACACAATGAGTTGCAAATTCCCTCAGGCCTTTGTCACTGGTCTTCCTGGAAAAGGAAACTGAAACAGCCTTCAAGATATGTGCTGAGCAGAGATGTAGCACAGTGATGGCTTTCAGCTCTTTTTTCGTCAAAGCGCCTTGAATAGCCTTGCACAGCATCTCAAGGTACCCTAAAATGTCCTGTCTGTTGAAGGCCAGCAGAACACCTTGCATGAGAGCCCAACTGTAGTCTGTTTCTACCTGGCTGATTTTATTGACAGTGATTCTTCTGACTTTTGTCAGAAATTTCATCAGCCAAAAGGACAGATTTGCCACTGTGTGGTCATTGGTGACCATTTCATTAACAGGAAGAGGAGGTTTGTTCTTTCCATCACCTGACAAACAGAGGGCATAATACAATACCCTCTTGGGTTGGTTTGTGAGACGGCGCACAACCCCGCCGGTGGCATCGAGGAAAAGGGTCACAGGAGAACGTGTGCGGAGATGCTCAACCAAAATTGCAATTGCTTGCTCTGTGTACAAGTGGACACCAAAGGGATCCACTTGAAGATGTTGGATATACCCCGGACAGAAGATGTAACTTGTGTCACACTCTCTGATGATCTGTTGGGTCAGTATCAGCTCCATCACCATATCATCTTGAAGCCTTGTGCTTTTATTGATTTCTGCTGACACTGCTTTCAGAATGTCTTTTGACAGTGCTCGGGTGAGGTTGCCAGCAAGTAGCTCCAGTGATGGGGTTTTCCCCAGCTTTCTATAAAAGGCATTACTCACCCCACCAGAAATTACTTTAGCTAATTTCCCTCTCTTCAAATTGCTGGCTGGCCTTGCTCTTGTTTCCTCACGCAAATGTTGCACTTCACCTTTTCGTGACACATGAATTATAATTTGTTTTGTGGTCTTTGAGGGTTTGTGTCTAATTTGAAATAAGTATCTTGCTTTACAAGAGGAAAATGTGCATATTGCCTTTAATTTTAAATATGGCGACGCTTTCTTTCTGCTGTTAGGTGCTCTGAAATGCATGTACTTAAATGCAAGAGTACAGCAAGGGTTGTGCTTTCTGAAGGTAGTGTAAATAATATGTGTCCAAGACTTCTTAAGTTTTGAGGATCCGGAACTAGGTTTTATTTTGTCCCATTTTTCCCTTTTAATCTTCATCTTAAATGCCTTTGGTCCAGGCTGAGTAGTTCTGTACTCTCTGGAGATGACATTGCCATCTTCACTTTCAGCTGCAGCCGTTTCTTCCGTCTCTCCTTCGCGTGCAGCTTCCATCTCTCTTTCAGCTGCATCTTCCATCTCTCCTTCAGACGCAGCTTCCATCTCTCTTTCAGCTTCAGCTTCCATCTCTGTTTCAGCTGCATCTTCCATCTCTTTTTCAGCTTCAGCTTCAACTTCCATCTCTGTTTCAGCTGCATCTTCCATCTCTTTTTCAGCTTCAGCTTCAACTTCCATCTCTGTTTCAGCTACATCTTCCATCTCTCTTTCAGCTTCAGCTTCAACTTCCATCTCTGTTTCAGCTGCATCTTCAATCTGACTTTCAGTTGCAGCTGTATTTTCTTCACTCTGTGATAGGCCTTCATTGACATTGACAGTGCCTGTATTGATGTTGGATTGAGTCACGGATGTCCTAACACCTCTTCGATTTTGGTGCCAAATGGTATAAAGCCATTTTTTACTTCTGTCTTGGTTGATGCCAAAAAAAATTACAGAAAGCTCTGGCCAAATTTCAGAGGTCCAAGAGGTTTCTTTTTTTAAAATCTCAAAACCTGACAATATGCTAATTATATTGTCTTTGCCACCAGCCCTTTTCCAAAGATCTTCTTTTGGAATTCTTCCACCCTTTTTTGTACGGCCCATGATGACGATGCTTCAAACTTTTTCTCGTCCCTTCAAATAGACACATACATAAAATAGATTATTGGAATAGCTTTTTGTCACCAAAGATGTTTTTTTATTGAATTGTTATGTCATTTAATGCTAGATTTAATTGGTAAAAAATATTTAGATAAGCTGTTACAATGAGTACCAAAACAGTGATTTTCAAGTCTACACACCAAGTTTATAATTGATCAAATCGGACTATTAGACAGGTTAAACATACAACGTATATCAGGGATGTACAAAGTACGACTTAAATCATGTACGGTCAGATTTAATGCGGCAGATGTTATGCTGAGAAGTGTATGCCTGCCGAGAAATGCATCCCCATTTGGTGGAGCGACAATGCATCCCCCATTCGCGGGAGCGCGCGGGAGCCGTTTCAGGTGTGGATTATTGCATTTATCCAATAAAGTTACAGTGATAATAATAAGCTGACAATGGTGTCTCATTCCTTATTCTATTTTCTCGTTTCTTCATGTAGATGAATAATACATGTACACTTATGATAATCCGACAATTGTACAGTTTAGAGCATCTCTTTCACATTATTATATAATTCTATAAATATTCCAAAGTAAGGGCCGTGACTAATCAGCCCAAAAGACGGTTGGAGACATTTTCTATGAATATCAAACTTTAATCAGTATAGCCTAGGTGAAACAAAACAAAAATTAACATAAAACTATGAAATGTGATTATTTTAAATCTGAAATATTACAGACAATTTTGGACTTGTTTAAATTCGCATCTGTTTATTCAATCAGGTAAACAAATTATAATGTAGTTATATAATTGAATTCCAGACTCTCTTTAAAGCTGGGGACCAGCAGGGGATGCACTTTGCAAAAAAATGTATCCCCTGCTGGTCCGGACAATGGCGGCGCATTTCTCGGCACGCATGCACTTTTGGGCATAACACCGTCCGGAGCATTTAAACCTCTAAGGACATAACTGCTGGTGTTATATATCTGAAGATGTGACATTACTTAAGAGAAGAACAAGAGTGATTTTAAGTTTTTAACTTAAATGTTAACATACTTTGCATTACTCATAATAAGTGGAAAAGTACAAACCTGTTTTTCTCGCAAAGTCCTTGGCCAGGGTTCGGTTGAATTTTTTTGAGGGGGACCGCAACACAAATGTAGTATTTGTAGAGTATTTTCCGGCTTTTCTCCAAGAAAGTCTCTCCCGACTTTAGGATATTTCAGTGCAACCAATTAACCATCGAAACTATGGCTGTTCAAAAGCACAATCTCCCTGTAACTGTTATACTACAGCAGCTGTTTCAAAATGGCTTAATAATGACATCATCGTATCGATACTTGTTCCTCCTCGTACAAACAGGGGGCAGCACAGAAAATAAAGAGTAATAATTATGTAGTTACCTGTATACAGACAGCAACGACAAGAAAAACTGTGCTCAGTGGATAAATAGCTTAACCCTATACTGCACGGTGTTGCCATATGGCAACATACCCTTTTTGGAGGGATTTCTGGAAATTTGAAAATAACCGTGGACTCTGATTCGTCTGAAATCCATGGTAGAACCCTTCTACAGCCAATGACAAGCTTTGACAACATCACAGGACATCCCTCTAGCTTTCACAGCCATTCATATACAGTGTTTATTTATGCCTTTTTTTAAATATTAAAAAGGGTTTCCTTGATAATAAAGGGTGTGGTTTGGTTTTGATATCTTTAAAAACAAGAGAGCTATTACAAAACTAGAAAGAGCTGTTCCTGCGAAACAGCTGTGAGAATGCATGAGCTGAATTACCTTGCTAAAAAAAATCTTTAGAAGCTAAAAGATTTGAACATTTTAAAATTTGAATGGTGTCTCTAGCTGAAAGTATGCTTAAGTAGTTAAGATTTGAAAAGATTTGAAAGGATTTGAAGGATTTGAAAGGATTTGAAGATAAAATTAAGCTAAAAACAGTTGAAATGGCTGAAAGTATGCTTAAATAGTTATAAAAAAAAAAATTTACAAAAACTCTGATCTGACATGTTGGGGACTGAACCGGGGCCACATGAACGAAAGACTGGTAGCATTACCATTAGGACACTTCTTACTGTAAGCAGGCAAGTGCATTTGACCTACTTACAGACTACACAGACAGACACAGAGCTAGCTGCTGCAGCCGCGGGACAAATCTGAGGCGCAGACTGTCTTCTAACACGTCTTGTGAGAAAAGTTGAACAGCTAGAAAAATAATTTGAACACCGTTAGAAGCAGAAGGCTTAGAGGAACTTAGCAAAGTAGTTTTACATCTGTGGAGTGAACTATATTTAAATCGAAGCAGTTTGAACACACACAACATATATGGAGAGATGAGACGTTTTGCGTTGATATCTTTAAAAACAAGAGAGCTATTACAAAATAAAAGCCTTAAATATGAATGGATCATATACAGTGATTACTTATGCCTTTTTTTAAATATTAAAAAGGGTTTCCTTGATAATAAAGGGTGTGGGGTGTACACAATGAGTTCAGGAACACACCAGAAGTGGTTTTGTTTTGATATCTTTAAAAACAAGAGAGCTATTACAAAATAAAAGCCTTAAATATGAATGGATCATATACAGTGATTACTTATGCCTTTTTTTAAAAAAATAAAAGGGTTTCCTTGATAATAAAGGGTGTGGGGTGTACACAATGAGTTCAGGAACACACCAGAAGTGGTTTTGTTTTGATATCTTTAAAAACAAGAGAGCTATTACAAAATAAAAGCCTTAAATATGAATGGATCATATACAGTGATTACCTATGCCTTTTTTAAATATTAAAAAGGGTTTCCTTGATAATAAAGGGTGTGGGGTGTACACAATGAGTTCAGGAACACACCAGAAGTGGTTTTGTTTTGATATCTTTAAAAACAAGAGAGCTATTACAAAATAAAAGCCTTAAATATGAATGGATCATATACAGTGATTACTTATGCCTTTTTTAAAAAAAATAAAAGGGTTTCCTTGATAATAAAGGGTGTGGGGTGTACACAATGAGTTCATGAACACACCAGAAGTGGTTTGGTTTTGATATCTTTAAAAACAAGAGAGCTATTACAAAATAAAAGCCTTAAATATGAATGGATCATATACAGTGATTACTTATGCCTTTTTTTAAATATTAAAAAGGGTTTCCTTGATAATAAAGGGTGTGGGGAGTACACAATGAGTTCATGAATACACCAGAAGTGGTTTGGTTTTGATATCTTTAAAAACAAGAGAGCTATTACAAAATAAAAGCCTTAAATATGAATGGATCATATACAGTGATTACTTATGCCTTTTTTAAAAAAAATAAAAGGGTTTCCTTGATAATAAAGGGTGTGGGGTGTACACAATGAGTTCATGAACACACCAGAAGTGGTTTGGTTTTGATATCTTTAAAAACAAGAGAGCTATTACAAAATAAAAGCCTTAAATATGAATGGATCATATACAGTGATTACTTATGCCTTTTTAAAAAAAAATAAAAGGGTTTCCTTGATAATAAAGGGTGTGGGGTGTACACAATGAGTTCATGAACACACCAGAAGTGGTTTGGTTTTGATATCTTTAAAAACAAGAGAGCTATTACAAAATAAAAGCCTTAAATATGAATGGATCATATACAGTGATTACTTATGCCTTTTTTTAAATATTAAAAAGGGTTTCCTTGATAATAAAGGGTGTGGGGTGTACACAATGAGTTCATGAACACACCAGAAGTGGTTTTGTTTTGATATCTTTAAAAACAAGAGAGCTATTACAAAATAAAAGCCTTAAATATGAATGGATCATATACAGTGATTACTTATGCCTTTTTTTAAATATTAAAAAGGGTTTCCTTGATAATAAAGGGTGTGGGGTGTACACAATGAGTTCAGGAACACACCAGAAGTGGTTTTGTTTTGATATCTTTAAAAACAAGAGAGCTATTACAAAATAAAAGCCTTAAATATGAATGGATCATATACAGTGATTACTTATGCCTTTTTTTAAATATTAAAAAGGGTTTCCTTGATAATAAAGGGTGTGGGGTGTACACAATGAGTTCAGGAACACACCAGAAGTGGTTTTGTGTTGATATCTTTAAAAACAATAGAGCTATTACAAAATAAAAGCCTTAAATATGAATGGATCATATACAGTGATTACCTATGCCTTTTTTAAATATTAAAAAGGGTTTCCTTGATAATAAAGGGTGTGGGGTGTACACAATGAGTTCAGGAACACACCAGAAGTGGTTTGGTTTTGATATCTTTAAAAACAAGAGAGCTATTACAAAATAAAAGCCTTAAATATGAATGGATCATATACAGTGATTACTTATGCCTTTTTTTAAAAAATATAAAAGGGTTTCCTTGATAATAAAGGGTGTGGGGAGTACACAATGAGTTCAGGAACACACTAGAAGTGGTTTGGTTTTGATATCTTTAAAAACAAGAGAGCTATTACAAAATAAAAGCCTTAAATATGAATGGATCATATACAGTGATTACTTGTGCCTTTTTTTTAAAAATATAAAAGGGTTTCATTGATAATAAAGGGTGTGGGGAGTACACAATGAGTTCAGGAACACACTAGAAGTGGTTTTACGTTGATATCTTTAAAAACAAGAGAGCTATTACAAAATAAAAGCCTTAAATATGAATGGATCATATACAGTGATTACTTGTGCCTTTTTTTTAAAAATATAAAAGGGTTTCATTGATAATAAAGGGTGTGGGGAGTACACAATGAGTTCAGGAACACACTAGAAGTGGTTTTACGTTGATATCTTTAAAAACAAGAGAGCTATTACAAAATAAAATCCTTAAATATGAATGGATCATATACAGTGATTACTTATGCCTTTTTTAAATATTAAAAAGGTTTTCCTTGGTAATAAAGGGTGTGGGAAGTACACAATGAGTCCACGAACACATCAGAAGTGGTTTGGTGTTCATTGGTTGAATATCCAGTGAGTTATTAAAAAAAAAAAAAAAAGGCGTTGCACTTTTGCGACGGTCCTTAAGCGCTCTGGCTGCCGTAGTTCACTTCGAAGTATATTCGGCGCGGTTACTCTGATCTTTCGCCAGACTTGCTTACTTTGGTGAGTTGATCAAGCCTGTGATATGTTAGTCTTAGTTTTCTGTACAAATTAATACCATCCTGAGGCTAATTGGTGCTGTTTTCGTGACGCTATTACAATTACACCGGCCGAAAATAGGCGAATGTCGAATATAAAACCAACTTCACCCCGCTGTGGCGAATGCTGCCGTTGTGTTATTTAGTCAGTGCAGTTAGGTCATCTGATTCACAAGTGTAGACTGCCCACGTAAGATACTATAATCAGAGATTTTCTGAAGAGAGAACTCAAGATAATATGCTATAATCCTGTTGCTGGAGGAAGTGGCCGGGGACCGGGACGTCTGGGTTTCTCTGCTCAGGCTGCTGCCCCCGCGACCCGATCCCCGGACAAGCGGCACATAATGGATGTATGGATGGACTGTTGCTGATCTTGAATGGGATTCTTCCCTCATCATAGTGTATTCGTGGAGTGATTCCTTTGTATTAGCAGACACTTACAAAAGTTACATCTGAGACAGATGCGCGCAAGCACTACCAACATACACGCCGCAATAAACACAGACTAGCTCTACACTATTCCGAATACAATCACAAATTAATCAATTTTCATTTGTAGATAACAATTCTTGTTCGGATCAAAACGCTATTCTTATTCTAATCAGGTCAGTCCGTGTATTTCTGAAGCTAGGCTACGTCTCGAACTCAGGGGGGAATTAGAGCACCATCATCACCTGTCTCTTTACGATCTAAAACGCAGGTCACTATGGTAGAAATTTCACAAAGATGGGAAGTGCCAACATCGAACGTTTCATATTCAGTCTGTGAAAGGCAGACTATGAAACGCTTGGTGTTGGCTCTTCAACGCAAGCAAACATATAGCCTACAACTACAGCTAGCATACAGTACCTAGCTAAGTGCCGTAAACACAAACGACTCTTCTCGCGCATCATGACACTTCAGAAGCGGGTCGCTCCTGCCGAAGTTACATAAGTTACTTATTGTAAGTCGCTTTGGTTAAAAGCGTCTGCAAAATGACCGTAATGTAATGTAATGTAATATGGGATTTTCAGCATACAGACCCCTGTTGGGAGCGAGACAGGCTTCATTCGCTTACCATTGACTTGTTTAGCCTTTGTTAAACTTCTGAAGGCTATAATTTTAGGTGAAAATGCTACCTAGTGCCCCTTTAAAATCGAACTCTTCAATGTGCAATCCTTGTCCAATAAAGCATGCCTCATCCAAGAGCACATCCAGGATAAGAATCTGGATATTATGTGCCTTACAGAGACCTGGCATCAGCCAAACAGCTTTTTTACTCTCAATGAGGCCTGTCCTCCTGGACATAAATATCTCCAGAGAACACGGAGCTCAGGTCGTGGTGGCGGCTTAGCTGTCATTTTTAAAGATCATTTTGACTTTTCTCCAGTGACTCTGCCTGAGCTGTCCTCCTTCGAGTGCTTGGCTTTCTGCTCCAAACCACCATATTCAATGACAGTGCTCCTCATCTACAGGCCCCCCAAACCTCATTCCTCCTTTTTCTCTGAGATGTTTGAGACTCTGTCAATGTTCTGTTCCACAAATTCCAACACACTCTTGGAGATCTCAACATCCATGTTGATACTCCCAACAATCATCAAGCAGCTGAATTCCTTCATCTGGACTGTTTGAACTTGGAACAATATGTCAAATTCCCAACACACTCTCGTGGACATACTCTGGATGTTGTCATCACAAACTCCTTAACTGTGCAACATCTCTCTGCTTATGACATGGGAGTCTCTGATCACAAAGTTGTTTATTTGGAGCTTCCCTTTCTGGACCGTACCACCAATCCAAAAGCGTAAGATTTCTTTTAGAAATCTGAAAAAGATCAACTCTAGATACTGACCTTAATATTCATATTCCTGTCTCCCTTCCAGTATCCATTAATGCAGTGGACTTTTATAACACCAGCCTCGCTAACATCTTGGACCATCATGCTCCTGTTAGAGAGAGAACAGTTACCTTTTCACACTCATCCCCCTGGTTTACCCCTGAGCTGAGGAAAATGAAGACAGCTGGTCGAGTGCTCGAGAGACGCTTTTTAGCCTCTGGTCTGCTAGTCCACAAGCTAGCTTATCAGGAGCATCGCACAATGTATGCAAGGTCTCTCAAGAAATCCCGATCACTATTTTATTCATGTGTTGTGTCAGATAACCCTGGTAACTCCAAAGTACTTTTTTCCTCCATCACTCAACTCCTTCAGCCACGAACAGCTTCTATCATTGACCCTACTAATGACCTATGTAATAAATTTCTTTACTTTTTCCATAATAAGATCCAGACAATCAGATCAGCCCTCACCACTCTCCCCCCAGCACTTAGCCCTACTACCAGTTTACGGCTCAGGAGCTCTCCCCCCTTTTGCTCGTTTCCAGAGGTCTGTGTGAAGGAAGTTGAGGCCACTGTCAGGGTCATGAAACCCTCTACATGTGCCCTTGACCCCTTCCCAACAGCCCTGGTTAAGGCCCATATTGCCTCTCTGTCCCATCATCACTACCATAGTAAATACATCCCTTCAATCTGGTCACATTCCCCCCACTTTGAAATCTGCCATAATCAAACCCCTCCTTAAAAAACCTACCCTGGACCCCCAGGACTTGGCAAACTACAGACCCATCTCCAACCTTCCCTTTCTCGCTAAGGTTCTGGAGAAATTAGTCTCAGTTTACATTCAAGAGCACCTCCATGGCAATAGAATTCTGGACAAATTTCAATCTGGTTTCCGTGTTGCCCATAGTACTGAAACAGCTTTGGTCCGGGTCACAAATGACCTGTTGATGACTGCTGAGTGATCATAGCTCTTCTTCACTTCTCTTCTTCATCCTTCTTGATTTGTCAGCAGCCTTTGACACTGTAGATCACCACATCCTTCTCCACCGTCTACAGCACCTTGCAGGACTCACTGGCACGGCCCTGGACTGGTTCCGATCATACCCGATGGACAGATCCGAATTTGTCTCCATTGGTCGTGCCAGATCACTGAGCCATCCTGTCTCCTGTGGTGTGCCCCAAGGATCAGTTCTTGGACCTCTTCTTTTTAATCTGGTCCCACTTGGGCGCATTATCAGCGGCTATGGGGTCTCTTTTCATTGCTATGCTGATGATACTCAGCTTTACCTTAAGTTAGGTAGCAATGTACCTGAGACCCCACCCCTTTCATCTTCATCATTGCCAGCCCCCTCACCTTGCCAATTATCCTCTCTCTCCACACTTACAGCTTGTCTGGAGGAGATAAAGGCATGGATGCAGCAAATTTTTCTCCATCTTAACAGTTCAAAAACTGAAATGATTCAAATTGGTACCTTACATCAAATTCAACAAAAAAAAAGTTCTCAACATTACCTTCTCTGGCCAGAACATTTCTCTTTCCAGTATGGTCACCAATCTTGGTGTTATTTTTGATCCACAGCTCACCTTTGAAAGCCATATTAAGCATATCTGCAAAATTTCATTCTTTCACCTCCGAAATATTGCAAAACTTCGGCCCTTGCAGAGATGCTCGTCCATGCCTTTGTCTCCTCCAGACTTGACTGTTGCAACGCACTTCTCGTTGGGATTCCTGGCAAGAACATACAGAGATTACAGTATATTCAGAACTGTGCAGCCAGGATCCTGATGAGAGTAAGTAAACATGAACATATCACCCCTGTTCTCCAATCTCTTCACTAGCTTCCCGTCTCTGCCCAGATCACTTACAAAATCTCTCTGCTCACCTTCCACTGCCTGCATGGTAATGCTCCATCTTACTTAAAAGACCTTCTCAGCCTTCACTGTCCTTCACGCTCTCTCCGTTCCTTCAACACCAACCTTCTTCACACTCCCAGAACCCACTCCCGCACCATGGGAGACCGGACCTTTTCCTGCGCTGCCCCTCGGCTGTGGAATGCTCTGCCTCCACATCTGAGGGCTCCACAGACTGTGGAACACTTTAAAACAGGCCTGAAAACCTTTCTTTTTACCCAATGTTTTTAATGATCTCCCTTTAAATGCTCTATCCTGTATTTATTTCGTTTTAGCATTTAAAGGACTCACTACTTTTATTTGTGTATTTTATTTGCATTTTACTGTCCCTGCTTTTGAACCTAATATTTGTCTTTTATCCCACTGTAGCACTTTGAGATTTTATTGTAAATGTAAAGTGCGTTATAAATAAAATGTATTACTATTATTGTACATTCAATACTAAGCTATTCAAATAATACACAGGTTAATATATTCATGTTTTTATTTTAAACATGTGCAAGGTACAGGGTGGCCGTGCCACTGCCATTTATAAACAAACATCTTGCATGCAACACTGAGCTATTCAAATAATCCACAGATTTTAACTTTAAACATGCATGTAGATGGGACAATGAATCCTCAAACCATCTGTGGATGCCACACGTTTGCACACTGAGGAAAAAACTGTTTGAAAAAAAAAAAAATTAAAAATCGTCTAATCAACCAAAGATTTCGCGACCCCCTTGCAGTACCTCCGCGGACCCCCTGTTGAACACCTCTGATCTAAATAATGACAGAAACGCCTACGTCAGGAAACCGGAAATACATCCTCTATAAGTCACATTGCGCATGCGTCTGCCTCTCGTGCGTTCGACCTCTACCCAAGACCGGTGAGAGCTAACCTTCTCTGTCACAAACTGTGTTTTTAGGGAAATATAGGGCTGTAACGCCTCTCTTTTCTTTGGTATCTGTTAAGTTTTATTGACTACAGCACCAGCACTGCCTTTTTCTAAATCTGACCTCGCTAGTTTTCTTCGACATTGTGCAATTTCTTTTAGCCGATCTTGACCTAAAGTGTGTCCACTTAACTTAACAGGTTTTGTTCTTTCTCGTTTGACAAACGGAGTCGACTAATTTAAATTGTGCATTGTTTTGTTGTATGTATGATTCAGACCTCGGATAAACGCCTGCTGCTTTGGTTGACTTGACCTGAACGTCCCATCGTAATGTATACCTGTGCTAAGTTCGTCTCCACGCCCTCTCTGGTGAGTTTACTTGAATGAATGGTAACTGATTACTCTCACAAGTGCTAAACCGCGCTTGTTGACAGCAGGAGAGTGTGCAGAAATGTTATCTGTTGCCATTCTGTCTTTAGGACTGACAATCAGCAGCTACAAAGTAGCCTGCTAATACTGTCGCTGAGTTAGCCGAGCCATGTAGCCGTCTTTGACCCTCTGCTAAAGTCAGCTGGCGCCTGCAAGGACGTTGTCACTTTAAGGACAAATCACAAACTGTCATCTGTTTCTCAGCGACAAACAGCTTTTCCACGTTTTGAAACTAATATTAACCAACATTCTCTAAATTCGAAGAATATAATATAGTCGGCTGAGGAGAGGCCTTCTTCAAGTTACAATCGTAGCTGTTCAAGCAGAGTTAATCCAAAGCAACATGATAATGGGTCAGTGTTGCTCTCGTTACTGTTGTTTTTTGTCACCAATATTTCCTATAAACTGAATGTTACTGCAGATGACCACATGCTTCTAATGCTTTTGTGAGCAGAGTAGATGGTATCAGGTCAGATGTCAATGACAAATATCAGGGTTAAATGACTGGTAGACACCTTATACGAGCCATGTTATTTTTTTCTTCTTTTTTTTTTTTTTTTTTTTTTTTTTTTTTTTTAAACGTTGTTTTTTTTCTTTTTTTTTCTTGACACAGATCCGTGCTGGATCCCGGGCACTGTCCAGACCACTCTCTGCTGCTGTAGTGTCGGACGGCAGGAAATCAGAGGTGAGCACCTTACACGAGATGTCTTAAGCATATTAATAGATTAGGGGCTGCCTGAAGCTATCGCGGCTCAATTAGTCTCCTTTTGGTATTTCTAATGGTGGATTTCACAAGCATATAGAATTGACAGACATATTTTGGCATGTTAATTAACGGTAGTTCATGCAATACTTACAGAAGAGGCCTAATGTTGTATATGTACGATGTTACTTCATTTCAAACTGAGTGCCTTGCCTCATGTATGCTTGTGTGAATCAAACCGGATTCAAATCAATGTTGCAACTGGCCCAGTATGGGTTAGAGGAAAGGCAAGACTAGGTAATGCAAAAATAATTCAAATATGAGTTTTTATTTTTTTTAAAGGAAAACACGAACTATAGTTTTAAAAAGAGTAATAAGAAAAATAAACACAAAGCATACAATCCTTAAAATGACTCGAGCAACATCTGCAATCTTCTTGGGATATTTTACGCTTATTTTGAGTAAGAAGGAGCCTAATTTAATGCCAATGTTTGTTAAACTAGTGGACATTTTTAGAGATTGTAAACTAAATGTAGCCATTTTGATGGAACAGTGTACATGATTGTTTTCTTTTCTTTTTTTTTTTAAATAAGAGGGTATCAAATCAAAACCTGTGCCTGTATTTTAGACTGCTTCTCTGCTGGCGCCAGTGAGCATTGCAGCCTCCCGGCAGCAGGTGGCAGTGCGGGGATTCCAAACCAGCGCTGTGAGCCGCGACATTGACACTGCTGCAAAGTTCATTGGAGCAGGAGCTGCCACTGTTGGAGTGGCAGGATCTGGAGCTGGAATTGGAACCGTGTTCGGCAGCCTCATTATCGGATATGCCAGGTCTGGTTTTTAGTGACTGGTTAAAATCTCTACAAACGTTTGTCTGATTTTCCTCATGTTTGTGGGCTGGCAAAGCCACGCTTTCTTACAATGCAGTGGCAGATGATGCTTTGGTCATAGGACAACTATAAAGATTTTGGCAGTAGTTCAGACTCGATCAAATATCTTCCGTTGTTTAATAAGTTTGAATCGTGAGAAGCACACTCTGCTCTAAATGAGTGTGGTGCAATAATACACTACATTATTTAGTTTAGACAGTCGAAGTGACAGGAATGATATATTACCTTGAAACAAGGTATTGTTGAATCATTCCATACAGGAATTGTCATAAAGTGACTGGGGTCATTATTTGGCTACATCTTTCATCGGGAGCCTCAGAAATATCTGCCTGATAATTGAAGTGTTTCAACAAATGTACTTTTACCGTTTTGGATGACAACCTTGTCTCATCTGGTCTTTCTTGTCTCGACAGGAACCCCTCTCTGAAGCAGCAGCTGTTCTCTTACGCCATCTTGGGCTTCGCTCTCTCCGAGGCCATGGGTCTCTTCTGTCTGATGGTTGCGTTCCTCATTCTGTTCGCCATGTAAATTAGTTCATCACTAAGAAAACATCACTGCGTTGACAAGAGTCAACAGTTTGAAATAAATAGGATGATATCGCATCAGTGTTGCTTATTCTTGTCATTGTCTCTCGAAAGATTGTGAATTTGGTGATGTGAGGACCTCCGCTAAAGTCAAATCGTGTTCATGATGCGTTTGACATACTGTATATTTGATCAAAGGATTTTGTTAAGAAACATGCAACCAGTAACAGAATTAAAAACATGTAATTCTTCACGCGAGTGTGTGCAATTATTATATTTTTGTTGCTCTTTGTAGCAGTAATGTTTTCCTTTTTTCTTAAACTTTTGTCCTTTAGAGTCTGTGGGTCACCATGTCTCCTTTAATTAAAACGAGAACCTCATATTGTAATGAGTCCCATCAATGCTTTGTTCATTTCCGTCAGCTCACCTGACAGAGTTGTAGGCTATAATAGTTTCTTTCTACAACTCAAGTAAACCAATATGTTGAGGTACTTACTTCAGCTGTACAGCAAGCTAATTAGTTTTGTGACCCAAGCGACCTGTTACGTGATTATAACGAGCTTCTCGCTCGTTAGAGATCATTAGAAGAAAACTAACTAAACTGCGCAATCGATCGTCAGGTCAGCGGTCATTAACTATAATGAATCTGACGGAGGGTAACTAAGAGCGTTATAACTCTTTGAACGGCTAATAAAGAGTGGCCTGTGTTATATCATATTTTCAACATTAAGGTTACGAGCCTAAATTCCATCGATAATATGCGATATTAAAACGTCAATTTCGCCCAAGGAACCTTGATTTCGATTTGAAAACCTGTAACGTAGTGCTGCAGTCGAGCAAAGAACCAATTTAGCTCTAACTCATGAGAACACACTTTGTCCCACGAAGAATCAACACATTTTTTATTCCCCCCCCCCCCCCCCCCCCTCCTTCTACCTCGGAACTAAAGCACAGTTCACGTTAAGGGGACGGATTTCAAGAACGTACTTGTCGGTGTCACTTATTTGAAAGTGGTTTGAGAGAGAATCGTTCAAGATTTATTTAATTCGATAAATTCGGACATGTCAGCTCCGCAGGAATGTTGTCTTTGCGTCAGTTTTATTGCACGTGGAGGAAAAATAGGTTTGAAACCAAGAAGCTAAGGCCGACATGTTTAGGGTGTTTGTGGTCGTTAAACTGTCACACAGGTCCAGATGTAGTTTTACAACAGATTAAACAGAAAGGAGCCCGCAATAACAAGGTAATTAGACCTGAATTATTATTCCCTTTATTTTTTTTTTCATTGGTTGTGAACGTATTAGACTTTGGGCTTTGTTATCGGACTCCTCTCATTTTACTTGCATCGTATTGCTAAGACTAAATATAAATCGTATATATTGTTTTTCTAAGATGAAGTTTAGTAAAGTGAATATAAGCTCGACAAAAAAGTCTTAGATCGGGTTAGTGTATGTATTTCTCAACAGACTGGATTATATTCACTACATTTAGCTATTTCAATTCTACAATCCCAGCCTGTATATTCAGTAATTCCTATCAGGAGTGCTTTTACACTTAATATCCACCAGGGATAGCTGGTGTACAAGACACTAGACAGCTTTTTACATCCTGAGTCAAGCTAGTGGAAGGGGAAATTAATCTCGAATTGGATCAGTTTTATAATGTAAACTGTTAAGGTGACAATTAGATGACTAAGACTAGATGGCCCTGCAGTGCAGAACATGATTATTTTCATTTTGCCATTGAGCTGCAACTTTTTTTTAAAGAGGGGGAACAGCAGAATATGTGAATAAGTGAAGGCTGCGTTCAAATGTGATGAATTATGATGACATAGGAAAAAAAGAAAAAAACAACAATGAAAATTCACCACAAATAAAAAAGCAAACATTTCGAACTAAAACAAAATTACACAGAAACTCCAGAGCATCTTCAGAAAACGACAACAAAAGATAAAGAAAAACAGCGTTTCAGAAAACATTGAAGGAGAGAGCGCAAATTGTTTCTTGAAATGTTGTTGCGTTTTGTGAAATCGAGTCTTTGTCGTCGCTCTGTTTTCTGAAATTTAGCTGTGGTGATTGTGTTTTTGGTTTAGTTGTTGCATTTTTCCCTAAAGTTAAGCTTAATGTACATGTTTTATAACAGATAAGACAAACGCAGAAAAAAGAAAGACTCTCGTGCCCAGCAGTCCTCAGTCACTTTGACCAGCAGTACAGTGAGGAGCTCGGAGACTTGTGGGCATCTGCAAGGTAAATTTTGTCTGAAAGAGTTGCTGCAGGCTACACATCGTCAGTAGTGTTATCGATCCTTCACTTGGGTTGCTTTTGTCGTGCAGAGAAGTGCTCCTGGACCCTCGGTCTTGGCAGTATGGGGTCATGCTCAACCGCTTCAGCGTTGTGACAGACATCACACAGATTCTTCAGTCCCAGGGCTTTTCAACATTGCTGCCACAAACACGCGTCTCGGCAAGGCTTTTTGATAGTCCCTCTATGGTGACTTACTCTAAATACCAAGAAGGAGAAGACACATTGCCGACTCACTGCATCTCTAAGTATCCTCCTGAAGACTTTGATCTCCAGCCTGACATCACCTCTGATGCACTCAGAGAGGACCTTCAGTCAGAGCCCTCTTTCCGTTTGACCGCTTCTTCATTGCAATGTTACATTCACCCAAGTCCACTGCGATTTCCCTCCCAGGCTCACAGGCCCGGACAGCTGAAGCAGTACTACCTCCTGAACGCTGCCTCCCTGCTTCCAGTGCTGGCTTTGCATGTCAGAGACGGGGACAAAGTTTTGGATCTTTGCTCTGCTCCTGGGGGCAAAGCTGTGGCCATAATGCAGAGTGCAACTCCGGGTAAATATATCCTTTTAAGATGACTTTTTGAAATGAATTCATATTATTTAAAAAGGTACTCCTTTGTGAAAATAGTAACATTTTTAGCAGAAGTCGGTAATGGTGACAAGATGAAAGAAAGAAAGCTAATGTCACACCACCTGTAACAATGCAAAAAAACGTACGACGACACAAGTTGTACCTTTGCAGTGAAATGTCAGATACTGGCATTTTCTGTTTGCAATACTCAATTCTAAAGTGTCAGTTTTGCTCATATAGTGCAGTGAATATCAAGGGTTATGCTTCGTTAGATCAAAGTCCCCCCAGAAATAATACACTGGTAAAATGATATTTTGAATCAAATGACTTATTCTCCATGTAAGAGATATTTTGACAAGAGCCTTTCACTTAAAAACATCCTGCCAAAACAAGTTATGTTTTACCTTTAAAAACGATGCAGCTGACATTTAAAACATTCTTTGGACTCTTTATGGCTTCGCTTAATTTAAATGAACATTTTCATCTGCCACAAACAACCTTTTTTTTTCTATCCTACTAACTGCTAGTAATCAGTAATTCTATCCTGTGTTATGTTCTAGAGCTCCTCTGCTGTAATGAACCAGATCCTCACAGACGGGACTGGCTGACCAAAACCCTTGAGTCTTTTCTGCCTCACTTAATAAACAGCAGAGTGGTCGTGTCTGCACGGGATGGACGGTCTCTCGGACAGAGTGAAGCTGGTTTTTATGACAAGGTGGGCAAAGAACTCCTGCCAGGTCTATTGAATTTCATCTCAGTGTCCCACAAATTAATGCGATATACTTTTATTTTCAAAGGCCATGGTTACGAATGAATGAGAACAGCAAGCCTTTGAACAGAAGCTAATAAAGTCCTCAGAAAAGAGAAGTGTTTATTCAAAATAGGAGCCGGGAAGAGGCAGACTAATGGTCGGGAGGAATCAAAGCAACTGTGATTGTCAAAAATGTCGACAACAGCACAGAATGAAAAGGCCTTCTGAACCAAATGAACAAAGACTAAAAGGTTGAAACTGACTGGACAGAAGCTGTAGTCTGGCACTGATATGGACTCAAGGACAGAATTGCGGGCGGTTTGTAAATTGAGGTGTAAAAGTTTTAGAAGCTGTTGTCTTCTTTTAAATGTACTGTGCAAGGCAGGTATTCTTTTTGGAGGAGTACTTTTTCCACCACAGCTGACCATACTCTGTAGTCATCCAGGTTCTTTCTTTTCATCTGCTGTCTGTAACCATAATATCTATTTGAATATTAACTTTCACAGTTCTTTTTCTTGCATTTAACATTATTTAACTCAGTTACTGGCGCTCTAAGCTACTCAGATTTCTTTCTGTCACAGGTTTTGGTCGATGCTCCGTGTTCTAATGACAGGAGCTGGCTGTATTCCAGTAACAGCCAGCAGGGGGAACAGAGACTTAAAGGCAGATCCAGGCTGCCTGTGGTACAGGCTCAGCTGCTTAGGTAAGTCCAATCACAGAGATAGAAAATTCCTGCTATGTGCTAGCATGTGGTTGGAAAAAAAAATCCCTTCAGTTTATTTATGTAGCACAAAACAAAAGTACCAAAACGAAAGTCACCTCAAGGTCCTTAAAAGAGGAAGTGAACAAGTTCTATAGAAGTCCAAGTTCAGTTCAGTTATTGTCCAGTTAAATCCAGTTGAATGCAATCCAGGTAAATATAATTCAAACTACTCCATTTCATTGAAATGTATAAAATTATGCCAGTTGACAAAAAGTAACAAGGCTAGGAAAACCAACGGTTCGCATCAAATCTTCACTTTTATTCAGTCCCCTGTACTGAGCATGCACTGAGGGATGGATGGCAGTGGAAAGGAAAAAAAAGTTAATGACAACAATAATGTCTGAAGAGTAAAGACACCACTATATCACGAGAGGTCCCCTAGTTGTACTCTCACAAAGTAAACCATTTCAACATCTTTACAGCTCCTCTGCTGCTTTGGAGCAGCTAAAAACAGAAGTTAAATGAAAGCTGTATTAAATGTCTTTTAAGTAATTTTATTATGAAACACAGTGCTTGTTTACTATTTGCAGGGCTGCACTATCTGCAGTGCGTCCTGGAGGTGTTGTGGTCTATTCAACCTGCACGCTGTCGAGCTTTGAGAACCACGCTGTGGTTGAGACCGTGCTGAATGACTTTCCGGAGGCTGAGCCTGAAGACCTGTGGGAGGAGATTGCCATTCCTTTATCAAAGTACTTTGAATTTAGCTCTCACCCTGGTTATGAACAACTACATCACGAGGCATCCCTGCAGCCAGGTGCCACTTATCACCATAGACTTGGCATTCTCGTGGTTCCTCAGCCTGGCAAGACCTGGGGACCCATGTTTTTTTCTCGACTTAGAAGAAGGGAATAGGATGTATTTTCTTGTGCAGAGAAGATTTGCGAAGTGAAGTTAAATGGAAGTTACACACGACCTCGACACAAAGTAATTTATTTAAAATTTGGAGCTACAATCTAACACGCAGTCTGCGCAATATCCCAAGGGCGACAGCAAAGGCAGCTGTCGCCTAGATATGCAAATGTAAACATGTCTACACATACAGATTCCAGAAAATCACATACAGAGTTTTAACACAGCAACACATCTGATGGACGGTAAGTTTTTTTTGGTGTTTATAGCTGCTGGTTTCTTTGTGTGTGTGTGTGGGGGGGGGGGGTTGTGTGAGATTTTACATTTAAAAAGGAAATGAAAATGAAAATAGAAAATTGCTTATATTATTCATACTTACCCATAATCTGTAGCAGAAACATCATTCAGACATCTCGTGTCTGCTTACTATCTGCTTTTTCTCTCATAATAGTAAATAACAGTGTAAATAGAAGGTGACAGTATGAAATAGGCTGTTTGTTGTGATAGATATCACCCAGATCATCAGGTCCTCTTAGCTTTATGGATCTTCATATGCAGCTTTGGGTCATTGTTAGCTGCCCAACTGAAAAACTCTGCTGTTTTGGAAGCAGAAGAGCCCCGAAACATATCTAATGGGCTGTGAATATTGGACGTATTCATTGAAGGGGCAAGAAATAAAACTCCAGATTTAATCCCGGTGCCCCTTTAATAAGTGATGATGTGATAATATTCTTTTGTTTGTCCCCAAGATTGTTGAAAATCAATTTCTAAAAGTTTTACAGTTTTCTTTGACATTTCTCAACCCACCCTCTTTATTTATTGTATATTATTTGGAAGCGATTTAAAGTGGAAAATACATAACCCCAGGAACACACTTGCAAACGGCAGATATTAAAAACACTTATTACCCTGCAAGAGGAAAGATAATTGGCTCTTCTGTATAAGTCTGAACTGCTGCTGACGCTTTCTTGGCAACAACAGTTGGAGGAGAAAGTCATTGCAGGTTTGTGTTTTTTTAAATAAGGAATCCGCACCATCTCAACATTTCTCAGCCACAGATTCATATATATCGTGTCACAGCGAACCGCACAAGGTGTCAAAAATGAGATGTATGGAAAAACAGAGGATGTAGAGATGGCAGAGACGAGCATCAGCTGGGATTTCAACATCAGCTCCTGGGGATTCTGGCCTTTTTCAGCCAGATGAAATATGATTACTATGTCAGTATCTCTCAAAACTCAAATGTATTTAATTATGCTGATAAAATGTTTAGTTTCGGGTGAGTGAGAGATAAATTGATCAATAAGATTGATCGAAGTTAAAAGCCAAAGCCAATTTGCTCTGGCAGATTGATATAATTTCATTGCATATAACTTTTCCCACACATTAATTTATTATATAAGCTTTGTGCTGTAACCAGAAGGCTTCTACCACAACATAATGAAGATTGAGCCTTCTTTACAGTACTTCAGACTCTAGAGGATTATGTAGTTGTTTTTTTTAACAATAAATAGTTCAGTGAAGTAAAGTCACACATCAGTGCTTTTGAGTCAGATCACATCTTCACATTTGAAAACATTTTCTCTGCATTGAAGTGGTGGCCAAAACAACGCCCACTGAGGAACATGGTTTCAACTCAAATTGTATCTTACTGAAAAAATGTCAAATATAGACGTGTATAAGCTGTGTGAAGGCAACAAAAAGCTCCCTGTAAATAGTAATGGGAGCTGTCGCGTACATTCAAGTAAAATTAGGAATTGCTCCTAAGCTCGTGTGCAAGCAGCGACCAGCTGTGGAGTCCAAATCAAGCCTCCCAGTCCTTTGGTAATAGCAGTTACTTGTTAATTTGTCTAGAAGTCTATAAAGTTGCAAGGACAGATTTGAACTTAAATCTTTCCTTTTTTGGGTGTGATGTTTTAAGATGCAAACTAATAGTGGTCGTAACTTGAAGTAGGGGTCAGTCACTAGCTTCAACTCTTGCGGGCTCCAGATTGAACCTCTTGAGTTTTGGTGTCTAAACCTAACCAAACCTAACAAAAACATGGGCCTGAAACCACAGTGGCCGGATGCACATAGATGCAGTTTATGTCTATATTAAAGTAAATGGACTGCATTTATATTGCACTTTTCTAGTATTGTTGAGTGGGATTGAGTGTCTCGCCCAAGGACACTTCGACATGCACTGGGTGAGTCAGGGATCAAACCACCAACCCTCCGTCTGACTGGCAGCCAAACACTCTCCCTCCTGGGCTACAGCAGCCTCTACAATCCATGCCAGCCACCAAAGAGCATTTAAGATACGATATATATATCTGTCTGTTAATGCAATGTCATTCAGACGTGGATCATTTATGTTTCAGTGTTCCTCACTCTTCATTCAGAGGTGTGAAAGTGGTGGAAAAAGCCATGGTGTGTGCACAATATTTACCAGTCATGAGATTGGAGAGTACACGTGGTGAGGTATATCGCTAAAGCTCTCAAAGAGTAACAGTTTTCTCAAAACATGTTACATGTCATAACAATTCATAGCAGCGTGAAAATTGTTCGGCGGTGGTGTGAAACATGGCGTTGCTTTCTGCGATAAGGGATGGATGAAAGGATCAGTTTTTCTTCACGTTTAAGCTTGTTGAACAGTCGGTGGTTTACTTGGGAGAATTTAACTGCACTGCAGTCACAGCGCAGATGCTATCAGCTTGAGAAAAAAAATCGTTGTCAAACATTAGCTCATCCTCATAGATAAAACCACAGAGTTGGAATCAGATTATGTCAGATTCCTTTGGACAGCCAATCATATGTTAAATTGCCATCGTTGCTGCTTGTCTGTCCGTTATCGCAGTTGCTGTAGTCCGCATGCTATGTAGGGGTTATTAGGCCAGACTTAGTCAGATTGCTTAAACAAAATGTGACTGAAAAGAATCGCTGTGCTCATTTAGACAGGACACCTACATATTCAGTTGTCATTAGATCAATGGAAAGCGGTGCACGTTTGTTTTTTACATTACTACTAAATATTGTGTGAACACCCATGGCTTACAGATGGCCAGTGTTTTCTAGTTAATATTTCAGAAAGTGCCACGGCACGATTGGACATGTTTTCTGACTCAACGAGGAGCAAAAGTTCCTGTCTGAAACACGACTTTGATAACCAGACAGGGCATCAATGATATAATTAGCCGACAGATGCTCTCTTTGTGCCTGCAGTTCCTTTCCTGCATTGTATAGTCTCACCGCGAGTAATCTTACATCTGTCGTGTTCTTTATCACACCGTGCCTCCTTTTGGTGTGATTGAGATGGCTGTATCATTTCTCGCAGTGGCTCATTACCTTGGAGGACTGTTCTTGTGTCATGCTTGAGCAAAGATTAGATGCTGTTTCATCGCAGTGCCGCAGCTTTTCATCATGCTGTGATCCCTCTGATCAGAAGCGTCGGTGTACTGAAAGTAAATAAAGGCAGTAATGCTGAAGAATTCATATATATTTTTACCTTTCGAGCACATCGGCCTGGCAAAATATGCCGTTGCAATGACAGTTATGTGTGGAAGTCCTTGTCTTCATCCCAGATTGAGTGGGTTGGTTTTTCAGAGCAACCCCATGAGACACTGTCGAAGATATGATTACAGAAATAGGAATACTGCAAGAGCCTTGTGCCCATTCCATCTAACTACCGTGTTTGACCATTTAGACACAAGCACTATTTTTGTTGACTGTCCTACTTCTACTCTACTTTTGTACGTCTTTGAAAAATACCACCAGTCTGATATAAGCGCATCATTACACCAAAACCAAACAGCAACCCAACTTGAAAGCGGTGAGATGAAGTGGAGCTTCATTGGGGTTAACTATATTGCTGACCTTTGAGTGAACTCTGGTTTGTTGATGTTCTCCATATTGCAGTGCTTCCTCTAGGGGAGAATCTCTAAGCAGCTTTTCCTCCACTTCAAAGGGAGCGAATGTAGGCCTGCTTTGCATAATCAGGTGGAGAACAGCTTTTTGCCATAGAGGCAGGAATTAATTTGTGGCACCGCCAGATGTAATCAAACCCCGGTCATTGACAATAAGGGAAGAGGAGGAGGGGAAATTAGAAGAAGAACTGTAAAACAGTGCATAGAATGAGAAAAACTGTGGAGCACTGATAGTCCTAAATGCCAGTGGGCTCTATAGCAAAGCAGACTAATCTGCCCTGAGCTAGGATGGCATTTTTCATTCTGCTAATGCTCAGCTCTGTCCCTCTCTATTTGGACATGCTGACATGAAGTTACTCTATGCTTCTCTTAACCATTTTACGTATTTCATCATCTCGGTTGTGTAAAAATTGATGGCAACTCATTGTGAAAAAAAGGATATGAAATTTAAGGAACTACATGCCAATCAAAATGAAAGCTGCTCGGCAGTGTGTGTAGGCTTCAAAGCTGCGCCCACAGCCTGTAAAGATGCTTTATGGAAGATGTTTTACGGTTCAGTTTTAACGCTGTCATTAACTCTGTTTTAGCAGCAAGGAGTTGTTTGTCAGCAAACCTTTCCGGTGTGCTCAAGTACTGTAGGCGAGGAGGTTTGTAACTAGGCTGTGTAGAATGTGTAAATGTGTTTGTACATTTCACTTTTCTGACCATTACAATAAGAATTATATACAGGTACTTTAAAAAGTCAATTCTAAAGTATTACAGTTAGGATACAATAAGATTTCATCATGTCTTTACTGGGTTTTAAAATTAGGCGAATACAACCTCAGATGAGCAGCGACTCATGGCATATTACACTGTGTTGTTATTCAGTGAACAAAATCTAAGCCAACATACAGAATCTGTGTGTGGAAAAACTAACTATCCTTTAGTGCTTCCATAAGAATTAAGAAGGGTAGTCGTAGTCTGGTGCTCAAATGCCATTGACTTCATTCATTCATTCATTCATTCATTCATTCATTCACTAACAATTTGCTTGTTTGGAGCTTTCAGGCCTGTGTGAACACGGTGCCAAGGAGAAAAGACATTAGCAGGGATCTTGGAGAAGCAATTGTTTCTGCCCATTAAACCAGGAAGAATTGTTTTCAAACAATGATGCCAGTGATCCCAAGCACACCAACAACATGGCTAAAAAAGAATTCAAGGTGCTGCAATGGTCTGGTCAAAGTCCAGACCTCCAGCCAGTTGACATATATAGTACCTGTAGAGAACTTTGCAAAATCAAAATGCCAGAAAACAGTTCACCTAAGCAAGGTTGTAATTTGTAATGGACAATTGGCCAAAATTCTTTGCACAACAATGTGAGAGATAATAATCTTATAGAAAACAACATCTTTAAAGTTTTCTTCTAAAATGTGGTTCTGGTGGCTGTTAAATCATCAGGTATAGTTCATTTTTCAAGCACTACTTCTGTGTTTTGGCTTAGATTTTGTTTAATAAATAATAAGATGGTGTAATGTGTCATGTCTTATTCATCTGAGGTCGATTATAAGACATGGGAAGGGCCAGATGTTTTTTCAAATGATGTCCCTATTTGTAAAGAAACCTTAGAACTAAAGGATGGAGGGCTTTCTTTTCATATATATATATATATATATATACTGTGATAATATTGACATAGAGAAACATATTCATTGTTTGTGCAGTTAAAATCCAATTCGATCCTAAACACAGTGACAGTGCTGCCAGACTAATATTTTACTGCCTGTACAAAAGGTTTAACTTGAAGCTTTTAACATCGAATGATGTGGACAGCTAACAAGTGGGTCTATAGATTTTGTGCCTTTTGGGGGTATCCTTCACTCATTTCAAACATCATTTATCAATATTCCATCAGTGGAAGGGAGAGTAGGATTGCTGCTCTTGATGGATTGTTGCACCACGAAGGGCTTGAGGGAAAGGCATCAGAGAAGAATTAATACTGATTGTACATGTTTTTACATGCAGATGAAGAAAATATTAATTTGGCTTTTGCCTAAGACCCGTGTGCAATATGATAGAGCATAGGGACACGCACGCACTCAGATATTAAGACTTCATCGTCGACATCATGTGAAATTATGTTTTTGCATACATCAAACGGACAATAAAACTTTAGGACTTATTTTTGAAGACTAGCTGGATACAGAGCAAAAGTCCTTTTGTGCGTTTTATGACCTTGGAGATACAGCACATGGGGTATCATCAATGTCAACAGACAGGTAACGCCAGAGGAAAATCAATGGCCCAGAATAAGTAGCGTAACTGAAAGGCCTTCAAGATAAAAGAAAGGAACGGAAATTTCCATTCTTTTATCTGCCGTTTGTCTGTCATACACACGGACACAAAATAACACAATTGTAACAAGAAGGAAGATTGTTTTGGTGTTTTTGCTTCAATATTCAGAAACAAAAGTGGGGATCCAGCTTGATTTCAGTGATTTTCAGCCCAATACCGAGAGCTTAACTCAAGTGATGGGTGTCCTAGAAGATGGTTTGTCTACCATTTGGACTCCACAATGATTATTCTGAGGGGAAAAGGAGAAAATAAAGAGCACATCGAGACTGACAGCAGCGTGGCCCCTGATAAACTATGGCAATAAGAGACGTGTGTTTGCTGGTCAGTCTTTCTGTAGACCTCTGCAGCTGCAAGAAAAGAGACATCCATATCAGCTGCACCAGAAGACAAAGCACAGGCTTAACAGAGTGGAGACAGGACAGATTACCTTGGCCCAGACACTCATTCATCCTTTGAAGAAAAGACAGAATTGATCTGAAGATAAAAAAAAAACTAAAGCCCTGGACAGTACTGCAGGAAAAAGCGATTTTTGAGGAAACCATCTGCTCCTCTCAGCCTTAAGTACTTATCATCCCTCCACAAATTAAATCCAAATTGGAGAAGCTGATCAGTAAAACCAGACATAAATTAATGCCATTTTAACATCCCTGACTGGTTAAACAGTGGTTTACAATCTATTACATAACCCTTCTGTCTGGCTACAGTAACAACATCGAGAGCAGCATCAAGAAAAAAGCTAAAACGTGATCCTGCATAAAAATATGTTTAAAAGAGTATGGTTCAGCTTATCCATATCTCATAAACTGTCACAACTAGCCACAGATAGTCCTGCAAATACCTGCAAAAATCCAGTTGGTAAATATAAATTAATTTATCATATCTTGTGGGGAAAAAATAATGAATTTTACTTATTTTCTACAAAACTATATTAAGGTGAGTGTATTATTCCCATAAATTATATGCCAGGGTAGAATCCTCCTCTGATAGCCTGAAGTGTGGCACACATGGGCTTAAATTCCAATTTGGGGGAAAAGTTATGTTGTGTTGTGATAAGTTATGTTATCCAAACTGCTGTAAAAGTTGTCCGAGGAGGTTTTTCTTTTTTTTAAAGTATGTAATGTTCTTGTAATGCGGATTATGCCTGAATTGATATCGCCCACTTTATTCTATTGTCAGACAGTTGTCGATCTTTTGTTGAAAATCATGAAGCCGTTGAAGAAATGCACAAATCTGCTCTTCCTTAAATAGACTTTTGTTGCAGTAAAAGTCCAGATTACAAGTGCATAAAAGATGGACTATATCCAGTCTTTAATTAATCAATCTGTGCCTGGATTCCTGAAAGTTCAGCTTCAGGGAACTTAATTCTTCATGGTCATTTTAATGTCATCTTAGAAACTTTTATTCATCCCTGTCCCTCTCATAATAATCAGCTCTGCCACTGCTGTTCAGGTGTTATTATCAAAATGAACACATGCAGTGAAGGCCTGGGTTAACACTAATTTTGCTGCCTGGATGGATCCCTGCAACAGTTAGACCTGGAGGAAAAAAATCCAGTAAAGGTGCCCTAAGATAGAACCGTCTTGTCTCACTTTTACTTCTCCTCTGTTATACTTTGCTGAAGCGGACATACTCCGGGGAAAAGGGAGAGCCTGAAGAAAAGATTCTTAACCCGAAGGACAAAAAGGGGAATGGAAGTCAGAGGGGAGTAGAGTGAAGGGCCTCGTTAAAACCAATAGATTTCATACCAGTATCTTTAATATACATCTTATTAGGGGATCTTAATCAAAAGATCAAATGGGTTACATTTCCTCAATTTAGGAGTATATTCACAAAGTGGTTTGAGGTATAATGGAGCCTCATGAAGCTTACTCAGACTGGATATTCAATAGCCTATTCATCACATTTTATGTCAGCACTTGAGGACTCAGAGATTATATATTTATTATTCATATTCAAAAAGTGTTGCAGCCATCTCTCACACTTCAGTTTTTTAACACTTGTTTCAATTTCGTGGGCGGTTAGACTTTGTAATCCACCACTATAAGGAACTGAATGTACTACTGTTTAAATTGTCTGTGATCCCTCACAGGTTCTTCTTTTACAAAAAGATTGTTTGGGCAGTTTGATTCACCTCTAATGTTTTGTTTGCATGACTAAATTACAGTTCAGTCTTTACTTGATGTCTTGGCAAATTTAGGACATTAATAGTAGTTTAATAGATATTGTTACTAAGATGTATATTTTTGTAAATCAAATTACTACAAAATCCGTAATATGAGAAGTTTTTTTCTTTAGCTGCAGTGCTGAATGGTGGCAAGAGGGTACGCATTTAAGCCATAAGTAATGTAAAGGGTCAGTGGTTCCCAACAGCAAATTATTTCCCTTAATGTGTAAGTACAATCTTGCTCCAGACTTACTGTAACACAAATATCATTCAGATTCTCCTAGTTGTGGAAAAAAACTCGGTCTGGATTAGCCATGACCCTATGGTTAACCAGCCAATGTAGGGCTAACATATCTTCCACAAAAACTGTGAAAACAAAAGCTGCTAATTCGAAGTGAGTGCTGCACCTCTTTCTGAGGAAAACATGTTCAATGCAGTCCTGGGAGCAATTAGTATGACTTAGGAGTCAGTGTGCTGACCTGGCAAATTCAACGCCTGCTTTGTTTCAAGGATTTCACAAGACAGAAGGTGACACAGAGGCCAATGCAGCATGTAAATTGTAGTCAACAATATGGCAGATGGCAGAAGGGAAACATCTTCTATTTATTCTCCCCGTCAGTTTTTTTCTTTACCTACCTTCCTGTCCCTTCTGTGTTTCTGTGCTTTCAGAACTTGCTATTCTCTCGGTCTCCTTGTCACTGGATGACTTTTTACTCTCCCCTTCTCTGCGTCTGTGTATCTGGCTGCTCCTCCACCCCCCACTTCTCTCAGAGTCAGCCTTTGATCTTCCCTGTCCCGGCACACAGGTAGACAGTGATGCTGCATGGCTTTTCTCTGCCTATTAATGTCTTAACTCTTGCCCTGCCTTTTGCAGGAGCTCTACTGAGACATCATTGCCCCACAACATACTGTCTAATGACAGGTGTGGACACCTTTAATCACACACAGACTGTATGCACATGTGTGGGTGTGTGGAGTGGTGTATGTGTGAAAAATTAATTAAGGGGACAGGTCAGAAATAAGTTTGGGGATACCTGTAATATTTGTAACATTCTTATCAATGACAAACACACCCAATCAAACGATTTTCTGCTTGCTTCCATAGATAATCAATACATATTGGCTGGCTCCTATCTAAAGATAAGACACACAAATCTATAAAAATATAATGACACTGATGAATAATTTTGGGATAGAGACTGTCTGAAGATTGAATTAACTCATACGTATCAGGCTAAATATTTCATTTGAACTGCATCATTGCATCCTTCAGTGGTGACAGATTTTGAATCATTGCTCCAGGAAATTGGGAGAAAACAAATTTCTCTGTGGCAATAAAGTAAACAGGTAAATTAAGATGAATATCCATCATGGTGGGTGCCAAGATTGTTTTCCCCACTATTACACACAGAAGAAATGTTTCAGAGCTGAAGATTTCCTGAAACAGCTATGAAAAATGTTTACAAAATACAATAAACAATAAACAGTCAGATACGTACTCTTCGTGATTCAGTAGCATCAAGGGACACCTTGGTTGGACACCAGTTTTGTGAACTCCTGCTCCTTCATTAAAAGCTTGTGGATAAAACATCTCTTGCTCCTGCGTCCTCCATTCTCTGGGCCTGACACACACAGGCCATACTTGTTCAGTCTGGTTCTCATTTTGCCTAATTGTGTCATGATCTTCAACGGTTAACATGCTTACTGAGGCTGGTAAAGCCTGACAATAAAGTTCTGGGGTTTTGCGTTTCTCTGAGCATCACACAGTCTGACACTGGTAGGAACTTGCTGGGACTTCCAGTCCCAACTGTCTTGAATGTTTTTTTGCACTTGGCCTTATGACTCTTTCTTGATTGATGGTTAGCAACAGTTGTTTCTTTAAATGGGGAAGTTCGGTTCGGAACCAAACATCCCCTTTAAGATCATTGCTGATGTTTTTCTTCCTTTGCAACCAGAAAATTGCCTAAGACTATAGCCCAAAGTGCTGAACAGTCTCAAAACAAAGAACCTAAAATGAAATGGAATAAGTGAACAATAACGGAGTAAAAAGAGGAAAAGGTTCGAATAAATGTCAACCTCAACTGTGTTTGAAAGTAAATGCAAGGAAATGGGTCTTAAGTAGGGACTCACACTTTCTGATGAATTGTATGTTAGATTAGCAGCATCTGCCTACTTCTTACCCTCTTAAATACTATGGAAGGCAGTAAGGGTGTAGTTAGATTTTACACATTCCTTTGTATTTTGGCATAGCTTTTGGTTCATAAATAATGACACAGAGTAATATGTCATGTGTTGTTGTATTTAATTGATCTAAAGACCTGGTAAGGACCAGACAACTTTTTAATTATGTTTTTATGCTATTTTTTATTATGTCCTAAGAATTTACGAAGGTGCACTTTCTTTTTCATGACTCTACGAAGAGTCAGAAACCAATAAAACTCATAACACAAAGTTAATGAAGATGCCGTCTAATCTTATCCTAACTCCCAAATCATGATTCAACTATCGCAAGAGGCTTACCTATTTTTAACAGTTATTAATCAACATATCCTCAGTGCACAGCAACTTTTATTATTCTAGCATCTCCCCAGGAATCACCAATTATTATTGCTTAACCTTCAAGATATTAAACAAATCAGCGCTGTTAGCTGTAAAGATTTTGTAAAGATTATTTCCAAATGTAGGTCTAAACTAACAAAATTCAAAGAAGACAAGCTTGCTTTCATCTGATCTAACCCTGAGCCAGGCTTATGTAACTCTTTCCCCCTCCTCTTCTCCGCTTCTCTCCTCTTCTCCCTCTTGCTCTCTCCTCATCTTTCTCTCTTTCCTGGAGTGATGGCTCAATTACCATTCCTCACGCTCAGGCTTCAAAAGAGAACAAAATGGAGCAGGATTTCTTGACCATGAAAAAAAAAGACAGAAAAAAAGACTTTAAATTTTTTACTCCCCTTCTCTGGCTGTCAAAGTTCCCTGAGCTCAGTAGTGAAAGTGAATTGAGATACGAGTATTTTTAAAAGATTTCTGAGGTGGAGTTGAGCTATGGATTGATTTAGTGAACTTAGGGCTTAACGACAGAGGAAAGCAAAAATGTTGCGACAACTTCAAGGGAATCATTTAGATCGCAACTTCTCCACCTTTTTAAAAAAACAAAAAAAAACAACATAAATAATGTAAAAGATCTAGGTTTGGCTTGAAATATACAGTCAACACATTTGCTTCCAACAATATGAAATGCTGGAAAGTCGTTTACATCAAGGTTTCTATTCATCTATTTTCTTGCTACAGATACTTCGGCTTCCCCTCATACCTTCATCTCCCCATTTCTGAAGCTCCTCTTTCTCTCCCCCGTTAATCCTCTCTTTTCCTAAGTGCTACAGCTCCCAGCCTTGAGCCTAAGGGATCCACACAACTTGATTGTGTTTTGATGTTCTTTTGAAACCTACAAGTGCACTCAGCACTCAAGACCCAAGCCATACATTTCCAGGCCATTCACCCAGAGGAAAAGAGATAGAGATGAGAAAAACCTATTTACGATTACCGTTGTCAACACATAAGGTAAACACTTGCAGTTTGGTAGAGACACACACATCTCAATACAAATATCTTTTTGGAATCAGTCGATTTTCATGTTCTATACTTTGATTTTCCGACTTCAAGTTTCTATGTAAACTTCTATTTGCACCACAGGTAGTAGATTTTCTAAATGTTACTGTTCCAGCTAATTGCTCACATTTTAACTTGTATTTTCTGTCTTTACTCAGTGACCTGACTGATCAAGTCATGATCAAACCATCTCTGTTGCCCAGATACTAATCTATTTTTGCTGACTAGAACATCATTCGATATTTCAAAGGCTGAGAATTCTGACCTTTGTTAGAGCTCAAACGAGACTGTGAACTGCTAATGTTGGAAAAAGCTGACTTTGACCAGGGACATCAACCTTTTATTTGCATTTGATTCAAATGCAGTTTTGGTGCCTAAGCATCATCTTGTCCAGGAGGAGCAGCACACAGGTCTTTTGAACTACTGAGGTGTGTAACACCATCTTTGTCATATGATAGTGGAGTTATTTGTAAATAATACTTGTCCGACATTCAGGTCAAATTTTTTCACTGCTATAGAATATTAATAATGGTAAACAAAAAGTTAGTTAGTTAAGCTATGAGAGTGTGCATCTCATGCATTTCCTTTTAGAAAATATGTATAGATCATTTCCAGACCCATTAAAAGTCTAGAATGGTGAGAAAGAATTTATTTAGATTGAATGTATGAATATGCATTCAGAAACTGCATTAAAAATGCAACAAGTTCTCAAACTGAAATCATCATCTATATCGTCTTTTCATACCCTTCAATATAGCTCATAATGACGTCCCACTACATTGAATACATTCTTTTTACAACATGGCCATCACCATCATAGAGGCCAGTGTGCTGGTTGCCATGGTTACATGTAAACATAAAATATTACAAGGAAACATTGTCACTTTCTAGCTGGACTTAGAAAATATAATTTGGTTAGTGATAGAGGACCACCAGAGTTAGAGATAAAAACTTTGTTTCAACAATGCAACTGTTTCGTCAAGGATACAATTTTTTTTTGCTGTTTTCCTGCATGAATAGATGCAACATGGGCACGTTTTGGGGATGAACACAATATTCACATATTATTTCAGTCAGGTCCCCATACACCGAACATAGTTTAAATCCCAAGTTACTTTTATTGAAACACTCATTTTTGTTCAAAGTTTATAGGTCCATGTCCATGTTTCTGTGTAATTGGACACAGAGATCTGTGGATTGTGGGAAATGTGGTCGAGACCTGCTAAAATGAACAGCATTAAAAGTCGAGTCATGAAATAGACTGAACCTGAATCACTTTTTAAATAAAAATGGTTTTAAACTTTGGAACTGGGGTAGACTATAAAGGATTTTCAAGTCAAGAGGCTTACTCCAAGTCCAAGTCAAGCTGCAAGTCTTACAGTTTCTTAGGATGAGTTAAATATCCTGAAATTTATGATTTTAAACAACTATGAACTCAAGCCAAGTCATACGATTCGAGTCCACTCCTCTTCTCTAAAGTAATAAGTGAGAACAAAAATACAGCAATGACCGTGAATTGTCCAATGACATGACTGCTCATAAGTTGTGAATATGGGAACCATTCCCATCATTAACCAATTCTCTCCCTCATGACAAAAAAAATAGGCGAGCCCAGCCAGGGACTGTTTTCTTATTCCCGCTCAATCCCATCGGATTTCTGACCATTAGCGCCTGCTCTACCACGGTCTGACTATTCCCACAATAATTTGTATTGATTTGTTTACATTCTTCCATCTTCCATTTAAAGCAATAAAAGTGTTTGCAGCAGAGAAAATTCTCAAGATGCAAGCCACACCTAACTTTGCTTGTACTGTTAAGTCCTGCTTTAATCTTCTTCTTAATTTGTTGGCTGCATCACTCTAGTTAAAACTAGCTAAGTACCACAGCGGGTGTCACACTGGGATATGCAGTTTATTTTTTGACTGCCCGCTTCTGCCAACAGTGATGTTAAAATCACCTGCTCCCGCGAGCTTTGCATCTCAAATGCATTCCTCTAAGACATAGCATTAGTCAGGCTGACGTTAGGCGGAGCTATGCTGGGAATTCTACTTAATGTCACCAAACTTTATAGAAAGAAAAGTAGGAAATACATTTATCCATTAGGCGTGTGTTATGTCACCTATGAGTCTTCCCGCCTCCAATAAGGCTAAATGTTGAAAAGATGGACTGAAACCTTCATATTTAGAACACACAAACACGGGTATGTTTTAAAAACTAAGCTAACTGCTTATACACAAAGTACGAGTGGTAGAAATTGTTTTATTATTGTCCAAAATGCTCTTAATAACCATCCAAAAGTGTTCACTGTCAAACATTATCTCCCATTGCCTGCTAAATAATTCAGTGACTTTTCTGACGGCACTGACCGGTGATCTCATCATAGTTGACTTGGCCTCAGTGTTCAGGCAAAGGAGCTCACCACAACCACTTTATTCTCAGTGTTGTTCTGACAACTAGAGGTCTGATAGAGTCTTGTCAAAAACCAGAGCTGTTGGTAGCTGGTGCAGTATTGGAGTATGTAGTAGTGTGCTCTGTAATGAATTCAGACACCTTAGCTCTTTAGTATAGTTGGAGATTAACCGTACATTTATATGCAAACATGTGTTAAACACTTTTGAAAAGGTTAGTAATGGCAACATCTTGTAGCATCTGTCACTGCCATGTCAACAAAGGGGGGATTTGGTGCATATTCTCAAGTGGTAATGGTGCAAAATCTGATGTTGACAGCCAAAAGCCCCAGTTTTCCAGTTCCAACATAAACATTCCAGTCAGAGTTGGTGAAAATCCTGCACTGGGCCTGAGTATTATCTTATCAACCAAAAATATCTCTGCAAGCACAGACAAGAAACGAACTAAGTTACAAATTTAACTGCAAAACCCAACTTCTGAACAAAGTTGACTTTTTACTTTCATGATTAAAATCCCCCATAAAAGTTAAGTCTTTGAGTTTTAAGATAAGATAAACCTTTATTAGTCCCACAGTGGGGAATTCACAATTTCACAAGTTCAATAGTGAATCCACATAAAGGGAAACTAAGTTTGATACTATCTGTTTTTGTTAATTTTTATTTTCTTTTTTTGGTTTGGTTTATGCTGGACCTTTAGTCAATTCCAACAGTCAGTATTACGACTGCCTTTATTGTATAACCTTTACCTTAAAGATGATCTTTCCCCCAAAATGAATGAATGGTGGCAATAAATATTTTTGTGTAAAGTGTATATTTAATCTTAGTCTATCTTTTATTTATTTTATTTTATTTTTTGTGAGGTTATTAAACACATCAGATTATTAGAGTCTCAGATATTCAGACCTCAATCAGATATTGAGACATAAGAGGACAGTGACTCTGATTTAATTTCACCTAATTTTTTGTGTGTTTCGTGATCGTGGACCGGAAATGAATGTTAAATTTTGTCTTGTCTCAGAGGGTCTTTTTCTTTAAACTGTTGTAATTTCATGCTAATTACATGCACAGGGGACGCTCACACGGGGAGCATTATGGGTTCAGCAGCTCTATGAAAGTAAGACATGGAATCAGTTGGCCAAACATTCTTCTGTGTTTCTCCATAAAGTAAAACATAAAAAACTAATGTCAGACTAATTCTTAAATTTGTGTGAGCAGAAATGTATGTACGTCCACAAGTTTAACTACATATAACAAAAATATGACTGTCAAAGCCTGGTGGGAAAAAAAAACATTAGTCCAAGTGCACGAAAACTCTAGCAGGTCTTTTACATTTGTCTCCACTTCCCCAAATTCATTATACACAGTTAATCTAAATCAATAATGCATGTGACCAACGATCATAAATAAATAATAATTCTAATATTTAAAGGTGCTTGGAGATTTTAGTCATAGAATGAGGCAGTATATTGTCACTTTGCCCAACTCATGTGTCAAGCTAATTCGTCTTCTGTTTGACCCACTGATTTCAAAACACTGAAAAGAATAATCTATTTTCAGGGGAGACAAGTTCACAAGGGCATTGTCAGGATTTGTCATTTGTAAAGACAACTCAATTATAGTTGTTGATGATATCTGATGCATTATTCCAATAGGTGAGAAGATATCTTATTCTTTCCCAGCTGTTTCTTTTCTATCAGAATGCCCACACAAAGATTTCCTTCAATAACTTCAACTCACCCCCCCCCCCGTAATGCTTTTTCTACTTGCCCATCAATCAACTGCTATTACGAGAGAAGTAGAAGGATGTGAATTACTTATGAGCTTTAAGGTGCAACTGAAGGTATAGTAGATGCACTTTAATAGCTGGCATCATCCATGAATTTTGAACACCATACCTGCTTGGTGAATTTACTGTTAGGGATGCAGTAAAGATTTTCCAGCATGCCTTTAATAAAGGAAAGGGAAAAGGCTTTTTAAGGCACACACATCTTTAAAAGGCTTTTTTCCATCCATCCATCCTTCCTACCATCCATCCATTTTCTATACCTGCTCAATCCAGTTCAGAGTAGCGGGGGGGCTGGAGCCTATCCCAGCTGTCAATGGGCGAAAGGCGAGATACACCCTGGACAGGTTGCCAGTCCATCACAGGGCCACACAGAGACGAATAACCGTCCACGCTCACACTCACTCCAAGGGTTCATTTAGAGTCACCAAATAATCTGACATGCATGTTTTTGTGTGGTGGGAGGAAGTTGAAGTACCTGGAGAGAACCCACACACACATGGGGAGAACATGCAAACTCCACACAGGAAGGACCCAGCTGGGATTTGAAGCTGGAACCCTCTTGCTGTGAAGCAACAGTGCTAATCATCACACCACAGTGCAGCCCTAAATGCTTTTTTTTATTTTCAAATGTCTTTTTCTTTAGCAAAATCCATACAATGTCACCACGACATCTATCTTGATTTTGTCTTGAAGAGAAAAGAAGAAAAAAAGAGCACCTGGTTAAGAGCCGGAGTGATGGAAGGAAAAGGAAAACTGTCTTTGAAACATAACCAAGCCAAGTGTTTCTCTCTCAGTTAAAGTAAAACTTAACCAGTATTTGCTGTGTTTGTGCCTTATTTTATTTGACTGATGTGTCCAATGCAATTGATTTATTGTGAGCATTTCATTTGAGTCAAGTTGTTACAGATTCACCTACTTCTGCTATTCGTGTTTTTATAAACTGACTTCCATTTTAATACAGGGTCAAGTAGTATGCTGAGCCATCTTAGAAAGTTATCATTTAACACAGAAGCCTACTTTAATCAGCAGTTTATATGGTGTGTTTGGTTAATTCAAAGAACAGTGTGCGGGGAACCTCTAGCTTTCTAATACTTTTGAAGGGCATGAATCCCTTCACACCCCTTAATCACTCGGAGGATCCTGCATCCCACTGGGCCTCTTAGACACAGCTTCAATCCAATTCCTAAACCACAAATCTGGGCTTCCCCTCCTGCCACCGAGATCGATCTTGTAATAACAGGTGCTCACAAGTGTTCAAATGTGTCCACACATCGCCTGAAAGCTTTTCTGAGCTTTAGAACAAAGCATATCGGCCCAGTAGGCAGCAGGAGAGGGAATCGCAGTTTATATGATGTTTAATGTGTCACCTTCTCTTTGACCCTGAAATGCTGCGCTGAATCTCTAACACATTCTTTGATGTGAATTAACTTATTGTTACACAAAGTAAAAACCTCACTTAGTCAGTTAGACTCTATGTTTTCAGTTCATTCACCCATCCCCGGCGAATAATGTCATTTTCACAAATTTGGTAAAGACAAACCTTCCATTCTATTGATGACTGATATTGTGACAGTTTTCTTTGAAGCCTAAGGAAAAAGTAAGGTCATACTCAGACCCTGTTCAAACTTTCTGATGTTTGTATAGGATGTTGGCAATATGATGATGGTGTGTGATGTGCTCATGAAGCGTGTCCTGCTTTGCATTTCTTTGAAAGGGTTCTGATGTATGTTATCTGTATTGTTTAGTGTGTATCTATTTATTTCCACGCTTATAACTATTTTTCTTGGGGATCGCAAAAACATTAACAAAATGTTAATTGTGACCTTTTTGCTTCTGACTAAAATGAAACTTCTCCCTGAGGGAAATAAAGTTTATCAATCAGACATTACAAGCTTGCAAAAGGGCAGAACAAGCTTGGATATTAAACTTAACATACATATGACTTCATTTTCAGATGGCCTGTTTTCCTCAGCTCTAGGCTCTTTTTAGTGTTCACTCTGTCATTTAATAACAATGGTAATTTGATAAAGTTGTGGTTAACAGTGACTTCCAGTGGAGAAAAGATTGGGCCACACATCTGTTATTAAAGTTTGGATTCTTCTGTAAGATTGTTGTGCCTTCAGACGTGGATAACTGTGTCAGTTTTGGCATTCAAATCCAGATTTCCAAAGTATAATTATCAAAATATACTCTTAGATGTAGGTGTAACAACCCAGTCTCCAGAATAAAATGTTGGTATTTTATGTTTCCAGAAACCATGGACACATGTTATCTCAATGTTTCAGAACTAAAACTGCTTAAGGTCACTCCTCACATAGAGACACCTTGTTGGGAATGTGTAGAGTGCTTAAAGTCAGTATTTTAAGCTAAACCGTGTTTTTCTAGCTTAATAAGTAAATTTGGTGCCACAATCCAACCAATTTTAAGGAGAAAGTGAAAACGTAGCTTAAAACAAAAAGGAGAAATAAATCATAAGAGAAATAAATCATGGTATCTGAGGTGAAAAGGCTACTTTAAAGGGTTTTGTTCTGCTTACATATGTAAATGCTTTATGTTCATACTTTTTTAAAATTACACAGCAAATTCTGGCCTTTAGAATGAACTCCCTGTGAGTTTAAATCAACTCTGTCTGATTGTACACGTGAGACCATGGTATACACTAGTTCAGAATTAAAATAAGTCTTTCTGTCCTTTTTTTTGTAATTTAACATTACTTGGTGTTAGAAAACATTTTCTATTAAAGAATGAAAAGGAACTCTAAAGTGGGTTTGCTTAAAACCTACTCTCTGCCAGTATGAAGACTTCAAACTTGACATTTTTCATTTTACATGCTCTTCACTAAGATCAACAAATCCGTGCAAATTTTAACCTTTGACGCACAGCTCAGCCACTTCACACTTGAAGAAAAGATGTCCAGCCAAGTGGTCATCTGTTCCCACATTCAAGCTAATGCCCATTAGCTTTGTTAAAGCAAGTTGAAAATTTATACACTTACTGACACGCTACTAGTCTGTTAACTGCAGATTGCTTGCAATCACTGAGCAAATCTGTACAGGTTTAAAATTCAATAGTATATAGCTACATAGTGAGAATACTCGAGGAGAAGCTATACATTGCTATTCATTAACTCCAGGAGTAGTTAAAACATACTTCTTAACACCCACTTAATTAACTCCAAAGTCATTCTGACATGGTAGTATCTTTGAACACAATCTGTTGTTAGAGCTACAGAACAAAACCGCAAAAATCTCTAAAGATTGAACCCTTTTACACTTGTTTGTTCATTTCCAGGCTTTTCAACTCCTGGAATGTGCTGTGTATATAGTTAGACAATGAAATTTTGGATTGTGGGCAAATAGCTCTTTTTTTCCACGAAGAAGTCAAGGTCTATTTCTATGAGTAGTGCACCTCCCTGGTTGTTTTGTGTTCTCATCCCAGGACTCCTCTAATTCACATTTTTATACATATTAGCATTTGAAAACATAAGACAAACCTCCGCTTTTCTGTTCTTCTGTCAGAGAAAAGTGAACACATCAATTCATCGCCCCAGGGTAAAGTGCTGGACATTCGTGTAATTATTTGAAATTTTGTTGGTTCAAAATACCCTCTATTCGGTTGCTTGATTTTTCATTGTTTTCTATGTTTGTCTCTTTCTATTTCAGTTCCTTTTTTTTTCTTCTTCGCTTTCCCTCTTTCTCTGTCCCCCGGTCTGGTTCGGCACTTGTAACAAAAATAAATAAATAAACAAGGAGTTGATGGGCATCAAGGGGAGCTTTACATTTATAAAGCTTCCCTTGGCATAGCAAATGTGTTTAGCATAAACGGTATTCAGATTACAATTCTGCTGCCATAATGCTGGACAGCACAAGGGGTTAAAAAATTAAAAAATACCCTCTATTCATCTGACACAAAAACTAAATTTTCATATAGTCTAACATTTTATATTATGTAGACTGACTGTGACTCCAATAAACTTTTTTTTTTTTATTCAGACACTGATATCTTTACTATTCAGAACATAGTAATAGTTTGCCTTTAGATTTCCAGCCACTTCTTTTGATATGGGAGTAATGATTAAGTCTGTGTCATAGACAAGTTCATGCAGAGTAAATTTCAAAATTGCCTGCATTATTCTTGCTCATAGTGCCCCCAAACTATTTTTTTTTTTGTATATATATTTTTGATACACAGCGCCAGTCAGTAACCTTTACCTCTTTCCAACTATTTTGGACAGACACATTCTAAATATATAATTTCCCTCCCACCACTAACCGATAAAAATACAACCAAGTCTTTCTGTTTTTGTTTCTCCCAAAATATCACATTGTCTTGTCTTCCTCTCTTTACTGAGCGCTACTCCTCCTTCCTCAAGCGCCACTTCTTCATCCCCTGTCCTCACTCTTCTGCATGACCAGTTCCATGTCAGCCCTTAATTGTGTTTTGATGTTCTTCCAGACCTGCAATTGAGCTCCATTCTCACCAGCCAAAACAGAGTAGGCATTTGTCAATGCACAGGCACTGTGAGATTCCCCGCTCTCCCCCACATTTTCTGCTGTTTCCTTCCATTTATCTCCTTTTACTTATTTTCTACCTTACTCCTCTGACCTATTTATTTCTATCTATCTATCTATCTATCTATCTATCTATCTATCTATCTATCTATCTATCTATCTATCTATCTATCTATCTATCTATCTATCTATCTATCCATCCATCCATCTATCTATTTGAGAAGAGTCTTCAGATTTCAGATGCAATGGAGCAGTAACATCAACGTAGGCTAAAGCCAAAGACCTCCTTCACCCTCTGGGGCCCATGTCACATGTAATCACTGTAACTTATAAGAAAACACACACATGCTCTCACACACACGCTGTTAGTCTGTCCTAACACTCAAGCTCAGCTCAGGGAGTAAATATTTGTGCTGTGCAAGCTCTAGACAGAGGCAGGTTCCTCACCTCAGCAGTGTGCCACCAAATCATGAAATATTCAGAGAGAGGAGGATGGGAGCAGCGGAGAAAACGAGAGTGAGAGGAAAGGCAAGAAAGAAAGAGGTCACGTATAACAGTATAAGATGGACAGTAGGGAAAAAGAGAGTGGGTAGTTGGCTGTTCTGTTAAATAGCAGACAGTGTTGAGAGAAAGAAATGGGTTGTTTGTCGCGAGAATGTGGAAAACTACAAAGGAGCCGGTACAGGGAAAGAACAACAAGGCTGAAGGCTATAGAGGAGAGAGAAAGGAAGGAGAGAGGAGAGAAGTTGAAGAGTACACGTAAATGTAAATGTGACTGGTAAAGATTTAGGCCGACAACACTCAGGCAGCCAAATGTGTGTTGTCCTACAGCAGAGGAGACATGTAAGAATAATGGACAGCAGGAAGTGATGCTCTAAAGCCCTTAATGGTCCCAGTCAGTCTGCAGGCGAAGAGTGATAATCCCCATCCAGGACTTAATGACGGTTTATTCTGTCACAGGTCATTCTGTCCTGGGATCTTGAAAGACTTCTCACTGATCTACCCACAGCCACTCTGCTCACTTTGTCACTTTCAGCTATTGCCACACTCTTCCAAAGCTTTCTTCTTCTGATACTTGCTTCAGTTACAGAGTGAAGTAAATTTTAGATATCATGCTTGGTCTCATCATTATTCATCTCCAGGTAACGCTCAGGTTTTAGCCAGACTATTGGAGTTGTAGATGATGACATCAGTCAGCAGCCTGGTCCACCGTTTTTGGTCCAAATTAAAATGGTCGTAACATTTTGGGACTTTCTACCATAGTATCTCCGTCAAGCTCACTTTTTAAACATTGGAATTTAAAAACATTTCGACTATTCCTGGATTGCACTGGAAGTACTAATCTGACATTCACAAAGTTGTCAGGGTTTCTCTTTCTTTCTCAGGCTCTCAGGCAGAATTTATAAAAGCTTATTCAAAAAGAAAAAAACTACAGATATGCTGCTGATGCTGTGCACTGCAATAGCTAACCTCCTCACTTAATGGTCCCTCGGCAGGAATCCAGAAACATGGATTTGTTTGTTTATATCCCTTCCAAAATGATGTACACCCCCAACTATGCATTATTTAATTCTAACCATTACATTTTGAAAACACCTGCAGTACAGCTACAAGCTAGATGTTAATAATTTACATTTGAATGAACATTTAATCATTCCAAAGGTGTTTTGTCCAATGTGATATATATTAACAGTTTGATAAAGCTGTGCCGTTGGTCAAACATGAATGGTTGTGTGATATCTTTAAAGAAAGCTCCCGCTCGAATACAAAAACAATACCAGGCATATGAAAAGTAAATAGGGCTAAATAATGCTGCCAAGACAAAGGTAATGAGTCAAAGGCAGAAATAATACAAAAGCTCAAATCCCTATTTGCCCCTTAAGGAGGCTGCAGTTGTGATTTGCTGAGGTAATTAGGTAGAAGATTAAAAAAATGAAATATTTGTCATAAGAGTATTATATTGTTACACATATCAGGTTAAAATCAGGTTTTGAGCTGATCTACTTGTTTGAGGTTATTTCATGGCGATATGACAATTAGATCTTTTGTTACCCTGAATCCAAGTCTGACCCTTTGATGTTGGTGGTGCAGTTGCTGATAGTGGTCAAATGGTGAATCCTCTGCAGAGCACAACGGCACTCACTGTCACTCATGGGATGATGACACTTTTTAAAAGAGTACTCCATGATTTTACATCTGAATCCAACAGAAATGAATCCCAATGAACAGTTTTTTCTTTAACAAGGAAAAATTATTTATTAAGTGGAACCATATACATTGTCTTTCTCTTCATGCCTCATGCAATGCAACTGATCACAGTTCTTTTCGAGAATCAGATGATAACCTAAGTAGAAAAGTTAAAAAATGTGCGAACATTGCTATGCCAGACAGAAGTTTCTGACATGAAAGACTGTGGCGTAATGTCACCTCATCCCGCCTTCTTCAAAATGAATATTTTTAAACATGTAATAGTTGTACAATATCACTTTTGTGACAGTTTCATGTAATGCAAAACACAAGCATCTCACAATTTGGAAAGTAAAATGTTGTGATTTTAGAGTCCTGAAGATATTTTATTTGATATTATGTGAGCTTTACACATTCTCAAGCAAGACTACATTGCAGAGATGAGAGGTAAGCCAAGTGTGGGAACTTACCTGTCCATGCTTTTTATTTTTTTTATTTTTCAAGTTTTCAGTGTAAATGACAAAAATATTATGTCAGATACAAAAGTCTATGATGTTCTTCTTTATGGGTGCATTGGATCTAGTGACATTTAATGGGGAAGTTGCAGATGGCCTCACTGCATCCTCCCCATTCACTGTATTCCTCAACTCTGGGCCTCAGTCAGAGGGCACTGCCTTGTATGTTTTAGATGATTCCCTGCTCTAACACACTTTGTTCAAATTAATGAGCTATTAATAGCCTTCTGCAGAACTTGAAGACGGGCGGTTGAGAGGAGCTATTTAATTCAAATCAGGTGTGTTGGAGCAGGGAAACATCTAAAACATGCTGGGCAGAGCCCCCTGAGGACCACAGTTTAGGAGCACTGCTGTAGGATGACTACAAAATATGATAAAGTGCTTGGGTAGTCCTATCTGGGCCGAGCATTGGTGGAGCACCTGCACTGTTTGTAGATGTTTGTCTGTTCGAATCATATTTTGTCCTGATTTTACATTAAAACATCAAAATTTATATGATACTTTATTGGTGCCATTAAAGAACCTTAAATGTTACAAACTGCAAGGTGGAAAGCTCACCCTATTGAAGAAGGAGAGGAGTGAAATCGGATTGTCACTGAAATTATTTTAAAAATGAGTATCTGCATGTGATTTAGGTTTGTTATTTCAAGGTTTGATTGTCATGGCTGAGCTTGTTGGTTTGCAGGAAAAATACATTGGCACTATTAGAATTAGAAATTATCTTTCAGGAAAATGATGAGTATCCTCAACAAAATTGTATGGAAGTGACCAAGTTTCCAAGTGTAATAGGTTTTGAGCAAAAGTGTTTCTGGGAAAAATGGACTCTCTTTGTTTGGAGGGCAAAAATAGAATCACAAAAATATGGGGAGCAGTGATGCTCTTCCCCACTGCAGGAAGTAAATGGCTTTCTATTGACCATTATAATCAATAACCTCATGCCTGGAGCCTTTCAAACAGCAGTTAAAATGGAAGATACAACAGACTAAAAGATAAAACTGAAAAAAAAAAAATTAATTAAACTAAGAGGCTTGTGTTTAATTCCAAATCTATTTTTACTTTCTATATTTATTAGATCATTTGATTTAAAGTAAAGGTTGGGCATACTAATGGAGCAATGAAAATGACCCCCTAGAACCTCACGCAGCAGTAACAAAATGCTTTAATTTAGTTAACTAAATTAAATATGTGAAAGCAGAACAAATGCTCTTGTAAAAGCTGGTGTTCCTGTCCATGGTGCTGAAACATGTTCTGTTCGGTGCCCGCAGCATTTCTTACACTAAGGGAAGAGATTGTCTTAAATTTAAAGGGTCAGGTCCACAAATTCTTCATAGAGTTATGTAAAGTACTTTACTGAAATTGGTGTCTGCAAGAGCACAAGACTGAGGCTTTATTTTCATAATAATGGAGTCAAGTAAGACCAAAAAACATACTCATCTACTCAGAAATGACAATCTCAGTTAAAGTTGGGTGCAGGCTCAGACCCGAAATCAATTAAAAAGGAAGCTTTGGACAAAAGGGTTCCAGCTTTGTCTCTATTTTCTCCAATCCACAGGTCAGTCCTGATTAACAGCTTTGAACAGACATGAGTTTGACTTTTACCAAATACCTCACCAATTAACACTTACATTTCTGTGGCCAATTGCGTTTTCTTGGGTTGGTTCAGCTAGTCTTCCTAATCTCATATAAAAACATACGCAGACGCTATTTGTTGCAGCAATCACACGCTAACGCTGTTGAACTTTTTTGCATACATGCAATAAAATCGTCAGTACAACCTGTAATTACTGCTGTCAGCTAAATAGCAGAGAGTGCCTAATACCAAAGGTCAGTCTAAGCAGCACCTTTATCCTTTACCAGTTCATATGTGACTCTGGAGTCAGAAAGGTCATTGTATCTTCTCCCTGACTGCAGATCCCAGCGGACTTCCATTATCAGTCATCTCCACCATTGTGAAGCCCACATGTCATCAGTCAGGAGGGATCGAAGTGTTTGAAGTGAGAATAAAAGTCTTTGTTTTTGGATATGCCTGACCCAAAACCCAGCAAAAGTGTAGAGTGGGTCCTTTTCTAATGAGCAGACACCCACGTCGATGTGTGTGTGTGTGTGTGTGTGTGTGTGCCTGCTCTCCTTCCTCCCTTGCCACCATAAATAGAAACTGCCCCAGACACATTACTATTCCTCCAACATAATCCAATGCAGGCAAAACCTACAGCACAGGCTTGATACAGCAGTCTAATAATGGCTTCATATTTCCCTCCATCTACGTCCCCTTGAATCAATAACACGGCAGAAACACGCACTTTCCGTCTGGTGGAAACAACGCATTCTATATGATGAAAAGTGAGAATTGTGAATCGTGACATCTCGCAAAGGACAAGTTGTCTTTGCAAGCGTGGACTTGGCTTCTAAATCCATGCTTGTGGCGTAAAACACGACTACTTAGGCTGCGCAGGAGCATCTCTCCTCAGCTGGGAAGACAGGGGAAGATACACGCAGTGATACAGAGGCGCAGTGAGGGATGCGCCGGCTGAAAGTGAGGAGGAAAGTCCAAGATGTTTCCTTCTCTCTCTTTGCTTTTTATCTCCTTTCGGAATAAAAACCCACACAAATTTTTTTGAGGAGCTTTGCCTTGGGACACTTTTGTCATCCTCTACACTTGCCGACGTCGACCTGTATTCGTTTTGAGATTTAGATTTTTTTTTCTTTTCTATTAATCTAATTTCTTTTTTCATTATTATTGTAGTCCAAGTGATATATATATATATATTTTTCTTTAACTCTGTCGGTGGTCCCATAGAGAAATTCTAGATTCTTGGCGAAAGGGGGGGGAAAGCAAGAGGAAAAGAACCCCTGTGGATTTGACTGTGACCTCCTGAGTCTGGATACTGAGAGGATTCAAGGCACTTTTTCCATGAAACATTCTTATATTTTCTTTTTGTGGATCTATTCAGGACTCGCACTTGTTTCCGAGTCAAAGATGTGCTCCGTTGAGAAATGCTGCGTGTTTTTGCTCTTGCTTAAAAGTATCCTGTCGGACTCCGGAACATCGAACCAAGGTGAGTGCGGCCATCGCAGCAAGTGCGAGGATGGACTAATCTTGTGGTTTATAATATGTACTATACAATTTCATAGTATTGTGTAACAAATTTACCCCGACTTTCACTGCGCATAAAGAATATAATGCCCTCACTCATCTGAGATAGGTCAGATGTAGACTCCAGTTTGTTGGTTAGATGGTGGATGTGCCGGGAAAATGTCGAACAACATAGAAAAAAGATAGAAAACATTTAAACATGCATGATCAACTAATTATCAAGTGCAGGTTACAGAGCAAACCCAATGAAATACTTTACGTTTTTCTTCCACATTTGAGTTATTGAAAGATGCCTACTATATACTGAATGTAGAAGAAGTGCATGAACAAATATATGTTATTTTCTTACAGAATGTAAGAAAGTGTTTAACAAGTATTTCAGTTTTGAAATAAAAAGACTGATCCTCATGCACTAAGATACAAAAATGCAGACAGAGGCTCCATCAGCCAAATTCTGGACTGAATCTGTGATTCTCCTTTACCTACCAAAGTCTAAGATGCACATGAACAACACCACAGCCATAGGAACCATCTAATGTTACAAGAAATGTCAGCCTCTGGCAAACTGTCAGCTGAGGATGTTGTTGCTGCTTCTTTCTTCCTCTGGGTCTCCTACATGAGCTTATATGTTCCTGTATGAAAATATAACAGGTTTTTGTCTATTCCATCTCTGGAGGTTTCCTCACAGACCCATACCACAAGAAACGCGTGGATCTTATTGTGCGGGTTATTGTCTAGTTGTGATGAAATTCATCAGAATAATTTCTCATTTTTCAGAAGTTGTCTCTAGTCACATGGATAATGTGTCCAGTTGCGGAGAAAACGGAGGACATGATAATGATATCTTTCCTCAGCTGTACAATGTCACATGAGGAAAAAGTTGCCATAATGTAATCTGTTCCTGACATCTTCCACTTTGCACATTTGCAAAGGTGAGTTTAATGTTCCTCCCTGGATGTTCAATGTTTAGGATACACATTCTGAAAGACGGCAGAAGCCCTTTCACCGGCCAAATGTCAGAGTCTCCTTCACTTCATTTTTCTGTGTCTTGTGTGTGGACATGTCTGTGTTTTCCCTCCAGGATATCTGTCTGTCTGTGATGGTGACAGGCTTGAAGAGGAGGGGGTGCACACAGGGGAAAGTTGAAGAAATGAGAATGTGAAGTGTTTAGAATATACAGCGAACGAGCCAATAGACGTTAGCCATGTTCGATATTAGAGAAAGTGAGAGGGGTTGGCATTTTTAGCTCATATAAGAAGTTATTTATTCATCATTTAGTTTTGTTAATTATTATTAGGTCAAAATTATTTAATGTTATTTTGTTTAAGAATACATTTTTGTTGAAAGTAACCAGATCTGTGCGATAATAATGATAATATATATGTGTTGTTTTAAAAATACAGTCACGGCATTAGCTTTTAGCATTTAATAATCTTATTAATGGGTCATTCTCTTGTGTTTGTAGGATCATGATGTAATTAAAAAAAAAAAAAACTGAAGTTGCATGCGCCAGCTAAAAAGTCATTATTCTCATCAGAATACATGGGAATAAAGTGGCTGCTCTGTTTTGCATATATACTTCTGTAGTAGATTAGGTCCGAGTTCATGTCTTGGCCCGCAACAATTACATTTTTACATTTACACCTATAATTTTACATTATTCTGCAGATCACTGGCCAAAACACCTGCTGTCCGAAGGAATTCAATGCCGGTGTGTTCAATATCTTTGTGTGCTTCAAACAATGGAGATTGAAAACAGAAGATACTAGTTTCGACATAATAGTTCTATGAGTGCATAGGTAGCGCTCAATGATATTAATATGTGTGGATCAATAGTCAGTTTGATCTCCTCTACGCTGCATTTAGTAACACATTGGGGGAGATGATGTGTGACAACTATGAAAATGGGAAAAAACTGGCAATGCAGGCAGGCTGCTAGATAATTTCTATCTATTCAATGACCGACACAGTCACAGCCCACTACATTTTATGATTTTGTCTCAACAAGTTGTCCTAAAGGAAAATAATGTGACGTAAACACGACATGGCAAGTGGACCAGTTAAACTTGTAATCTGAGTTGCCGTGTCATTTAGCAACATATCTGTGTGCACATGTCATGCACAGCAGAAATGAAATGCAGAAGCACAAATCAAGCTTTTCTCTAAGAGGATCACAAAAAGATTGCATCTTCATAAAAAATCATTTATGACATCTTTTGTAATGGCAGACTGGTGTCATAAAATAAGCATGACATCTTAACAGTGTATTATGTCATGGAGCCACACAATGTGTTGTAATGAAACGCCGGTTCCACATTAAGGGACAAGCTTTTCTGCCATTGAGTATACAGTGTTAAGAAGTACATCTGTCAGACAGCCAGTTTAATCACGAGGATGATGAGTCCAGCCCAAGCGGAGATGACAACACTGCTGCTTCTGTAAAAAAGGCCTAAAGTACATTCATTCAGATAAGACTAAAAATCAAGTTCTGTTCTTGTTTTTCCATTAAACACAAACTGAAAGTAAGAATAAAAAAAATCATGTTCTTAAACATAAACAAATGGTGACAAAAAACAGGAGTAACTATAACCACAAAAAACACTACAATGGTTTCTCATAGGAGTCACACCACACTCTATTGGTCACAGGATCTGCATTCTTTTTGCTCTATTACCATCTACTCTGGCCCCTTAAAGCAAACTTATACATGTTTATACCTTACCTTAGTGACTGCATTCATGTGTCCATGACAACAAAGCTGCTAACGATAAAAATGCAGACAGAAGTCATCACAACGCAACACAATAAAATATGTTGCTGTTTCACTAAAAAGCCTCAATGAATGTAGAATTGCTATGTTTCCCTTTTTCACTTCTCTGTTATGATACCGATCTCGTCGTGCTACTGATGATGTTTCCACTCCTGTCCCGTTGTGATGACTTTAATGCTCGCAATGTTATGATGTCAACAACTGACACTGTTGCCTTGCATAAAAATGCTCATGAGAGAGAAAAGTTCAACTACTACAACAACTACAAATTTTCCATAATTCTTTCACTTTCACTGCTTTGCCATTATTCAGTTTCTAATTTGATCCCAATTACAAATGATATGGGTGAGAAAAAAGGCCAGTTAGATTTCTATGTTTCAAAATACTTGGTTAATATCAGAAAACTACACATTTTCAGGGATCCACAGAAAAATTGTCATCTCACAATCTCCGACCCTGGATTGTGAAACGCCAACATTTTTTACATGAGGAAAAACGTACATTTGAGTGTAGGAAAAGGAAAGTAAAGCAAAAAGGACTTAAAAAAGACTAAGCCAAGAGACTGTGGTTTGATTTCCAAATGGAACCGTTGTCTGTTTTGTATCATTTCATGTATTGTTGCTTTTATTTTCAGTCACTGTTTCGAAATCGTCATTTTTATGTTCATACTTTTACTGCTTTTGTCCCACTTTATAATGCTTTAGTGTTTCCCCTTCTGTAGCTTCCTGTGGCTTAGTGTTCAATTTTGTTTAATATTGGGATGATTTTATAGAAAACTGAGTGAATCCAGACCTCCTATGCAGCTGGAGGAGTCCTCTTAACAGTTATTCAGATGCTGTCATTATAAAAGTCATTTGTATGGATTTAAGTCTTGAACCGCTGCTTTACTATCACTAGACAATAGCTGATGGAGGATTTCAGTGAAAACTTCTTTCTTTTAAAACGAGGAGGCTGCATCATCTGTGTTCTGGATCAGGTGAATTAGATGCTGCTGTCCGCTTTTATTATCATCCATATAGAAAATAATAATTCTTACTTCCCCGGTGGCTTTCTGAAGCCACATATCCAGGAAACTGCATAGAAAAAATAATGGCTGTCTCTCTGGGAGATTTCAGCCAAGTGCTTGTCTACTTAAATATCCTCAACCAAATACTTATATAGTTTAGGATTCTGAGATAATCCATATACAACTTTTCCCATTTTGCTGAATCAACTCTTTTGGTCAAGTGTCAACAACAGAAAGCAAATTTCTGGAAACTACCTTTTAGGACAAGATGTGAGTCTGTACGTGAAAAAAGTCTCAGGTTTCTTTAAGGAAAAAGAAGTTTCCATTAAAGAACCTGCAGTCTAAATTCTATAAACATGCACACACCCAACATGTTTGGAGTTAAGTGAAGCCAGAGCTTAGCCTTCATTACATACAATAAAGTTTTGTTGTCAGAAGTAGAAGTCAGTGTCATTCCAAATCAGAACAGCATTCTCTGTGAGAAGCTTCAATAGTCAGCTGCTGCATAATTTGGGTCAAAGCAAGGCCTTTACCAGCTCAGTTAATAAGTTCAATAGCTAACCAACCAAACCAACTGCAACAAAGTTGTCACATCATGATGTTTCCTTTGTTTGAAATAACATGAAAATCCAGATTTTTAGAAAAACTAGTAAAAAATTCCATATTATCCACTCAGAATTTTCAGTTGTGCTCCTCCTCTTAGCTTTGCTTTTAGTCAGTCTTAAAGAACAGTACAGGTGAAGTATTATATAAAACAAAAAAGTCCATGCAAAGAGTAGAAAGTGTGGCCCGTGGGGCTGAGGAAAGGGAGCGAAGAAGGGAGAGCCATAGGAAGAGGGTGTACACACAAAAACCATGTGTATGGCTCCTTTTCCTGCTCACAAACTAGTATTAGTAAAAGAAGCAAGTGCAGTGAGAATGTACGCAACTAAAGCATCCTTTAGACCATGTGTACCCCTGTGTTCATAGCAATATAATTCTGATGTGGAAAAGCAGAGCATATTATTTACCATGAAACAAAACAGACAGTTTCACAGAGATTGCTCAGAATGATAGTACTTTTTTTCTGATTTTTTTCTCATTGTTAGTTCACGTTGCAATCTTTTTTTTACAATAATCTTGGATGCAATAAATATAGCTATGTATCTAGTATGATGGCACTGAAAGATCTCTCTTAATAAACTTTGAAAAGAAAGATCATTCAGATTTTTTTGGCACAAGATTGTCTCATCAGCTTTCACAGAGCCGTTCAGGAAAATAGCAAACCATGATCCATCTGTGCATCTATGTCTCCCTCCTCATCATCTCCAAACAGCATGGTATACTACAGGCTGAGTGTTTATCCACTGCAGGTAAAACAGGAGTTGTTGGTCCTCTGCTGCAGTCTTGATACGATGTGTGAGCTGATGAACGTTTTGGCAACTAGTTATAATCCAGCCATCTCTTTTTTTTTCACCACAGCGGGGTCCTTTGCTCTAAACTTAAAGAGCTGATGACTACTACTTGAATTCATTAGTCTTCGTTCTGTTCGTGATTACAGGACTGAGATCATCGGGAAAAAAATATATATATTTTTCTCTTTTTAGTTGTAAGTCCAAGTTTCACATCAACTATCATTCCTACTTAGTAGTGGTGCAAACAATGTCTTGTCATTCATTTGCAAAGGACAAATTAGGCGAACGTCAGCATCCATTCACGCTAAAAGTGGGAATAGAAATCAGGTTTGTGCACATGCATATGACTTCACAATGATTTAGATTTATAAAAGAAGACCATACGTACACTCTGCTTTATAAATCTGGTGAAAATAATTCATATAAGCATCTCTGCCTGTGTGCATACATACAGATTGAGTCATAAAACTACACACGGTTTTATACATCTGGCCCTTTTTTTCCCCATATTTCTGTCTTTTGCAGCTTTGACCAAAGAACCCAGTGTGTCACAGGTGAATATAGCATACTGTAGCACTGTGTCAGTGTGACTGGTCTGGCTGCATCTATTTTAAGTTCTGGTATAGAAGAAAAAACTCTTTTGCTTCTTTGTATTCTTTTTCAACCAATCATAAATGTCTAGGGTGTTGCTAAGGCCAGGAAGCAGCGAAGGTGTCCGTGCAAAATAGTCTTGAGGGGGAACTTGTTTTGGTGGGATGAGTAGACAGCTGCTGTGAATATATTCTGTCTAGACCTGTACAAACTTTCCCTGCATGAACACAGCAAGTCTGTCTTATTACACAGTCCAAATCTGTGTCAAAATTTGCCATTTTTAACATATACACTGCTAGCACGGCTGTTGTTGTTTCTCAATGAAAAGGGGATTTTGAAAATAGTTACACACAAGTAGTGGAAAGGGAGGAAAAAAATCTGTGTGAAATATATGGGCAATGGGTACCTTCTATCAATTTTCAATATCCAGTGAATGAGTCAGACTAGCTGAGTCACTGATAGTAATTATTAGATACACTCGCTTCAAATTAAGTATTCAGTGTTTATTTGGTCATCACTGTGCACTGATGCCTTTGTGAGTGGCAGTTTACTGCTATATAGATCATTTGTGCCCACCTCCAAATCTAAGCTGCGACACTATTATGTAGTCAGGAAAGGTTAGAATATACAGTTGCAGAATGTTATGCTTCCAGATAAAATGATCAGACAAGAGTAATATGATTTGGCCCCTTGAAAAATGTCGGTAGGTAGGTGGGTGTGTGTGTGTGTGTGTGTGTGTGTGCCCTGAGTGAGAAAATCCATGTATCAAATTCACCGCTGTTGTCTCGAGCCATTGTATCCTGGCTCCAAAGATATTTGTAGAATTAAATTATTTTATGACTACATTGCTGTGTGTGTGTGTGTGTGTGTGTGTGTGTGTGTGTGTGTGTGTGTGTGTGTGTGTGTTTGTGTGGCTTTGTTTGTGTGCAGGAGAGGGACAGACAATCGGTAAAGGGAGCTGGCGGAAAAGTTTGATGCCGTCAAACATGCCATGGAACATTGCTCCTGATTATGAAAGATTGTTCTAATTTGTCAAAAATCAATATCATTCTGTCTCTTGGTCTGTCTCTTTCCCTTCCTACATCTCTCTATGTCCTCCTTTTGAACAGAGGCATGGCAACCTTATTATAATGTGGTCCTTAATTACCAGCCTAAATTAGGTCTCTGTAAATACTAAAGTGGTTCTCTCGAAGTGTATCTTCTCTGGTTATCTAGCTTGTTCTCAAAACAGACTCATCCTCATTAAATAAGTCCAGATTTGTCAAAGTCTTCTGCACACTGGAGTGACAGGTCGTCTGAAGATGTGACTCTTTGGTCCATAATGTCGACCACTGAAGTGGGACATACTTTATTGATAGAGATTGTAATTAACTGGCTGTGCAGAGACAAAGGAAATTGCACATTCATCACATTAAATTGGCTCAGGGGAGGCTTAGCATGGACCAGATAATGGGTCTCTTCATGCCTGAGCTGTGACCAGAGTGCAGACAGCTACAGATTGTTACACTGGTATGTACACAATGCAGTTATATATTCATGCAAATAAAAACTTGTCAATATGTGCATGTACAAACATAACTAGACACTAATATCAGAGATCAGACTACACTATGCTTTCGTCTTTTGAAATGATTAGTATGTCAGATTAGCTTTTAGAGCCACGAATTCTCAGCACGACCACATATCTAATCTGTAAGGTGGATAATGATTCCACCCCAAAGGACCAGCTAATGTTTTTGTTTGTAATTACAGCTTCATGAAGAGAGAAAACCATGCAGTGTCACTTTGTATTGAAAGGAGACTTTGTCTTTTTATTTTTGTGCCAGTGGATGGAGGGTATGCCTGTTGTTATGGAGCATTAATATCCATTCACAGCAAGTTGAAGTCACAACCACAGGTGTGATTTAATGGATTAATGGTCCTGACTGGAGGGTAATAATATTGTTAGTGAATACAGGTTTGTAGAAATTAGATATAGCATTATCACTTTTTGTTCTGTTGTGCCTGCAGTACATTGTGTTGCTATGGTTAGACATATCTGAAATCAAAATATACCATTATACCGTCCTCACTGACCTGAGAGATATATCTAGACCCTGAGGTGATCCATGTACTACTGTTCACTGAAGCCTCGTCAGGAATAGTCAGGAATGTCAAGAAGCCATTTTTAAGGAAGAGAATCAAGGAGAAAAAACTGAGTATGGCTAAGTGACACAAGAACTGGACTGACAATCAGTGGCAACAGTTCTTATGGAGGGATGAAACCTCTCCAGAGCCCGAACCTCAACAACATTGAAGCAGTGTGGGATCATGTTGACAGAGTATGGAAAAAAAAAAGCAGTCAATATCCAAAACAGAGCTTTGGAATGTCCCTCAAGAAGCCTGGAGAACTATTCCTGAAGACTACCTTAATACCTGTTTACACAGCTTGTCTAAGAGGGTTCAGGCTGTATTGAAAGATAAAACACTGACTTTCAACCTTGTTAGAATTGTACAGCCACCAAATTTAACTTGTATACTGTATTTGCATATATGTTTCCACATGTTTCAGTAAATCACTTCACCCATTTTTCCATTGTCCTGCCAATGTGTGATATGTTGGGTGGGTCAAGACTTTTGTACAGTAATGTATATTACTTTGTTGCTGTCTTTTGTATTCAGGCCATTATCAAACAAGTTGATTCAGGTGCTTTTGCAGGCTGTTTTGCTTAGCTTGGAAACCTTTTTTGCACTTGCAACCTGAAACAGCAAACAGAACTGTCATGAGATGAGGACCCAAGGCAGATGACTCCAGGAGGCATCCAGATAAGGAACAAAAACTTTTAGATACCAACACCCTGAGCTAAATACAAAACACAGTGAGGCAGGAATACCAAGAAAATAAACTACAATAATGATCTAAACACAATAAACAAACTGGCAGAAACCAGACTGTACTGGAACAACCAGTAGAGAAATAAATACACACATACAAATACAATAGTTTAGCAATGAGGAAAATAAACTAAGTTACTAATCAGCAACAAGGTGCCGGTGAGACAGTCAGCTATGGAAACCAAGGGTCCGGTCGGTCAAAAAAATGACCCCCATCATCTTTTCCTAAGCCCTTTGCCTTGAAGAAAAAACGTCATTGGGGCAAGGAAAGACAGTAAAAATAATTCTGAAGGAAATAAGGAAAGACTACCACGCTGCAGTGAGAATCTGACCACATTTCGCTAAGCTGTGATTTGCGTCTGCAGCACTGAAACTACAAATCTTTGATAAATATTCAACAAAAAGTGCTTTCGATACTTTGTCCAATCCAGTCACGTTGTTACAAAAAGGTTATCGCATACATCATGTCAAAGGTACAATATAATATTACTTTATCAAAGTTTGTAATTTCAAAAGGATAGAACATTTTTAAAAAAGTGAAATACAGTGTTGTCACAGGCTCCTCACTCTCACCCTCCTGTTCTCATATTTTACCACACAGTTAGATCAACTGGATGAAAATAACTTTTGAAAGTTACAGCCACAAGGAATGGTGGGACAGAATTATCTCCTTTCTTTCATAAAGGGCGATCTGACGTATCTCATGCTAAAGACGGTAACGGGAACATTGGATTCATTTTACTAAGCATTTGAAGATTTGGAACAGCTCTTATTGTGGCTGCTGCTCAGATACAACAGCGTTGTTTTGGTTGGTTTTTTTCACACTCAGTTAGGAAGGTTCCTCAGCAAAATGGAGCCCAGGTGTGAAGCTCAGACACAAAGAAAAATAGACAGAAAATCAGGGATACATCTTTTACCAGAAAAAAATGGTGCAAATATCAACCAAACATAAAAGAGGAACTTTACTGAAACAACAGATTTACAACACTTAAATAGGAGATTAGGAAATTATATCAATTCAAGAAACCCCCCCAAAAAAAACACAGCATAACTCAGTGTGTGAGCTTAACTCTTTTTTCGTCAAGGCAATTTACGTTTTTAAAGTAATCTAGTTGTCAGTGGTTTGGTATTTCATGAATTTTTCTTTTTAGGAATTATTTATGTTTGTTAATTGTCTAAGTACTTCATTTGTTTCTCTGTTTCTCTGTTTTTATGTGTATCTTTCCTCGGTTATTTTCTAAAGCATCATAAATTGTCCTGTTATATGCTAATGCACACAACAGTGATCTGTGAAGTGAAGTGAACTCGATTGCCCTAACGTGAATTTATAGGATCAATGCATCATGCTCAAAATACTTTAGAGTGCACAAGATTCAGTGTAGTCTCATATTTAGATGATTTTGTGCAAACCCAACACAACCCTGAAACATGAAGTGCACCGCATCAAAAAACAATATTCACAGCTTTGAACTTCCTGAATCACAACTCATGAGACCTTGTTATCTTTTCTTTCTAGCCTTTCTAAAGTAGACCACAATGTCTAGAAATGAATAGAAGTATTTCCTGTTGATTATGACAATTATGCTGCAGTAAGCTGTTGAGTGTAAACCCCACCGGTAAAGGTTTCCAAACCAAACTTTTATCATCATCAGAAGCATCATCACCTTAACTGTGCCACTTTATCCCACGTAGAGCTTAAAGGAGAGACCCTATTTGTCCAGCTTGGATGATGGCTTGTTTTGATTAAATTTAGATTGTAGCTTGTTGTGAGACTGTGTTCCTTCTCAAAACGTGCCCATGTGGTGATTGTTGATGCAGGCAGACACAGCCACAATGCCCAAAAGAATATGCAATCTGTTGTGGTTGTGAGAGCAAGAGGTGTAGAAATGAAGTGCATGACAGTGGTGGTCATAACCATGATTGTGGAAATGCTCATATGACTCATATTTACCTTCTACAGCTTGTAGTGGCAGTACTTTATAGGACGATATTTATGTTTGGTGAGAGTTCATTAATTAATTTGGGAAATGTGTAAAAGCAGGTGCAGACGAACAACAGCAAGGAAATACAATAGCTTAAACTGTCACTTCAACGGGAGTGGGTTCAGAGTTTAGAGCCCCACCTTCTGTGTGAATTTTGCATGCTCTGACTGATGGTGCTTCAATTTTGTCCCACTGTCCAGAGTGATGCATCTTACGTTGAATGGAAATACAAAATTGACTCTAGGTCACATCGCTTTTGGCCTCAACCTTCATGAGCACCATTTTTACACACACGGCCCTCTCATGATCATTTGAGGTTGCATATTATTCTTTAAACGTACTTATAGGTCGTATCTGCCTGCATGGACAGATGACTCATGGCCATCTTTGGATGGTAAGGACAGTCTTCACCATAGATAGATATTAAGTTTTGATTTGTAATTATTCTGTGTTGTTTCCCACCACGTTGACTTCCCACATTCTCATACTTGTTCCAACAAGATGATGTACAAGAAGATGCTCTGTATGATATGATGTATGGACAAATGATGGAGGTGTACAGTGCTTCAAGTTTTTTTTAGGAAGAAATTCTGGTCTACTGTGCAGGCTCTTCTGCATATCACTTAGGCAAATTGTTGAAACAAACTGTTTGTCTTTCCATGCGACAATGTGGTCTAAATTCATTTCACCCTTTGGCTCTGTAGTACAGCGACCATTTCCCAGTATTGTTTTGAACTCTGCATATTCAGGCAAGGTCTATGTCATATGGGGCAGTTTTCAGTAATCAAGACACAGCTGCACTTAATACCACTTTCCTCCGTGTCTTTGATTTCCCCAAAGTTTTCTCAAACTCATAACTTTTAAACGTAAAATAACACTTTTGAATATAAGTGATTGTCTGCTATGGTATAATTAAAATATCAATTTAAATTTAAAAAAGCTCTTCAACTAATTACATATAACTACTCTTTATTGGTAATTATACTCCTGTTTCTTGTTTAAAACATGTCTTTCATTAACCCATCTACAGTCCCCATCTGCTCTCATTTGCTATTGCACTCTGCTCACTGCAATGAATTTTGAGGTGCAGAGACGGGCAATGTGGGTGTAATTCCCAGGGATACTGGGCTGTGTTGTCAACTTTGAAACTCGATTAATTAACTGAAATCAATGTTATAATGTTTCTGTCATCATTAATAAAAGCTGGCATACTGCACTCTATTTATTTTCAATTAATGTGTTTAATTAAATGTTTTAAGAAAATTATCTTGCCAGTCAAACAACATTTGCTTAAATTGAATGTTTAATGTTTCTATAGTGCTTCTCTTTACTCCTCTATAGCTTATTTTTGATATGATGTTGCAGACAACTTCTGACCTTTAGGAAGGAGAGTAGAAATTTTCTAGACATTGGCCAGATGGAAGGCGGATCTGTGTAAGTGTTGTCCTAGACTTTCCTAAGAGCTGTTATTTCATAGGTGGTTGAATCTGATTAGGGCTTTACAGCTCTGTAAGCCCCCCATCGACAGCTTGATAACTGTTGTGTGCTTTCTTCCTGTTTTGTCACCTCCATTTCTCTTCTTTTTAAATTCACTGTCCAACTTTTCCTGCACTCACTCTGTTCCCCTTTTTGCTCTCTCCTGTCATTCTTTCTTGCTTATTCTCTCGTTCTTCTGCTCTTCCATCATTTCTCCTCTTTTTTCCATGACTTTCTTTTTCACCACCCTGCTCTTCAGTGGTTCTGTTGGACACCACAACAGTGCTAGGAGAACTGGATTGGAAGACCTATCCTGTCAATGGGGTGAGTGACGTAAGCACTTAATTTCACTATTAAGTTTTTTTTTATTGTCCTTATTAATTTATGAGAGAGCATTTTAAATAAAACATTGTGATTAATCATTTTTTCATTTAGTACATTACAGTTGAAGTTTTTTCAAACCTGACTTTGAAATACTTTCTTCTCTAAAGTGAACCCTTGAGCCAGGGTTGACAAGATTTTCTTGCGCCTCAGTCAGAGCACAACAGGAGACGAGACCTTTGGGTCATAAAAAAAGAGAAAAACACGCTGGCACCTGGTGATATTTTTTACTGTGTATGCCAACTGTCTTGACAGTAGTTAGACGAATGTGTCAATGTGGTGACTCCCTGGTGAAAAAACTTTCTTTGGCTAAAACTGAATTTGTGGGTGAAATTTTTCATTTCTATTTTTTCACGTCTCACATAATTCCACCTCCATAATGTTAATGAATATCATCAGTAATTTGCAATAAGATGTAATTCTATCACTTCAAAAACAAGGAATGGGTTCATGTGTGACCTCAGTATATATTATGTATTTTTTATATCTGCCCTGTGATGGACTTGCAACTTGTCTAGGGGTGGACCCCACCTTTTGCCAAATGGCAGCTGGGATAGGCTCCATCACCCCCAATACCCTGAATTTTATTAAGAGGGCATAGAAAATGGATGGATGCTTTTTTGGTATATGTTCTGACCTTGTCAACTTAAATCCCACTTTAGAAGTTTTGTTTTTTTTTACTTTAAAATTATGTGCTTCTGACTCATTTTGAAGTACGATGAATTTTGTTGTGCACATTTTTGGGCAGGAAACGGTCCCAGAGCGCCTCAGGGCTGATGTACCACAGTTCACGACTTTTGGCCCTGCACTACACTGTTTTGCTCGATGTGTTGCTTAACATTTGTGTGGGCTTTTGATGACAAAGAATTCATGTGTATGGTTATACATTTGCAGGCCATTCACAGAGATTTGTTGTCTTGACAGCGATGTTGAGGTGCACAACTATAGGGGGAGCCAAAGAGCAAAATGAACCAAATTCTTTGGTGCTACGTTCAAATCAAATCAAATCAAATCAAATCAAATTTATTTATAGAGCACATTTCATGTACAAACAGTTCAAAGTGCTTTACATAAAATAAAAGCAGTGCAGCAGGGAGTGGAAGAAGCATTAAAATACAAAAAAGAATATAAAGAGAAACAAATAAAATCATTTAAATTAATTTAAAAACAAGCAACAGTCAAGATAAGTTCAAATATACCGTGCAGATTTCATGCATAGACACATGAGAAAAGAAATGTTTTTAACCTGGATTTAAAAATGTCTACATTTGGTGAAAGTTTAATCTCTACTGGCAGTCTGTTCCACTTGTTTGCAGCATAAGAGCTAAATGCTGCTTCTCCATGTTTAGTCTGGACTCTGGTTTATATTCTCTGAACATATCATAGATGTATTTTGGGCCTAAACCGTTCTGGGATTTGTAAACCATCAGCAGGCTTTTAAAATCTATTCTGTGACTGACTGGAAGCCAGTGTAAAGATTTTAAAACTGGTGTGATGTGTTCAGATCTCTTAGTCCGGGTTAAAACTCTAGCAGCAGTGTTCTGGATGAGCTGCAGATGTTTAATGCTCTTTTTGGGAAGTCCAGTTAAAAGAGCATTACAGTAATCAAGTCTACTGGAGACGTTAAAGATGCGCCAGGCACTGCACAGAGGCAAGTGAAGAGCAACAGCACTAACTACCCACAACAAAAAGTTAGCTTCACAAGCCACAAATGGATGCTGGGGTGGACATGGGTGCTTTTGAAATTCTGTATGAAAAGTAGCTGATAGAGCAGCAAGTGATGGCACAGCTTTAAGATGATCAGTGTGGCAGATACTAGGCAGCGAAAGGGTAGTATGATGGGTTTTTTTTTCTTTCAACGTTTTCTTTGCAGACTATCTGGGAAATTTATGTGCTTTTGTTTTGTTTTTGTGCTCCTCTTCTTTCACTCTGCTTTAGTAGGAGCATTCTCAGGATAGAGTTAGGGGGTTTTAATAACCCGAGCTTATTTTTTAGTGGGTAGTGGGAGTCAACGAGCAGGTAATGGTCTGTGTGTGTAGATATCTGATAAACTTCAATGTTTCGTTCACTGTCCTCTTCGCTGTGCACAGCCCTTTCTAAAAATGGCAGCGTATTCCCGTGACATCCTCCCTTTTAACTTGATGTTCCTGTCCACCGAAATGCTCTGTGAGGGCTTCTTCTTCTTGGGTTTTGATTTTGTCCCATCTGTCATCCCTGCACCTGAACCCATGACTAGGTCTTGTACCCTTGGAGAAGCTAAGTGCCCTGCTTTCTATTTCCTCCATGTAATGATTGGCCAAAATAGGTAAGACTACAAACCCCATTTTATAACCGGATTTTTGTCTGTAGAAATATAAATTGAAAATCATCTAGTAAGATTCACATTTCAGGCATAGAATTTGAGAGATGACAACATTTCAGGAAGCAGTTGTTTTGAGTTGCATAGCTTCATATCACTTGACAAATGAGTATTTCACTGTAGCCTGAGACATTGTGCTTTTTTTTTTAACCCTAATCAAGTATCTTTTAACGACTAAACCTAATCATACACATTAATTCCAACCATAACCCATAGTGGGTGGGGCTATTTAGAGAAATATAAAAATGAAAGAACTATGGAAAAGATTGAGCAGAACAGAATCAGCAATCTCTTGCTTGAAGGACAGGAGTTTAATACCACCTACCAACATTACAAAGAATTTTTATCCTAGTCAAGAGTGGCAACTGTCAATATTATTACATTGTAATGCTGTCATATTGCAAAACGACTGTGGAAATGTCATCAGGAGTAGGAGATAACTACTCATTTAAGATCTATCATACTGTACCTGTAATTTGAAGAAAATTATCAGCTGTCAAATGCTGTGATCTTCATCTAATTTTAAAGACTGTATTTAGCTAGGAAATGCCGTCAACTTTCGGATTTGCTTTTTATAACCCAGAGAACTACTGAGGGGACATGAACAACTGCTTTTCTGATAACTGTGTGATTGTAAAAGGAGACATTCTGCAGACATTGATGGGCTTATAAAGTTCTTTCTAAAGATTTAGATATGTTAAAATGAGCCAAATGGCTTTTTATAAACAGAACAAGAAAATAAGAGAGAATAACATTTGTATACAGTTGTCTTACGAGTCCTATACTGACATTTTCTAAGACTAAGCTTTAGGTTTTTCTCTTGGGTTCAGTGGACCTACTTTTTTCACCTCAAAGATAAAAATAACATTTAACCGTGAATATTATATGAATAAGAATTCACAAACGGCATTCTGAAGTAAGTGAAACCATTTTGGATATGATCTATGTTTTCTCGGCTTGTGTCTTTTTCTCTCAATAAAACACATGATGATGTTTACATGCAATGAAAACAGGTTTGAACAGCCCACTAAAATATCAAGGGACTAAACTAATTCAATTGTAGCATGTAATTCTGGGACTGAAGGGAAAGTGCTGCAGATTGCATTCTTACAAATATTTCATCTGGGACTGAGAAGCCATAGCAACAGCAATAATTTTTTCATGACAATGTAAATAATTTGACACATGAAGTGATGGCGGGGCTGTTTGTGCTTTTAGGTTATTATTAAAAGTGTAATAAATCCTTTGGAACAAAACCAATAATAAATAGTTACAAAATAGTGAGATATTTTAAAGGCAGTGTACGACTATCAAAATAATCTATAGCTCCTATGCATACAGCCCTCACAACCACCCCTTATATCTTTAGGGATTAACAGCAACATGAACTGATTGAATGAAAGACACAACACAATGCCATGTAAATTCATATCAAATCAATAATTCATAAAAACTACAGAGATTTAATGATATTTTCACAACACCCACACGTTTTCCTCCCATTAGTTTGACAAAGACAAATTGCCTTGTTTTAATCAAAACATCAAACTTCTGTGTCAGGTTGAGTGCTTCACCATTGTTGTTGGCACATCATACTTGCCTATGCAACATACTCTACTTGTGGGGTCCAACATGTTCTGTGGAGACCATACCGTTGACCCCACATGTTTACTGGGGATTTTTGAGTGTAAAAACTTGGTTTTATGGTTAGTGTTAGACTTAGGTTATGCCTAGGTTAATTGTTAGGGTTAGGCATTCAGCTGTGATGGTTAGAAGTTGCGTAAGGGGCTAGGAAACACATTTAGTCGTTATCACCAAAAAGATAGACATGCAAATTTCTGTGTTTACATAACAACTAAAGTCTTAACATTTGATATTAACACTTGGTCAACTATGTGACCTGAAAGGGGAAACTTCATCTGTTTTGTATGTCTATAACTTACATAGATTATATTTGATTGTGTTGTGTAAATGAAGGTGATGTTATTCCATCATACACCTACTGTGTGAGGGCTGGAGTTTATCTTCCTCTTTCTTCAGACTCTGTTGCCTCTTTTCAAACGTGATGAAAATTTCTGAAGTGCGTTTTGTTTGTCAAACTGCTGCACTAAGGAAGATGAAGCACTAACTCATCACAGCGGCAAATTACAAAATATTTTGTCTGATTATTTGGAAATTACTTCAACAGATTAATTACTTCCTAAGCCATGGAAAACATATTTATCATTTACATCTCTTGCACCTCTGTAGACCAAAGTCTGCAAAACAGCCCCCAGCACTGGTGATACAAGAAATGGCAAAGCTTAATAATTGACTAACAGTTGATTTAGTGTTTTCTCCAAAAACAGAGACATTGATTACATATGAGTACTTGAGAAGATGTAGTAGTGAAAGTGTGGTAGTAGCTCTCTTGTTTGTACGCCTTGCTTCTATGCTGCCATCGCTGATTTGGTAGATGTTCCTTGTATCTGTGGGGCAAAAGTTTCATCTTAAACTCTTGTCAGTGAACAACTTTAATAATAACTTTCCACTGACTAAATTCAGCGGCTGTCAAAAGCTCCTGTCAGGAACTGAGTGCCAACCTTGTGCTGCTGGGAGCCATGATAAAAAAAGCAAAAAAGCGTGTCATAACAGTATCTGAACATCTCTGCACAATCATGTGGCTCTGCAACTGCTTCTCAAGCTTTCAAAAGGAGGACTAAGGTTTGTATTAATGAATGTAGTGAAAAAGTGTAACAAAAAGATACGATCTGTTTGTCATTTGGTATTAAAAGCAGGAACACTACTTAACCTGACAGAAATGAGTCATTTCTGTTGTCCAGTCTAGACTGGATGTGGATGAAACATATTTGGATTTATATGCACAGAGTGTAGCTGCTCTCTCCAGCTGCTCCGTCCGGTTTCTGACAACAGAGAAAGAAGCGAGAGCTTGAAATTGGGTAATGCTGTACCCAACAAGAGCAGCTACAGTGTTACAACAAACTATAGTTGTTTTTTTGATAAGTGGTTTCATATTTTGTATTTAGCTATTCATGTAAACCAAAATTATGTAAAATGATTTATTTTGTTTTATAAAAAAGGTGCAGCAGATGGAGAAAAAGTCTGAGGCTCACACATCAGCTGAAGTACACACAAAGTTTAATGAGTACGGTTTTCTGCATATAACAACGCAGACAGTGAAAATAAAGTCATCAATTAACGTGTGTTTTCTCCAAGATCAAATATAATTTGATCTTAGAGAAGGTGGACGTGAACAAGTAAGAATTGATAGGATGCTTCTGAGTGGCAGGTAGTGCAAGTGTCATTGTGATAATATAAGTGTTTTAACTGTTGCTTAGGTTTTAAACTCCATGATGTGCTATGATGCCAAACTAAGCATCAGTGCTTCACCGCGGCTTGAAAAATACATCTGCATCAGCAGAACACATCAGCGAACCTTTTTATGGGCCAGTTTCTGGAAATCTATTATTACTCTCTCATATTGCAATATTAACATGAGTTCAAGTACAATAATTAGCGCTACACTACTGAAAATCAGGTTTCCGTCTGCTGAGCTAGGGACTAATAGGCAGAGCGATTAGTAGGTGCATATCTGATTGCTTCAGAGAGCACAAGCTGCAGCTCATCTTTCAAACTCATGTAGTTTGTTTTCCCTGCTCTAAATCATGCCACATCCCAAGGGTGCATTTTCGAAGACTGAGGCACACTCGGTGACAAATAACCATTTTCGCTTGTTTGTATGCATAATGGAACTCCAATTACTTAATGCTGATCATATGCAAACCAGAAACAGTGTTTTTTTTTTTAGATCATAGTTTCTTTTTCAAGCTCTCCTAAGGAGGGCACTGAAATGAAAAAAAACACACTGAATATGCTGAAGAGACTCCTCCTGCATCAGATGTTCAAGTCCTGCTTTAAAATACACTTTGTTTTTAATGAGTTTTTCAGCACATCCACTTTTATGCACGAGTTGAAAATAAAATAAAACAATAAATTGCATAGCATGTGGAAAAGCACCAGAGAGGTCCTGCTGTTGTATGCAACAACAGCCAGTGTATTTAGCTATGTATGAATATTTGATTTTCAGCAATGCGAGCAGGAAGTTTAAGGATGTAATCCAAGATTTGAATAAAATATCTAAGTTTTCTTAGATCTGCTTGTTGGATTGGCACCAAAGGTAGAGACTCCTAGCATTTCACATACATACATCAGTCATCATCAAATACTTCGAACTGGTAATGTGCCCATCATCCTTTGGCTTGGGAACTAGCTGAATATGAAAGCTCAAATCCTTTCTTTCTTTTTTTTTTGGTAGGATGCATCTGGACCTGTCTGTACACCTTGTCATTCACAACTGATGCTCTAAGATGGGTTTCATTAGCCCCTTTCACACTGAGTAAGAACCCGCGTTTAATTCGCAAATTTAGCGTGTCTGCTGTTCCTTTCACACTGACGACCCGGGCTGGTGTGTCAACTCGACTCGCCATTCAACCCGCATCGGACCCTAGTCTTTTTGCCGAGCCAAGTCTGATGTGAAAGCAATTGACGCGGGATGGACGTGGGCATGGCGTGACGTAAGGAGTTTAAAAGACAGAATGGACAGCTGATTCAAAGCAACAACATCTCCATGAACTGCATATACAATTGGTGAGGACAAGTTTTACTCTGTTTTACTTCAAGTTCGAGACATTTTTGAAGATGGCCAACTGGGGAGACAAGGAGGTCCGCGAGCTCCTCAGCCTCCGAGCAGAGGACGGTATTTACCGCCACATGTCGGGGACGGTGAAAGATGGACCTCTGCTGGAAGGGCTGGCGAGAAAGATGGGAGAGCGCGGTCTCCACGCAGCAAGAAGCAGGTGACCAACAAACTGAAAGCCATGAGGAAAAAGTTCCATGCTGTTAATGACCACAACGGCAGGAGTGGCAGAGGGCGATTTCCTCAACTTGGAGACTATAGTGCTCTTGTATTTTCCGCACATGTTCTTCGGCGGCATCCCACGTTGTGACTATCCACACCCCATAAAATAACATCTCCATGAACTGCATATACAATTACAAAAACAAGTTCTCAAGGTGTCCCGCCATCGTTGGTTTGAAAAATTTGATGCAGACAGGTGTATTTAGGCCTACCTCCGACGCATGGCTTGTGCCTACGTCATTGTACACGCCCAGCATTTTATGTGTTTCGTGTGACGCTCTGCCACTAGGCAACGCCCCCTGAACTCGGCTTCAGGCGACACGGGTCACCAACACGCCAAGCGTTCACATTTCTCGACGCGGGACGAAGTGGCAATTTGGACCCACTAAGGTAGCGGGTCTCAGTGTGAAAACAGCTATTGTTTACAGAGGTTCTGTTGAGAGTTGTCACTTTTTTCTATGTCAGGTTTTGTTTCCTGAGTGCATCTTAACTCATTCATCCTTATCAAAACCTAAATAAGTAGTTTTGTGCCAAAACCAACCAACCAGCAACAGAAACCAAAAATGTAGAACAAAAATGTAACAGTAACAGATAATTTAGGTCATGGGTAGGGATGGGAATCGAAAACCGGTTCTTGTTGAGAACCGGTTCCCAGTGTTTCAATTCCTTGGAATCGTTTGGCAATTTTGCAAACGATTCCCTTATTGATTCCAGTGGGCGCAAATGACGTCACCACGCAACGTTGCGTGGCGAGTCCAGTGCAGCCAGCAGTCAACAGTAAATATGGCGCCCAAGCGGTACAAACGCTCGAAAGTTTGATTACACATCCCTAAAATAGACGACAACAGGGCAACTTGTAAAGTGAATATTTCACCAAAGGGAGGAAATACTACCAACATGCAATAACTATGAATGAATGTCGCGTTTTCAATCTGCTCCGGACTAACGTTGGTGAATCTGAACCCAGCAACGTTAGCAACGTTAGCATGTCCTCGGCTAACACTGCAGGTAACTAACTAACTAACAAACACTGCCAATCATGTTAGCGCCATTTGCCTCATTGTAAAACCTGCTGTTAGTAACGGTTAAGGATAAATGAATGCCTTCTCATGCATTACATTTAGATGAAATCATGAGAGACAAAGCCTGACTGGCTCAGAGCCAGAGGCTACCCCCAGTTCACGTCTAACTCCAGCTTCTCCTTTCACCAGAGCAGGGAAGAGTTAAATTACCCAGGTTATGATAGACGAATGTGGACCTCACCGTTTTTGGGTTTGTAAGGTCATGACTCGTGTTACTTCTAAACTAAACAAAGTTGATGCTAATCGACCGGTTTGTTGTCCTTTTTCTCCAAATGAGAATCGATAAGGGAGCCGATAAAGAACCGAATCGTTAAGCAGAATCGAAAATGGAATTGGAATCGTAAAAATCTTATCAAACCCTATCTTATCTAACCCTAGTCATGGGGTTCATACTACTTATAGCAGTCCGATGATTTGGTGCTCAACCAACTCCTCCAAACTTCAAATGCAGACTCTGTAAGTCATTAAAACTCCTCACCAAGTAATGTGCAGCTTTAGATAGAGTACCCTATGTGTTGAAAAATGGAAATAAAACCTTAAACATTGCATTTCATACATTTGACAAAGCATCAGTATGTAATGAATTGGGATTGGAAAAGTATTGTAAGTTTATCAAATCAAGAAATTCAATTTAATTCAATTATATTTTAGTGATGTACTGCCAAGTTTCAACCAATGTCAAAGATACAATCCAATTCAAACCAATTAGAATCAAATTCATTGTAATACAATAATAATCCAATCAAATCCAATTAATTAAATTCCAAATAAGTCCAATTCATGCATACAAAGCCAATTGAAAAAAAAGTAGCCTTGCTAAGGAAACTAACAGATTGTACCAAAACTTCTCTTTGAGCCAATGCCCCATCCTGGGCGTGCACAAGGTGACTGTGGAGTATCTCCATAGTTAGAGCATTTCTAGTACAAAATTCAGAGCAAATATGTTTCTGTGCAGAGCTGCAATGGAGTAATAGCAACACAGTGAGGTCAATTTACATAAAATATACTTTAAGTTTGGTAGACAGCTGCATGATTTATATAACTATTTGTGTTTGTCTACATATTTTCATTCTATTGTGAGGTTCAGAAATGATTACAGTAAGAAAAACCTTTTTCAGTGTGGAGATCGCTGCTATATTTTGAGATGCAGTAGAATAAGTGTAAGTCAATCCTTACAACTTTACAAAAGTGCAAACATGACTGCTTTTAATCTTCTCAATGGTTAAAAATAAAGAAAGAAATACATAGAGTTAATTACAAATAATAAGCTATGTAAGAATCAGATGTAAATGTAGGCCAATGTAGAGTATGCATACAAACAAATCATGCAGTGGTTGATTAACGTCCTACATAAACATGTGATTTTGCCCTTATTTCCAAGGTAGAGATAGTGAAGAGATATTCTTGATTACAGACAAGTTCAACAAACAGTGTTAAGGTGTGGGCACAACATTTTTACTGGGTCAGAGTTCCAAATAAAAGAAGGAATGATTGTGACTGATTAATCATTTGGCCCTGGGGTATCACAAAGAGACGATTTGCATATCTTAATTAATGAAAGATTAATTGCTTTCAGTCATTCCAGTCAAGGTTAAAGTATTATTTAAAAATGTATCATTTAGAACACTCTACCACAGTTGTTTTACTTTCCTGTATAATTCTAGTGTACGTGTGTACTTTATACATATACAGAATGCATGCATTTAAAAACAGGAGATTTATAGAATTTTGTATTATTGAACATCCCAATGTGTAGATATAATGGATTTACATAATGTAGGAGTCAACATGGTGGAGAGTGAAATCAATAACCACTCAGAGAGTGTTTTCTGTGTAGCTGCTAATACCTTCTCATGGCAAGCATTCATTATTAGTCTCAACCTGGAAATGATAGTGTGCAAGCAGTGGTAGCTTCAGTCTTCCACTTTGTGAAGGAGCCTGAGAGAGGAAATGCTTTCAGAGGAAGATTTACTGGGTTTTCACTCCCCTTTAGTGAAAATCTGTTCTGTACAAATTCAGGGGAAATGTTCTAGAAAGACAGGATTTCAGACCGAAAACATAATTGTCTGCCATCTCCTAAACCACTTGGGTTATGCTCATCAAAGAAGTTTGAGATGAGTTGGCTTCTTTTGCAGTCTCTGGCATGCCATAAAAATGTGTACACTATCCAAGAAGTCTGTATGCAATGTGGTAGCTGGAAATTTACTAGAAAAGTAATTTTGGTGGTGGCAGTGGTTAGCTGAAGCAGCTGGGATGGATTAAGAGTAAGATATTTTGTGGGAAAATGGTCTTAGACTCCATTGTTTTAGTGCTGAGGTTCTATTTTAATTGAGTGAGGAGAATCCTTTTCAAATGTTAATGGTAATTGAGATAGGTGCATTATGTATCTTTATTAGAGGAACATTACCTGTTAGGTGGTTTTCTTTTTCACTGGTTGAAGTCATGTGACATATCCATCACGAACAGACTAATGTAAAATGCATCTCTGTAAATGATGGAAGACTGGCAGGAATTCTGCTTTTTGTTCTTGTTTGCAGTTTGAATCCGATAATGTTGTTCATCACACTTTCCACCTCAATGACAAACTCAGTCATGGTAGTTTTGAGTGTTGAGAATTAGAATTATCGAGGCTACATTGCCTCATTTGTGGAAACGAGCAGGAATCCATTTCTCTGGAAAGCATCCTTTGGAGGATCCAACCTCTGAATTAGGGAAGCCGTGTTCAATAGCGTTCTGAAACCAATGATCCAACATTAACACCCACTTCAAAATATGAATTGAAAGTTCTGTCAAGAAATTTTTTTTCATTATTGACACAACAATTCATAGTTTTATTTTGATTGAACATTAACATAAATACTTTTGCATTCAAACGCAATACACAATATTTTCTTTCTGATTAGTCTACACACAATTCTCCACAATGAAAAAGCAGTAATGTTTTTGTTTTTTTAAAGGATTGTAAATTCATTAAAAAAGAAAGACTCAAGTATTTAATTTACAAAAGTATTCAGACCCTTTGTTATGACACTCTAAATTGATCTATGTTACATCTATCTATTGGGGATCTCCACAGAGAAATGCAACGAATTTGCCAACTTTTTTAGCCAAAAAATCAAAACGATTAGACAAAACATTCACGCAACACCGACAAACAAGAAAACTAATCTGTGTCTAAAACCTAGAAATAACTCTGACGTTATGTCACAATTTAATATTGTTGATTTAAAAATCCTAGAGGAAACAGTTCGGCATCTGAAATCAACAACTTGCACTCTGGACATAATACCATCCGACTTTTTAAAAACTGTTTTTACCTCGGTAGAAAGTGATCTCCTACAAATAGTTAACAGCTCACTGGCATCAGGCATTTTTCCCAAGTCACTAAAGACAGCTGCCATTAAGCCACTCCTAAAGAAGAGAAATCTAGACGCCTCGATGATGAACAACTATGCACCTGTCTCTAACCTCTCTTTTATATCTAAGATTATTGAGAAAGTTGTATTTAACCAGCTCAACGACTTTCTGAATGAAAGTGGAAGTCTTGATAACTTTCAATCAGGCTTCAGACGTCATCACAGCACTGAAACAGCTCTGGTCAAAGTGTTAAACGACATTAGGTTGAATACTGATTCTGGTAATGTTTCAGTCCTGGTTCTGTTGGACCTCAGCGCTGCGTTTGATACTGTAGATCACAGAATCCTGTTGCACAGGCTTGAAAACTGGGTTAGATTTTCTGGAGCGGTCCTTAACTGGTTCAGGTCCTACTTAGAAGGCCAGAGTTATTTTGTTACAATTGACAGCTATGAATCTGAGCGAGTGGCCATGACTTGTGGAGTCCCCCAGGGGTAAATTCTTGGACCTCTTCTGTTTAACTTGTATATGCTCCCTTTGGGTCAGATATTGCAGAATTTTAACATCAATTATCACAGTTATGCAGACGATACACAACTTTATGTGTCTCTGTTACCGGACGACTGCAGCCCAGCAGACGTACTGTGTCAGTGTCTGGAGGAAGTAAACACCTGAATGAGAGAGAATTTTCTACAATTAAATGAAGACAAAACTGAGATCATTCTGTTTGGTAGCAAAGAGAAGAGGGTCAGCGTTGGTAAATATCTTGAGACTCGGGACCTTACAATGACTGACCAAGTTCGTAACCTCGGAGTGATGATAGACTCAGATCTGACTTTCAGCAGCCACATCAAAGCTGTCACCAAGGCAGCTTTTTACCATCTCAGAAACATCAACAGAATTAAAGGTTTCCTCTCCCAAAAAGACCAGGAGAAACTCATGCATGCATTCATCGCCAGTAGACTCGATTACTGTAATGGTCTTTTAACTGGACTTCCCAAAAAGAGCATTAAACATCTGCAGCTCATCCAGAACGCTGCTGCAAGAGTTTTAACCCGGACTAAGAGATCTGAACACATCACACCAGTTTTAAAATCTTTACACTGGCTTCCAGTCAGTCACAGAATAGATTTTAAAAGCCTGCTGATGGTTCACAAATCCCAGAACGGTTTAGGCCCAAAATACATCTGTGATATGTTCAGAGAATATAAACCTAGCAGAGCTCTTAGATCCAAGGACTCAGGTCAGCTGGTCCAGTCCAGACTAAACACGGAGAAGCAGCATTTAGCTGTTATGCTGCAAACAAGTGGAACAAACTGCCAGTGGAGATTAAACTTTCACAAAATGTAGACATTTTTAAATCCAGGTTAAAAACATTTCTGTTCTCATGTGTCTATGCATGAAATCTGCACGCTATCTTTTAACTTATCTAGACTGTTGCTTGTTTTTAAATTAATTTAAATTATTTTATTTGTTTCTCTTTATTTTCTTTTATGTATTTTAATGCTTCTTCCACTCCCTGCTGCAATGCTTTTATTTTATGTAAAGCACTTTGAATTGTTTGTACATGAAATGTGCTATACAAATACATTTGATTTGATTTGATTTGATTTTGATTTGATCCTAGAGATGCTTCTACAGGTTGACTGGAGCCCACCTGTTCCTGACTGAATTCCATCCATCTAACCATTTCTGTATCTGCTTAATCAAATCCAGGGTTGCAGGGGGGCTTGAGCCTATGTTAGCTGCCAATGGGCGAGAAGTGGGGTACGCCCAGGATGAGTTGCCAGTTCATCACAGGGCCACAGAGAGACAAACAAGACGAATAACCCCACACTCTTACACTCACTCCTAAGGCCAATTTAGGACCACCAGTTAACCTAACATGTTTGATTTTGGTATGTGAGAGGAAGCCGTAGCAGATTTGAACCAAGAACCTTCTTGCTGTGAGGCGACAGTGCTAATCACCACACCGTGCAACCCGCTAACTGAATTCAGATTCAAATTAAGAAGACACATTCTGTGTATGTTAAGCATCACAGTTGTTATATGTAAGATAAGTAAATAAAATATACATATGTATATACTGTATAATATGAGATTCAGAGAACTGTTTGCAGACAGGATGGTGTCAGAGCACAAATCTGCATCATTGAAAGTACAAAAGCACCAAAAGTTAAGTTTTCAAAATGGATGAAGTTTGGAACCAGCGACAGATTTGCCATGTCTGGCTGTCCAGCCAAACTCACTAGTTTCATTGGGAAAAAGAAGGCTTTGGCTAGACAGGTAACCAATGAACCAATGGTGAGCATGAAGATCCAAATTTTCTTTGTTGAGACGAGATACACTTAAAGGTAGGGTAGGAGATCCTGGATTTTGAGTCCAGCGAAGCTGCATTTTGAAAATACACAGGTAAAAAGTCCCAACCCTTTTCTTCACTTTCCCCCCGAAGGCACGCCTCTAGAGTACATGAACGCGCACGAGCACAAAGGTGCACGAGCGCTGTTCTGACAGCAAGCATCGATCGTTGCCGTATTTAGTATTTAGTATTTAGTTTATGCTAACTATACGTTTAATAATGCTAGGTGCTAGCCAAGCTGGCTCTAGTTTAGCTTCCTGCCAAGCTTCTGGACGTTCACGGAGCAGGGTACGCGCACAGGGGGAAGGAGGGGGAAGGAGGGGGAGGGAGGAGCAGATTGCAGTTTGATAGACGGCATCAGTATCCAATCATTGTGAACGGTCCGTTCACAATGATTGGATACTGTTTTTCCTAGATTGTACGTTCTAGAGGCCACTAAAACTTTTCATATTTGTGTCAAAACTTTTAATTAATTGGTTGCAATGGGGGTGTGAAGAGTATTTCAAGCAATACGTAAAAAAATGTTCCAGAAAAAGATCCCCTACCCCGCCTTTAAATAAGGACATCAGCGCAACTCTCATTTAACCAAGTCTTTATGGTACAGCACATCGGTGATTTCCTCTCAGCACCCATAAGATATGAGAATGTGAGTCTACTCATATTATTCATGTTGTTACCCCTTGAAATGTTTTTTTAACACTGACCTTAGAAAGCCACAGATCTACGGCGAGTGGTCCTGTAATTAAAAAAAAAAAAAGCAAATGAGCATATGACACCAAACAAATGTTTCCGTATTGACACTGAACACAGCACAGTTAAGTAGCTTCTGTAGAGACAGCCATTGGACAGAACTGTCCCAAATGTTAGCTGGGATTTTGAAGCTTCCTGCTCCCACAGTTTCGGTTATATTGGTTTCACTGTTTTTATTCAAGTAAGGAAAATACTTCAATAAGTATCAAACATTATTCAAATTATATCGTGATCCAAATCTAGTGGTTGATAAATAACTTCTGTAACAAAATGCTAATTATTCATGTGATAATTGTTTTAATGAAAAACTCTCCATTACTGACAGTCACTCTTGCCATTCTTAGCCCTTAGAGATGATAACAATCTATTATAGACTGTATATAACCACATAAAGTGATATGCAGTTTTGCATGTGCGTACATTTACGAGCTATATTTTCGCACTTGTACTGTGGTTGACTCAATAGTTCTCATTCTTAGGATGGGGATATAGGGGAAAAAAAACAGACAAATTCTAGTCGCATAATGATATAGTTTCAGTAACAGAAGAAATGCTTTTATTATCAGGTTTGATAAGGTTAGCAGAGAGTAGCTTGACAAATGATCAGCTCCTACTATTGAATGCAGTAACACACACACACATGCACACACACAAACAAATATATGTACGTAAGAATATCGGTTAAATCTATCATGTTACATGTACCTAACTTGTAGATACTATTTCTCAGTCTCAGCACAGCCTTTTTAGTATTTTCAGCCTTAGCACTGCTTTAGCTGAAACTGCCACCTTAGTATGACAGTGTCTACTATGACTGGTTTCTATGACTAGAAACGTATTCATTGTTGGGACTTGGGTACAGAGGAGATGACCTGTGTTGAATTATTGTGTCAATAATGAAAAAGAATTAAATACAATTCTTGTATTGGTTGATGACATGGTGGATTGTCCCTTTTTGACTCGAAGACTTAAACTTTGCTTCGCTCTAGTCATGTGACTTAATCTTTTGTGACTGACTAATGTTTCATTAAATTATTGATGGCCACTGATAAAACAGTGTATTATACTGTATATAAATACACTGACTTTAAAAATATTATACAACAATAGACTGACTAAATGATTTTACTTCTGAAGTTAACACAAGGTTTCCTTTTGAAAGGGTGTTTGCCATGATTGGAAAAAGTGCTGACTTGCTGTGTAAACATTTTTTTCACTTGCTAGTTTTCAGTGATAGTAATTACAAGGGATCAATTAAAGTTATTAGGGTTTTAAATCAAAGTCCCCTGTCGAGCATATTCTTGCCCAGTGAAATGTGTAATTTAGCGGGAGGGTGGACACTTGTTAACACACGTCTTGGCCTGTTTGTAAATTCACTGCACAGACGTTGTCTTTAAATTGCTTGAATGAGGATTCTGTCTGATGATGCTGCAGTTATAGAATAAAATTTAGATTTAAAAAAACTTGAGGTTGCTTTTTTAATCAAGTGAAAGACCTGAAAACTTACACAAACAAGCTATTTCTGTTTTTTATTTTCATTGATTTAAAAAAAACACACCTGATAGTTGAACCCATATTCCATGTTTCTGTTTTTCTGTGCCTCAAACTTATCCTCTCTGAATCTTGTGCACATGATTTATAATTGCATGTCTAGCTGTGTAACTGTCACAATCTCAGCTGTACATGCAACGCCACAGGAGAAGATCTGTCAATAAATGTTTAGGCTTTTGAGGCTTTGATCATCACACCGTTAAAGTGGAGCAGACAAATGAGAGAGTCTGGCTGATGCAACAGCTCGGAAACATTTGGGAAACTGACTTTTTGTTTTTCAAACGTCATTTTTCTTTAGAAATTAACTTTCACTACAAGCAAATGATGTTCGAACATTTTCTTCAACAGCTGTGAAACCAGATATGTGAAACTCACATTTGGCTATTTTTTGCATGATAAAGTTTTAGCTTGCATTTGTAGTGAACTGTGTTCACTGACAATGATTTCTGGAAGAGCCCTGAGCCCATGCAATAATTGCCTTGATAGAACCATGCCTGATTTTAATCCAGTACTGCCTGAAGGCCTGGATATCGTGGGTATTCAGTATTGATCTTCAGCCGTGTCCCTTGCACTCAGAGATGTCTCCAGATTCTCTGCATCTTTTGATGATAATTACGTACAGTAGATGATGGAATATTCAAAGTCTTGACAATATCATGATGAGGAACATTATTCTGAAATTACTTCACAATTTGTAGACAGTTTTTTTTTTGCAGATTTCTGAACCTTTTCATGTCTTTATTTCTCACTTTGATCTTCTAAGGTGCTCTTTTATGTCCATTCATGTTACTGACTTGTTGCCAAATACCCAAATACCAATTAGTTGTAACGTGTTTCTCAGGCTTTTTCAATTCAGTATTATGTACTTTTATAGCCTTTTTATCGCCCCCTTCTCAACATTTTTTTTAGATGTCTTCCTGCCATAATATTCAAGATGAGCTTTTGTTTTCACCAAATGCTTGAATTTCTCACTTTCAACACTTAATAATTTTTCTCTTGTGAATAAAATACTGGTTCCTGAGATTTGCTAATGATTGCTTTCTGATCTTATTTATATTTTACAATGTCCCTGCTGTTTTGGAATTGGAGGTCTAGAGGCATGGCAATAATTACCAATTGACTCATGTGTACCTACTGTATTTTCTCAGTGGGATGCCATCACAGAGATGGATGAACAGAACAGACCCATTCACACCTTCCAGGTCTGTCACGTAATGGAGCCAAACCAGAACAATTGGCTGCGGTCTGGATGGATCCAGCGGCAAGCTGCACAGCGGGTCTGGTCATATCACACTTACTCAGATGTGTTCTTGTTCATAAATCTCTGTCTGAAACCTGTTTCAAATGAAGTAGTGTTGAAATAGGCTTTGCGATTGTGATGTTGTCTCAAAGATGAGAAAGTATCTATCGCCCTGAAGGAACTCCAGTTCACATCACAACCTATCATGAGACAAAAATGGCAGCCAGATGACAGCCCCTTTACAATGGCAGCCCCTTTACAATGTCAACCCCCCCAAAAAAATGCAACATTATTCTAAAGAAAGCCTGATTCATTCAGAGAATCAGAGAAAGTGCCAAAATTCTTCCTTCCACACTGACTCCAGTATACAGCTGTATCACAAAAGGCTGTTTGATTCTGACAGGATAATCCGTAATCTGAAAGGTACCCTTTCTGTACAGCCCCGGAAACATATATTTCTTCCAAAAATTTTCATGGGCTGCTTTTCATCCACTTTTACTATCCCATTTCCCATTCTAATTATATTTTTTGTATAGTTGTTTGGTATAATGCTTGCACAGTTCCAGTACAGTTTATGCCACAATGTCATTACAAATTAAGCCATCTGAATTCATCTAAAGACAGAACCATGTCAACTGTGGAGCCAAAACAATGTATAATATTAATCATTTATTATTATTCAAAATAATGCATTTATCTCTATTTTGACTCAGGTATATGTAGAGCTCCGTTTTACCCTGAGAGACTGCAACTCCATTCCTTGGGTGTCAGGCACCTGTAAAGAAACCTTCAACCTCTTTTACCTGCAGACAAATGAACCACTTGCTGCAGGAACACGGTTTCGGCCTGCTGACTATGCCAAGGTTAGTTATTAGACTCTAATGAGATAGACAGATAAGAGATAGATAGAGGAGAGAGAGAGATAGACAAAATATGACGAGAGAGATATATAGATAGATGATATAGATAGATGAGCCAGATAGATGAGATAGATAGATGAGATAGATAGATGAGACAGATAGATGAGACAGATAGATAGATAGATAGATAGATAGATAGATAGATAGATAGATAGATAGATAGATAGATAGATAGATAGATAGATAGATAGATAGATAGATAGATAGATAGATAGATAGATAGATAGATAGATAGATAGATAGATAGATAGATAGATGAGCCAGATAGGTGAGATAGATAGATGAGCCAGATAGATGAGATAGATAGATGAGACATATAGATGAGATAGATAGATGAGATAGATAGATGAGATAGATAGATGAGACATATAGATGAGATAGATAGATGAGCCAGATAGATGATATAGATAGATGAGCCAGATAGATGAGCCAGATAGATGAGATAGATAGATGAGATAGATAGATGAGCCAGATAGATGAGATAGATAGATAGATAGATAGATAGATAGATGAGATAGATAGATAGATAGATAGATAGATAGATAGATAGATAGATAGATAGATAGATGAGGGTACATGAGGGTCTCATTGGTTGTGTGAAAGACTTTTGAGTTACATTCCTGTTATCCTTCATTAGAAGTGAATAAAGTCTTTGTTGTTGGCTTTAAGGTGGACACCATCGCAGCAGATGAAAGCTTCACACAGACAGACCTTGGAGATCGTGTTCTTCGCCTCAATACTGAGGTCAGGGAAGTGGGACCGGTGACACAGAAGGGCTTCTACTTGGCCTTTCAGGATGTGGGAGCATGTATTGCCCTTGTCTCTGTCAAGGTCTGTGTACAGAGTGGTATGACTTGTGTTTGCATGAAATAGCTAATAATATCTTTAAAAGACCAGCCATACTTCAACATCACGTTTACCTTTTTCATGTAAGGTGTTTTACAAACGTTGTCCATCGACTTTGAGGAACCTGGCAGCATTTCCTGACACAGTGCCGCAAATGGACTCATCATCTCTGGTGGAAGTGAGGGGTGCATGTGTGGAGAATGCAGAAGAGAGGGACACACCTAAGCTGTACTGTGGGGCTGATGGAGACTGGCTGGTACCACTTGGCCGCTGTGTCTGTAGCATTGGCCATGAGGAGATGGATGGCCACTGCCGAGGTGAGAAGTTGCATCAGACATTTTGTGTGCGTTTGTGTTTGTGCTAATTTTAGAGGAGTGCGCTTCTCAGTCTATGAAACTGCAGATACAGAGAAACACATGAAGAGAAGAAAAAAGAAGAGAAGAGAAGGCATTGCATCACACAAGCAGATCTCTCTTAAGGGCCTTCCCTGTGATCTGCAGGCATTTGAGTTTACTGAACTGATATTCCCTCCTCCCATTCTAAGACCCTGCATCCTTGTCTGATCCTTTCCATCCACATTTCTCTTCATCCCTTTTCAGCTCCGCCTCCCCTTATCATCTTCTCTTGTCTCTTATCCACTTTGTTTACTCTTCACTTGCTCCCCTGTCACTCCCATCCTTTCATTTCTTCCTTTTAAATCCCACTCTTGATATCATTGGATTCCTTTTCTGCCAGGAGACAATTAGAAAAATGAATTAGGAAGTTATTTTATGTCAGATTCAAATAGGAAAGTTATGTATTGGATTGTCAAGCTGTGTTTGAATTTGTGTTGCACATATCTGATAAGTGATGAATATTCAGCATCATGTTGTATAACATCCAGCTACCCAACATTTACAGTACAAACAAACATTAAAATGTAAAAATATCAATAAATACCACAATGCTCCAGTAATGGGCTTTTTGGGGCGCTTCTTGTCTAATAACTCCTCTCAGCATTACCTAAATGTAGCACATTATGAGCTGAGCAGATTAAGAGAAAGTTAAAGAAACTGTTGACTTGTTCCAGATAGTCTGTGGCCTGGTTTCTCAATAAGACTGTGAAGACAGACTTGGGGCCAGCCGGGTAATTGCCTTCATTTGTTAGTTTCACAGATAATTTAGCTTGCACCTCGTCTTTTCTAAATCTCTCCCAGCCCCCTCTTTCATTCCAGCCTTACTCTTGTAATTAAGGCAGTAGCCAAATTGAGCCACAATCCATGATCACAAAGTTCCCTCTGTATTACTTTCCAGATTTAGTAGACTTACAGCTGTCTCATCTGGCAGTGGTGAAATTCATGTGGAACCCCTGTGGAGATGTGGTTGCACAGGGTATTACAGCAAGAGCTCCAACAGTCATTAGGAGCTGATATGTAGGACAGGCTGTAATAACTTCTCTATTTGCTCCTCTGGTGTAATTTTTCTTTTTATCTTCTTCTCTTTTATCTGCTTTTTATTTATATTTTCACTCTCACTCACCCTCAATCATCTCAAGTTAAACAACGCAGAAGCCTGTCAGGAGAGATTACCGATGAGACGGCAGCTTAGGAGCAGCACTCTCGTGGTGTCCCTTGTATATGTCCTACATCTCTACACTCCCATTTCACCCGTGGTGGCTTCTCTTGATGGAGCTGTATTTGCAACAGCATCAAGGGGGATCTTTGCAGCCGCTACAATGAATGGGTCAATAACTTTTGTAGTTGTGACCCACTTGGCAGTTGTTTTTCAGCCACAAATCGCGTGTGTTCCTCAAACTAACAAACACTTTTAGATACTTAAAGCAGCAGTAAAAATGTAATTTCATTCTGGATTGACATGTTGATAGTATATTGTGCTACATTTCCCTGAAAAGCATTTTTTTGATATTGCGAATGGATGAAACAAGTGAACAGAAAAATCTGTTTTCATCCAGGAAAGTAAAATCCTGATGAACGTAGTTTAATTATGTTGGTGCAGTTAGCATGTATATGTTTGTTGTGGTCTTACACCAGCCCTGCTGTTGAGTTTAACATTTGCATGGCTGAAACCAGTTTGATATTTGTGCTGGAAAAATTAATGATTCAAGTTTGGCTTGCTCTTGTGCTCATTGTGAAGTAACTTGTGGGCAGGTTTTAGTTGAGCTTGTGGCTCTCAAGCTCTCAGCTGTGCAAACCTAATGTAAGACCATCTCAACCAGCTTCAGGCTCCTGTGACTCCCCCAGTTGCCCCTTGGCTTGTTCGTCCAAAGCATAAATATTCAGCCATAGCATTAATGGCTAGTTTTACCCACAATATGCCTTGTAACCCATAGAAGACCCTTGGAAGCCATACAAGGTTAGAAATGTTGTTTTTAGGAAAGGAGTTTAAAACTGTTTATAGGTAAAGTGAGTAACTCTGCTCATCTTGTTAAAATGGTCTGCATTGAAAAAACTAAAGACTAGCATTCAGTGATTGCTACTTCATATCATTTTTGCAGGCCAGTCACACTCAAACAAGCTGTAACAGTACTGAAACAGTACTCCCCTTCAGTAGCAGCCTTCCCCAGAGACAGAAGAAGGGGGGGAATGCAAAGCGAACTTATGAAGAGCATAACAAGCGGTCAGAGGTGTTCACCTAGCTTCCAAACTCCCCAGATAACAGTCTGATGGGATCTGTTGGAAGCAAGCCCAATCCACAAAGACCCCATCACATAACCCACAGGGCATAAAGGATGTATTGCGAGTACCACTGTACCAGACACTTTGTCCATGCCCTGACTGGTCAAAGCTATTTTAGTAGCACAAGGAGAAAATACTCAATTTTAAACATATCTTCATAATGGTGTGGCTGATCTGGGTACTTTTTCTTCATAAAAAAAAACAAAACCTAGATTAATGGCAATTAGGGTCTGTGTGTCTGTTTTTCTGGGTTTTATTCGCTGTGGATTTGTGGATGAGAAGCAACTGTCAAACTCATCTGTCTGGGAATCTGAAACAAAACCTATATTTCCCAAAATGGCTTTTCAATTCAAGATCCCCACTTCTCTGAATAACTAATGTAGGGCAGTAAGTAAAGAACACTAGAAATCTGAGGTAAACCTATGCCTCATTTTTGTGTGCAACAGTTATTGATCTATTTAAAAATGTCCATCAAGAAAGCTTTGATGTGGAATGGTCACACGCTATCATTAAATTTATCATTAAGCTGAAAAGAATGGTCAATAGGAGCAACACATCATGGCCGTATAGTTAATCATTAATGGCCGATTGTCTTTTTTTTCTCATTAATAATTTCCACAGGTCTGACAGAGCTTAGGCGGTAATAAAGATGTGCACTTCGCAAGTAGTTGCAGGAAGTTTAGCCATGAACTTTCGGTGACTTCTGCTTTCTCCTCGTTTTCATTTTGGAACACTGCTTCAAAGGGTGCTGTGATCAAAGCTGTCTGAGAAGCAGCATGGGGAAAAGCAAAAGAGGGAGAGAGGGAGCAAGGGGAAGAGACAGACAGTGAGAGAATAGGGAAAACCCTCAGCGCTCCCAAATATAAGCAGAGCCCGACACTAACACGTCCATCTTTCCCTCCCAGCTGCCTAAACAAAGGCATCAGTGCTTATCAAACCCTGCTTTCCACCCCAACAGCATTCTACCAGACTGTTCTGACATCTCAATCGAGCGCTTTATTATTCTATTCCTTTCATTCAGCGTCAGCCACAAGAGGATTACTCAGAGATAGGATGGTTATATCATGACCTAGATAAAGCAACATCATAGAGCTGATTCTATTTGTTCCACATCCTTTCGTCATGGCACCATATTTAAAAGGAGGCAGTGAATTGCAGGGGAAGCTAATAGAGATGTCTTTTCAAATCTAATTTGAATCAGAGCTGATACTCTAAGGAGAACAAAAAACACACCAAATGCATCGGTTACTACTCTCAGCAGCTGAGGAATTCGGATGTTTAGGGTTCAAAATAATAGTTTTTGCTGTTATGTCATTCTGTACTTTTCATGTAATTCAGCTCAGTCAGTGGGTCAGCCTTTTTTCTCTTCCTGTCTTTTGAACTGGACCTGCCCATGTCAGAGTGCTTCTGTCGAATCGAAAATACTCTCTTATGGCTTCCAGCCCAAGTACAAAGTTGTGACCTTAAATTTAGGTAAAATGGAATAGTAAATCAATACATCTCTTGGTTGTATTAGAGTTACTGTGTCCCTTTTGTGTCCATTAAGTACTGTGTTTACTTTGGCCCCTAACTCACCACAGCCAGACTAGAGCATCACTCATTCTCTGTGAACTTCCCATCTGCATATCAAAGCTGAAAGACCAGGCAGGATAAACACACTCTCTGGCACCATCTGTTTCTGACAACATTAAGTCAAGAGACAGCTTCCAACCCTACACACCTCAACTCAAAATCACTTTGTATGCCATTACAGTCATGTCAATTGTGCATGTGAGGTAGGGAAGTGCCTTTCTTGAGGTTACCTGCTGAAACTCAGTTCTTTAGCCTTGGTTTAAAACTTCAAGCTGAGGTTAAAGATTAATCAAGGGTTGCAGAGATTATTGAACCTTTTCTAAGCAAAAGTTTAATAGATCAAATAACTTTTTTTTTTGCGGCACCCCGGTTAGGACTGCACTGGTTGTGCAGTCATTAATTGAACTGTAATAATGCATATGGCAATAGTTTGAACAGGTCATGTTCATGGTTGAATGGTTCTCTTGTGATGCTGAGAGCTTTATTGTTGCTGTGGTTAATGTTAATATCATGCAGCTCAGGAAGTCAAGCCTATGATGCATTATGCTTACTTAACCATAAACTGCAGGTTTCTCCAGTGGCAGCTCTGTAGTTTACAGCCTGTTGTTTCTAATTATTGAAAGCACTGCATGTAACATGCCTTCCAACCCTCCTGCTAATTTGTCATGAGGATTTTTTTGCTACTCAAAGAGAAGAGTTGAGAATGATGTTTGCTCCAATCTGGAAACACTTACTTAAATCTCCTAAGAGCTTGAATAACTATTACTCATATGAGTTGTGTTTAACTCCAGCCACTTGAAGGGATGGTACTTTAGAGAACACCAATATGGGACATATTTAAAAGTATGAACACAAATCTATATGGTTGTTTTGATCAGAGGACTTATTGGAAGAAAAAAAAATCAGCTTAAAATGATTCCTCATTTCCGAAAGTTATATTTAAAGGTAGGGTAGGAGATCCTGGATTTTGAGTCCAGCGAAGCTGCATTTTGAAAATGCACAGGTAAAAAGTCCCAACCCTTTTCTTCACTTTTCCCCCGAAGGCACGCCTCTAGAGTACATGAACGCGCACGAGCACGAAGGTGCACGAGCGCTGTTCTGACAGCAAGCATCGATTGTTGCCGTATTTAGTATTTAGTTTATGCTAACTATACGTTTAATAATGCTAGGTGCTAGCCAAGCTGGCTCTAGTTTAGCTTCCTGCCAAGCTTCTGGATGTTCACGGAGCAGGGTACGCGCACAGGGAGAAGGAGGGGGAGGGAGGAGCAGATTGCAGTTTGATAGACGGCATCAGTATCCAATCATTGTGAACGGTCCGTTCACAATGATTGGATACTGTTTTTCCTAGATTGTACGTTCTAGAGGCCACTAAAACTTTTCATATTTGTGTCAAAACTTTTAATTAATTGGTTGCAATGGGGGTGTGAAGAGTATTTCAAGCAATATGTAAAAAAATGTTCCAGAAAAAGATCCCCTACCCCGCCTTTAAGTCTGCGTAATAATGCGTAATGTTGACATCAAAATTGTCAAATGCCACACTGAGATCTAACAGGACCATCACAAAATGAAGGTAGCAAGGTCATTAGTAACTTTAACTAGTGAAGTTTCAGCACTGTGTTATGGCACTTTCTAAATCCAGATAATACTCTTTATATAAACCATTGTTCTCTTAATAGGTTTTTAGTTGATTTAAGACAACTTTTTCAATGATCTTAGAGATAAAAAGGAAGGCTACACATAGGTCTGTCACTGGGTAAAACTGTCAGGATCAAGATAGAGCTTTTTAAGCAATAGTTTGATTATAGCTGACTTAAAGGTCTGTGGTACATAGACAGACATCTGATTACAGAGGTATTAGAGGTGTCCAGTCTCGTTGAGACAGGGTCATGTCGATGGCTTAGGAGCTCTAAATGTTGACGTTGAGTCAAGCAGATCGATGAGAGAGAAGGAGTGTAAATACGAGTATAACGTAGGCTTTTCACCATTTTCCTAAGCTGTAGAGTCGAACATTAGAGATGTATCAGCTGTGTGCAGGAAATGTTTTTTCTGTCATTGGCACAATTAGTCATCTTTGCCCTTTTGTTTCCACTTGGACAACACTTTCTAAGTCATAGTAGTGTCCTCCTGAGTGAATATAGCTCAGGAGAAACAGTGATCATTTTCCATTTGGAAGGTTGGTGGTCGTCATATTTCACTGACCACATGATATTTAGGCAAGGCAAGGCAAGGAATCTTTATCTATAAAGCGCATTTAATACCACAGGCAACTCAATGTGATTTAATGTAGTGATTGTGGAGTATGTATACCGTATGTAGAGTCTTGATATACAAATTATAGCTGTCTGGAATTAAATACAAATGACCATTTTCCTTGGCTGCGGTCAAGCTTATGAATATATGGTTATTCACTGGTGAAAATTATTAAGGGTCAAAGTTAAAAAATCTATGTTTGCCATGTTGGCATAAGGGCTTTACGGCTCTGTACGCAATACAATATTAACATCTAAATGAACAAAAAATTAACAAATGAAAACTTGATCTTGAAGTTTCTAGCTCTGGCATTGAAGTGGCTATACTTAGGTATAGTCATCATTCAACCATTACTCATGAGTTTTTACAAGCTTACATGTACATGCACCAGAGACAGTGAATCAATCAGCTCAGAGTATCTACATCCACTAAGCTGATTGAATCAGAATTGCTTTTAAAGAATGACGCATACAATAATTTTATCATGTGTACTTTATTCAACCAGGATTAAAAATGTAGTCACAACTATCATTTGGCAGGAGTCGAATAGCTCTGTATATTGGGTCAAGGCTAGGCAACATTCATGCAACACAGCATGGAGCTTCCCACCACATGATTAAAAACAACTGACGTCAAAAGAAATTAAACTGCTGTTCTTTTCTTTTCACTTTTTCGGTGGAGGTATAATGCATCACACAATAAAGGTTAAAGTCAGGCAGTAAAAACTCATAATGTGGCTGCACTGTTGCATCTTTCTGCTTATGTTGAATATTGAAATGCTGAAATTATAAAATCCCTCTCACTGATTTCCAATGAAGTCCTGATTGAATTCCTCTCGGCGTTACTTTTTTTTTTTCTTAGTAACACCTTTTCTTAAAGCTGGCATATTTATTTGCTAATTTCTTTAGATATTATCAGCCCAACCACACATATGCAGTTCGTTCTCAGACAAATCACTTTGCAATTCCCAGAAAATGAAATAACTTCAGTATTAATGTTTTATTCTTCACCGCTGAGGTAATTCTTAGAAGAGGGAGACAATCTGCAATGGTTGTGCCATCCTCTGATAAGCCTACTGGAAAGAGTGACAGAGAGGAAAGCACGAGCGCAGATGGGGAAAAGAAAATATCCAGGAAGCAAAAAAATTTGTGAAATATTAAAAAGATAAGGAAAGGAGAGCTGGCTGCGTTGATGGAAAGAAAGAAATGGGAAGGTAAAATTGTTGTTGGGGTCGTCAAAAGTCAACCAGTGTAAGGATGGAAAATTGCGAATGCCTAAGTCAGCAGAATGCATGGTGTGAGCACACGAAGGCAGGCTGTAATTATTTTTTTCACCATGCATTATTTGTATGTTAATAACACCTATTCTACCTGCCTGAAAAACAAACTTTCCTTGTCTGTTTTTAAGGACATCTGAAAATAGGAATGTTCTAACCTCTGAACAAAAATAAATGAGCTCCCGAGACTTCCATTCATTTATATTCAGGTTGTTTTTTTTTTTACGAGCTTTACAATCATGCAGGCTTCTGCATTGCAACACAATCATATATCAATTGCATTTACTCTTCTAAGTTTATTTTCCACCATTGCATTTCTACTAGTTATCTGACATCTATAGAAAGGTAGTGTCAAAAAGTGTATTTAGCATATGTCCCGTCGATCAATAGTCGTTCACTTGTACCGGAGACAAACAGTTAAACAGTTTGACAAAACTTGAATTATTATGTTATATATATATACATATATATAATATAAATCATTATTATATTTAACTCCAGTGTGTTCGGACAATCATGGGTACCACAGTATGAGAAATTATGGTCACTCATCTTTCATCAACACTACTGGCAGTTCATCATTATACCACTAGAACATCCTATTTTAACACTTATTTAATCCAAGATCTGGAAACAGAACTAATAGATTAGTTTTCACTGCCAGCTCACCAAACATGGTTTACATGCTAGCAAACTTATGTATAATAATGGCAATGTTATGGGACTTGTGAACATCTGTAAAGGTATTGTTCAGCATCTGCTGTTTAGAATCTGGCCATTTGCTAGCTGCACATCTGGTATTGGGGTTTAATAAATTTATAGTCTACACTAAAGGTTGGCCTTCAAACCTTCTTAGTGAAAAACACTAATCTTTTGTAAAACTTCCTGTGCCTTCTTTTTTTTTTTCCAGCTTGTCGTCCTGGATTCTTCAAGGCATTTGCTGGGAACACTAAATGCTCCAAGTGTCCTCTGCATAGCTCCAGCCACGACCAGGCGGCCACCATTTGTCACTGTGATAAAAGCTTCTACAGGGCTATCAAAGACCCCAACACAATGCCTTGCACAAGTCAGTGGAATTTTTTTTGTTTGTTTTTAAAAACTAGATATATTCAGAATGAACAAGATCTTAAATTTAGTGTGTAACTCCTGTTGTACCATTTTCTCCACACTCTTTGTTTTTTATGTTTTTTCTCTTTTTCAATCATTTAGAGTTCTTAAAAAAGAAATTCATGAAAATAAATAATCTATTTATGTCTATTTAAAATGGCCTCAGCGTGACTACACATTTACCTAAATTCATATGCAAATTATCTCCACTTATATCTCACTGCTGGCCAGGCTACAGTTGCTCACCCTTGAGCAACATATTGTTGCCATCCCAGCAAGACGAAACTCTGTGAAAAAGTTTCTCGTCAAAGCAACATATTGTCATGTTACAACAACATATTTTCAAATCATGACAGCAAACCTATCCAGTTATAAGAAGAGAGTTTTCTTGGGTGAGGACATATGGCACAGTGGAATGGCTTTTGTTCTCTCACAGTAGATAGAGGATCAGATTCCCTGTTAAAGACTCAAATGTGGCTCACAAAGAGCTGGTCATCCAGTAACAGCAGGGTCAGTGGTTTGATTTGCAGTATACATGCCAAAATGTCATTGGGCAAGATAGTAAAAGCCAGAATTGTCATGATTCATTCGCTGATGTGTTAGTGTCTGTATGATAGATTCATGCGTTCCATGTGTGAAATTAAACACACTGTTTGAATGGGCGATTGTGACTTTTACTCTAAAGCAGTTGAGTGTATTGCAACAGTGTTTTGAATGTTCAATAAGACTCTGGAAATGTGTTAAAATGCAGTCCGGTAGATTTGGTCTACACATACTTGCCACGATATACTGCACTATGTTAAAAAATGTCAGAGCTGTGACGGTTTCCTTTTAATTTACATTTAAAACTGTCCATTTTGTCCCATTTTAGTGGGGTTTATTCTTTCCTCTCATTCTATTTTAAAATAGTTTGAGTCCCTGCTTTTCTGTCACGTTTGCGTGCAGTGTTTGCATCGCATCTATTTTGTGTTTAGTTGATTTTAGTTGTTCTGTTCCTGCCCTCCACACCTGCATGTAATCTGTCTTTACTCATTCTGTACATATACCTCCTGGTTTCTGTTTCTGTTATTCTCTGCCGAATTGTCTTTGTTGTCTGTGACTAGTTTTTCAGCCTTTAGTCCGTTTGTGTCACCTCAGCTTCCACCAACCATGAGAACAAGAATGTTTTTTCTAAAGACTACTTTAGTTACCTGACTGCATTAAGCACTGTCATACTTTTGGAAATCTTAGCTGTGAACAGAGTTGGATGTCCTCACTGAAACCTGGTTCAAAGCTGATGAAAAATGAATCCCCTCCGTTAGCATGCGTTCCTCATCCCACAAAAACTACATGTTTACTAGATTCTGCACAATACTATCCTCTGTAAATGGAATGGGTCGGTGTTCTATAATATGAGTTCTATAATATCTGCAAGGAACATATTTGCATTTGAAATTGTTTATTGTAACTACAAACTCATGTCATTAATTAGGATATATAAATATAATTAATTTATACATGTATATGTATATATTATTTTTATTTACTTAGCAGATATAGTTTAAACAAAGGTCATGACATGACAATATAAATCGTATCTTATTATAGCAAGAAAAGTTATTGTTATGACAGAAAGAGAAGTGTTGTAAGGTTGGGGGGGGGGGGGGGGGGGGCAGGACACACGGATGCGGACTTCAGAGGAGTAAAAGCAAACTTGGTTTATTTATTAATAACAACAAAAGTCGAAACAAGGTGCGGTTGAGCCGGATGATGAAACTAAACTGTGGAAACAAATCATGAGTAAGACTGTGAAAAAAACAGAAGACTTGGCTTGACATGGCATGGCATGAGAGTACTTAACTTGGATAAGACATGGCGTGGCGTGAAAGGACAACGGTGAAATCGGGGTTAGGAAATCGGAAATCACAAACTGAAAGGGGAAACCTGGAAAGTAAATACTGAACAGGGTGATTGGAAAATGGGTGCAGCTGATGACCATGGACACAAGTGACATGAGTGAACTAATGACCAGAACAAAAAAAAAAAACAAAAAAACTAATGACCAGAACATGGGGACTGAGGCAAAACTAAAACATGGCAAAACTTACCTAAACATGAACTTAAAAACTAGCTAAGACATGAAATAAACTAACACATGATAAAACACAAAAGAACTAAAGACATGGGGAAAACCCCATAAACGTGACAAGTGTCTTGTTTTAACGTGAGATTTTCCACATTCTCTTCCCTTTTGTGTAACAGATTGGCACTTCTGTAGTAAGCCTCTAATGTGTTGCTAATCCTGGATAAACCTTGTTCCTGATCACCAGCTCTGACTCATCTGTACCTGCAAGTCGTTGGGATTTCTTGTTTCTTGGTTTTATTATGTATGAAACTTTGGCTGTTTGAATCTCTGTGTTTGAGAGCGATGCTTACATGCTTCAGTTATAAGGTAGAAATACTCAGCAACGGACTACTTATTTTTTTTATCATGAAACGGTTTCCCACATAAATAAAAAAATAAAAATAAACAAAACACAACACAACAAAACATATCAAAAAGGGTAAAAACTTAATTTTCATTGGAGGGGGTCTGTGGTTAATGCTTATTATCAAAACCATTGAAAAAATTACAATGTTCTTCACTGACGTGTGTGAATATTTCTGAGAGTTATGTGCATAAAACTGACGAGTTTCATGCTGGAATAAGATACTTCAATCGCAGAGAATGTTTACCACCCACACGCCTACACACAGCTATTCAAAGATACACTCACAACATTCTTTGCCATATCTAATATTGTACTGCTTTTTAACCTAAAAAATAACACGAGCTGCCAGAGATTTATTGACACAAGTTGTTGGAATTAAATATACTAGGACATGTTAAACGCCAACCACCCACACACCTTCACTACTGGCCCACTCAACACACATGCTATCGAGCCAAAGTATGCTGAGAGGCAGCTAACTTGTCAGATTGTCATGATTTTGAGCCCACTGTTGCTTCTCCTTCAAGGTCACAAGTAAATCTGCAGAAGATCCATGTTAAAAAAAAAATTAAAAGGGAATTAATGTGTGTAATACTTTCCTTCTCTCTTCAGGGCCCCCATCAGCTCCCAGGAACCTGGTCTCACTGATCAATGACACGGCTCTCTTCTTGCAGTGGTTGCCTCCCAGTGATACAGGAGGCAGGAACGACATCACTTACAACATCCTGTGCCAGCGCTGTGATGGAGGCGACAGTGGTTTTACACAATGTGAGCCATGTGAGCCAGACCTGCGGTTCATCCCACGGCCACTTGGTATAACTGGTACCTCTGTAGCAATACTAGATTTTGCAATGCAGGCCAACTACACCTTTCACGTGGAGGCTTTGAATGGTGTCTGTGGACTGGGTGTGACCGCACGCTCGCTGGCCAATGTTACCATCAACACACACCAAGCTGGTGAGTTGCAGAGCTTTAGTTCACTCAAGTGCAACTTTCTGATTTTGTTTGTTCATTCTGTTGCGACAGTGATGACGAGCCAACTCACCTTTCATTGCATAGGACTGTTATATTGACTCAAATGGGAAGTTTGTTTTTTTTAAACCTGGACCTTATTTCTTTTATTTCTATTTATTTGGGGGCTTATCGTCATCGACGATAACAACAACACGGCAGCTCTGAACTAACAGTGCAATAGTGCACGTTCAATCATTCATTCGTCTTAAAGTATTGGTGAAATAAAGACAGATAATGCCTTATTCAGAGGTTGTATTGTCAATGCCCTGTTCTCTCCCATTATATGGATATACGTGAATCTCGAGTGATCTAAATAGCGTCCAGAGGACACGACTTTCACCAAACTGTTATCTGTGAGTAGATTAACTATTTTATGCCAGAAATAAGGTTTAAAAAAAATTAACTTCCCCTTTAAATTAGGTGCAATTGAACATTCATTTTATGAGAGCTTAAACAGTAAGTGGAACAGAAAAAAAAGGTATGTGTTTTTTTTTTAACAAGGGAAATCTGCTGGTTCTTGCTTCTTTTATCATTTTGTGTTTTCTTCACTGTCAATAAGCATACTGTAATTGGTTTTGGACACTTAATTTGACAAAAAAGTAAATTAGACACTTCATTTGATTTTAGCTCCACTCACTGACATTTAACTAGTTGACATGTTAACTACATTTTTATAAAAAATGTTGTAGAAGTGAATTTCATAATTGCATTAATAATTTCTGAAACTTTTTTTTTAACTGAAATAGCACAATTAGCCACATTGAAGGTAAACACAAGAAACTTGTGCAAAAGAAAAAAAATAAAAGGACCAGACTCAGTGAATAATTCCCTATACTCCCTATAATATAGATCAGTGAGCAGTGCTGACCAACATATCATTGGGGTCATCAGGTGGGAACCTCCTTTCATCAGTGTTTCGTCTAGTTGGGCCCACGACACCTCCAGGAGGCTAGAGATTGATCACTGGCGTCCCAGAGTCACCCCCCTAATGCCAGCCAACACTGCCCCTCACACCACAACAACCATCTTTTACAGCCACAAGCTACCTCAGCCTCTCACCAACTGCACACCAGTCACAGCGGGGTGGGGATGCAAACCCTGGTCCGGGTAGGGGGAGAAATAAAAGAGGTTAAGATAAGTAGGGATGGGATTCAAACCCTGGTTCGGGTAGGGGTAATGAAAATATAGAGGGTGCCAGAGGTGGAGGCAGGACAAGACACACTAGCAGATTCAGCAGACAAACTCACCTAAATAGTCCTATAATCACTAAAATACCAGCAAAAACAAAGCCATACAACTCACTCTCACCAACTGCACACCAGTCACAGAGGGGTGGGGATGCAAACCCTGGTTCGGGTAGGGGGAGAAATAAAAGAGGTAAGATGAGTAGGAATGGGATTCAAACCCTGGTTCGGGTAGGGGGTAATGAAAATATAGAGGGTGCCAGAGGTGGAGGCAGGACAAGACAAACTAGCAGATTCAGCAGATAAATTCACTTAAACAGTCCTATTATCACTAAAAATGCCAGCAAAAACAAAACCATACAACTCACTCAAAGCCAACTCACCCAAAATGGCCGCCTGGTTTCAAAAGGCTCACGTGGGCCAAACCCTCCACTTAAATATCTTGAACTTCTTCTTTGCTTTTTCAAAAGTCTGTTTACCCTAAGTGCTCCCCCTGCTGGGCCCCCAGCTGCTATTGCTTCTTCCCAATCCAAATCCACTGACTGGATTTTACTGCCTCATCTGACACTTCCTTCCCTACTTTCCTCACAAATCATTATGTTCTATTTGACTGAATGCTTTTGTAAAATTTACCCATTTACATACACACCCACAAGGCAGGTCTTAGTCTATACAATGTTATTCAAAGTTAAAAGGTGCTTTTTTTTCCTTTATCATACACTTTCACACACCGATGGACACTTTGGAGGCAGTGTTTGGTTCAGTGTCTTAGGACACTTCAAGCTGTGGTCTGGGGAATCCAGCAGTCGAACGACCGACCTTCAACTTGGCAGTAACTGCTCTTCCTCCTGGTTCTTTCCGGGTTCTCCGGCTTCTTCCCACTGTCCAAAAAACATGCATGTTAGGTTAATTCGTGTCTCTAAAAATTGTCCTTAGGAGTGAGTGTGAGCGTGTGTGTGGTTGTTTGTCTCGTTTGTCTCTGTGTGGCCCTGTGTTGGACTGGCGGCCTGTCCAGGGTGTACCCCGCCTCTCGCCCATTGACCGCTGGGATAGGCTCCAGCCCCCCTGCGACCCGACTGACGGATTCAGCGGGTATAGAAAATGGATGGATGGATGGATGCTCTTCCTCCTGAGCAACAGTCACCCCAAAGTATCAGCTAAAACATCAGCTACTCCTGACTAACATCCATACATAAGCCTTCACAAAGTGTTTACTAAAAGCTGAATTCCAGCTTTGGTGCATTTTGCCTGTAGGACACACTTAGAAAAGATCGAATTTACCCCCTATTGCACATAAACTGCAGTTACATCATACCTGATTCAGACTTAATAAGTATTGTGTTTGATAGCGGCTAGAATAAATATGCTTCTTGATTACTCCTCTTGTTTGCTGAGTGCCCTACATTATCTTCCACAACCTCTCAATCCAACTCAATGAGTCAATGTTTGAAACAAACTTTTGACCCCTTGAAGAGCTGACAGAGACTCTGAGCTGAACTTAATCCTAATTAGTAGAAGCCAACTGACCTGAGGCCTGCTTCACCGCATGTTCACAAGGGATCATTGTCTTAAACTCGAATTAGCAAAAATAAGATGCCTTAAGCTCAAACTTACATTTCAAGGGCAGGCATATTGATGGAATAATTTATGAAGAAGGTCAAGTTGAAGGATGGGAAGAGAGTGGATTAATAAATTATACTAGGGTATAAATGCACATTTTCTCCTCTTTCGAAAATCTGATGTGAATTAGACTGACAACCATCAATCAGTACCTTTGATGAGAATCATCAGAGAATTATCTTTGCCAAAACACTTGTGTGTGTAATGATAATTTTAGTACTATACTGTAGTAACTTGTTCTTTTTGGCCATTTATTTAACAGAAAACATACAAGAGTTGTCCAAACAAAGTTTCTTTGTGGTCAAACCCAATCCAAGAGCTTTAATATTATATGCCAACTATTGTTTAAATATTTATCTGACATTCTGAAGTCTGTGGAGGCTGTGGTTCAAAACTAATAGGCTCATAAGCCTAAAGGATTCAGATGTCCTTTTTTCACAAGCTGACAGTTTCCTGAGGTCTAAATGACATGTCACACCCTCGGGTGAAAGAAGAACTGCAGGATTAGAGTGCTGCAGCACCCCTCTGAACCATTCATTTACAGGGAGAGAAAAACAAGCCCACACTACCAGACACCAAACTGATAGGTGAAATAGGTTTGATAGGTAAATACTTGACCGGCATTTTTATTCTCAAATAGTTCTATCTCCCTTGTTTGCAGTTTGATCATGGATATTTGGTTCTAGGCTGTTAAACGCCACATCTGGTAATTCTTCCGTCACATATTGGATCCATGAAAATCTGGACATTTAATTTTCTTTTATCTTATCTTTATCTTTAACAAATAAAAGTTCTCCAGTCAACTGGATGTTTACATTTCATCAACACATTTCCCAGAACTAAAATAAAAGAACCAAGAGAAAAAGACAAGTGTGCCTGTTGCAGCATACTTGTAGTAAATAGTACAGATGTCAGCATATTCTGAATAAGTAACCACAAAAAAAAAAAAAAACACAACTCCAATCAACATCAACATGTTATGTGCAATTGGATCACATTCACAGCTCCTTTTTAGATCTCATAAGAAGCTGTCTGCCAATAATCTGTGATGAAATAAACAGCTTTGGTGACATAAGATACTTTAGCAATATAGCATGCATCATATATATAAGAGGTATCCTACCTACTTTTTTCAATCATTCCAAGACTTTGGTTTTGGTCTCTTTGTAGAGTGTGGAGATTTCTAAACTTAGAGCAGAGTGCCAGTCAGATTTCTCGCTGAAGTAAAGTATAAAGTAAAATCATTTTTTGATATTTGTGAGTTGATTTGGAATCTCACGTGTCTGCATCTCGATGCCTTTAAGATTTGATCATTTTCTCTGCCGCTAACAAGTGGCCCCTATCAGAGGGGTTGTCTTTTTTCTGAGTTTTGGAGTCAGTAGTCAGTAGACACTCAAACATGTCCTTTTAAACATATATATATTTTTTAAATGTCTCCTCTTTAAATGAATGATATGATATGGAAAAAAGCACGAGGAAAGTGACTTCTGAAATTCAATGAGAGGCATTTGTCCTATCTAATGAGAACGACTCAGACCACAGTCAGTCATTGGCATAACCAAATAATTTTCCCACACTGTAATTTCTTTTCTCATATGCAGTGAGAAATTTGCTATGAATAATAAATGCCTGCAGAACATCCACCTTCCTTACATTGATCCCATTCATCAGGCATGTATTATGCATCCCCTTGTAACATGTGTCCCAGGCCCTTCAAGCCTCTGCTTGTTGAGGCTGACGCCTTGTCCAGTGTCGACATATTGTTTGTTTTGCAACCTGTGCATTAAGCAGGGATGGCAAGATTACAGGGGGAAATTGCTCTCTGAAAAAAAAAAAAACACTGTCACTTTCATGAAATCTCCCTGAAGTTAAACTAAAATGGCTCAAAATGAATGAGTGTAACAATAAACACTGACAATCAACTAAGTGAAGAGGGTTGGATTTAAACACATGTACTTGCAGAACATTATTATTTTGATCTGGGTAAGCTGCATTGAGCCCTGATGCCCAACACATCAAAACCCTTCACTGGTGGTGAGCACATTGCTGCTTGTGCAAACTGCTGAGAGTTATTTATGATAACGTTGCTGCCTTCTTCAGAATAGTCTCAAGAAAAGTTAACTTGAAAGACATAACCAAACACTTTTATTGAGTTAACATCAGAATGAACAGCTATCACAATCAATGAAGCAAGACAACACAGAGATGCAGCTCAAAAACAAACCCTGGTGTCGGGACCCTGGTGTGTATGTAGCAGATCCCTGCACAGGAAAGTCTTCTTTTCTTCTTGCACTCTCCCACTGGGTTTGTGACCATTACTGTTCACTGCTGTTGCTCTTGCAAAAGTTGCAACTGTTATAGTTCCCATTATTTTTATTTCCCTCATCATCTTTCAGTGTGTTCAACACAGCCCACTTCTTTTTTTCCTGACATCAGTATCAACAGAAATATTGATTTGGAAATATTTGTCCAGATATTAAACTTGCCTTTAAGTTATATTATATATCACATATTGTATTATACATATGATATATTATATTGTAGATTAAAATATGCCTTTTTATGGTCAAAATTCTGCTTCAGTTTTCATATTATCTTCACCGTTGACTGTTTTATTGTGATTAAAATGAGCAAATAACCTGAGCTGGGACCCACTGTTTATTTTTTGAGCACCTGCTCCCATCTAGAGGAGCATTAAAACTGCTTGCTTTTTGATCCTGCAGAAGAACTCATTTAAATATAGCCAGCTAGCACACAGAATTTTACATTCAAATGTTGCCTTTCACCAACAATGACACTATGATTAAGTGCAAGTTATCATTATAATTAACCCCATAATTACAGTAAGTTACAATTAAATTTAGTCATGCATCATGTCTAATAACAGACCTGTGGAGCTCATGTCATTTTCTCAATTGACACCACACTCTGTATGTTGTGGTTACATATCACTATATGGTCACACGTTAGTTTTCATGTTCCCATGTCTTATCAGCTTGGAGCCATGACTTGATTATCTCATTCCCATGTCTCACAAACCTGTGAACAGGACTTATTTATTTTATTGCTACACATTCATTCATTGCCATGCAGTAGATTTTTCATTAAAATGTCCCAATACGTGCTCCGTGAGCCTGTGCAGAGGTGAAAGGTTGAATTCAGCAGCTCCCTGTGTCAAAAGCAGTGACAGGTTATAAGAGTGGCAGTGTTAATGTTCTTGTCAATAAACTGTTGCAGTGAACCCTGGCTGAGCAGAGGAAATGAAAAAGTCATATTTGTTGTCAGGCTAAATAAATGTTCATGTTTTTATCTTGTTGTTTTGTCTAAGGCTGATCTCACACCCATCTCCTATTTATTTATCATATTTTCTATCCACTTTATATGCATTAATTGGCTTTCTGTGAGGATTTAGTATAACTGCTTGCCTAATTTTTTATGTCGCCTCACAGTAAAAGTGTTCCAGGTTTGATTCCCGGCTGGGGCCTTTTGTGTGAGGAGTTTGCATGTTCTCTCCGGGTACTCCGGCTTCCTCCCACCAGCCAAAAACATGCTGGTTAGGTTCATTGGTGACTCTAAATTGTCCCTAGGAGTGAGTCTGAGCGTGGATAATTGTGTGTCTTGTTTGTCTCTGTGTGGCCCTGTGATGGACTGACGACCTGTCCAGGGTGTATCCCGCCTCTCCCCCAAAGACAGACGGGATAGGCTCCAGCCCCCCCGCGACCTTAAGTTGGTTTAAGCTGGTATAGAAAATGGATGGATAGATGGACTTAGCCACCACTGCTCATGCAATCAGGAAACTTCACTGATAGAAATCATGTGTAAAACACATCGTGAGGCACCCATTGTTTGTAAGACAGAGAAAAACAACGCACAGCACATTCTTAAGGGGGAGCAATACATTTTCCATCTCACAAGGAAGCCAGATGTCAAGTGTACATGTGTCACTTTATTCCAGTCTCTCTAGCAAAGGCATCTAGACTGACGGGAGGAGGTTGGAATGCAAAATAATTTCCACAGAGGAAAAGAAGCACCCTGCGGCGATGTTCCCATTAGGATGTTTAGACTGGATTAACTTGTCAAGCTGCCTTCCCTCAGTAGACATACTGTAAGCACACACAACCAGGCACATGTGCAAACTAGCAGCCAAACAAATTCATAGAGATATGACATTTGCACACATGTACCGCCGACAGACATGCATGTGATTTTCTAATAATTACCACAGAGCCCCCTCCTTTCTTTTTCTTGTGTTTTCTCTCTCTTTGACCACACATGCACCTTTTTCCTCTTTTGGTGCTTCTTTTAAATCAGAAATACAATAACAATTAGTTTAGTTTTGTAGTTTCCTGCAGGATGGGACTATCTTCACATGATCAACACATTCACTCTTTGAAGTTTGCAAACAGAACTCTGTGCATACAGTTTTGTTTTTTTATGATTTTTATGTTTAAATCTGCAGTTTATTAAAATTAAACACGGTCCATCTGTCATGGGCTGAATTATTGAACAAATCTAAATGAAAGAGCAATATTAACAGTGTGGGATATATACACCATATGCTTTAGCTGTATATTGATGAAAATGTTTTATGATGCTGTTAAGGGGACCAGCATCAGAGAATCTATTGCAACTCATGCAGAAAGAAAATCTTCTAAACATAAATTCAAACGACTCAGATCATAAAGTTGAGGGAAACATTACTTTTAAATCTGTGCTTGTCTTTGAATCTGTTTTGCTGGAATGGGGGTGGACAGGCTCACTGCCAATCAACACAAAGGCCATAAGCTAACTCATGTATTTGATGGTGACTTTACATCATTGATGGAATAATAGTCGATCGAAGGCAGATTTAGCATTTGACTCGCTTTATTTATCTTTTTTATGATTATTTTTTGTGAGGCAGAGGGAGACAATTCATTGTTTGTTGGCGGGCTGTCCGTTTTTTATATTACAGTATATATCAATGATGCTTTTAGTTATGTTAATCTTTTAGAAAATCATTTTCTAAATGATGCTTGCCCACTTTGTCTTTTGACAGAGTGGAATGTCCACTGCCTATTGTGTTTTATTGGGATGATTCTGTTTTGTAAGAGCAAAGCAAAAGCTGAAAAGCTTTTTGTGTGCAGCTCCTTTCACTGTACAGCAGAATGCTGGTAGTCTGACAATGGTCAGCCGTTGTCCGAATGACACTTGAGATAGAAATGCATAGCAGAGTGAGCAGGATGATGTCTGTTTTTAAGAGGGAACTACGTTCCGCTCGGGATATGCTGCAAGCTAGTTTTTGCCCAGCAGAGCGTTTGTCACTGAAGATTCCTCCCACTAAGTTCACTGCAGTACTCTGTGAAGAACCACAGAGAAGTCAAAGCAAATTTGTATAAGGGCTTTGCTGCACAGAAGAAAAAATAGCTTCTACAAAAGAAGCAGTGGGGTAGCCACAACTATAAATTCTCTTTGTTCCACATCTTTCCATACATTTGAAAAATTATCAACAAGGAGGGTCACAGCAGAGGCTGAACATGAGCATTAAAATGCTGACTAAAATAGGGGTCCAGTAAAATGACATATTCTTGCAAGATTTTAAATCAGTGTTTATTTGAATAGTGTCTTCTGACCTCTTTTTGACACTATCACAGTGTTGCACCTATAAAAGCTGCAGAAATAATGTGAGCTCAAGCCGTACTGTGTTCTGCTTTAATCTTTGACAATGGTCCAAACAGACCCAGTTTCAGTTCATTAATGCGAGTTTAGCCTGTGGTAAAAACAAGAATTAAACAAGAAGAAAACGGGTTTGCTTTGAAGAACATTTTTGTCTTCCAGCGGGACTAATAGTCCCAAACACACATTAAAGCTGGTTGTAGAATGGATAAAACAGGTTTTCATGAAGGTTTTTAAAAGTCCCTCCTAAAGTCTGAACCTAGAGTGTTTTCAAACACACATTATTGAGCAAGCAATTTGGCAAAGAAGATGCAATTCAAGCTGAATTTTGCCAGAAAACAGATAAATCTGTTACGGTAACAAAGTTCAGCAAAGCCCCAACATTCAACCCGATTTCATGACAGCACACACGATAGCTGCTTTTTTCCACAACACAAAAGTTAATGTTTTGGAAAAAATAAAAAATAAAATAAAAAGTTGCAAATTGTATCATGACAACATTTTCCACGCTCATTTCCTTTTTTCTACATGAGGACGCAGCTTACATGATGATGTATATTTTTATCGTCCACCCACATTCTCACAACGTAATGATCAACGGACACTTTTTGCTTCATGATGGAAGTTATTCCCCTGCAGCATCCGGTCTGCCTCACTCTCCCTCATGAACGATTTTGGTTAGGAGTTAAAAGCTGGTGGTTGGACTTAGAATTATTGTTCATGGTTAGTTTATATGTTAGAAACGTGGTCAGGGTTTTTTAGAAATGTGCACATTTGTACATGCTACACCTCCTATTATCTTAAAACGATGTTCCCATTATGTGACCAAAATCAGCTGAGAGATATGTTTCCACCTTACGATTCTTTACCTGCTACATGTCTACGTGGTGCGCATACCTATTTCACATTTTCTGGTGAGGATGGACTGCCCTATTGCCATGACATCCATGTCCATGAGTGTTGGAAAAAAGTGCATCACAGTGTTACACTTTTTTCTACGATCCAGGGAACCAGTTAAAATACTTTTCATGTTGATAATCTCTCATTTAAACTTACCAAATTTACTGTGAGTCATCAACATTTTTGCTCTGTTACTCCCGTGAATTTCTTTTGCAATCAGTCTCTCCAAGTTCTCAAGTGCTTAATGCACGATTGAACATCTTCCACTGTTATGTGGTGTCCTGATTCAGGAGAGGATTCTCACTCTGTCTTTGCTCTTTTCCCCTTTCCTTCAGTTGATTTTCCCCTGTTTCCACCCCCCTCTCCCTCCACCCTGCTCTGGGAATAAGGCTGTCTTCTATTTTTACGCTCAGATGCTGGGGAGATGCAACCTCGTGGGATTTCTTTACATCGCTCCCTGTTCACTCATTCGCTCGCTCTTCTTGCCTTTCTGTCCTTTCTTTATCATTTTGAGCATTTGTAGCTGAGGGTTAACCTATTTTTACGTGTTGCCAATAAACCAACTGTTACACATAGATTAGTTATGATCTTCTGTTGTGTGAACTGTTACAAAATAACAATGACCATTATCGTTGAGTTGCTCATTCGTAGCATCTAATAAGCAGATTGATCTGTGCTAAACCTGAAATAGCTTCTCGCATAAGAGAAGCATAAGAGTCTCCTCACTTTGCCAAAAATGTTGATGCACAGAAAATGTAAAAACTTCAACTGCTTTGCTACCATATATAAAATGTTACTAGTGAGTATGCTGCAGACAGAAATCCCCTCCAGTAATGTGATTTTCACAAACATTTTTATCCCCTAAGGGGGTTGCACATATCTTCCTGGTGACACCAAGGCCAGCTGAAAAAAAACATCTTCATTGCTTACAAGATGATTTTTCTGAGTAGCGGACTTTTTTAGGAGGGTTTTAACAGATTGATCTAATTCACAAGCACGTTCATGTCTTACATTTACTACATTTAAATCTGTGGGTCTGCACAATATCAATGATTTCATGCAAAAAAATCCTTTTAGGGGATACAGATCCTTGAAACTGACACTTACAAAGTGTCTCCATAAAAGTAGAACCCTTATATCAGCATGCAGATGTTTTGCTTCTATGGGTTAAAGTTAACCCTTTTTTCCCTCATTCTGAGCTTTCTCTGGACTACCTAAACCAATTAAAATGAAAGATATTTAGATCCGAAATATCGGATCTAAATATCTTTCATTTTAGCATTTGCATGATTGGAAAGATTATGTGCTTTAAAAAAAAATTAAAATCTGTTTACTTTTACATTATTTTTCAGGCATAAAATCATATCTTCTGTGGGTGAGAAAGTGGAGCGGTTGTCCACACATATGATTGAAAGTTTGGTGTTTTGATCCCTGGCTTCCCTGGTTCATATGTTCTGTCTTTTGGCGAAATACCACTGTAAACCCAAGGTGCTCCTGATGAGCTCATTGTTTTAATGCCACTTTGGATAAAAGCACCCGCTAAAAGAGGCACCTTTTAGTGATATAACTAATTGAGTTTCTGAGCTGCTGCTCATAAAACAGAGTTTTAATTGCAAGATGTTGTGAAACAGACCCAGCACTTTCTTATATAAATTTGTGAAGTTTTCTTGGTGAAAAATGTGACAGTTGCAGAGAGTTCTGTTTTCTTATTCAAATACCATGACAAGTTTCTGTCACAGGCACAACTTAGTTTGAGTTTTCGGCTCACAGATATACATATTCAACCAGACTTGTGTCAGAAGTCTGAATTTTTGTGCTCGAATGTAAAAGTTGGACAAACCCTAGATTTACATAAATTTGTCATCCTGAGTGTGTATTTTTGTGAGAGTCAGCATTTAATTCTTGCTCTCTGTGTGTACTGGTTTTCTCTGCATTTCTCTGGATCTTTGAGCTGCTGGACTGTGAAGCGTTTTGTCTAGGCTGAGAAAATCTTGACAAGACTTGAGAGTTGAATCTGCTCCCCAGTGTGTTTGACTTAATGTAATGATGCGTCACCTTCCTTAAAAAGCCACATCCAGTATGTGGCCCTCTGTATGGAGAAGGTAATCTGCTTCTCTTAGTATGAGGTCAGTTTAAGACATCCGTCTGGTCCTGAATTTGTATTTCAATGATGATCTCCCAAACAGCACACTCAAGAGCAGATAGACTGGATCTATTAGTTTTCCAAAACATATTGGCCCTCATTTATCAAGCCGTCGTAGAAAGCATCGTTGATATGAGCGGAGAACTCGTCGTACGCAGAGGCTCAAGTGAGATTTACAGAACATGCGTACCACACCAATCCCATCGTAAGACCGAGCGGCTGTTGATAAATCCGGCAGCTGAAATCCATCGTAATGATCCTAACCACGCCTTCTACAAAGGGCTGCGCCTCTAGAATTTCCGACATGAAAAACGAAAGGCGGCAAAGAAACGCTGTCAACGCTGGTCCCAGCTGTCAACAAATCCAGGTTTGGATTTGAGTGCCTTGGAGGAGAGGGTGGCTGGCCTGATCTGATCTGATCAGATCTGCCATCGTTTCGCCATTACCGCGCCGCTAGAATCACCTCTTAAATAGACGGTTGAATAATGAGCCATCACTCTTCCAATTACGGAGTTGTACTTGTTTAATTTTTTTATTTATTTAATTTGCGTTTATGTTTATATTTATGTTGAAGTCAAATAAAACATGGGCCTTCTTTGAAGTGATAAGTCTGTAATTTTAACCTAGGGATTTGTTGCGACTCATGAGGCACGCACTAGTGACGGTGCTGTTTATGTATGCTATTGCAGTCACCGCAAGTCAAAATGGAAAAGTGCGTACACTGCTTCAGAACTGTCGTGGTGATTTCATCTTTCCTGCGCTCACGATGGATTTGATAAATGCCAACCTTTGCGCAGAAAAGAACGTACGCACGACCTACGCATGTTTTTCGTCTTATGCAAGTTTGATAAATGAGGGCCATTCTGTTGAAGCGGCAGCTTTATTAGTAATTAATGGTAAATATTTGAGATTTTCTGAGGTATATAGCAGCTCTGTCACCCACTCACCCAAATTCAGCAGTAATGCCAAACAGGCTATGTGCAGCAAGTCGACTGGTTTATTTAACAAAAATGTTTCTCAGTAAAATCTGTGACAGTAAAATCTTTGTCTCTTGGCATTTCTTTGCCCGTTACACTGAAAGTATTTATGTCCTAAACTGCCTCCAGATTGTTATATTCTTCAAAGGTGTTTTACACAAGACTGTGTATGTCAGCTGAAGACTGAAGTTGTACGGTATCTAGCATGAGGCATTTTCCACTTTGTCTAGTTCAGATGCTAATTGTGCCCTTTTCCTCTTTTGGCCTCCAAAAGATTTTGTTCAATTTTGTTTTTCAGAAAACCAATGACACTTTTGAAATGTGTTTTTGGGGCTGTCTTTGAACGCAGATTCACAGAGTTTACTCCAGTGGTTAGAGCAAAACAATAGCTGGCGTCCCGTGGTCCCTCAGTTCTCTGTGAATCTTCAACAGGTTAATGCTGGATTCCCAAACCTGCAGCAAAACTTTTTCTTGCTCACACCTCCCCATGTCTTTATATTTCTTATACTATAAGTTTTTCAAAAGCATATTTTAGTTGTGAAAACTACTGTGAGTAAGTTTTCCATAGTTGTTATGTTAAGATTATTGTAAAATTGCCAATGCAGATATTCATACCCCCATGTAGCCTGGCTGACGCGTCCACATCTCGATGAGATGGTGGTCTGGGAACTAGGTGTGCATTTTCTCGTATTTGAGGCGTGGTTTACGAATGCCTAGAGCCGTTTATTGGGCGCTACGAATGTCTATCAAATGGCGTCTGGTTCTTCCCATGCTGCTTTGGGCGTGATTCATAGCCAATTGTATCACTTATACTAGATGACGTATGTAGAGCGACAGAAATTCGTTGAGGAAGAAGAAGAAAAAAAGTAAAATAAAAGTAAACTTGCGCTCTAAGCTACTTAAAAAACTTTCTAAGGCTGCATCGAACGGTAACGTTGTGTCCGCTGCCATGTTGGATCAACACTCTACAAGCTTCGGTGTCGCGCATAGACGTCGTCATCGTCTTGCTGCCCCCCCCCCGTTCTGTGATTGGTTCCCAAACTCTGGCAAAAATAAGGGCGGTGGTTTCCAGGCTGACTTTGCAGTGAGAATGAAATCGCACGCAAAGCAGCATGGGAATTCCCAGGCTAACCCCCATTCCCATTATTGAGAAATGTCTATCCTGTGGAACGCCAAGACAATTTGACTTCATTTTTTTTTGCTGATTTTCCATTGCCTTCCCAGGAACTTTTGATACCTTTTCACAAATAATTACCTGGAAAGACAGTCTCACAACCATTAAACTTGTGACCAAAACATCTCACAAGTTGGTCAGGCATGTAAACAACTGTCATGTGATCATGACCAAAATGACCAAGACGATGGGCAGGTGGGTCAGTGACACAGATGTGATTTTGATGACTCCCAAAATGTGAATGCTGAAGAGAATGGGGAGAAATTTTTTAAAAAAACTAAGAAAATAATTCAAGTTGTCTTCTCTCCATAATCACTATGCTCTGGATGACTGATACTCTACACCAGCATGATGTGCAAATATGTCTGGGAATTTGTTGTTTCTAACAGCTTGTTGCTTTCAGGTTTTTAATTTGACCTGACTTAAATCTCGGCCTTCTTCCTTTGACTGAACGTTCAGGTCCTGCTTTTGTGGGTGTTGTCAGGAAAGACTGGTCCTCTGGCAATAGCATTGCCCTCTCCTGGTCAGAAGTGGAACAGCTTCCTTCAGACATAGTGGATTATGAAGTCAAATACTATGAGAAGGTACAGTAATAATTCCTGAAAAGAATGTTAACTTTGCTCACAGAGTGATGTGTGTTGTTGGCAGTCAAACACCCAAATATAAGTCTAGAACTCTAGATCATCCATTTTTTACTGTCTTTGCTTTGTTTAGCATAGGATCTGGTAGTTATTAGGATAAAAATGATCTGTTGTGGCTAAATGTGCTTTTGTTAATCTGTTCTGGAAATGTGTTTGCGCTTCCAGGAGCAAGAGCAGCTGAGTTACTCATCAACACGGACCAAAAGTCCCAGTGTGGTGGTAACAGGCCTCAGACCCTCCACTGTTTATGTCTTCCATGTGCGCGCTCGCACTCCTGCTGGCTACACAGCTTACAGCCCCAACTTTGACTTTGCAACTGCAGCTGAGGGTATGATTGTGCATGTGGGTGTTTGTGTTTATCTTGCCACCTATATTCAATCACTTGGATTTGTCACAAAATCCCTTTAGATATGCACAATTGGTCTCAAACCCAGTGAAATCATTTTTGTTCAACTACACTATAAACTGCCTGCAGAAATGTGGTCTTTCTTTGCCACGGCTCAGTGTAAGTTACTGTTTTTTCAGTAAGTCCATCTATTTACCCATGGAATGCAACCTACACGTAACTGCCTTGTACACCCAATGAAATCATTTTTGCTCTTGGGTTTTGATTGTTTTATTATTTATTTCTATTCTTCCCAGCTGGTGAAGAAGCTCAAGATCGGCAGCCACATCTATACAAATGTTTTATTCTTGACCTTTGTCGCAGGATTAGTTCCCAGGATTTACATAGATATAAAAAAAAAAAAAAACACCATGGTTATGTCTTTCTAGTTTCACACACACACACTGCAGCCTGTCTTTAACACTTTGTGTCGTGCACTTCAATTCTAACACCCTTAACTGATGAGTCTTTTCACATTGTTCATAAAGCTCACACAAACCTGGGCGGGCTTGGACACATATATCCCAAATTGTAATCCCCTACACAGTAGAAGAGTCACTGTGCTTTGAGAATGTATCATTTCTACGTCAAATTAAGAATTTGAAAAGTGCTACTTCGGGGCTTTCATTTCTAGTCATGGTAAATAAATAATGATTGCATTACATTTAATGAATTAGGCCCAAGGTCTAAACCACAATTAAAAAGTTATACAGTTTCTATTTTTTGGATTGATGTCTATATTTATTCAATGGTCTTGTTACTGTCTGTTTTGTAAATGGATGTGTACAGAACTGTGCAAAAGTTGTTTTTGGAGCCAGACTTTCTTATACATTTTTAAAGTGGTCTTCAGCTAACGTTTTCCAGGCTTTCTGAAGTTCTTTCAGTGCTTTTCTTTGGACATTGGCATCTCTTTTCACTAATTTTCTGTCCAGTCCACGTACCTAGATATTTTAAGTGTTTTTATGTTTGTAAGGCCTCTTAACACTTATCTATGAATCGTTCAAGCATAAAAAAGGCACTTAACTCAATGATTAACCAGCTTTCTTTCTGAAGAGGCTTTAGACTATGTTAAAGAATAAAAGGGCTCATACTAAACACAAGGGTTTTAAGTTCATTAGAACTGTAAAAAAGCTATTTCCTGTTTCCCTGGCAATATACAGAAAATTAAGGGGCTTAAGACTTTTTCACAGTGCTGCATATGTTCAAGTATGTGTGGCTGGGTTTTAGCTGCAACTTCTGTCTTTGCTAGAACACTATTGTAAAAGATATTTCATTATTATACAAATGGATTTTTTATGTCAATCTGCATCTTACTAATGCTGCCAGATTTCTTTCCAATTCATCTGGATTCAACAGAACACAAACAGATTGAATACAGCAATTTTCAAAATTGTCTTTATTACACTTAAAGTGCACATGGTTTAGCAAGACTAAAACCCAATAATGCTTGTTAAAAATGCAAAATGAGAAGCTCCTTCTGTTGCATTCTCTATTGCTCTAAATATGGAGAAAGTTTTAGGTTTGTGACACTAACTACAAATATTTCATTTTCAAACATTGTAAACTGCAGCAGCAGCAGCTGCATGCCATCAAACAGCCACTTCTCACATTTTGAACCCCATGGTAATGGAAACATGTACTGATGTATCTCACTTCTTTCCTCTCACGTTCCTCAGATCCAGATATTGCTGATCAGGGTCAGGTTCTGGTGGTTGTCACGGCGTCAGTAGGTGGCTTCTCTCTTTTGGTGATCCTTACCCTCTTCCTTCTTATCACTGGACGGTAGGACATTTGCTTTTCTTTCTTATCACCACCAGACCACACACACCTGCACACACAAACACCGTTCCATCTCATAATCTTTGGAGTTAGTCTACAACCAGAAGTCTGTTAATGGACTCTTTTTTTCTTTTTTTCTTTTTTTTTTGCCACCAAGCAGACACTCTTATTTTCCAAATGACTGGACCAATTTTCTGCCTAATTACTCAGCATGTAATTCATGTACCAGCAGTTTGCTCCATTCCATTAACCTCCAAAAGGTTGGCACAGACTCTTGTCTTCAACCCCCTCTGGTTCAGGGGGTTTTATTATTACTGGGACATTTTAATAAACAATGAAAAATTGCCAGAAAGTCCAGATAGTTTGTCTCGATTTGCACCTAATTGTGACACAAGCTGAAATGATAATCTTTGATCACACAATTTAAAAATAAAATTAGCTGAAAATAACTTAGAAGTGGGAGCCATCCATCTAATTTTACAGGAGTAGACTTGACTATTTATATTCAATTTGTATGAAATAACTACTACATGCCAATTTAAAATAAGTGGATGAGTGCTTGGATTAGTTATTTCACATCAGACCCCTGAGTCACTCCTGCAGCCTCAATAATCTTTTTGTCCATAATATCAGATATGTTATTAAACATGGGAGCTTATCAATGACCGATGACTTACTGCTGAGTGCGGATAGATGATACTGCTCCTTTTTCCTATTGTTAAAACCTCCTTTGTTGCTGTCTATCATAACATCTGTATGTGATGATGATGTCACAAACGGATCCCACTGAATCTTCACTTTGATTCAGTCTCTCATCCTGAGCATGCACTGGGCAGCAGGTGACAGTGGAATGGAAAAACTCTTTTAACAGAGAGACCTTCAGCAGAACCTGACTGAAGACTCAGGATGAGCGGTAATCTGCCTCGACCGGCTGGGGGTCGAAAGGAAAGAACAGATGCGCAAGCAAACACAGCAACATTAGGCCAGGGATATCTGTCGTGTGAAAGAAGAAGGAAAAAGAAACACAAATTAATGAAAACAATGATGGCATAATGTGTGAAGAGAGGTGCTCTGTGCATCTTGAGAGGTTCTCCGGCAGCCTATAGCAGCATAATTAAAGGGGTAGATCAACCAAGCCAGCCCTAACTATAAGCTTTATCAAAAAGGAAACCTATTCCTAAAAGTAGAGAGGGCTTCTGGCTTTGGAGCCCAAAGTAGCAGCTGGTTTCAAAAGAGAGGAGTCTGATAAACTGAGGTTCTGCCTCCCATTCTACTTTCAGAAACTCTAGAGACCACAAGTAAACCTGCAGTCTGAAAGCAAAGTGCTCTGCTTAGAAAATGACAAACTATGAGAGTGCTAAAATACAGTGGAGCATGGAGAAAATTCAATTATTTTCTGGATTTTTTTTCATTTAATTTCTGGAGCCAATGAAGAGTAGCTAAAATTGGAGAAATATGATCTCTCATTCTAGTTCTTATTACCCACTGCTGCATTTTGGATCAGCTGGAGGCTTTTTCAGCTCAATAATAAAAAATTACAGTGGTCCAATCTTGTTGTAAAAATTGCATGCCCTAGTTTTCTGCATCACTCTGAGACAGGATGTTCCTAGTTTTGGCTATTTTACAGAGGTGAAAGAAGGCGGTCTTAAAAACTTTTATTTTTTATTTTTTTATATATATATATGGTGAGTCGTGGTATACATCCTGGAGAAAAATAGCTCCAAGGTTTCTCATAGTACTGCAAGCCATGATAATACAATCCAGAGGAAGTATATGGCAAGGTAGTGTTTTCTAGAGGCGCAATCTTAGTCTGTCAGGATTTTGAAGAATTTCAGAAGCAGAAAAAAACACAGTACAGTACAAACAGTACCATGCTCTCCTTTGAACCAGGTTTGATGAAGTATTTTAATATTATTGACTTATAAACTCTTTGATTGAAAATATATAAACTTGAAACATCTTCGCACATTTTTTACCATGACTTTTCTTAAAAGAGAAACCTTGGATATTTTTTAGTAGCAGATACAAATTGCTCCTTTAGCTGAATAGCTGTGCCTGATTGTTACGTTTGTCCCTACTGTGGCTTTGTCACTGTGAATACAAAAAACTTTTTGGAAATTGAAGAAATTAAAAAGAACTCTGTTAAGTGAAGAAGTGAAATTGTGCCGAAAGGAATGAAGACTAATGGTGTGCATTCACTGACACATTCAAGTGGTACAATGTGAGGGGGGACAGATTTAATTAAAATAGTTTTAGGGTGTTTCTGTTGTCAAAGCAAATGTTCACTTTCTCACCTTTTGTCACATAAGTCTGTACATTTTTTTCTGTTGAATATGTCAGTAAAATAACTCAGTACAAAATACTGAGAGGATCATTAGCAGAGTAAAAAGTCAGAGGTGTAAAGGGCAGTTTTATGTGATGAAGAGCATGATTCTGAGACTTTTGATTGTCTGCTTCACTTAAACAGGTGTCAGGGATACATTAAAGCCAGGATGAAGTCGGAGGAGAAGAGGACTCGCTTCCACAGTGGGCATGGTACTTTACATGAGGTTTTTACTCTGTATGTGTGTGTTCTGTACTGATGTTGTTTCTGGAGTTTGTACAGGTTTTCAAACATGTAGACAATGTGAAGTGTTGCACAGTGGTGTGGTGGTTAGCACCGTCGCCTCACAGCAAGAGGCTGGTTCGAATCTCAGCTGGGGCCTTTCTGTTTGGAGTTTGTATGTTCTCCCCGTGTATGCCTGGGTTCTCTCCAGGCACTCCGGCTTCCTCCCACCATCCATAAACATACATTAGGTTAATTGGTGTCTCTGAATCGAGTGTGAGCGTGGATGGTTGTTTCTCATTTGTCTCTGTTCGGCCCTGTGATGGACCGCCGACCTGTACAGGGTGTATCCCGCCTCTCGCCCAATGACAGCTGAGATACGCTCCAGCAAATACAAATAGGTTCATTTCATTGAGTTGTCAATCAGTGTTAAAATTTGCCAAATTGCAAATAAGATTTTCCAGAATCTTTAAATTGGTTAAGAAATTATATACATTTTTTATGTATTTAATTTTTTATTTTTTGCAAATATGTTGAATATTTTGTTATCTTCTGTAAAAATTAACCAAGGGATGATTTTAGAGGTTGTTTTTTTAGTATGTGCGTCTAAAAATTATCCTGAAGGTTAGTTTGCCCAGCAGAGTCTCAGCAAACAAAAGCCAGCTTTAGTGTCAGCAGAATATTTGCGAAGTGGTGCATTAACAACCCCAGTTATCCTAAATTCAACACAATGTGTTGTCAACTTTACTGCATATTCTCTACTTATATAGAATATGCACACTGTTCCAGTTCCCAGAGCACTGTCAGGGCTCACTTTGTCAGAGCTGAATTTCCTTACATCTTGCTTTTTTCTTTTTCTTTTTCTAGACATGTCTTAAAATTAAATAAACTCAAAAGATACTCCTTAACTGGCTGAAACAGAAAAAAAACTGGTATTTTGCTTATTGAAGCTTCACATGGATTTGTTTGAAGGATTGTGGCTTGTAATGTCTGCAATGTTAGATGAGTAGAAAAAGATCAAACAGAGGGAACTGAGATACCAAGCACAAAGTGAGGTTTAAAATACCATATGCCTTATATCAGCCGAGGTATGCCTGCCCTAAGTTTTATTAACTTACAGTACATTTTCATGCATGTAACAGAAAACACAATCCAATTAAGAAACAAAGTCTCTTCTCAGACAAAGATCCGAATCAGGCAAGAAATGCTTTTTTTTTTTTTTTAAATACTGCTTGATGATGATTTCTACAAAGTCAGACAGTGTGACTGTGTCAAAAATAAAAATAACTTTTTTGCCCTATTGACTCACTTTAAAGTGCTTTTAGAGGCTTTTAGGTGCACTGAGAGCATTCTCTTGCTATTTCGAGTTATAGTGACTTATATCAGCTTGAACGCATTTCTATCCTAAATCTTCTTTTCAGCATTCAAACGCTGACAGCTACATGCCCATAATTGGATTTTCACAAAATTAGATCCTCGGGTTAAAAAATTACAATATTGCCCGAACTGATGTGCTTCAATTGCAGATAAAACAGAGTTATTGATTTCCCCAAGGGGAGGACATATCCTTCATAAGGAACAATGTGGCGTTCTGTTTTTTTCTGCAACAATTTGGGCAGAGCCCTTGCATCTTCAATCTGACGCCTGCAGGGGTGTAAGTGGGGCTCCTGAGACAGCTGTTCTACCAAGTGTGGGGCTGATTAAGGGATTTTTGAAGAAGAACATGCCGGATTGTTAAGAAAATTATTATAACATGCTGACATAGCAATACGTCCACACAGCCCTGCTGTGTTGTTGTGGAAGAAAGATTACACAATTTCTGTCTGCATCCCCAAAAAGTTTGTGTGTGTGTGTGTGTACTTGTTTATGTGTGTCCTGTTTCTTTTCTCCCAGTGGATGGAGGGTTGGACAGAGTCTTTCTATTTTGGTTTTATTCATATGGGGTCCCTCAATGTCAACTCAAGGGCTTTATTATGGGGGCTCTCTTCTTGGATTTTTATTTTTTATTTTTTTCTTATTTTCTTTTTGAGGAAGGAACACACTTAATGAGAGTGCTTCGGATCATCCTCTGATTATCATGAAAGATTTGGGTTTTCACATGTTACTTTGAAACACTGTTTGCCCTTTAACTTAGCCTTTGGAGAGACACGCGGGCTACCACAAGACTCTGGTCAATATCATTAGACACAGTAACGCAAAATGAGTTAACGTACACTGTTTCAGACAATGTCATTTAGTTAAGATTTTGTTTTTGAAGTTAGGATTTTGACTTTTTGAATGAAATTTGAATTTTTCTTACAGAGATATTTTCTATACCACAATAAAAATGGTATGATATGAAAGGAATTCAATTCATTCATTGGCAAACAAATGATTGAATATCCTGAATTCGGCATTTCTCCCGCAGTGAGTTAGAAAGGTTGAAGCTCTTGGTTTCAACTAAGGTGAAACCTTATGGATGGAATCTTTTCTTGTTTTTTAAAATCCTGGTAGATCATCAATTTTCAGATTTTAGGTTCATTTTCTGTTTCTTCTTCCAGTAAAGAGTAAAGACAATATCTGAAATACACATTTTGTTATATCTTATCTGCACACTGTCAATTGCCTTATTATGTAAATCACCTAAGAAAACAAAATCCTATCAGGACTGTCATTCATTTACTTCTTTTAATGGAATATTCAGATAAAATTTGAAATTTTTGAAATATCAGATTGTGCCCTGAATGGGCCATTTACCTTCAGTATCATTGTGTGTGGGCCTGGAGCCTATCTCAGCGGTCATTGGGCAAGAGGCGGGGTACACCCTGAACAGGTCGCCAGTCCATCACAGGGCATTGTGTTATACGTGTAAAATTATTTTTCATAACATTTTAACATGGAAAATGTTAAAATGTTAACAAAAAATGTTCACATTTTCTCTAAAAAAATAAATGTGGCCTTTAAACTACACAGATACCCACAATCTTGTCACAAAGTAGGAGTTTAGAGCATATATTAGTTTAAATTTGTATTACTTTTTGAGTTGTAGATTCTTGATTTGACCAAAGATCCCTTCTTACTTTTCACAAGATGTCTTGGTCCATTTTGGATTCCTGTATTTGACAGAAATCCACATAGAAATGTATCAGACTGCTCAAAATCCTGCACACAAGAACTTATCTGTCCCTCTAACCATACTAATTGTTAATTAACATTTCAAAGAGGTTTTTTACTTTAACACCTAAACTTACGCAATAATTTAGACCAAAATCTTTAATCTGGGACACGATGAGTGTTCCAACACACAAAAGTGGAAATATCATGAACAAAATTAAAGCAAAAGAATTTAATTGGCACAAACTGTACCTGGATAATATGAACACAGTATAGTTGTTGTTGTTGAAATAGTTGTTATTCTAGTCTTTTCTTGTTTGTTCTTTGCTGTTGTGAGCTGGGTAAACATCAATTAGACAGGGGGTGCCAGCAGACTCAACGAACCGGTGGAAAAGGCTTCTTTTTCAATAGATGAGCTTAAACACCCCGGAGACTAAGGTGGAATGTAGACACCTTACTGGAATCCATCTCAGACAAAATTTTCAACCTCCTACAGTGTGAACTGACACAGCAATAAAGTACACTTAGTCCCCAGCTCATCTGCTGGAGGAATACCACGGGCTGGTTCTAGTTATCATTTTTGCCAGTCATCATGCACAGTACTCATTGCTGCATCGTCCCCAGCCTCAGCCAAACAGGAGGATGCTGAAAGTCTTACTGCCTGCAATATGTTTTTATGCCGCTTTGGGACATTTTTTTTTTTTTTACCTCCTTCTTTTTTTCTTTTCTTCACATTTTTCCATCTGTTGACAAATAGCAGAGAGAATTTACAACATAATAGAAGCAAATGCTCCGGCAGTTATGGACACAGACAGTTGAGTCAATAACCAGCTTCTCTGAAACAGTCTCAACAAAAAAAAATTATTATATCCATCAGGACAGCTGAATATTCTGTGTAGCTACAGTGTTGAAATAACATCTTTATGGAGGCAAATGTTTGTTTTTGAAATCACAGAAACACACAAAGGACTGAAGTGGGATATAGAATACTTTATGCATTAAGAGCAAAGCATATGACCTTTTTTCTCACAAGTCAGAAGTTAAATTTGGAAAAGGGTTAAGATGTCTGTCAGGTTCAAATACCTACAAATTCATAAAGAAGAGAGAGAGAGACGTTTAGGATTTTTAACTCATGAGGAGAGCGTTAAAGAGACCCTTCATTACAATCTCCAAACCCGCTCTGGAGCATCTCTACATGCCTCCTCAATTTCATTAGGAAAATGGGTGTATACAAAAAGCAAACAAAGGAAGGGTATCTAGTTTCAACCTGGACCAGGCCACATTCCTAACAGTAAAATTTACGACCTTAACACAAATGAGCAAGGCCCACTTCAACTCAAGACTCTTAATCAATAACAAAAACAGAGTATATATGGGATAACTAACACAACATGCATTTACAACTCAACAATGTCTCATACAGTTACGTTCTAAATTCAATTTGTATGGAAAAGTACGCCTAGTCCAGCTCCTTAGACCGTTCAATTAAGGAGGTAAAGTCAAATCAGCATTTTAAAATCTGAAAGTTTGAAAAAGGAATAAAGTAGTTCATATAGTACAACACGTTTTTTTTTTTTTAAAGAACCGAAATGAAATACTATTCAAAAACTAAAAACTACAGATGAATAATCCGTGTTGAACTGTCACACTTTCATGGATGTGTATTTTCATATGTAGAGAGATACATGGAACAAAAAATGTATCACCAATGTAAAGAGCCAGTCATGTGTCTATATTAAGGAGTGAGATGGTCTGGGAAATAAGGCTCTGCCTCTCAGTTTTGGTCATCAGTATAAATATAATTTTATTAAACATTTTAATGACTCTGGTACTGCCACACCAGGTTGTAGATGTGAAGCAGCGAGGGGAGCACTGTCCTTAGATACACTCCACCAAACATGGCTCTGTGGTCCTGCACTGAACAGTTACTGAACCACACAGACAGTCAGAACACTCTCCATGGACCCTGAGTAGAGAGTTTTTATGATTTCAGGGGAGTCCTTGTATTGCCTTATCTGGTAACACATGAAAGAGCAGCTCACTCTAAGACCAAGTTAACTCTTAACACTCACAAATCTTTAACACTCTGATTCTACTGATCCCATTCTCCAGTACACTGAACTATGCTATTACAGAATGTGCCTGCTTTCTCTGTCAAAGAAATCAGTTTTGATCAACATTTCTGGATGAGGTCAATACATAATTTGAAATACCTTTTTGCACATTAGCTAAATGTAATGTGGTTAACAGTGTGAATATACCATGTCTGCTGATCTAATACCGTTCTGAAAATATGTAAACATCTGTAAAACTTCCAAAAAGATATGTGAAAATCTATTAATTTTGTATTTGAGTTGAGTTGCGCAGAGATGGCAATCCAGTTGTCACAGTTTAACGTTATACTTCAACACGTAATGCAGAACATCAAGCTATATGTCTCTTGTCTTCCAGTCCCATTCTCTGGAATAAAGACTTATGTGGATCCAGACACCTATGAAGACCCCACTCAGGCTGTGGAGGAATTTGCTAAAGAGATAGACCCCTCATATATATGCATCGACAGGGTGATTGGTGCCGGTAAATGCATTACTAACACTAATCGATCACTTTTCACTTTATAGGCTACTTTGTGCATGCTATTATTCAATATTATCAGCTAAACTGATATTGAAACTGTCCCAGAGATGGTTGTCTGGCATTTGTGATAAAGAAGTAATCTCACTTTATGTTTAGAATAGCCTTACAACGAAATGCTGAACTCCATTTAGAACCTAATTTTAGATTTTTATTGCCACTCCGAGCAGCTGATTTAAGATAGATTTATGATATTATAGCTAAAAGAATCAAAGCTTGAATTGCCAACAATAAACAACAGTGTTTGATGGTTCATTAAGCTGAACAGATAGTCTCTGCTTTAAAGCCTTGTGCTTATGGAGGCGCCCCTGTTTAATTGCTGTCTAACACAAAGTCTCCATCTAGTGGTTGCAGCATGTAATTATCTGTTTTCAACATGACAAAGTAAGAGCAGCACTCTGTAAGGTAATTACATCGCTCTTATGATTCAAGTCTCTGTTTTAACTTGCAAAGTGTCTCAGATGGAGTTTTATTTTCACCTGATCATGTGATCGGAATCTTTATGTTGCTTTTAGAGCTTTTATTTTTATTTTTATCTGCAGCAGTGATGAAAAAAAAAAAAGAATACATATTGTTGAAAACATTCCAGTAGACTTAAAGCATGCAGATAGATTGACTATGTATGATGTGTTATTACAGGTGAATTTGGAGAAGTGTGTAGTGGTTGCTTGCGTATACCCGGTAGGAAGGACGTCGCCGTGGCAATAAAGACACTTAAAGGTGGCTTCATGGAACAACAGAGACGCGAGTTTTTGCGTGAGGCCTCAATCATAGGACAGTTCAACAACTCCAACATCATCAGGCTGGAGGGAGTAGTCACCAGGAGTAAGAGCTTTACATTTCTCTCTGTTTACATGTGCAAGTGTTTCTCTACAATTTTTCTGCTCGTTCGTCTCTGCCTGTGGTGGCTTTAAGGGTGCAAAGCACAACAGCATAGGACAAAAAAAAAACAATAAAACCAGAAAACCAGAAAACACACCATATGTATGTATTTTTTTTAAATCAGCACACACGGGATCTTAGAAAACATTTTAGCAGGCAAGAGAATATTTCACTACACAGAAGAAAACCGAAGAAAAAAAATAGACATCACGATAAAACACAAAACCAAAAACATTTTACAAAACACCACAACAAAATGAAGAAGACAGGAACATTTGAAAGAAACAAAAGATAGAGAAGTGTTTTGTTTTGTATTTGGGTTAGTCATTAATTCATAATTAGTTAAGAAAATCAGAATATACTCATTTTTCTGACACATTATTTTCCTGATTATAAGTTTTGTTGTGCTTTGTGAAATGTTGTGTTTTTGGTCTCATTATTTTCTGCAATATCTTTTTTTCTGCTTTGTTGGACTACTTCTGTTTCGTGAATGTGTTTTCAATCTTGATTTGTGAAATTTGCTTAGGCCTTGGTTTTAATGTTTTCTTTTTTCCCTCATTTTTGTGTTGTGCACCTCAGGGCCACCATACCTTTTTTTTCTGTCATTCAAATCATGTCTTTTACTGTTTCCTCAGGTAGACCGGTAATGATTGTAGTGGAGTACATGGAAAATGGAGCCCTGGACACTTTCCTTCGGGTGAGAACGGATCTTTACACATGCGCACTGTTTTCCATTAAAACTACTGTCTATTCCCATCGTCTTTGTCCTCTTCAGACACGCGATGGTCAGTTCACAGTGCTCCAGCTGGTAGGCATGCTGCGTGGCATTGCAGTCGGGATGACCTACCTTTCAGACATGGGTTACATTCACAGAGACCTGGCCGCTCGTAACATCTTAGTGGATGAAAACTTAGTATGTAAGGTGTCTGATTTCAACATGTCCCGTGTCCTTGAGGATGACTCTGAGGCGACCTACACAGCTACAGTGAGTGTGGATCTGGCAGAATTTTATGGTCAAACAATGTGTGAACATCACAAGCTTATTCCATGTTGCTGCTTTGTGTCAGGGGGGGAAAATACCAATCCGCTGGACGGCACCAGAGGCTATTGCTTATGGAAAGTTTTCCTCAGCTAGTGATATCTGGAGCTATGGTATTGTCATGTGGGAAGTGATGTCATTTGGAGAGAGGCCTTACTGGGAAATGTCCAATCAAGATGTAAGCTGCAGATCACATTAGACACCATAAAAACTGAACACTTCACGCCATTCCTTTTTCTTTTTTTTTCTTGTCTGTTCTGAGAAGAATAACTGTAAAGCTTGATTTAAACTTTTATGGTTTAAAATTCAACATTATCTTTGCTGATGTTCATCTCAGGTCATTTTATCAATTGAAGAAGGATACCGCCTCCCAGCACCCATTGGCTGTCCTGTGACCCTGCACCAGTTGATGTTGCACTGCTGGCAGAAGGAGTCTGGCCAGCGCCCACACTTCAACGATGTGCTCTCTTTCCTGGACAAACTCATGATCAATCCCAGTAGTCTGCTGAGTTTGGTCAATGATGCCCTGAGGTAAGTGACATGTAGCTTTTGTACAAGTTGGTTTGAACCATACACCTCACACAATAAACTGAGACCAAATATTTTAAAAGCAGATTGAGGTATGTTTTAGAAATACTTATCACCATCAAAAAAATCCACTAATATTTACAAATGAGCCCAACAATATGCCATCATGCCTTTCTGTTCCAGTCAACATTTTGTTTGTCCTCAGTTTCCCTGACTCCCCCGAGGAAATGCCGGACTACCCTCTTTTCATCTCTATCGGCGACTGGCTTGATTCCATTAAAATGAGCCAGTATAAGAACAACTTCCTTGCAGCGGGATACACAACATTGGATTCTATTTCAACCATGAGTATAGAGTGAGTGGAACCGAATCATGCAGAGTGCTGCCACGGTATCTAAAAGCACACTAAGAGGAAAATTAGTGGCATCAAAGGAAAAGAGAATAAAATTGATTCCTATACTGTAAGTTTTGTCCACAAAAAAGATGTTTTACATCTCTTCTGTTTCTTTGTGATTTGATCATTTGGTGCTCTCCTTGTTTAATTTATCATCAATAAGAAAATATGTACCAGTAATTTACTGAATTTCTGCAACCCCATAACCAACAAAAACATTGCGAAAGCTGATATTTTTTTTAACTGTCAGCAACATCTTTTTAAAACGTTGGGACAGGGGCACTTGTGTTGCATCACCCATCTTAACAACAAAAACCAACTGCTGTAGTTTTGTAAGTGAAATATTTTTCCGTTCATGCCTCCTTATTGTTTCAGTTGCTCATACATTTTGGGATCTCCTTTGTTGTATTTTTTATTTCACAATGCAGCAAATGTTTCAAAGTATGACAGGTCAGGACTGGAGGCAGGTTAGTTAAACACCCAGACCTTTTAAATCTAAACCCATGCTGTTGCAAAATGTGCAGAACGTTGCATTGTATTATGCTGTCTTTCCTAGAATTTTTTTTTGCCTGGATTGCAATATATGTTGCACCAAAACCTCTAAAATCCTCAAATGATCTTTTGAATTGTGTGCTGATAAAAAGTTGGACAAACCATCTCCTCTTTAGCCTGGAGGATGTAGCGTCCAAATTATTACAAAAGAGTTTCAAAGTTTTATTGATCAAGTGATTGACTAATGTTTCTTGTGCTAATCTCAATCAAAATGGAGAATTAAATCATTTCCACAAATGACTACTTTATGTCTATATTTTATATATTCTACAATGCAATTATTATTACAGTGTTGCGTTCCTCTTTATGTGCCGGTTTGTGGGTTTGTCTCACGTCCTCCTTCAAAACTCAGTGTCCTTTTCTCCTCTCCAGTGACATCAAACGCATTGGGGTCTGTTTGATTGGCCACCAGAGGAGAATCATAAGCAGCATACAGTCTCTTCGCCTGCAGCTTCACCACATCCATCAGAGTGGCTTTCAAGTGTGAGACCGGAGCACAAAATGAGACTGTGTTTCTTCACCAAGCTGGAGTTCCTTGGCATCGTCATTCAACTAATTGCACAAACACCAGACTGTTAGGTGTTGCTGGTACCACATGCTGCTCATTGGATAATGGTCCACTACTAGACTCCATGCCGTCTAGATAACATGCAATCATCGTATTATGGATCATCTCATGGACAGCCTCCACAACAGCCCACCTCTTTCAACATTGGCCAAATGCGGTCTCTTTATCTCAGCAAGTTCTTGCATTCACTTGAATTTAGGACTTGTTCTCTCTAGTGTCTATTCAATTGTTCACCAATACCTCTTCTCTTTCCAAGTGACAATCCAATGGTTTCTATTGACTTTGAATGGTCTCAAGTCTGTTACCTCATGACCAGGGGAGATAAGGGGAGGATATATCTTGTGGCGATGTATGGACAAAATGTGGTTTTATCATTTCCAGCTGGTTTATGAAACAAGTCGCAAAAAAATAAAGATTGACACAGAATGGTAAATACATGTTTTCTGAACTGGAGACCGCTGAATGTCAAAAGGTTTTATAGAAATGTATGTGCTCTCCACATGATAATGCAGTATGTCTTGTACAAAAAGTCTTGTGAAAGTTGTATGTTTTATTCAGTGCATTTGTTCCTTAATAAACAAGTCTATTTTAATACTTAGTTTTCTCTCAGACCTTAACCACCTCAGGTCTAAACACTGATTTGTCATCATAGCATGCCTTTCATTAGTTATGCACACCAATACAAAAACACAGAAACAACCACAGAGCTATCCATTGATGCCTGGGCTCCCTCAAAAACACATAACATCCTATTAATGGTCTCTTAAGAGACTGACAAGTCCACTGGCTGTGAGGAATTATCAGGTAAGTTTGCCAAATGCATGCTTGGTTTGAATTTTGTTTAGAATTTTTAAATCTATTTGAGCTCAAAGTGACAATCTTTTTTATATATTCATAAAAAATATTTTAAACATATCATTCATTAAATTATTTATTAATTTATTAACTTATTTTTTAAACAACAATTCGGCCTATAGCAAAACATTATCAAAGCCTCTTTTTTCTCCTTAAACATTTCAAACATCGTGAATTTTGGAAACGCATCTAGTCACCAGAAAAGTCAGAAATGTACACTTAAATAAATGTACAACATTACCCGCCAAATTATAGTAGAATGTAAGAGTGAAAGTATTCAAATTAAACTGACGTTATTTCCTCTATCTGCTTTTCGATCATAGACATAGAACAGTTCTGCGTTCTATGTCTATGTTTTCGATGGTAGCACAAGCGACTAACAACGGAACAACCAATCACAGCAGAGATGGCCGCTCGTTGCCTAACAACACAAGTACCAATCGCAGCTGACTGTCCTTACGTCTGATCCAATGTTTCAGCCCAAGCACTCTGAACAAACCTACCTACAAAACCACGCACAAGTGCCCCTTCAATAGCGTTCGCCCACCTTCTTCGGCGATCCAATGTAACACATGCTATATTACGTAGGTGGCAGTCTTGAGTTAAACACGGTGGTCTCCCAGCAACGCAGTGTAAATAACCAGGAGTTTTTATTTCGCTTGGGAGCATGAGAGAGTTACGGAGAAATGAATGAAACTTTGATTTAACACCGATTAATAAATTATCTGGATTAAGACAACGTTAATAGCACCATCGAAGCAAAATCCCAAAAGCACATTTCAGGTAAATTACTGGTCTACCTTACAATTTGCGATAGTATACTGCATGCTAGCGTTAGCAATATCATGGCCAGCTGGCGTGTTAGCATGAACTAACAGCAAGGGTACGTTTGGTTTAATTTGTTGGTAAAGATTATCATGTAAGCTGGCACTAAGTACCACAGAATACTTACTTTTCTTTAATACTGCCTGTATCAAGATTGAGCAATGGAATTGTGAGTAGCTAAATGTTAGCTAAGGCTTGCTAGCAATGATAACAACAAGAGATTAAATAGCTGTTAGCTAGTGTTAAATACGTTTGAATCTGTTAGGAGCTCAGTAACTACGTTAGCTTAAGCTAACGGTAAGTGAATGAAAGACGTCCAAACAGTGTTTTCTTATGATAGCTGCAGTGAGCCATTGTTGTGTAAGTTAGCGAACAGCGCTTATGTTTTTTTCTCTTACTGTTGTCATGATTCATTAGTTACTATAAATACGAATTTGTTCAATCGTGTCGAGTACACTGACTTTCGGTGGTCTAAACCTTAGTTGTTAATTGATGCAAGAGAAAATTAAATTGTCTCACACAAGAAAAAATAAAATAATTCACTGACATCTTTAGATGTATTAAAGCTAATTAAAACTTATTTTCACGGTATAGGGCTTCCTTTTATTCTTCCTTCATTTCAGTTCAGGAAGTTAGACTTTAAAACATTTTAAATAGACATACGATGTATTTACTTTTGACAGTAGAATCGTGAATTTGTTTAAATCTGATCTCTAAAGTTGTTCATCAACAGGTTATTGTTGGACATTTTTGACCCAGAAGACTCATTTGTCAATAGTTTTGTGCACTGCCCCCCTGAGAAATGCCCTGTCCATCCAAAGAAAACTGGCCAGAAAAAAGGCCACGATTTATTATCTCTATTTGTGTCTTGTATTGATAGAATAAATGCAGGTGGTGATTTTAAAAAAGCATATATCTGCAAAGTTTATAGCTTTATTTATTTTTTTGTTAACGTGTTTTCCCCCCCTCCGTAACCTTAACCCCTTGCTGCTGAAAAACAAGGCGATTTTCACATTTTCGGATGTTTTTGTTGTATATAATGATCTGAAATGTAGACTGATAAAAAACAGGAGTTGGCTGGATGTCTTGCCCCAAGTATCTACTTGAATTTAAACCCTCAATGGAGAATGTGGAGCATGTTAAACAAAAGCTAATGTAAGTGTTGTAATGGTGCGTTTGCATGAAGTTGTAGTAGTGGTTTTCCACCGATTTTTTTTTTTTTTTTTTTTTTTTTTTTTTTTTTTTTTAGGTATTGTTTTCTGCCCCCTCAGATGAGCTAACTGCCCACCCACACATGCCATTCTGGTCACACCTCTGCCGAGCATCCTTTCATAAAGGATGGACACTTATTCTCTGCAGGTGCAATTTTTAAAGCATTGTTAATTAATTTCCTTAAATGTCACATCACAGCTTAAAGTAAGTGTGGGGGGATATTTGTTGCAGCTTTTTCTTTGCGTTTTTCCAAAGTCTCTTTGAATTCATCCTTCCATCTTTTCAACCTCAGGATTTTTTCCATCAAGGAAAAATAAAAGTGACTAGGTATGATTTTGAATGCTCAGCTGTACCCAAGTGTTATATTCTTAATGCTTTTTCTTGAAGATCTGACACACATCGGATGGTTGCTGGCTAGCCAATGGGGCTGTTTGACAAGTTGGTTGGATGGTTGGGGTTAAAGAAGGAGGTGAATGTGCTGTGTCTTGGTCTGGACAACAGTGGAAAAACCACCATCATCAACAAACTCAAGCCTTCCAATGTAAGTCTTCCTGCTTATGACAATGTTAAGATCAGATTTATTGTCATGCATACACACGAAATTTGTCCTCCGCTTTTAACCCATCCAGGTTGGCACCTGTTGACACACACATGCTGCACATGCACAGGGCCACACACTCAGAGACAAATGCCAACCTGGAGCAGTGGACAGTCGTTCACAGCATCCAGGGAGCATGGGGGTACAGTACCTTGCTCAAGGGCACCTCCGCCGTGACAAGGAGGTGGACTGACAGCCCTCTAGCTGTCAGTTCCACCAATCTTTTTTTTTGAGTGGCGAGAGTGGGAATCAAACTGCCAACTTTCCAGTTATTGGACGACCGACTCTAACCACTGAGCCACGGCCTTTATACAAATGCATCTTTCATAATTAAAGCTGATTAGATGCATTTTTGTCACGCACATCTTACAGTATGTCCACATTGCTGCTTTTGCCATCCTGTAATTACGTTGTGACGTAACAAGAAAAGTTCCAAATATAGTATAGATACATGTTAAAGGAGAACTGCGGTATTTTCAACATTAAGCCTCTTTTCTGAGTCCTCTGCAATGTTTTAGAACCCCCCTCACCACTTTTTTGAATTTTACTGCTGTCTCCGGTATTTGCCTAATTTTGATTCATCTCAACCTGCTTCATATGCATGTCCAAAAAGGTCCGTAAAAGCACCATAAACGTCCGTTTTCAAAATCATCATCGAAAAGTTGCTTCTGTCGTGTTTTATTTGGCAGCTCGTTCATGCTCGAACTATTTTCTTACCGGTGGCAGAGTAATATCAACGAACATCCAGTACAAAATGTCAAATAAAACACGACAGAAGCAACTTTTCGCAACGAAATTTGATATGGATTACCAGTGCACACCAGTAACCACTCCGGTGAGTTGATTATTTTGAAAACGGACGTTTATGGTGCTTTTACGGACCTTTTTGGACATGCATATGACTTGCCATTCTGAAGCAGGTTGAGATGAATCAAAATTAGGCAAATACTGGAGACAGCAGTAAAATTCAAAAAAGGGGTGAGGGGGCTTCTAAAACATTGCAGACGACTCATAAAAGAGGCTTAAAGGGGAACTCCCATGCCCAGTAATATTGTTGTAATGTTTTAAATACTTGAACGCAGTTTTTCTAGAGAAGATAATTGTTTTGTATATGTGATTATCGTCCATCGACTCTTTTGGGCTTTCACATGCGCGAGCGTACAACTAACCGGTGAGTTACATGCTGTTTATAAAGTTGTTTTGTAACGTCCCCATGCCAGTAATGTGAGAACCATGCATATGGTTTTGATGGTAAGGCTTGTGACTTTATTGTCGGATGGTTTATAAAGTGGTGTGACGTTTCTGCAGTGTGCAAGTTGTTGTTTTACGTGGAAGGTTTAGCGCTTGCCCCTAGCCACCACGTATTAGCCTCGCATGACAGGCTGTGCGAACAGCGCGATCTCCACACAGGGAGCGCAGATTTGCACCTGTCTGTGTCCTACTATCAGTATTTGACAACCTCTAGCAATGGAAATGCGCTTCAAATGCCCCGGAGTTCCCCTTTAATGTTGAAAATACCGCAGTTCTCCTTTAATAAAGTGTGCTCCCTTTTCAATCTATTACTTTGATAAATATTGCATTTCTCCTCCAGGCCCAGGTACAAGATATCGTCCCAACAATTGGCTTCAGTATAGAGAAGTTCAAGACATCCAGGTAGCTGTTTATCATTACATAGTGAAATGTTAGACATTAGATTAGAATTGGAAGTCCAATCACAATGTAATGTAATGCCAACTTTAACATTTTCTTTTCCATTTAATATATGCTGCATATTCATGTGTCACGTGGCCAGTTTGATAGATTAAACATTTTCAATTGAAAAGAATTTGTATAATATTTGCTTTCTTTTCTTTTAGCCTTTCCTTCACCGTCTTTGACATGTCCGGCCAAGGCAGATACAGAAATCTTTGGGAACATTACTATAAGTGAGTTCACGGGGGTGGTGGTGGGGGTGGGTGATACAAAGACAACCTCTTCTTTCCCATAAGCTTTTCTCTCCGATTTATATTTACACTGTAACATGCATTTATGCATTTAATGCTTTTAATCTCTTCTCAGGGAAGGTCAAGCAATCATATTTGTCATCGATAGTGCAGACAAACTGAGGATGGTGGTGGCCAAAGAGGAATTGGACACATTACTAAATCATCCCGGTAAGCTCATGTTTCTCAGCCTCCTGTTTGGGTTTCTTGGGCTTTCGCAAGAATAGACTCCACAGTGCGCAGGGGTTTTACGTTTCTTAAAAGAGACTAATTGAATTATTTAAACAGAATAGTAGTTCTAATTTGGGAGTCTGACATGCTTCCCTCTGTCGCGCTGTAGATGTCAAACACAGGAGGATCCCCATCCTGTTCTTTGCAAACAAGATGGATGTAAGGGATGCCCTGTCTTCTGTCAAGGTCTCACAGCTGCTCTGCTTGGAGAACATCAAAGACAAACCCTGGCACATCTGGTATGAACTTGCTGACTATGTCTGTATGGCAGAACCATAGAATTAAGCATTTGTGAAGTTTTTATAGATTCTGCTGTGAAATAATGCAGTGTTGTGTGAGCATGCAGGCACAATGATATGTTCTCACTGTACATGGCTCAGCTTTAACCATCTTCGTCTTCTTTTGGCGGAACAACTGTTCAGTCTCAACAACTAGGACGTGTCGGTGAATATGTAGTTAAATGGACATTTGTCATGTAATGCTAAACTAAGTGTCACGTCTGGTTTAGCTGTTTAAAGAGACATTAAATTATCTCATGAAATTCACAAATTTTGCTGTCAGAATTTTACTCAAAATTTACTGGAATTATTTTAGCAAAACCAGCTGCCTGAAATGTGCCTGAGAGGGGATTTTGATTTTGTCTCCATATATTGTGGCCAGCACACTGTATGGTAGAACGCTGTTGATGTGCTGCCTTTTTTCAGTGCCACGGATGCTCTGAAAGGAGAGGGTTTACAGGAAGGAGTCGACTGGTTACAAGGTACGAGAGCTGATATGCATGAAAGTCACAGTGAGAGTGTTGTTTTGAGTTTTTATCTCACAGTGCAGTTTGGTTGACTTTTACATTGACTAACCTGTCAATACTGTCTGCTAATTGCATTTAAAAGTGGTTGTATATTTCCATTACTTACATATATTCAAGCCTAACACTGTATGCCACCTGCTGCATGTGTAAGCAGTTCAGCTTTGCAGAAATAATCTTTCAGATCTGTCTCACAACCTACAGTGAATTTCATGTGCTTTTTGTGTTTCTATAGTTGCTTGTTAAAAATAATGCTCTGATCTGTTATCATAAAGTCTCCCAGTGTAAATGTAGTTGATAAAACAGTTTTTTATCATCCTCATCAGTTTTTAACATCCTCTCAGCTCTATCTCAATCCTCCAGATGTCAGGATTGACATGGTCCTGAATATAATAGGACTGTGTCTTTGTCTTTTTCCAAATCTGTGTGATAAAGTACACGTGGCTTTGTTTCAACGTTCCACACCATCATTGTCTTTTCTCTTTTCTGTTATGCTTAACGCTGTCATTCAAATCCTTCCATAGATCAAATTATACAGTGAGTACTGATTGATTTGTAAGTGTTTTGTTATTTATTGTGTTACTTAGTAGCTTAGAAGTCTGAGACCGTACCTGTGTTTTTGAGACCGCAGCGGTAACCGGAGCCAACTTTGCAGTGTTTCTAAACTGGAAGCCCTCCTGTATGCAAAATTCCTCTAATGAATCATGTTGCCTCTCGCTGATGTCAAACTCATGGAAGAACACTTCCACCTGAGAATTATCTCCAAAACTGAATGTTCAAGTTTGAAGAATTAGAATCAGATCTGTGCCAATAAAATCAACAAAACATTCCTAAATATCAAACAAATGTAAGCTTCAGTGGGGTTTTTAATTAGTTTTTGCTTCTATATCCTTTTGTTATCAGTTCCCCCTGCTTTATTCTCATTGATGAGACTTTTTCTGTGACTTTGCAGCTACATTGACGGCTCGTTCCTTTGCGCTGTGTGATTTTTGTTTGAGTGACAGGTGATTGTCCTTAAGGTCACTCAGAGTAGCTAGCAGACTTTTCCAGGTTTGGTGGACACGTTACGCTGAGTTCTCATCACCCAGTAACAAGCTGTATTGGATTCTTACGAGATTTAAACATTGAGTTTTTATCCTACTTGTCCGTCCTTAGATGTTTTGTGGTTTTAACGTTAACGCAAAAAGCCAAGTTTTGCCAATTTAATTAGCTTTTTCTATATGATAGTAAATAACTTACCATCTATTAACGTTAACGCTAAATTACACTGTAAAGCTTAATTTTACCCCCAAAAAGTTAAAACAACAAAGTGCAGACAAAATATATTATTAATACTCACCATTTAAACCTTTTAGGATTCCAGAATAGCTTGTTAATAGATGATGAGAGCGCGGTGTTGCTGCTGCTCTACTTAAACAAACGTGGAAAGTTTGTTAGTTACTCGGAGCAACAAACTGTCTCTCAGAAACTTACCACTTAACTATCCTCCCACCTTTGATGTTTGCGACAGAAGTGCAAACATAATTTTCTCTCCAATTCTTTGTTTGTTGTTAGTTTGTTTATTTGTTTTTTGTTTTATTTGCACAATTCTGATTCTGTACGAAGAAAGGCGGTTATGAAGGGTTGGCAGCTCTCCTTTGCAGAGCTTAATGATAGTTGTCTGTCTGAAATCACATCCCCTATTATTTAGTCAAACCATCCACAGAAACTCACCGCTGCAGCATTTTTCCTTTGTTGACACACACGTTCTGTATCTTGGTTTCCTTCCTTCTTGAGAAATGACAGCCGTGCTATATTTTGCTGACTAGCCGTATTTCTCCCATTTTTCCAGATCAAATCAAAACCATGAAAACGTGAGAGCATGAAGATTGACTGGACAGAGTTAGCGGCGCCGTGCGTGGAAGTGTTTCATAAAAGAACGGCTGGACCCTGTCCGTGGTACGGCTGAATCCAAACGGTTTTAATGGGGTATTCAGATGGTTTTTGTATGTGTTTTATTAATTCTCTGGTGCCAGCGAGGAAGGCTAAATGCATCCACTGACATGACAAGAGAAATGCACTAAAATTGGCAACTTTATTAAGGCAAAAGATTATGTTGTGTATGTTTTAAACTGATCCTTATTATTTTCACTGTGTTTGTGTGCCGAGGGTTACGATTTACTCTAGCTGCTCTGAAACGAGATATCGTGGGAGGTTTTGTGTTTGTTATGAAGAGTACTCCGAATGTGTTGTGAAAAAAGTTTTCCCCTTTTTAGCCCCCAAACTTTCCTCTCTGTCTGACTGGCCCAACATAATGGGAGAGATGGAAATGCAATTCTTCTTTTTCCTTCAGTTGACTCAGTTTGGTTGTACTGATCCATCACACCATGTCAGCAGGGAGTAGAGGCTCTAATCTGCAGATTTATACACAGCGTTTCAGGGCATCTGACATCATTCTAAAGAACTTATGCCAAATTCTCTTTTTTTTTTTCTTAAGTCTCTCAGGGCATCTGTAGATGTATTGTTATTTTTGTTTAAGTCATGGTAAAAGGTCAGTCAGCTTTTACTTACAGGGGAATTTTCTGGTCTTTGGTTTACTAATGCACAAAATTCAATTTGTTCCAGTCCACTGCCTTTTCTTTTTCAAACATGCACAGAGCTCCATCTCACTACCACATTAAAAAGCACCTCCACTTTGTCTTTACAGCAGCTAAAGTAGCATGAAGCTCTGCTCATGTTTGGGTAACATTGCTCTAGTCACATCAACAATGAAAACTGAGACCAAAATGGTTAGGAAAGAGTAGACCGTGTTGCACATATACTTACCTTCGTGTAAGCATATATAGATGCTAGCTAACTTAGCTGTAACATGTTAAGTGTTTGTCACAAATGAGGTTGAAGTTAGCCTGTAAAGTTTGTTAATAAAAATTAAAAGATCTCACTATAAAAGCTCATTTTCCACTAGTGGTCTTTTTTTTTTTTTTTTTTTTTGGCCTTATCTTATTGCTGAAAGAAAAACAAACCGCCCGGTCTGAAAAAAGTTTGTAATGCGAGTCTTTGATCCTTTTATTTTGTCTTTGAGTGAAAGCCTGCAGTAAAAACCGCCCGTCTTGTCTGATGGCGTTTGTCAGGCTCCCTCACTGCAACCAAGCGCTTTGGCAAATGTAACATGCATCCACATTGTGTGACTCATGGCTGTAATGGCTCCCTTTTTCTCATTGTATATCGATGGCATCTTTTTCAGGAATGTGTTATCTTAAAAAAAAAAAAGTAGAATATTAAATATTTAAAAAAAAAATGCAACTTGTAACTAACATTTAACTGAATCCCACCACTCCAACACCATATATACCAACAGAGATCCTTATGGCTGTGTTTATTTTCAAGGCTGTGCTACGTGACTCGTAATATTTCACGTAAAGGCTTGTACCAAAGTTTGGGCAACCTTGGTCAAGATTTTTGAATGATTTGGATAATATTGTCTAGTTTCCATATGTTAAAGAATTTCCTTCAGTGTGTCTCAGCCCGTCATAGAAAGTCTGTGAAAGCTTTGCGAATTGTGACTGCATTTTGTTGCCACGGTCAATAAAACAAACAAAACCTCCGCTACTTGTACTTTCATCTCTGTAAAACAATTCTCCTCTTCAGCTGCTCTCTCTGCTTCAAGTCCTGCTGTGTGATTAGATGTCTTCCTGCAACGGCTTCCCCTCTCATGAGATCTCGCATTAAGACCTTTCTGTCAGCGACCCTTCAGCTGATCTCCTTTCAATAATGAAGTCAGACACTTCTGAGGGATTTGCCCGATGAAGATTTCTTTGCGCATCATTAATGTTTAGCAGATATGTCAGGGAAATAAACCCTGACATATCTGCGAAGTTAAAGTTTTCTTTTTCTTTAGAAATACCATAATGGCCTCGCAATTAGACTGAAGTATCAAGGCAGCAGCTTTAAGGAGACCATGGTTTCTGGATATTTGGACAGTATTCGAGGAACAGCGATTGTGGACAAATCGGAAACCGATACATCTTTCAGACCTTTTTGAAACTCATTAAAGCTGGAAAGTTTTTGACTTCCCAAGCTTACAGGGATGGTATTCCTTTTGTGTTTTCATTCTCTAGTCGAACGGACATTTAATTAAATGCAAACCCTGCTTAAAATGCTGAAAAGGAGTATTTAATCTGAAACCTCGTGCTTTTTGGTGATCAGTAGTCTACCTACAGTTTTGTTCATAGTTTTAAATGTCATTTTTAGTGAATTTAGGTCTGAAAATTGTCAATAAGTTGAAGAAATTATTCAAAGTGTCATTTCAAAATGTTTATGTTAGGATCTGGGTTTTTAGTTATGTTTTTTGGACTGAGTTATTGGTGTTATTTTTATTCAGTACTTCAGTGTTTTCTGTATTTAGATCAGTCTTTGTTTCACCTTAGTTCTGTTTATCAGTATTCAGTTATGTTTTATTTCTCCTTGTGTATTCTTTGTTAGTGTGCTCTCTCTCGCCCCCTGTGCCATCTCTCTCTCTCGCCCTCTTCAGTCTGTCTCCTGCCCTCTTCACTCCTCGCCGGATCCTCGTCTTACACCTTGGTCTTGTCTTGTCTCGTTCCCCGATCTGAAATCCTTGTCTGCATTCCTCGCCTTTATGTTCTCTCTCGCCGTTTGTTCCTCGTCAGTCCTTCCGCAATTATTTAAGTCTGTTTTGCTATTTTCTTAGTTCCATGTTCAGTTTAGTTTTTCTTTACTCCAGCTTTGCTGCACCTTTTGTTTATATTTGTAAATAAATCCTTTAACGTCACTTTTTGCCTCTCGTCCGTGTCTGCACCTGGGTCCTCCCATAACACACCATGACAATTTACCAACTCGAGAAAACTGCAAAGATAGATTTCATCAAATCAAAAATCAAATCAAATCAAATTTATTTGTATAGCACATTTCATGTACAAACAATTCAAAGTGCTTTTCATATAGAGCTTGTTAGTACATCTTTAGACTGTACAGTAACTCATCGTGTAGGTCGCATACAGGAATTAAAAGATAAAACACGCCCTTTTTGACAATATTAGACCGACTTGAAGTTTGCTCATAGTGTCAGCGCCTTTTTTTGTTTTATTTTTTTTAAGTTCTACGGTTGGAAGCCAGTCAACACAAACAAATTTAGACTTTACTCACAAGCATTAGGTACACCAAACTGAAGTGTAATTTATTGTATGTTTGTTAGTACAGGGCAGTTTGGTGGTCTACTTTGAGAAACTTGGTAAACATAAGTATCCTGCGGCCATCTTCCTCCATATTTTCAAATGAAGAAGAGGGTCCATCTGAGCTCATGCTTGAAATCCCTCAAACATCTATTCCAAACAGACCCTTTAAGCACAAGTTCACTTTTAGCATAACAGAAGTGTAAGACTCTTCCCTCAAACTGTATCTTCTGAAACATCTTATTTGTGTAATTTAATTTAGAAAAAATGTGGAAAACAAAAATGGTTTCATGTTTTGGGGAAACCACAGCTCAGTGGCTGCTGCATGTGTCTTGTGTTATCCAAGTCTCAACTCTCTTCCAGACATCTTGTGCTCAGCCAGCAACAGCTGCTCATTAAATCTGCAGTCCTGGGCTCTGAACAAATCATCTGGTTAAACATTTAACATGTACATAATGAAGGGTCCTGTCACAGCACAACAGTTCTGTTCGTTCTGTTGCATCAGTGTGTTCATATATGATCGAGGAATGTATGTATCATTGGATCATTGGGACTAGCCACAAGCATGTGAAAGTCTGATTTCAGTATTTGGCCTGGAAAAAGTGCTGAGGCTGTGTGCCAGCCATCTGTCCAACACGTGGTTAGAAAGTTTTCCATCTGTCTGCCGGATGTTTTATGTTTTGGCCTCAATATTCCACACGGTCGCCTGTCAGATGTCAAACAAAACCACGTTTCAGTTTTAATCCACTGAGTGAACTTTACTAATTGTGTTGTAAGATTTTCTCTTTATGCGTAATGCAGTGTTCAGTAATTTGATTTAAATATGAGTGACAGGGTGCTCCAAAAGACAGGATTGAATTATTTTTGTCATCATTAAGCTTTAATTAACAAGATAGTCAAGAAATCTTCGGGACTTGGTGAAGCTGAGCATAAAAACCTGTCAAATATACTGTATTGCATCAAATAACACAATGATGAGCTTAAGTCATATTACTCATATCAAAATATTGATATAGTAGCACTAAGAAAATAATTAATCATCATACAAATAATATCATATAATTTATGATAGAGATGAATCGATTAGAACATTTGAAATCAAACAATAAAGATAGTGAACCCCGTAAACAGGAGACTGACATATTGGCCTCTGTCCGTGGTGCTGAAACGCTTCTGCTACCTCTCCAAAAGAGGGCGCTGTACCTGTTTAGCGATCAAAATAAAACTCTGCATCCTTTCCCAAATTAAGGAAACGTCTAAGTCCTCAAACATGATATTGCACATTGTGTGTGTGTGTGTGTGTGTGTGTGTGTGTGTGTGTGTGTGCGCGCGCGCGTGTGTGTGCGTGTGTCTCGGGATTTTTTAAAAGTCAGGTTGTATCATTAAGCCTCTCCACATGTTCTTCAGGATCCATCTTAATTGGAAAGCTGACAAGTGTAGACCAGTTGAAAAGGACCTCAGGCTGAGGTGGCCATTAAGCAGACACGTCTCACTGATACATATTCTGAAGGGAAGAGGCAGACACACCTAAGTGTGTTGTAATTGTTTAAAGGTGGGGAGTATTTTAGTCCCCAAATTCAAGCCCGTTACCCCACAGAAAACGGGGGGACGTTGACCATTTCCCCTTTGAGAGGGCTTTGAAGATTTGCCACCATGAGTTTTAAAAATCAATAGAATGTCCTGATTGTTGTTCTATAGGGTAAATGGACGTGTTTCCATTCTCCGCTAAAGTTATGTGGAGCAAAGCCAACTGCGATTGTAAGGTAAATTGTTGGATCAAAGCCGCATGATGCTGAGTTTGGAAGAATATTAGTGGGAGCAGGAACGATTAAGTGGTTTAAGAAAAGAAGGATCCACACCTTATTAAGTAAAGGAATCTCTCCTCCACTCGGATCAGCCGGCACATTGTGACGCGTCTCTATGCAAGATGCTCAATAAGAGGGACGTTTGGTCTCTCTGACGCGTGTCTCTGTCCTCTGACGGCATCTGCCCCCTTATAAGCCTCTGTAAGTCACCCGAGAGACCCCCACCAGCGTTTCCTTTCACTGTTCCTGGTGGCGCACAAAGAGACGAGGATATTCATAGACCTCTAACTGTTATGTGTACGGTTTTTCTCGGGTGCCCCAGCACATGACTCTAGACATATCCGAGGTAAGTTTTACATGTGTCTTTTTTTTAAAAAACTTATTCAGGAAGTTTCTGAAATAACATTGTTAGGAGGACGAGATAATGTGTGTTTTTCCCCCTCTTTAATCACGACTCCTGTGCGTAAAAATGAATTTTACGCTCATTAGTTCTACTAGAACAAGTACAGATAACAAAGAAAAGAACGGACGAGACGACGCAGCTACTTGGAAAATTTGTTTAGTCTTTTTTGTTTTGTTTGGGAAATTCATTTTGGCTTTTTTTTAAAGACTTAAAATAAGGGCAAAACAGCATTTTCTTTTAAGTTTTCAAGTTTCTTATTCATACATTTTTATGTATGAATTCTCTCTTCACTCTTCACACTGCATTTCATAGGCTTGTACCTGTACTTGCTCTTTGACAATAAAGTTGAATCTAAGCTAATCTAATTTGACCTTTAATGAAAATATTATAGTAAATTTTACTATAACTGAAAATGCCATTTTTTAAGTTGTATTTCTTTTTTTTTTTTTTGAGAAGCACATCTTTCAGGACTTATCTTTGCCTCGAATGTATGCCTCCAAAGGCGCGCGGTATCAGCTTGAGAGTCATCAAGAAAATATGTTTTTGGGTTAGTTTTTTTTTTGAGAATAAAAATAAAAGTTACGTTGAGTTTGAACGCTATTTAAAACATAAAAGTTTTTCTTTTTTGTTCTTTTTTTCCCACACCAAGCCATGTTGTCAGACTGCACTTAACGTCACTTAAAGTCTATTTTTTCAAATGCAGACAATTAAGCGGTGGAATTGCTGTTTTTTTTTTTCTCTTTCCTGCACCGTGCTAGGTCTTCATGCCTTCCAGTTCCTAGCAGAGGACCGTTGTGACAATGACCATCCATGTAGAGGGGCTTGTGGCTATCGCGATCTTCTATCTGCTGATTCTGTTTGTCGGCATCTGGGCGGCATGGAAGAACAAACATTCCGGGGAGGCGGAGGGCACCGACCGCAGCGAGACCATCATGGTCGGAGGGAGAGACATTGGATTATTTGTCGGTGGATTCACTATGACAGGTAAAGTTTGTTTTACTGAACAAATCGGTTGTGATAATTAAATCACAACAACAGATTTCTGTGTTATGAAGGCAACTTGCGCTTTTGTCCAGTTTGGCATATCATTGATATAGATCAGTTCAATTGATTTTGAAAATCAGAATAAGTTTATCTTCATTCTGATTTGTTTGTTTGCGTGCGTTTTCCAGCGACCTGGGTTGGGGGAGGCTACATCAATGGCACAGCTGAATATGTGTATCTTCCGGATTATGGCTTGGCTTGGGCACAAGCCCCCTTTGGATATGCTCTCAGTCTGGTTGTGGGTGAGTGGCGTTACGTCTTTTAGGCGTTCACCAAGATGTTATATTGTTTTTACCATGAGCATAATGGATAAAGACTTGGAGTAATTTGATCAGCAATGAGTTGTGTTTTTACCATTTACATTTACATAAACCCTCACGTTGATATTCAGACTTGTTAGTCAAAGAGCTTCTTTAAGTAATTGTTTTGTTGCAAATCAAACCTTCACAAGTGGTCGTCTGTTCATCCCTATACGAGGAGGACACTTAAATTCTGCCCACATAAATTCTATCACCTGTTATTATTTTGTCACCTTGGGTTCTGTCCAGGGGCTGTCTAAATTCTTAGTGTTCACTCTATGTCCCAGGTGGTCTATTTTTCGCCAAACCCATGCGCTCACGGGGTTACGTCACCATGTTAGACCCATTCCAGCAGCTGTATGGAAAACGTATGGGTGGCCTTCTCTTCATACCCGCACTCATGGGTGAGATTTTCTGGTCTGCTGCCATCTTATCCGCCCTTGGTGAGTTTGTTTTTCTCTGTACAGTAAAGTAAAAAAAAAAAAAAAAATAGTTGGGTGGCAAAGGATCAAATTGTGACCACAACGTCCTTTCATCTGCTCATGACCTTAGGTGCTACTCTGAGTGTCATCGTGGACATCAACATTAAGATGTCAGTTGTTATCTCTGCACTCATTGCAATCTTTTACACCCTGGTTGGAGGACTCTACTCTGTGGCCTACACTGATGTGGTGCAGCTGTTTTGTATCTTTATTGGCCTGGTAGGTTTATGCTGCTTTCTTTAAACAGTTATTATTATTTTGCCCGTCAAACTGTCCATTTTTTTATTCTTTTATCTTAAAATGTACACTGTGCTTCCTAAAGATATATGTATGGGCCACACTGGACAGAACTACACTGCATTCAATCCAGTTAAATAACACTTTATCAATCCCCAAAGGGAACTTATACTGTTACGGAATAAACAATAAATTGATAATATTCAGGGACAAAATTGTCATTTTAAAAAGCCATTGAGATTAATGTCGTAGACAGGAATGATTTCCTCATTGTGGTAGACCTGGAGAAGCCTCTGCCTGAAGAAACTGTTGTGTTGAGGATGTACATTGACTTCTGAATATCAGTAATTTTCTTTATGAGAATAACTTCAACTGAATTATAATTTTCAAAAAGTATTTTTGCCATTATACATGCCTGTATTTGTTATACACGTGTTTACACGTATATGTACATGTTAATCAAAAATACTCTCCTTCTACTGTGTGTCAATGACCCACATTCTCAGAAAAGAACACTTCTAGGTGGGACGAACATTTTGACAATTTCTTTTTCCATATCCCACTCTTACCTACCTGTGCTCTATATTGCGCTCCTGTGACAGTGCCTTTTCCTAATGGGAAGTGACATTTCGTAAAAATATGTGGGGTTTTTTTTGTTTCTTGTCTACAGTGGATCAGTGTCCCCTTTGCTTTGACCAATCCTGCGGTGACAGACATCGCTGTTACTGCAGTGAAGCAGGTCTATCAGTCGCCCTGGAGAGGTAGCATCAGCAAGACTGATACCTGGGTCTGGATTGACAACTTCTGCCTCCTGGTACAGCACCGCCAGCAGTTCATCACATACTTTATCAGTCCACACTCTAAGTCCAGAGTAACGTCTAGATTTGGCTGTACAGATTAAACCATCATGATAAGATTGAAGGTTGACTTTTCTTGTAGTTGGTGGGTTAATTTAACCTGAAATTAAAAATAGTGAATGCTTCCAGGCACAGTCCTGTAAAGAGGGGGGACTTTGGTTTTGCTGACCAGTGACATTCATTCATCTTTGTCATTTGATAGTTTACACAGTAAATAATCTACTGCTTATTCACTTGAGAATAAGTCTCATTTGACAGCTGATTATTGACAGCTGACATAAAAATGTGCTAATTCTCTCTAACTGATTTTCTCTCAAGAACAAGCAGGTGTCCATAGGGATGTACAGATATATCTGCCTGACACTCCATTGCCATTATTCAGTCTGTTGACTGCAAATCTTTCAGCAAAAAGAATAACATCAGCTGATGGTGGTGGTTGATATTTATTTGATGTTTCCTGCCTGTAAGTCCCTGAATTGGTAATGAATAACGTTGGTAATGATTTAGCAAGCTAAAAAATATTTTGAAACGTTTTTTCTTTAACGTTTTTTCTTTAAGCTCTTATTAAACTCTTTAAGAGCTTAATAATAGGTTAGTTTGAAGTTTTTTTAAAAACATTTGTATGAATTAAGTTTGTACTTATTCGAAGGTAGTGTGATAAAGGGCTGAAATACTTTGAAACTGTTTGGTTATTTTTTTCATGAGGCAAATTTATTTAGTCATTCTAATATCTATAACATTCCTATCAATAGGCCCAGAATTTTACAAGTGGTGCATCCTTTTAGTTATCATAAACAGAATAGTCATTATAAAGAGTCATAGTGTAGGGCTATTGCTGTGGGCAGGGATGACTTTTGGTACTTATTGTGGAACTGAAGCAGCCTCTGCCTGAAGATGCTGTTGTTTGATCACTATAGATTGTGTTCTATGTTATTTTTTCCATTATTTTTTAGCAGCGTGTGTAATATTCTTCTTTGCGGTCAGCTCCAGGGGCCCCAGAGAAGGTCTGAGGGCGTCATTTATATGCTGTAAAGATTTGTCAGTTTGTCACTAAAAAAGGCTGGCTTGACATGATTATTTTGGACTTTACATTTTGAGGATGTTTTTCCCTGTTTTTTTTAACTGTGCTACAGATGCTGGGAGGAATACCCTGGCAAGTGTATTTTCAGAGAGTCCTATCAGCCTCTTCTGCCACTTACGCGCAGGTCCTCTCCTTCCTGGCTGCTTTCGGATGCCTCGTCATGGCTGTGCCCTCGGTTCTCATTGGGGCCATCGGGGCCTCCACAGGTTAGATACACGTGAGCTAGAACGAGCACGATCTGTGAGTGTGTTTTTGGGGGAAGGCTCCCGGTGGGTCCATGTTGCCCTTAGATCTGAGAGTGCCTGGTAAATAGCAGCTGGTTCACCTCATCCATAATGAAGTAGGAATCCGTTTAATAACCATGCTGGTTGTGTAAATATTACATTAGAAGGAGACAAGGGACCAAATTAGTGCTCTGATCTCCAGATTTTCTGGCGTCAAATTCCACAGTGAACAAGTGAATACACAACTCTGCTCTTTCCTGTTTTAACATGCGTTATCACTTCAGAATTAAAAGTTCAGTTACTGTCACAATTTGTTTTTGCAAAAAGGGACATTAGTTAGGATTGACGTTTGTCCATCTTTATTCCAGTATCTGTAAAATATTAATAATTTGAGCCAAGAGTTGGGAAAACCAAAAACCTAAATGGACAAATATAATGTTCCAATGCAAACATGTCATTTTTGTGATAACTGTGCATGTCTGGCTCAGTTTTAGCATGAGTTTTACATGCATGAGTGTGTGTTTGCTGAAATCTTATTGTGAAGGAGGTCATGCTTATTGCATTATTTCAGTTACAGTAAATGTTTTTCTTTTGTACTTTTTATGTTGAGTGATTATTTCTCTTGCTCAGACTGGAACCAGACAAGTTATGGTCCCATTCCCCCAAAAGAGAGGGATCAAGCTGACATGATTCTCCCCATCGTGCTCCAACACCTTTGCCCGCCGTTCGTCTCTTTTTTCGGTCTGGGTGCTGTATCTGCGGCTGTCATGTCATCTGCAGACTCCTCCATCCTTTCAGCAAGCTCCATGTTTGCGAGGAACATCTACCAGATGGCCTTCAGGCAGTCTGTGAGTACATGTACCTGTTTCTGGTAACATTTCTGTGGATTATTTTTTCTTTTTTTGTACTTTTTTTATGGCTGCTCTACACAAGTCACAATCTTTTTTTTCCCCCACTCCTCTCTTTCTTCTCAGGCATCTGATCGCGAAATTGTGTGGGTGATGAGAATCACCATCTTTGTATTTGGCGGTCTTGCTACCTTGATGGCTCTGGTAACCGGCACAGTTTACGGCCTCTGGTATCTAAGCTCAGATCTGGTTTATGTCATCATCTTTCCCCAGCTGCTCAGTGTGCTTTTTGTCAAAGGCACCAACACGTATGGCTCAGTGGCTGCATACCTGTTCGGTATGGTGCTGCGTATAGGTGGAGGGGAACCCTACCTGCAGCTCCCTCCCTTCATTTACTACCCCGGCTGGACGATTGAGCTGCAGAAGCATCACATTACTGGGGAAATGGAGGAGGTTGTCAAACAAAAGTTCCCCTTTAAGACCATCTCCATGGTTGCCTCCTTTGTGGCTAACTTTGCTTTCTCTCACCTGGCAAAGTACCTGTTCGAGAGCGGTAAGATTTCCCACAAATACGACTTTCTCGACGCAGTAGTGTCCAGGCACAGTGGAGAGATAATGGATAAGACCACGCTTGTAACCCGTAGCAACAACATTGGGCTCTCAGAGATGGCACCTGTCAAACCACGACTGAGCGTGACCTTGGCGGCCGCCTTCACACGTCGTGACACACTGCCGACAGAAACAGTGGAGGAGGAAGAGGAGGAGTCCAGCCCAGACTCCTCCCACCATGACGAGGAATAACGAAGCCAGGATTAATTAAAAAAAAAAAAAAAAAAAGACTGGAAACGTGACTAAACTTCCGGAAGCATCAGCAACCAAACATCTTCCCTTTGGGACTACAAAGTACTTTGACATCTCGCTTGATTGGACAAGCGCCACTTGTCAGGATATATAGTGTAGCAGCTTGCTGATTGTCCAGACAGGACGCCGTAGTTCTGTGAAGCAAAGCAACACACATACATGCACTCATAGTACTTATAAGGAGCTGGTTGTTCTGCATTCTCACTCTGTTCTCTTAAACTGGTGTGGAAGTAAAATCCGACCAGACTAGTTCTTATGAAAAATTCTGTTGTTTATGCGGAAAGAAAAGAAAATCAAAGGAAAATGACAGCCACTTTATAAGAAGTGACTGATAGCACAACCACTATTCAGAAGAAGGGAACCAACACGATGAAAGCAATAACACATCTACACAATCCGACAGATGTGCAGCGGTTACTGCAGTAAAGTAGACACTGTACATACCAGTGAAATACTGTGGATAAGTAAAAGGAAAATATGGAAAACATTATAACTCACAGCTTTAATCCATAACAGTAAGCCATTCACAGAAGCACTGAAATAAAGTTTTTGAATTGAATTGAAATTTAAATTAAACAGACATACAGTCGTGTTTCTCCAATTTGTTTTGGATTATGACTGATACACTTAAAACGACTGTGAATCCAGAAAGATACAATCCATACATCACGCTAAGTAGAAAATATACAAGCTGTAGTAATGGTAGCCGACTCGAAGCATTAGATAATATTCTCTTTAATATCAGGTGTAGATGCAGTTTTAAGCATAAGAAACAGTGTGAGTTAGTGTTATTAAAGATCTTGTATTCAACTGCCTTAATGATGCTCATAAAAAGAGATATTTCATTTCCGCAGTTCTGACTGCAGTGAAAAGACTTGAACATGAATGTAACCTCTATAGAAGATCTTATTGTATCAAATGGCGTACTTCTACTTGTTTTTTTCCTGTTTTGCAATCTTACTGTTCAATAATGACGCGGCGACAGGTTCGGATTTACATCCTCTTGTTTATTTGTTGTCAGTAGCAGTGAGCAGATTCTTTTCTGTGTGATGTGTATATTTGTATACATATGAGGATAAAAGCAAAATATAAAGGTTGCAAATAGTGCTGGTTGAAATTATTCAGATGAAAAAAATAATGTCTAAATGTTTATTTATTTTTGATGTCACAAAAAAAGGTGAAACAATAAAAAGTGAAAATGATTCAGGAAAATATATATATTTAACTTTTTTGAAGGAGATAAAATCAGCATTTCACTTATTTCTTAGATTTTTTCATGCATATTTTTTTGCATGCGGTGGTTTCCAGAATCTGAAGGTTTTGTGAGAAACTTGACAGAATTGTCACTGTTCACTAAAAGCTTTATTTCTCGCTCTCTGAGGGAGGAAACTAGTTGCGTTACTTTAAGGAATTGCCACTGCCCTTACATTTATTGATTTAAAAAGAACAATATATTATATGTCTTGACTACCATGACAGATAAAGTAAATGTCAGGCTTAAAAGGCAGACTCACCCTTATGAAGCGCTCAGTCTTAATGGGTTAGAACAAAGTGTCTGTTGCCTTTTTTTCTTATTGTTGAAACTAAAGAGTTATTTTTCACTGTCTAATTGTTGTATGTTCATAGTTCAGATGGTTGAAGACATAGATTTAACTACTGGTGTACTTAAGAAAAAGAAGTGTGCAACAAAAATAATTTTTTGTCTCTCTTGTCCACACTGTTAGATGTTTTGTGATCCCTCAAATGTTTATTAGATTCCTTTTGGAGGATCTCCTAATCCGTAGTATCAATGGAGACCTTCTTAATAATGTTTTATTACACATATTATTTTCTGTGCGCAATTATAAGCATAAAGATGCTTTATCCAGCTTTGATTCTCACCACAACACGTTTAGATATGTACTTTTTTTCTTAAGAAATAAGGCTGAAGATGAATTTGCTGGCCCAAGCTCTTTCTTGTCTGTCAGGCCCTTCAGCTAGCTGGACGGTAGACTGAGAAAGAGAACATGGAAAACGTGACTGAAATTACAATCGCTTGGCTTGCATCTTTGTCCCCCTCCTTGTCCACGATGAAAGACGGCATCTTAAAATAGCTCCCCTCTCTGCGTATTTACTTTAAGTGCTGTACTCTTTCTGGTCTGGGGCCCGGGGAGGAGCCAGGCAGGGATGGGCAGGGTTGCTAGTGGTCAGGCAGGGAAAAATGGACCAGGGTGGGGGTAAGAACAGGCTGGAAAGCTTACTGGCGCCCATTGCAACAAAATTGTCCAGCCCCGATGAGCAAGAATGACGTAAGTGCCCCACCCATCGCCTGAACCTCCTCCCCCCATCATCGCCGACCTTTTTGACGTCCTTGAGAGCTTAGACCAATCCCATAAAAAGAAGAAAGGGTGGAGAAAGAGACCCATCTCCATTCATAGAAAGTGCCTCTGAGAGCACTCATGATAATTAAAAATTATGAAACAAAACTGTCGCTTGTCCAAAAGTCCATCCATCTATTTAGATCTTTACGGGAGGAGATCGTAGGGGGATGGTTTGGGTAGAGGACTCTGTTATAGGGAACATTTAGAAGCAAACCAAAACAGAGTCATTTATAATTAGAATAACCGGATGTATCTGCAGGCATCATAGATTTTTGCATTGACTTTTCACGTTGATTTTGTATTTATGTTTAAAAGATTCTCTGACTTTAGCTTTGACAGTCGATATATTAAAGTCCCTCTCTGTTCCACTGATCGGGACAGAAACACTTATTGTCAGAATTCTGACAAAAGGAAAATTCAAAATGAAGAGAGAACAAAATCAAGTATTTTGGGATTAAACTGGGTCGATGGGATGCTTTAAGATATAAATTAGAACCATTTTCCCTTCACTGCATTTAATCCGATTCAGCTGTCTTTTCTAATTTCTCTTCCTCGCCTTATTTTTCCAGACCAATCTTTATAAAAAGGAATTCTGGGAATCAAGGTCCCTCTTTCCCTCAACATGGTCAAAAGGAGATGAGATTACTGAGAGCAGAGTGCATTCAGATACACATCTAGTGTGCTAACACGGGGGTGGGTGGGCGTAACTTTGGAGAGAAGACTCAAGACTGGATATCCAGGTATAACACTGCTTGTTGGATACAATGCTTGTAATGAAGATTATCTCCATTTGAGCTGCCACTTTACACAGGACAATAAATAAACTCAGAATAAGTATACAATGTAAGAATATTTCGAGCGATTCCAGCACATCAGACTTTATAGACATTAAACCTTTAGATATACTTAAAGACTGTGTGGTAAGACAAGAATATTCTCAACGGTGTAATAGTGAGAAACTAGGAAGCCTTGCTGCATGTTTAGTTTAAAGAGGCACTCATTTTTTACTTAAAAGGTGTCCTGCACATCCTTAAAAATCTGTTAAACACATGGCATAATGATAATAGTTTAGGCTCGATTTTCATGTTGGCTCATTCAAGATTTTAACACATAGTTTACAAAAAGAAACAGGAACCGCTTTGAGAGGCACCACTGCATCGTGGATTTAAGGGGATTCTGGGATCCCACATACTTGAAGGTTAACTCTCAGTTAAGTATCTAGCTCTTTCCAGCTCCCTTCCAAACAGTCTCTCAGAAGTTGGCCAATATTGATATTTTTTTCTACTGTTTTTCAATGAAACTTTGAAACATAATATACAGCTCATACTTAAAAACATTAAACTCACAAAATGTGTGTCTGAGCCCAGGTAAGTTTTAGTGTTTGTTATTCTGAGTCCAGAGTAAGAAAAAACGTATTAAACACAAGGCACGGGCTGTCATCTCTGCATCCCGTCTCCAGATAATGTGAGGCAAGACAGCTCATATCTCATCTATGGCTGAGGCCCTGCCATCATGAAGGCAGGCTACTATTTATGTCCTTCTTAAGTAATGTCCCCAGTAATTTAATTGCAAGCCAGATAATTGAAACATGGGATCAGGGTTGGGAGTAAGATGATACAGAACTGAGAAGGAAATTCATGAGAACATTTGTGTCATATGAATGAAAATTACATTTTTTGTAAAGAAGTTTTTTGTTTTTACTTATTGAAACAAACATGCAGCTTTTTTTTTTTTAAAGCATGACCACAGAAAATTGCATTCACACACAAACGCACCACGCGATAGTGTCATGTCTAATTGTTTCCCATATATCTCTCCATCTCCTCCATTAGTCCCCTCAAGCAGCTGAGGAGCATCTATTGCAAGATGAATGTAGCGGCTTCTCTAATCAAATCAGCCAGGAGAACCTAATTATAGAACCAGGTCTGTTCCACTTGGATCGACTGCAGGTACACTGTCTGGAGGAATGAGACAAGCTCTGTATTCAGCAGTCCCACCAATTCTTAATGAGTCCGAGCCGTGAATCAGCAACACTGATGCAGAGTTAGAGCTGCTAGTTACTCAGGTTCGGTGAGACTGGATATTACAAGTGGTGTCGAGCTGTCAGCTCCAATAGCTTGGTGAGAATCAGACTCGTCCAAGGCACGGGGGTCGGCATGTAGAGAGTTCAGATGGGGAAAAACGACAACAAAAAGAAATGTGTGTAACCATGTCTGTGATCCTCAGCATGAATTGGCCTTTAATGTTAAGCAGTCTTGGTTTGAAGCTTGCTGAATTTTAGATAATTCCATTTGTAAAATTTGGGGGTTAATACAAAACAGAGGAAATGTTTAGCCAGTATTTCCATAGTCCAGCATGTTTTTTTGTTCTGTTGTTTGTTACCCTGCTATACAGCATGTTCCCTTCAGCCCATTACTTTATTTAGGCAGGAAGGAGGAGGCGTGTTGGATGGACCGTTTTCTTTTCTTTTTTCCATCTTATTGAAAGTCAGCGGAAAGAATAATGTAGCGGCCATATACACGCTCATACACACACTGTGAAAAGCACACATTATCCCCAGAGGACCTGTTTCACCCTCTGAATGAAGACGGAGGCCTATGTGAACCATTCACATACACATAAGTGCACACAGGGACCCTGGTCAAGATAATGATGAGGGGGTGGGTGACACAAAGACTGGGGACAGACGGGGCATTTCACATAGAATAATGCTTGTATCTTATAAAGTTTCATATCTACAGCCACAAGCTCCTATGATATTTTTAATTCAAAAGCAATAAGATATTTGAGATATTTTTGAATCTTACAAAATATAATACTAAATCTGATCATCATTTTTATGTTTTACCGCATTTATAAAACTGATGGGAGGAGCTGCAGCAATAAGAAATAGAGATGGTGAAGCAAAAGAGAAGAAACAAAGGACAAAGGCAGGAGAAAAATTGTTCAGAGGGTCGCTGTACCTCTTAGCTCATCATGACGCGTGAGCCTCTAGCCCCACCCGGTCTTATGTCATGTACGCATTTATGTGTGTGCGTTTGAGTGTCTTCAGCCCCAGTTGAGTCTGAGCCAGAAGATCCATTAGTGCTGATTGAGAAGCACAAGGGTGCAGATATAACCCTGAGAGAAGGTGACAAGAACGTGCTTTCTCTCCCTTACACACACACCCAAAGACAGGTCCAGTCACATTAAACGTGAGTCGAAATGGATCCACCAGCAGGGATGTCACAGTAAAAAAACGCACACATGAGTACAGAGATATTCATAGTAAAGTCATTGTGGATCACATTAGGACACACTCACATACTGTATATACACACAACTCATGACACTTTTTTTTTTTACAAAGGATATAAATCACATATGTAGGTAACATTCAGAAACAGTTACTTCATTGTTTAACTCTGTCATAGCACAGAGGAGAATGCTGCTCTAAAATCAAAATCATCCGGCAGTTCAACATCAGAGAATGGGCAGTAGTGTGTTTTGTGTTTCAGCTCAGCACAAATGTATGTTCAACAGTGAACTGCCAGAGCAACATAACATGTCAAAATTGTATATCACTGTAAATTACTGCCTTCGAACAGATATTAAGCACAAACACTGCATCTGTTGTAATCTAATAGTACAGTAGTGGAAGTAGGTGACCTCTTCAGTGAAGATACAGTACTTGGCAACATTAAAAAATGGCACCAGTTGTACTACAGTAGCCAGGAGCCTGGACACTGGAGCAGGATTAGTGGCTCAGCAAGGTGACTTCAGGTTTAGCTCTGGATTTTCAGTTTCGGTTTCAAAGCTGGTTCAGCAACCCGCTTCAGAGAAGCTTAAATTCCGAGATAGGAAATCATCTCCCAACCAACCAACCAACCGGTTTCTTAGAAGATGAAATGAGACATTGGTGTGTTGACAGCTGTTTGACTTTCAGTGAGAAGCTTCTTCATGAGTTAAATGTCAGGAGAAGGGAATGTTTATATAGCCTGAAACAGAGACTGATTACTCTAAAACATGTTTCAGAATCCAATTAAACTGGTTTCTGTTTGTTTGTTAGTTGGTGTTAGAAGCTTTGAAAACAGCCAGTATTGCTTCTTACAGAACAGGATTGAAAAACCTTTCTTAAACGTCTCAAGAATTCCTCTACAACGCATCAATTCAATTAAACACATCGTCCAAAATACAGTCGTTAGATGTGCTCAAGCTTTATTGATGGGGCAATGAGATTGATAAATTTATCGATCTACACATTCTATCCTGATGCCATCCTGGATGAGTGTGCAGATATACAGAGGTGAAAAAACCTGGGTTGACTTATTGGGTTGATAACCAGTATCATTGTACTGATTAGCACAATCTCCATTGTTTGGATTATTTAAGACAGATAACTAGAGGATACTCTCATCCCGGCCGCTTCCCACTCAGGTTTTGCTTTTTGCAGATGATGTGGTTCTGTTGGCTTCTTGAAGCCACAACCTTCAGCGCGCACTGGAAAAGTGTGAGAAAAAAGTAATACTCTGCACATGTAAAAAATAACAGATGTTATTTGTTACTGTAGCAACTGTTCTTTCAGTTTCATCTCTCGAATATGGTCTCAACTTTTTCATCTTCTCTCTTTCTTTGTCCCGACAGTCAACCCAGCCCCTACTTTCTCTCCTCTTCCTCCAGCATTCTGTTTTTCTCTCTGTCAGCACCCAAACAACAAACTCTGATGGACTATGACCTCTATTAGTTGATATAATTTGGTACATTTTAATCGGCTGTTTAGTTCTTTGAATTTGTGGAATCCTCTGCGGTGAATGTGGGTGAAACAGAAGCTGCCTCAGCATTGTAACCATCCTTCTAACCATCTTTCTGTCCACCTAATCATTAGTTTCTCTTGCACTTTTACCTGCTCTATCTTCCTTCCTTTCACCCAGAGTTCTGTTATTCAAAAGGTAAAGTCTAATCAAAGGGTAAACACTCATCCATATCAGTTGATAATACATATCTAACTGAACAGCAGCTTGTTATTGGAAATGTGATCAGGTAACTTGACTTGGACCTTATTATTTGACCTAAACTTGAAGTTAATGCTTGTAGATGCATACATCTGAAAGATATGGTGTGCACCTATTCTGCCAGCATTTTTTTGAGATGGTTACAGAGGAGGATGGCCCAAACCCCCAGTGGAGACAAAGCTTGTTAGAAATTATACAAAACATTTGATGGCTCTAATGAATTACAAAGGCTCTGGATACGTTTAATAAACAGTTGGTTTATCATAAACATCAATAGCAATGTCTGATCTAAAACAGAACAGGTGGAAATCTCTCTAATCTCTCTATTTATCTATTGGAGAGCACAGAAAAAGCCACAACTTTTGACGAACTGACTAGAGATTATTTTAATTCATCAAGACGCAGGGATCTTTGTTATCATATAGTCAAAGTCAGTGTTTTTTCTACATATTTAAGTTTTAAGGATAAGAGTCTAAATTTTATTTAATTTTATGCAGACTTCCCTGGAAGAAGGATTTGTTATTCAGTTAAAATGTCCGCCCAGAAACAACTCCAACAATTGTGTTTTGTAGATTTTTTTTTTCAAATGTAGTTTTATTTTTACTCTATTACAAGTAATTTTTTTTTTTTACATATTTTAAAGATACAGTATTTGTTTGGTTACTTTCATGCAAAGATGGAAAGTTCCTAAATCATTGTTTCTAAGTGGAAGTTTGAAGCCACAACTACTCCTACGACTACTACTTATTAAAAAGATAAAACTTACTCACAAACTAGCTCCTCATGTAGAATTAAAAGCTATTATACAGTTTATATATACAGATTGAGAGTCAGTTCCACGCTAAGTGTAGATACAATTATTATTTTGTACTATTTCATTAATAATGAGAAATAAGAATAGTTTGAACACTGTATTTTGAAAAAAAAATATTCTAATAGATCTGCTTAGTTGTTTCTGGTAGTATGAGACTAATAATTAAATAATAACCGTTGGGTACATCTCTCCATCTCTGGAGTGCCAACAATCAAAGAAAAAATAAAGAAACAATTATTAGGTATGCTGGAGTAACTACATGTGTACATTTATATATTTAAAAGTCTTCTAGTCTTTCACGTACCAATTTTCACATTTGTTTCCTTTAGAAGTGACAGAAGAAGGAAAATAATTCATCACTCATTGGAAACAGAAACAATAGACTTTCCATTTGAAGTAAGGACAGAGTTTCGATTGTTGATGATTTGCCTCATATTTTTGGTAAGTGACCTCCAATAACTTCATGTCAGTCGACAATCAATTTATTCAATCAGTATATTGGAGAAAATGTCTAGCCTGGGAATTCCCATGCTGCTTTGCGCGCGATTTCATTCACACTGCAAAGGCAGCCTGGAAACCACCGCCCTTATTTTTGCCTGAGTTTGGGAACCAATCACAGAACGGGGGGGGGCAGCAAGACGATGACGACGTCTATGCGCAACACCGAAGCTTGTAGAGTGTAAATCCAACATGGCAGCGGACACAACGTTACCGTTCGATGCAGCCTTAGAAAGTGTTTTAAGTAGCTTAGAATGCAAGTTTACTTTTAAAAAAGAGCAACGTATGGCGTTGAAAGATTTCATTGCCTTCTTCCTCGTCGAATTTCTGTCGCTCTACATACGTCATCTGGTATAAGTGATACAATTGGCTATGACTCGCGGGCAAAGCAGCATGGGAAGAACCAGACGACATTTGATAGACAATCGTAGCGCCCAATAAACGGCTCTAGGCATTCGTAAACCACGCCTCAAATACGAGAAAATGCACACCTAGTTCCTAGACCACCATCTCATCGAGATGTAGACGCGTCAGCCAGGCTAGAAAATGTCACTAATCCTGTTATCCTTTGATTTGTGTCTCCTTTGCATCTGGACTTGCATACCCGATTACTGCCCAGTGTAATAACTTAAAACCTCTGGGTCACATGTCCAGAACGATGTTTCCATCTGTCTCTATCCTCAGTGCTCAACAAGGAAATGCTTTGTTTATTCTTGATGATACTCTCCGCCATTTTTATTCGTAAGTGATCTCCCTTTGAATAATTCCATGATTACATAACTCCAAGATTTATTGAGAAGGGTGGTATGAGCTGGGTTGTCAGGAAGCCCGGGAATCAGTCCAAAACAAGGTTTGACTCTCTGAAGGAGAGGAGAGGTAAGTTAATCCCAGTTTTGATGACAGGTGAATATCTGAAGGTGAATTCAAAGAGAGCTAACTTTATCGAATGTTTTCGCTTACTGTTGTGTGTCTTCAGAAGGATTTTGAGGGGAGCCACAGATTGTCTTTGGTGGGTGCTGGAGCCAGGGTGGACAGCTGGGTAGGTAACTCAGGTAAGTTATCAATATATAACCTTCCAGTGCATTTTATAACACATCCACATGGGTAGGGGAAGATCAGTGGTTTAGTGAGCTAACAAAGTTTGTCCCTATTTTCTGACAAGCTTGTGCTATACAGCTGATATTGGGGCTGTCACAGATTTGAAAACGAATCAATCTAAAATCAATTAATAGATTATTTCATCAATTTATTTTGTTCCATTTTGATTTGGTCTGAGACTTAGATGACTACCATGTTGGGATGTTTTGAGCTTTACACAGCTCGACACAAACAGAAGGCAGTTATTGACTCACTCCTTTGCACAACAAGCAGTTAAAAGTTCGGTTTAGAAAGAATGATCAGAACCACAGTCGTATTATCAGATTTGTCGAACAGTGCACACCAAGAAAGCCTGGCTTTGTTAACCTGCTTGGTTTTAAAACCCACTGAACCACGCCCATCTCTCCATAACCACGATGATGCTGGATGACAAACAACTGCAGTCAGCCTCATCCTCAAATTCTCATTTAACATAACTAACTTAGGATTTTCATTCACAAAAAAGAAAAGAAAAGTACGATATTGCTTTATTGCAATAAAGAGGAGAGTCTGTAGGAAAAGTGTCAATCCTGGAAAATTGTACATTCGTTTTGGCTAGTTTAAGTGCGCACCCTTCAGTGTTGCTGTTTATGTCCAACTCAGTTGCACTTTAACAGTTTGGAGCTGGATATGTTTCATTTCAAACTCAGGAAGATCCTTTAGCTCTGACACTGTCCCATAATGAAGGATATGTGGAGATCCCTTTCAAATTTTGACCAAATTGCTTTATTTATTTGATTGATTCAACAGATTATTTTCTGTCATACCACACGCACATTCATTTCCCTAATCTATGTTATAACAGATCCAACATCAACAGCGTAGAACCTAAATCAGCAGTTATGACAAAATATACAAACATTAATCTCATTATCTCATGCTTTAGGTTCCCATGGCAATGCAATGAATAGTCTATAGTTTGTGCTGATGCAATAGCAAAAACATGGTTTAATAGGTTTGATATTGTAGCCTGTCAACAGTTACATGGTATGAACCAGATAAAAACAGAGACACTATGTGACACAGAATTTTCTCACTGTACAGGATCAACAGCAAGAACCCATTCATCTTCCTCCGTGGCCTGCAGCCGTCTGCTTAGCTCAGGCTAAATCCATAAAATTCCAGACTGCAGTTGGAACAGCTCATCGTCCGACGCTCCATAGCTGCACCGACAATCCACTGCCTTTGTGAGCACATCACAGTTCATATTGGAGGATGCATAAAACATTTTTTTTATTTCCTTAATGAACACGATAAAGAAAATAAAAAAAAATACATCATTGTATGTGTATTCACTGTAAAAATGAGTTCAGCACAGATTAGCATGCATCGCCAACACAGTATAAACGTTGCAGTGAACATTTCTGGGTCACTGAGTTATTTTAATTTCATTCTGATAATTTCACACCAATAAATTTGTGTCAACCTTTTATTGGATCTGTCCTTGTTAAAATTTGGGATTGAAAAGTCAGGTTAGACCTCTGTTCTTTGTTTCTTTTATTTATATATATATATTTGCATATATTCAAATAATTGAAAAAAAATGTTTTTGTTACCACATGAATTCTGATACTGAGCCAGCTTTCTTCACTGATCTTATACAGATGCAACTGCTGATCCTGCATAATGTTCTGCAAGTGTGCAGCTTTTTCGAGATTCATTTATTTGTCATTCATCTTGTTAAAAACTTGACAACAAAAAGCTGTTTCTCAGGTCCAACATTGAAAAATACATACAGGTAATAAATAGATAACAGCTTAAAAGTGAATAACAAAATCTAAACTCATAAGATAATAAACACATTGTTAAAAGAGTTGTGTGTTGAGACAAAGTGGGGCTAGTCCAGAGAACAGCTTATGGCACAGAGTTCATGATTCTTACAGCCTCAGGGAAGAAACTGCACCTCACCTTTGCTCTGAGGCTGTGCAGCCTTCTGCCTGAGGTGAGGAGAGGGAACAGTTCATGGGCTGGGTCATTGTAGGACATTATGATGTTTGCTACTCTGGTTCTCCATCTGCTGATATTAATGTCCTCCAAAGAAAGGATTGAGCAGATTTAACTACTCTTTGCAGCACCTTCTTATCAGCCACAGAGCAGTTATGAAACCAGACAGTCGCAGAAAATGTCTGGACACTGTCCACACCAGTAGTTTTTTTTTTCTTACTCCCTCCTGTACAGAGATGACACCAACAACGTCTGCAAACTTCACAAAAAAGAAATTCCCTGTATCATCCTTTTTTTTTTATCGCTTCCAGTCAGTTTCAGTCTCTGGATTAGAGTGACACCTAGTGGATGTTATTCTTAGATTAGATATTATCTAATATCTAATATCTACAAACACAAATGTGATGGAATGTATAAACAAATTCAGTGTGTTTGTTTACTTTGATGCATGATTTATTACCACAAACCCTGAAACACAGCAGTATCACAAACACTACTAAGTGGATTTTTCTCATATGATAAATGTTTGATTCTTTTTCTCTTCCTGTACACCAAAAGGCCATCCTCTGTCAAGTCTCAACCTACAGTGTGTCTCATTGTATTTGCATTTAAGGATTTTAGAAACAAATAAATATTGTGTTTAATTCTTTATTTTTATCTCTCACCACACGCACGGTGTGACACTTTTTCATTAAATATGATAGAAATCTATTCTATTGCTCTATTTTCCCTCATACTGTATTATTTTCTATCATGCTGTTTTCTGTTATAGTCTGCTTCCCATGCACTGTACACACCGGTGTACTCTGGATGGCCCCAATTACTGTTGATCTGCAACTTTACAAATCTGAATGTGTTTCTTTTATGATCCTATGGGAAAATGAAGACAAATAAAAAGTGTTAGTGACAGATCTTGTATGTTTCTGATGACATCTGGGGTCCGTTTCACAAAGCAGGTTCAACCAACTCTGAGTCTATTCCTGAACTCTGAGTTGATCTACTCTGAGATAGAAAACTCTGAGTTTTCGGTTCCACAAACGCTGATTTGAGTGAGGTTAATCAACTCTGAGTAGGTTCACCTTGAGTTTTGCGTGTGCGCCACAACTTTAAAAAGCCAGCATCAATGGAGCCCCGATTCGACGAGTCACCTTGGCAACGGGGAAGAGGAGGGGCTACGTTTTTCACCAACCTCGAATTGGAAATCTTAATGCGCTCATACGGCGAGTTTCAATACGTTTTTAGAAATAAGTGCACCGTTGCAGCAGCAAAAGTGTAAGTTTAAATGTAGTCCTCTGCAATCACAATAATATTACAGGGAAACTGCTTTAATGGTAGCCCATTCATTTATTTCATTTAGGTGCAATCTCGCGGGGGAGAAGCGCACTTGGCAGTTTAAGATGAAATATAAAAACATTGTTCAAACAGGTGAGACCTCGGCATGGAGGCTCATTTTGATCATGTTTTGCACTGTAAAGTAAATATTAAGTGGCTATTTGACTGTGCAGTTATTTTATTCCCAACATAATGCTGTTTTCACACACATAAACTATGTCTTCTCATCTATATCATCCATCCATCCATTATGTATACCGCTGAATCCGTCAGTCGGGTCGCGGGGGGGCTGGAGCCTATCCCAGCGGTCAATGGGCAAGAGGCGGGGTACACCCTGGACAGGCCGCCAGTCCATCACAGGGCCACATAGAGACAAACGAGACAAACAACCATACACACTCACAGTCACTCAGAAGGACAATTTAGAGTCATCATCTATATCATGTTCTGTTAAATAATTAAGCCTATTTAAACTAACACAGACTTCTACTGAGCCAACAGAAAGAAGGCAGATGCCCGTAAAACGGGTGGTGGCCACCACCTGTAACGGGAGGGCAGTGGCTGAGGGAATCCCCGGAGGGAATCCACCCCCAAGACACGAGTGCCTTTATAAAATATAATAGGCCTATATATGTCTTTTTTAAGCCTATTCATACAAATATTTCTTTGTCTTTTATGTCTTTTTTTTCTTTTTTCCCAACACATTCTGATAGTGCCGCTCAAAAAGATAATTGTCTGTAAATGCAAAAATCTGTGCGCGGTCTGATAACCATCTCCAACGAATATTTATTTCTCTGCGCAATAATGCTGCACCTTCATCCACGGGATCGTTGTCAAAAGGACATGTTCGTGAAAAAGTCGCCTCCTACTGTGCCTAATGACTTCTAGAAGTAGAAGAATTTGCTCTGCTGACTGAATGAATGAGGAAATCAAATGGCGTGTGTGGCTGAAAGAGGGCGGAGACAGAAAGAAACTCGAGGTTTCTTGAATAAAACCTGGTCCCGACCAGGTTAGGTTCAGAGAGTCTGTTACTCCGGTAACTGACCGAGAGGTTAAGTTACCTCTCTTTGTGAAACAGGCTAGAGTTACCCCTCTTTCTCGGGGTTGAGTTACCTCCCTTTGTGAAACGGAAAACTCAGGGTTTCCCTCATTTCAGGGTTAACCTACTCAGAGTTTTCACTAAACCTGCTACGTGAAACGGACCTCTGTAGTACAATTTTCGCGCCTGCACACAAAAATACGAACAAAAAAAAGTGAGTGAAGAATCCTAAAACTAAATATTTACAATGAAATATACGACTTCAATGCTGATCTGTGATTCTGTCTTCTTACCCTGTGATGCCAGAGCAAAGTTGGGCAACATGTCCGCTGCTCCAAGAAGGTAGTTGACATTGTCCTTTAATTAGAACATTTCCTCTTTAAGCTCATTTGATGTTTTTCGTTCTCGTTCTGTTCGCTTTACATGGCCTGTTCGCAAGAGAAGAGTTGGTTTAGATTGCATGTAAACAACTGATTGTTTACATGTGGAAAAGAAGACTAAATAGATGTTTCGGAGAAAGATACAAAGTATACCTTCAAGATACCCATAAATATATCCTCAACAGTAGGTGAAGCAGGTGATAATGGAGGTTTTAAGCTCAGAAAGTCCGTACACTGAGGAGGAATCAGGTATGCAAGTCCTGATGAAGAGAAGAAACACAGCAGAGGACAATGGGGTTAGTGACATTTTCTACAATATATTGACATGAAATATTGATTGCTGACTGACAGTGGAGGGAGACCACTTACCAAAATAGATAGGTAGCAGAAGAAAAAACTAAGCATCTTTGTGGGGAACCTCTTGGCCGTTTGTCCTATGCCATTGGTGCTGCAGATGGGAAAATCTGTATTTCCTTCACAGAAGAACTCTATAGTTTCCGTTTCTGAGGGGCAACAAATCCTTTGCTTTCTTCTGTTACTGATGGAGGAAACAAACACATATGAATGTGAAAATGGGTACGTAGAAGACCTAGATAAATATATAAATGTGCACATGTCCAGCTTACCTAAAACTTGTCTCTTTGTAACAAATGTTTGGCACACCATGTCTCCTGTGGGAGAGAAACACTCTCTTTGGTGGGCATTTTGGTCTTGACTTTCTCCAGACCTTTTACATGCACATAATGTTTTATAACATAGAGGATAAGGGGGGAATCCCCAAAGCATGAATAACATTCTTACGTTATGTTTTATATTGTTTTGCACTAGACAAAATCCTTTGCTTTTACCAAACAACTGGTATATCAACTACCTGGATGGTACAGCACTAGAAAAAGTTCATGAATTTAAATATCTAGGCCTTTGGCTAGACTCTCAGCTATCTTTCAAACTTCACATCAACCTAATCACGGAGAAAATCTATGGTCGTCTTGAGTCACTTTACCGTTCTGTTGAATTATTTTTTTTTTTGCTAGTCCGAAGAAGAATTGTGACACAACTGGTGCTGCCAATTCTTGATTATGCTGATGTTATTTATAGCAACACCCCAGAAACAAATCTTCGTCATTTAAACTCTTTATATAACCGTCTTTGTAGATTTGTTCTGAGGTGCCCATACATGACCCACCACTGTCTAATGTATGAGTCCTTGAATTGGCTGGCTCCCAAGGCAAGAAGGAAATTTCATTGGTCATTATTTACTTTTAAGTGTATCTATTTTAATTTGCCTCAGTATTTAAAACAATATCTTATACCTTTCCGTTCACGGCCTAAGGCATACTGATCATTTATTTTTCTATACACCAAGAATCAGGAAAGAAATTGGTCGCTGCACATTTAAGTTCAAAGCTCCATCAGACTGGTATAAACTACCGTAAGCACAAGATCTATCACCTCTTTTCATATCTTTAAATCATATTTATTTCCTCTTTGTCAAACATCCTGCTCTTGTTTTTTATTTTGTTTTTCTGTTGGACTCAGTCTGTCTGGACCTACTTGCCTGTTCCTTGTGCTAGAGTACCTTATATTTAGATTTTTCTACTGTGCTTTACTTTATGCCTTGATGTTGTGTACACATTGTGTGTATGTACTGTAATGTATGTAAGAATATTTATGTACATGTGCACATAGGTCCTGGTTGGTGAATGGCTAGATGTGGGAGAGCATTAAGTGTGAGTGATTGTGGGTTTGTGTGTGTGTGTAGTATGGGTATTTTTTAGGGCTGGGGAAGTTAACTCGTTATTATCGCGTTAACTCGTTAATTATTTAACGCCGATAGATATTTTATCGTGCATTAACGCAGGTTTTATTATTTATTTTATTATTGTAAAAGTCTGTTGCTCACAGGCTTTTATTTTGTAAAAGTCTGTTGCTCACAGGCTTTTATTTTGTAAAAGTCTGTTGCTGTCTGCTGCGGAACCGGAAAAGAAAGTAATTGGCGGATCCACCAAACATGGAGAAGGGTACGGAACTTTTATTTGGCCATTTTCATTTTAAAGTTCTTCTAGACGGCGGAGTCGACAGAACCAAAGTCATCTGTAAACACTGCCAAGTTGAATTGTCTTATCACCGCAGTAGTTCCAGTCTAAAATATCACTTAAAGACAAAACACACAATACCAGCAAGTCATTCAAGGAAACAGACAGTGGAGCGAGGCTTCTACATAAAAACTACATAAAAATGCTGATGTTAAAAGTGTGTTTGCACAACAAATGTTATGGCACTTTCATTCATATGGCAGCACATTTAAAATAAAACTAAATGCTAAAGGCTATACACTACTTTTGAACTAATTTTTGGATTTTGCTGGAAATTGTACGAAACGTGATTTCATGACTGTGGCTCTGGAAACTTGGGCTTTGGAAACTGTGGCTCTGTAGAACGTGGCACTGGAAACTGTGATGCTGGAGTGGCAGGGGACACGAAGGCTGGAGAGGCAAATGGAGCGACGAGGGAGGAAGCGTACATGACGGCCACCTGTACAGGCTGCAGTCCAAAAATGTCCACCACCGCTGCATGGTGGACCCCTCTCGCCCCCTCCCAGTCCCTCCGCCAATCCAGGTATCCCCTGGACAGGCCTCCGCAGGAAGAAGTCCAGAACTTCATTAGCCACCCCCAGTTTTTCCCAAGGGCCGGCTCACTGCTCCAAGCAGTCTGAAAAGGCCCCGACTAGTTCCTGGAGGGCCTTAAAATCTGCCGGGTTCAGATCCTTCTGTCAGAACAACGTGTGTGGGCGTGGAGGTGAGGCTGATGGCAGGGCAGGGGAGACTGAGGAAAAAGACACGGTAAAAATAAAGACTAGACAGAAAACATAAAACATGACAAAAAATGCAAAACGTGACAAAATTGGACGTGATTATTTTGAGAGAATAGCAGAAATTGAAAAGATAAAAAAGCCAACTTACTCACAAACTGGCTCGTCATGTAGAATTAAAAGCTATTATACAGTTATTACAGATCGAGTCAGTTCCACGTATGGCGAAATGTAGAAGTGTAGATACAATTATTGTTTTGTACTATTTCATTAGCAATAAGAAATCGGAGTAGATTAAACACTGCAATTTGAAAACTTTGATATTTTAATAGGGTACTACGACACCAATGGTTTGCCAAAAATTTGTTACAGAGACAAGTATTAGGTATGCTGGAGTAGCGACTTGTGCATATTAATGTATTTATCAAAGTCTTCTAGTTTTCCACGTACCCATTTTTACATTTGTATTTGTTTCCTCCAGAACTAACAGAAGAAAGCAAAGGATTCGTCATCCCTCAGAAACAGAAACAATAGAGTTTCCTTATAAAGAAAGGACAGAGTTTCCAATATGCTGCAGCAATAGAGGACCCCCCACCACAAAATGTTATTTTTTATTGTTGATGATACGTCTCATATTTTTTGGTAAGTGACCTCCATTAACTTCATGTCAGTCAACAATCAATTTATTTATCAGTATATTGTAGAAAAGGTCACTAATCCTGTTATCCTTTGATCTGTGTCTCCTCTGCATCAGGACTTGCATACCTGATTACTGCTCAGCGTAATAACTTAAAACCTCTGGGTCACATGTCCAGAACGTTGTCTCCTTCTGACTTCATCCCTGGTGCTCAACAAGGAAATGCTTTGTTTATGTAAGTCCCATGTTTCTCATTAATTACATGCAAATGTTCTTTGTAGCTTTCACAAACACAGTGAAAACAAGACATTCAAATGGAAATGCCTCTCTTTTTGTTTTTTGGGGAAAGAAGACTTTAGAAGACAAGAGCAATCTCCCTGGAACTTCCCTTTACAACAAAGACGGGGCCTGGCAACAAACATTTAAGATAAACATAAATATGATGCTGTGTTGCAAAATACTATGCATGCATTTTTTTGTATTTTACCAAAGAACTTAAAAATAGAGCTGCTATGACTCAGTCTTATTTCTTATTTATACATGTCTGTCTAACACTAACATTCTTATTTGTCTTCATTTTCCCACAGGATCATAAAAGAGATCCAGAGTAGACCTGTGCATAAAAAAACAGGACGATAAAACAAAATTCAGTATGACTACAAATAGCCCAATAGAATTTTATAATATTTAAAGAAAAACCAAAAAAAATGATAAATGAAATGGAATTTTTTTTTAAAAATAATATAAGAGAAAAAGAAAACAAATCTACATGTTGGAAGACAATAGTATATTTAAAAAAAAATAAGTTACATTATAAAATATAACCAAATAATGAATGTTATGAAAAGAAAAAATAATATAAAATAAAATAATAAAAGAATTAAAAAGATTAAAAGAGAAAAATAATACAGAAGAGAACAGAAAGAGCACTAAATAATAACTAGTAAGAGACATGCAGCTTGAAAATAATGAAGAATTAAATACATTATTTATTCATCATTTGTATCTGAAATCCTTAAGGCATCAGTTACAGTTACTTGGTTTAAAAAAAAAAAAAAAACAGTATGAGGGGAAAAAATGAATTCATTCTGAATTGTTTCATTTTCAGTGGTTGACTAGTGTCAACATACATGCCGTTAAGACTTACAACACGTGCCCACCAGAGGCCGTGGCTAACAGCTCAGGTCCGCTCCTGGTTTAGAGACTGAGATGCTGCTATCAGGTCCCAGATCTTTCAACGCCATCAGGAAAGATCAACACAAATAATCCACAACCCCTTCTGTGACACCAAGGATCCCAGGTGCATGTGGCCAGGTCCTGATACACTACAAGCTCACACCAAAGACCAACAACAATGACACTCAACTCCCTGACATGCTAAATGACATCTATGCATGATTTGAAGCTCTGAACAACACACATCCACGGAAATCCACACTCACCTCGGAGGACACTATCAAGAGTCAACCTGCGCAAAGCTGCTGGCACAGATGACATCCTGGGGAGGTGTCCTCACAGACATATTTTAACACCTCTTTGAGCCAGGCTGTGATCAGCGCCCACCAGCTGCTCTGAGGTGGGGAGCATCAGAACAACCTAATTCCTTGTTGTGAACATCTCTGAGGACTTCATCCGGACCACCAACACCAGCTCGGTGGTGAAGAAGGCACCACAATGTCTTCAGTTCCTGCGGAGACTGAAGCAAGCCAGCCTTCCACCACCTATCCTCACCACCTTCTACAGAGGCACTGTGGAGTATGTCCTAACAAGCTGCATCCCGGTGTGGTTTAGAAACTGCAGTGCTCTGGAGAGCAAGACCCTGCAATGCATTGTGAGAAAACATGAAAGGATTGGGATTGGGAACTCCCTCCCCTCCATCCGGGGCCGCTTCTTTACAAGCGACCATCCCTCTCATGGCAAGTTTGACCTCCTGTCATCAGGAAGGAGGCTGCACAGCATCAGGACCCGCACGGCCAGCTCCTGCAACAGCTTCTTCCCCCAAGCTGTCAGAGCCCTAGACACTCACACACACATCCATAACATGCTGCCTTCAACCCCAATACTGCAACACATCTGAATGTGCACTTTAGACTGAAATGGACAAAGCATTGCACCTGCACTTTTGTAACTCTTACTTGACAGCCTCGTTCGTGTGCTGCACTCTATCATTTCCGTCCTGCTGCCCAGAGGATTCTAGGCTGCCTTGTGTCTTGCACTTGTCTGTATCCTGTTATGTGAGTCTCGCACTATTCGTTTTGTCATCTTTTTTAAAAAAAATTATTGTGTATTGCTCCCAGGGTCCGAACAGAATGACATGTTGTTCATCTACATGGCAGAATGACAATAAAAGCCAAGTTAAGCAGAGTTCATGGACATGTTTGTTCATTTGGAAAAGTTGACTTTGTGCTGTTGTCAAAGCAGCAGTATGTGAACAAGTCGCTGCTAAACTTAGCTCCTTGAGTTGATAGTTTAATCAATATGGACATGGATCTACCATCACATCCATAGCTGGAAGAAGTTAGAGGTCTACGTGTACAAGAAAAGCATGGAGAGGATCACTGGAAAGGAGTTGAGGGAAGTTAAGAGAGAAGAGACAACTCGTGGCTGATAGGCTGGTAACTGCAGAGGTCACACTCCAGTAAGCTGTACAACTTACGAGTGTCTGATGCGATGTCACATCAGAAGGAAGCTTTCTTTGTCACAAGCAAGAGGTCCTTGCAATAATTTCAATTCGTTCATATACACTCAGTACCAGTGATGAAAGAAAAGGTGCAGTGAGTAAAAACCTTCAAAATACAACAATACACCACAACGATCTGCTCCATTTAACTCAGCTCCTGCTGCTCTGAATTAATCTACCTCATTGAAATGAGGTAGATTAATTAAACAAATGGTTGAGGGCATAAAAGATGTTTTTATTCACACCTTATCATGAATTAATGTATGTGTTGGAATCTCTGTATCAGAGACACGAAAACATACATACGCAGAATGTGAAAGGGCATCTTCTCACTTGGTTTGCAGTGTGAACATCTCTGTGTCTCTTCACTCTTGGATTTGAGTTGGATTGAAAAAGTACATATTTGAGTTTTCAAGCCAAATTAAGTGGGCATTTACATTCCAATAAAAATGGTCTTTTCATTTGCTGAAATTAAACCAATTTCCAATGAAGAAAAAAACAGCAGGCATATGATTTGATAAAGTAAATGCACAAAAATAAGAAATCGGCTTCTTGATTTGCCAAAAGACGTTCAAAATGCCCTGGCTTTAGATTTAAGAAATCATTAATCAGTTCAACCAATGTGCATGACTTTTCATCTGGATATAATGGGAAGTTGTTTAAAAGATAACACGAGTGGTTCTATGACTTATGCTTCTTAGCCTCTTTTCTTCTGGGGATTTCTGAGTCATGGTTATTAGTTTTACAGCCATCTATAACTTCTACTTTGCAGGCCCCGGTTTCTGTTGCAGGGACCCTCTTCAGCTCAATGAATTGTTCCTCTTCACAGATCCCTATTTCTGCAGAGGTTTCTTTGGTTTTCAGTCTGAGTTAACCTGGTTCATGCTTTATGTCTTTAGTTACTTATAGTGGCATTTATTGTGCTTTTTTGTATGGACATTTTTCTTCTTCTTTTTTAAATTTTGTTTGTATCGCTTCTTGTGACAGAATTAAGAATTCAAACACATTCCATCTTTGAGTCGAAATTTGATTTAAAATAAGAGAGCCTAAAACGTGTCTTTAAGCAAACCCAATCATGTTACTGCTCTGAAAACCCACCAAAAACCCACCAAAACAAGACATTGGGTATAATTATACTGCACTTTAAATCAAAACATTTCACACATCAGAGTTTATGCCCTCCCAGGAAAACTAAACTCAAAGCTATAGGTTGTCAAATTAACTGATGCATCTCAGAGGGAACAGATATATAGACAGAACTATATAAATGTAATAATCAAATGAGTTGCTTTACATTTGACAGCCTTCATACTCTGTCGGAGGTGTTACTGGTTAATGAGCGAAACTTTATAACTTCTCTTGTCCAATTATCCTCTTCCAGCCTGCAGGAAAAAAGTGTCACCTTGTTACAGCAAAGACACACACACTGGAGGTTGAGGCTTGACAGAGGATGGCCCTTTGGTGTGCAGGAGGAGAGAAAGAAGACAGGTTCAACCATTTATTTTATTTAAAAAAAAAAATCTACTTAGCAGTGTTTGTGATACAGCTGCTTTTCAGGGTTTGTGTTCATAAATTGTGCATCTGAGTAAATAAACTCGCTGAATACACACAGTTGCCTTTGTGTTTCTGGTGCATGACTGTGCGTCGTGTGAATAAAATCCACTAGATGGCCCTCTGAGTCTCAAAAAGAAAATCAGGTTCAATTCTGTCAAATGCCTTCTCAGCATCCATAGAAACTATTGCCAGGGGGTACCTCCTTCTTTTAGTAATATCGATAACATGAAACAACCTTCGAATATTGTCTGCTCCTTGTCGGTTCTTAACAAAACCTGTTTGGTCTGCATGAATAATTTTTGGTATTATTTTCTCCAGTCGAGATGCTATTATTTTTGACAAGATCTTGTAATCGGAGTTGAGAAGACTGAGGGGTCTATAGTTACCACACTTTTGTACATCTTTTCCAGGTTTAGGAAGTAATGTTATTGTTGCAAGTTCCAAAGATTGAGGAAGTGCTGTTTTTTCGAATGCTTCCTTGATCATGTTTGTAAGAGGGTTAAATAGTTTGTTTGAAAAGGTTTTAAAGTATTCAATTGGAAAGCCATCTGGCCTTGGGGCTTTATTATTTTGTAATGATTTAACAGCAAGTCGAACCTCCTCTTCACTTATTTCACTCTCCAGTATGTCTTTGTCAGTTGTGTTAATCTTGGGTAATGGTAATTGATTTAAAAATTGTTTTATATCTACATTATCTCTGCCAAGTTCAGATGTATATAACGATTGATAATATTTTTTGAATTCCAAATTTATGTCTTTCATATTTTCTAAATATCTTCCTTCATCTGTTTTAATACTTTGAATAAATTTTTTATTATCCTCCTTTTTTATCTGCCACGCCAGTAATTTGCTTGTTTTATTGCCGAATTCGTAGTAGTGATATTTTGTTCTAGCCATTGCCGCCTCAGCTTTACTAGTACACAGGTTGTCATATGAAATCCGCTTTTGTTTTAATACACTAAGTAATTCTGGTTGTTTTGTTCTTGAATGGTCAATTTCCAAAGTCCTTATATCTTTTTCTATTTGAGAAATCTGTTCCCTTTTTTGTTTGTTTTTATATGAAACATATGAAATAATGTGCCCCTTCATATAAGCTTTGAGGGCTTCCCATATATTTGAATGTGAGGAGGAATTCAAATTTACTTCCAAATATATATCGATTTTGGTATTCATAAAAGTAACAAATTCAGGATCTCTAAGAAGATATTCCTTGAATCTCCATCTAGGACAAGTAGAAACAGGTTGATCAAATTCTAATTTCATTTGTATAGGGTTATGGTCTGAGATTGTAGCTGCAAAATAAGTACAGGTTTTAATTTGTGACAAAAGTGAGTGTGAGGTCAAAAACATGTCAATTCTTGAATACGTGTTATGGACATTGGAATAGAATGAATAATCTTTGCTGGTTGGATTACATAAACGCCATACATCCCCCAATCCTAATTCCTTCATTCCCTGAGTCAGAGCCACTGCTGCTCCAGATAGCGCAGCAGGTTTAGAAGAAGAACGATCCATTGTTGGATTTAGAACCAGGTTGTAATCGCCACCCAATATACATGGAGTTTCAGTTTTAGAACTAAATCATTAAAGAATTCTGGATTGTCTAAATTTGGGCCATATAAAGATACAAGTATTACCCTGCTTCTATTTATTACACAGTCTATCAAAATCAATCTGCCAGCTCTATCATTTTCCATATAATTTAACCGAAATCTGAGGTTTTTATTGATAAGGCTACACCTCGGGCTTTGGATGAAAAAGAAGAATAAAATACGTGACCAACCCAATCCCTGCGCAACTTTAAATGTTCTAAATCTGTGAGATGGGTCTCTTGAATAAAGGCAATGTCTGTGTCTTGTTTCTTAAAGTATGATTGAACTTTTTTCCTTTTGATGGGGTTGTTAATCCCTCTAACATTCAATGAAATACAGTTTAGTAATCCTGTCTTATTCATTTTAAGTATTATGAAAAAATATTCTGGTTAAGTAACAACATGAGATGTTCATATCTTGGAGAAAATAAAGAAATCTCTTTGAGACTCTGAGAGCAATGAATTTTGGTGAAACCTTTATTAGATATGTAAGAACACTCTTTAATAGCCCTAGATCACAGATTTTGACTAATGGGGTTTTGTCGGACGCCTTCTCGCTCTCCCGAGGCTGTAGACAGGGATGCCCATGTTCTCCTAGCCTATTTTCCATTGCTATAGAACCATTAGCGATTGCCATCCGTTCTGACTTATATATTACAGGTATGAGAGTAGGTACAGAAGAACATAAACTTGCGCTATATGCGGATGATTTGTTGGTTTTTATATCTCAGCCATCTAAATCCTTTCCATCTTTACTGGCATGCCTTGGGATGTACAGCAAAGTTTCTGGCTATAGAATTAATTATTCTAAGAGTGAAGCATTTCCACTTAATATGACAGAACAGGAGACACAATTATTACCTGGTTCGATTAAATGGTGCCCAGATGGTTTTACATACCTTGGTATTAATATTAGTTCCTCGTATGATCATATTTACCAAAAGAATTACATATCATTAATTGATAAAACTAAAGCAGAGCTGAAACGATGGATGGATCTCCCAATATCTTTAATAGGCAGAGTCAACTCAATCAAAATGTTTATACTACCTAAATTTATTTGTTTATTTCAATGTGTCCCCTTAAAAGTTCCAATGACATTTTTTAAAGATTTGGATAAAGCACTATCTCTATTTTTATGGCGAAAGAAGGTCCCAAGAGTTAAGCTTCTTATGTTACAGGCTCCTTACGCTAAAGGCGGACTAAATCTTCCAAATTTTAGAATATATTACTTAGCTACCCAGTTCCGTATTCTATGGATGTGGACTTTTTCGAATGGCAATGATGTGAGGTGGGTCTCGATAGAACAACAAGAATTAAAATCCATGTCATTGGCAATTATCCCCTTCCTGAGTTCAAAAAGCAATTGTCTACAATTACATCAAATCCATTAATTTTAGCTACCTACAATGCATGGCTTCAGATACACACTCTCTTAAACCTAAATACACAATTTTCAGTTAACATACCACTTAAAAGTAACCCTAATATTCCCAGACCTATAACAGATGGTATACTACAAACTTGGCTTAGAAAAGGCATTAAAACAGTCGGCAACCTGTATGTTGGTAATATCTTTGCCAGCTTCAGTCAATTATCTGAATGCTATGACTTGCATACACAATTACTTCAAATATTTGCAGATCAGACACTGGATTAAGAGCCAAACATTAGAAATATTTCCAAATAAACCAGATGAAACTCTGTTTGAAACATGTTTATTAGACTCCAAACGTGCCAATACAAAAGGACTTATTTCTTGTGTTTATAAAATTGCTCTTGACTATTTACCAGCATATGAGAAGTGCTCAAATAAATCAAAATGGGAATCGGACTTAAACTGCAAATATGATGACAAAAGCTGGAACAGATTGCTAAATTCATCCCAAACAATATTAATATCAACAAAACACAGTCAAATTCAATTTAATATTTTTCACCGCATATATTATACCCCATATAGATTTAATAAAATGAATGCCAGTATCACAGACAAATGCCAGAGATGTAAAACATCTGTAGGTGATCTTCTTCATATGCTTTGGAGTTGTGTACACTTGCAAACCTACTGGAATAATGTAATTCTGATAACCTCAGCAGCTTGTGGGCTTTCTTTAGACGCTGACCCCAGGATTTGGATACTTGGAGATGTTATGTCCTTGAATTTATTACCTTGCAAGAAATACTTTGTTTTGTTAGCATCATATGCAGCAAAAAAGTGTATACTTATAAATTGGAAAGCTATGGAGCCACCAAAACAAAATCATTGGATCAATGAACTGTTGTCATATTGCACTACTGAAAAAAATTCTCCATTCAATACGTGGGACATTGGATAAGTTTGACTGGATATGGACACCCTTCTTGGACATTCTAACCAGATTAGATCTGAGAGACTGATCTGTCTTAAATCTTAACCGTTTTATGTCAATTAAAAAAAAAAAATGTTTGATGCTAAATTTAACATTACTGCATGTATTATTACATTGAGAGAGTGGGTGGGTGGGGTGGGTGGTTTTTTTTTTTTTGTTTTTTGTTTTGTTGTTATTCTTTTTTTTATTCTTTTTTTGTTTGTTTGTTGTTTTTAAAAAAAAAAAAAAAGTTATATTGTACACTGGATGTAAATTTTGTACAACTGTATACTTTGAATAAATATATCTATACACTAGATGGCCCTCTAGTCCAGAGACTAAAACTGACTGGGAACGTTTAAAAAAACAGGATGATACATTGAAGTTTGACATGTTGCCAGCGAGCAGCAGTTTATGTGCCGTCATAACAAAAGTTGCACACTTGCAGAGCATTATTTATGATCAGTAGTTGTATCTGGACTGTGTCAAATAAAAAAGCTGCTTCAATGTCAGAATTAACGAGGTGACATCCATGTGACTTGAAAAAAGTATCTTACACTGCATTTAGTTCAATTTGATGAAGTGCTTCAACATAAAAAGATTTTATCACAATGTTTTTCTATCTTGTCTGAGCTCATTAACATACGTTAGCTCTGAGTTTTGACTGAATATGTAGATTGTCTAATGTTCTGAATGCAGCAGGCTTCTTCAGAACAGCACTTCTAAGTTTAGTCATTTCCTTAAATCATCCCATCCTTCTTTGCATATCAGACTGGTTTCTCTGCAAGATCTACTCTATATTTAAGTTGCTTGTGCAGTTGCGCAACACAATATCACTGTAACACCATCGTGATTGGTCTTAATTGCTCACTCATCTATTATGAACCACTTCTCCTGCCGTATCTCTGTATGTTTCCATCTCTATTTCAACACCATTTGTCTTTCATAATGCAAATGGATGTTAATCAGCAGTCTCTCATATAAACATCCGAGGCGCTTTGTGAATCAAGGAAAATTCTACATCTGAGACAACAGACCAATTACAGCTTTTGCTGAGAATATGAGTGATGATGTCAGTGGGTGTTCTCTGCATAAGACTTGATGTGTGGACTGAGATATGAATACAGGCTTCTCTGCACTTCAAAGCTCGATCAAAGACAGCTTTGGTATTAAGCTGAAATCAATTCAGTGGTAAGACTTTTGGGGGTTTTAGCAAAAGTTTAGCCTCTTTTCAAAGATTTTGGAGACATCACTGATCGATCAGACCAGCTTTATCTCATCTTTTAAGAGAGAGGTTTTCAGTACATAATCTGTGCTGAACTTTGTCTCTTATACCCCCAGCACACATACATCACCAAGACAAGAGATCCAATCTGTACCTCGACAAGAATGTGAGAGGCCTGGGGATGTCTTTGAACCCTCCAGGGCCCAGAAGAAAATGTTTCTGTGACTAACAATGTAAGACCCCTGCACCCAGGAAGTGATTTACTTCATTTCTAAACTGAAGCCACAATTCCTGCTCATTTTAGTGATACTGTGCCTATGATATTGCACAACAAAAGAAAAGACAAAAGTGTGTAATAGGGTCAAAAAGAAAACCATTAGAAGAATATATATATATATAAAATACTCAAACTAATTCCCCAAAACGTATTACACTTGTTTGATGATTGTTTTCTCTTAACAAAGATTGCCAGGATAAGAATAAATAAATAAACAATATTGCTGAAATTGGTTAAAAAGGTGAAGTTGGGGAATCTCTGGGACGAAGTAGCTTCAAATTGTCTAAGCTTAGAATGTAGAAAGTCGACAGTATAATCATTTTCATAAATAAAATGTTCCAGTGATCCAAACTATCTTCTAAGGCCATGCTTGATCAATTAACAGGCAACATAGACCCTTTGAGATCATTTTTTTTAACTTGTGATGGAGACTGACACTTATTGTTTGCACGTTTTCATGAATTATTTTTATGAATGATTTTGTTTCCTTTAAGGCTGAAATATTCAAGAAAATAAGTGGAGAATAGTTAAGAGTGTGTGGATGTATTAATTGTCTATATTCAGTCAAGAATAACCACAAGATAGTTTCATAAATGTGGACCAAGGGGAGTCAACATTGATGGGAGATCCTCGACGAGCTCAACAAGGACTGCACGGACTCCTACTAATGGCGATCATGCGATAGGATCAAAAGTTAGAGAACTTCTACAGAACTAAATGGATCCTGGAGTGAAACTATTGTGTTTAGGCTTTACAACTGTTTATGATCGACACCCACAATTTAAGTGACAGGTTATACAAACTTTTCCATTTTGTCTGCTAATGGTGCGGTGTTCAAATCTGAACACATACAGTGTCAAAACTCATGCAGCCAAGTGAAGTATGCTCATAGAAAACCTATTCAAACTTGACTTTTTTTTCTTTTCTTTTTTTTTTCATGGTGCTGCAGAACGATATCCTGTTACAGATCCTGTTACAGATGTCCGTACATGGTCACTTCCCTGAGAGCAGTATTTAAACTGTCATAAAGGCAGGCAAAAAGAAAAAAAAACCCTCCAATAATCCAAGTTGCTCCACACATTTGTAGACAACCGCATTGTTTAACCTAAGTTTATTTTTGCATGACGCAGGCTCACAGCAAGTCCAATAGTTAAAAGGCTTCGCAGTCAGGAAGTTTTCTAAATATTGAAAGCAGTGGAAGAGCTATCATTTAACTGACAAACAACAACGGATACACATTTTTTAAATGACGTTAAAACCCTGTTGTGGACTCTGGAGCACAGTTACCCAACTACTTCAGTCGTCTGCCCCTCTTTGAGCAGTATTGTACAAGCCGTGCCATTTATTTGATACCTCAAGTTACTGGTTATTTTATGACCAAAAAATAAATGAACATAATGGGAATCACTCTGTACCGCTGTTAGAGACTCATGCATCATACATGTACCCAGAGATGGGGACTCAAGTCACTGTGACTTGGACTCAAGTCGACTCGAGTTGCTGTTTCGATGACTTGTGACTTGACTTGACAAAAAATAAAAGACTTGAGACTCGACTCGGACTTGGAAGTTAAAGACTCGGCACTTGACTTGACTTGAGACACGATGACTTGAATGACTCGAGTGTTAAGCATCTAGCATAACTTCGAACTTTGTTCGTCATTTGAAGATCCATTCTGACCAGTAAGTGCTCATCAAATTAGCTAATATTATCCTGTTAGCCTAGTCGGTAGTTAGCTAACGTTAGCTTGATATGATACGGAGTGGACACATTGGCCAATGATGTTTACTGACAGTTACTTATATCTTGTCTTTATTAAGATCAGATTCTGCAGGTAAAATTGCAATAATAAGGTGACTTGACTTTGACTTGCCCAAGAAAAAATTACTTGGGACTTACTTGAGACTTGAAAGCTAAGACTTGAGACTTGCACATGTGTGACTTGGTCCCATCTCTGCATGTACCACGTGATTCAAACCAAGATATTTACAGGTTTTGACATTAGAAGCTGAGTGTTACAGGGAGCCCCTGAAGGCAGCAGCTCTGTTTTCTCTGAGCTTTCCGCTGAACAGTGAATGTCTCTGCTCTCCTTTCCCTTCTCCTCCCACACAGCCAGAACCATTATAAACATTTCTGTACAGTGGGGATACTCCCTTACTATCTGTTCTGAGGTCAACAACAGCGGCGGAGTTGGGAATAGAAAAAGAGAGAGACAGACAGAGATGGCACAAACCGACAGCCGAAGTTCAACTTTCCCTGAGGTGGTGGAGATCAACGTGGGTGGTCAGGTGTATGTGACCCGGCTGGAGACTCTCACCGCGGTGCCCGCCTCCCACCTGTGGGCGAAGTTCACCCAGAACGCCCCGGCCGACCTGCCCAAAGACAGCAAGGGTCGCTTCTTCTTCGACCGGGACGGCTTTCTGTTCAGATACATTTTGGATTACTTACGGGACAGAGAGCTTTTGCTGCCAGAGTTGTTCAAAGAGAGGAAGAGGCTGCAGAAAGAGGCGGACTTCTTCCAGCTGCCGGAGCTGTCCAGGCGCCTGGCAGCGGCCAGTAAAGACAGCTCTTACGCGGAGGACAGCGGGGAGCCGGAGGAGGCTGACCTCACCAGCCCGGTCACCTCCTCCTCCTCCTCGGACAGAGCACTGCGCTCTCCTGGGGCCAATTCCGGTTACATTACCATCGGCTACAGAGGCAGCTACACCATCGGCAGGGACATCCAGGCTGACGCCAAGTTCCGCAGGGTTGCCAGAATAACCGTCTGCAGCAAGATATCCCTGGCGAAAGAGGTTTTTGGGGAGACTTTGAATGAGAGCCGCGACCCGGACCGGCCGCCTGACAAATACACCTCCAGGTATTACCTCAAGTATAACTTTCTGGAGCAGGCGTTCGACCGGCTGGCCGCGACTGGTTTCCACATGGTGGCCTGTAACTCCACTGGGACCTGCTCATACGGCAGTAACGACCCGGGGGAAGACAAACTGTGGACCAGCTACACTGAGTACATCTTCTCCCGATGAACTGGCTTCCCCCCTGCCCAGGAAAGAGTTCATGCTCCCAAGCTTTTTCAGTTCTGGGAGATAAAATCATCTACTTTAGTTCGGCCACAGCGGTTAACATCCATATAACTGATGTTTAGTTTCAGTTTCTTGTGTCACTTTCTGCTCTGTTCTGTGGGGTCAGCCAGAGTTGAAGCTTTCCGCCAATTTTCTCCTCTGCTCTGCAGCAGACTTCCAGCATAAATCTCATTGTGAGAGGCAAAGACAATAGGATTTCAGATAATGTCACTTATTTTGTTATTTTGATGTCCCGCGGGCTCCATAATCCTTATGGCTTCAACTGGGACTTTTGGTTCTTAAGCAAATGACAGAAATGGTTTCCCAGGGTGGCAGGGTGGCACTGCCTACAGAGAGGGTGCTCCAGAGCATATTTGGGTTCTGTAAATCATTTGTTTGGTCTTGTTTTCATCTGCAGCTCTTGCTTTATACTCGTATAGGTCTCGAGTCTTTTAGTTGTGAGTTTTAACATTAAGTTGCTTCAATAGATGTGATTCTTTCATCCTTAATTTTGTTTAAATCGATTGTATCAGACACACAATGCTTTAAAGATAACACTCTGGTATGTTTGTTTCGTGCCACGAGCTGCTGTAAATGTATCATACAGAAAATAAAGTGTGACACTGGTCAACACCTTCCACCTTATCGTTCTTTTGAGTCCCCCCCCCGTATGCACGTCCTATTCACATACTGATGCTCCTTTTCACACAAATAAAAGTTTAACAGGTTCTTTTCATTGCGGCGATATTGAACTGTGTGTTTGCCAGAAAATGAAAGAAATTTCCAACATTATCTTATGGGCTCAAGCACAAAAAACCTGACCCTGACCTAACATTTTCATTATTGTATTACCCAGCTTCCCTTATCCAGCCAGAATGATCTCACTCACAAATACTTCTGCAAATAAAAAACACAGATAAAATCCACCTCCCCTGCTGAGAGAGCGGTGACTCCACTAGATTAAAATGCCACCTAAAGAGTCTGATGAGAATTTGACCTGCATTAAAGAAAAGTGCAGCTTTGTTTTGTTGGGTTTTTTTCACATTAAATTTGACATTTACAGGTCATAAACCCAAGGTCACTGAATCAAGATGAAAAGAAGATGATGTCATGAATAACAGTTACTTTATGTCCGACACTATTAGAGAACAACTCACGTGTTTCTAGTTGCGTTCATTTGAAACACCTGAGGATTTTCTCATTTCAGCAAGCGAAACACTATTCGAACCATAACCGAGTAGGTGCAACTTTCTATGTTCTTCTGATAGAGATCTTCCGTGTTTAAGTGACAGATGGAGCTATATTAGCTGCAATTTCTTTACCTTTTACTTCAGGTTTTGTGTCCAGTTCAGGCTAAAATTAAAGTAAAAGCCCATAGATTGCAGCCAATAAACACAATTGGTTGTGGCTTTGCAAGAGCAGACAGACAAGGTCTGTTATCTCCCCTGGGCAGAATGGGAAGAAGGAGGAGGAGGTGGGGGGGGGGGGCTTCTCTTTGGCTGACAAGTACAGTAATCAAATGTCTGTTCCCTTGTGGGATCCCGAGGCACAAATCCAAGTTATCCCAGGATCAAGTCTAATACAGAAAAGGCTTTGTGTGGGCTGTGTCAGAGTGTACTTGAATACAAATGTGCAAAATAAAAGAAGGAAAGTGAAACATTTGCAGGGGGGCGTCTAAATCTGCTGCTAAGATATTTTACACAAGGCCATGTTCCATGAAAGTCTATGTTCATTTAAAAACCACAAGAATGCAAACAAACACACGTGCACTCTTTTCTAACCACTCAACCTCCCACACGCACACTTCTGCTGCCAAGGAGCTTCAAAGATTGATGTGTCAAAACTAGAGACCTTGTATCTGCTGTCAGCTGATGCTGCCATCTGGACAGGAAAAAGGAAGGATCGACCACAACCTTTCCCCTAATTTGATCTCCAGAAAAGGCACGTTGTGCGTGCCGCTCTCGACCAAAATATAACAAACGCGGCTCAGCAGAACTGGGCTCACAGTCTGACTATGCCTGTGTTAGTGTGAGAAAACTGAAAAGGCATTTATATTTCTGAGAGCCCAGGATGCCGACTTCTACTTTTGACTGAAACTAAATGAAACCAGTTACATCATTTTATTTAAAGGTGATAGAGAATGGTTGAATGGGGCATTAATCCTTGTTCTGTGATGGGATATGTAACCCAAAAAAAATTGGTTGGGTCTGTAATGGCTCAGAACCTCCCTAAAAGGCTCTCTGAAACAGCTGTTACTATGCTGGGTTTAGAATGCATCGTTTGCCCTTATTGGCGTCGTTTCAGAGCTTATCTGGCAACCTCATTATGAAATGCAGGTAGGTGTTGGCGCTATTCGGTTGCCGTTGCTTGATTGGCTGCCCTTGCTCTCACTGAAAACAGAGCTATAGAGTAATACACTGACTGAAAAGAAAGCTCATCAGAATCAGAATTCGTTTTATTGCCATTGTTCACTAACTAGGAATTTGCAGCGGCGTAAGGTGCAAACATGTAACATAGGATATAATAATAAAAAATAAAGAATAAAAATATATGAATATATGAATATAAAATGTACAAGGTGTGTACAACAATACACAGTATCCAATATACAGAGCAACAACAGTGCAGCTTCATTAGTGCAATTTTAATGATGGTAAAGTGACTGGGGCAGGTTATGAGGTGATTATGAAGTGTTCATAAGTCCAACTGCAAGGGGGGAAAACTGTTTTTGTGACGGGAGGTTCTGGTCCGAATGGACCGAAGCCTCCTGCCCGAGGGGAGTGGTGCAAATAGAGAAGGGTCAGCTGTGATCCGACCTGCTCGCCCCATAGTTCTGGAGACGTGCAGGTCATGGATAGACGGATGCAGCCGATCAGCTTCTCAGCGGAGCGCACACCTCGCTGCAGTCTGTGTCTGTCCCTGTCGGAACTGACCATCTACTGAACAAAATTCCGACTGAAGCCTGCTCGGAATCATGCAAGCTTTGTGAAACTGTACTCCGTGAAATGCGCAGCGCAAAGGAAAAGTCGGCGGTTGTATGTACAGGGGATGCTGTTCAAAATAAATAAAAGCCATAGGGCTCGGGCACACGCGTTGCATTCTGGGATATGGTCGCCATATTGGAGGCACAATCTCATAAACAAACCCAAGGCAAGACGGAGATTAAGGACCAAACAGTGAGAGAAAAGTGAGAGAAAAGCATGTTAAAATCGAAGAAAGGATGTGGGATATACCGGGATACATTACAGAAGGAAGCCAGAGATCGGTACATACAGAAGATTGGCGTTATAAACGGACTGGACCCTTATGAAATACCGAGCAAGGAATGGATTGTCGACGAAGATTTACTGCCTAAGTTCACCCTTTTGGACATAATTGCGTATATAGTATGTGGTGTCAGTGCTTATACTTTGCAACAGTTTCAATTATAATGACACTTTTGTCATGTTACTCTACTTGTAAATAAATAATGAAACACACACACTTGGCTGTATCTCAAAGCATATTTATTTCAGACGACTTCAACTTTGCACAACACTCCTGCTCATGGTGGTCAGAGTACAACATACAGACACAATCTTGTCAAAGAATGTTTTGTCTTCACCTTCGCATGGCAAAACTATGTTGATAGGTACTTTTGCTGACAAAAAGGTGTATTGTTTCTGACAGTTCCAATCGCCCTTTCCATGTGAATTTGGAGATGGGCAATTTTCCTTGTATTTTCCACATTAAATTAAGATTAAGATTAAGATCAGATTTATTGTCATGTATACATGCATACACACGAAATTTATCCTCCGCTTTTAACCCATTGAGACATCCCTTGCTTCCAACTGACAGTGTCCTCTTGTGAAGGCGGGGATCTTTACCTCAGCACACAAAAGTCTGTAACTTACCAGAATGAAAATGCAGAGAACACACTCTCATCGACACCGGGATTGAGTGGAAAGTTATGCTTGGTCGTCTTACAGCAGCGATCCATGCTAGTCGACGACGCTTTGTTATCTCGGACACTTGGTCTCCGTGGGTGCGCCTCCAAGCAGGAAACCGGTAAAAAAAGATAAACCATTTACGATTTCCCCCCCATTCCTGTCACGGCTTACGCTATTGCACCCCACGACACAGCAACGTGCGACCATAGTGGCAAAGACAATAAGTAAAATAGATAAACCAACGAAGAAAGTTCCGAGACCAGGCGGGAGTACGTCTGCGCGCAGTGGAAAACAATGTAAACAAAACAGTTCTGAGCCTCCAGTATGGCCGCCGCTCACGTAGTGACGTCACGTGCCCGAGCCCTATTGATCGCGAACATTGCTTTCCGGGGGAAGAATATGTAACGATCGTAGTCCGCTTTCACAGCCTTGGAAGGCACACCTGTTCCTGTTTCTCGTCGAAGGGGCGTGTCTGAAACGGGGTGGCTGTGGATTTGGGTGTGGGGGGGGGCGATTGCTGAAAAAGTGACATCACTTTTTCACTAAAACGGATTGGGGGATATTCTGGGGGCTATTCAAAAAAGGGGAGTACTTGAAACAGAGGTTCTGACACATGCTGGCACTGTGTGTGTACTCCCCACAGAGGGGAGACTCAGAACTAACACCAAAAACGTGAAAAAGACGATTTTGATTCTCTATCCCCTTTAAAAAAAGGCTTAATTATCATTCCAATGACCTTTTTATGTTCCTCTGAAGTGATGATGAGTCTCTCTGGCAAGCTCTTCGATAAAACTGTTCTGCGTGTGAGAGAGATTTGCGTCCTTGGCACTAAAACACCTCACAAACACATTTCACTCAATGTATGCTATTTTCTCCCTCGAATAAAACTCTTGTCACCAAATGCTAAAAATGTGCACAGACACACTTATGAATACAGACACAAATGCACACTTATGAATACACAAAGCGCAGGAGAGAGAAAGATAAAGGGAGCCAAATTAGCCAATTTACAGAGCTGGAGATAACACCAGCATGCTGGCTTTCTTCATATCAGCTTCAATGTGATAAATCTTTCACACTTTTCCTCACAGTCTCTATCTGTAGCTCACTGTGACCTGCATGTCTTTAATTCTGCTCGTTTTTTGGGAGTTTTTTTTTTTAATTCCAGCTCCTCTGGTACAGACACATCATGCTGTTCACACATGAATAATTAATGAAAGCGCTGTTTCTCTTTGTTTAGATCAGGTGTGGGAGCAGAAAATGAAAGAGGGTTGCCCTTTGCTAAATGTAACAGCCTTCTCCTTTCATTTCCATGTTATCTAAAATGTCCCATTTACAGGTCCTTCATTAGAAGTTACGTTAGTGGTTGTTTTGTTACGCTTTCATTTAACCGGACTGCAGTGTGCAATAAATGCTTGAGAAAAGCATTTATTATGAAATGAGCTTATAGTGAACTTAATAAGTTTGGATTTTTAAGTCACTTTTCCTTTTTTTCCCCTCATTCAGAGTTGAATAAAAACGGAGGAAGTGAAAGCCTTGATAAAGCAACGGACAGGGGTGAGGATATATTTTCAGCGGGTTGAACAACTGGGGTTGCTCTCTGATAATCGTCTAACTAGCATTAACACCATGCCCTGCTGAGGCCACTATTATCAAGAGCCAGCAAACTGTAAAACAGCCTACAGCCTGGAAGTCAAAGGAGACGATATTCCCGTTGTTGTCGCCGCCGTCGGAAAGAAACAAACAACGCGATGGAGAATGCGCTGTTGTGCATCGCGTTTCTGCAATAAGCAGCTCATCACAAACGAAATGTAGAGGGAAGTAGCTTCATCTTTATCTTCGTTCGCTAGTTTTCTCGAATGCCTGAGTTTGTTGTTGTTGTTGTTGGTGGTGGTGGTGGTGAAGCGGTCAACCGGAAGTGGCTCTCTTAGCAATAGTTGAAATGGGTACAGCACCACCTATCGTACCGGGATATGGCAAGCTTTGTGCCAATGATTCGATTCATTCACCGCCATATATCCAAGGATAATAACCCTTGCTCAAGTAAGGAGCATAATCCAACTATAGCTATAATCAAATTAATCTCGTCATGTAGACCCACTGACTGAGGCGTCAGCGTTAAGTGTGGAAGCAGCGTGTTACTTTTGTAGCTGTTGAATCTTCTTTTGTAACTTGGGTGACAACGACGGATGAAGTCGGTTCCAACACGCAATTCAGACAAAACAGAAGGACTGTAATATTAGTAAGAGACTGGGAATGAGTAGAAAAACAGCTCCAATACACGCATCTGTTTTTAGGGGGGGTGTTGTTGCCTCTTGGATTTCTTTGTTGTTGATTCAGCTTTGCACAACAAACGCAATGTCAAGAAAAACATGAAAAAGAGTTTTCATTTACCCTACAGAGCTGCTTTTTGTCCGGAAATGACATAAAATGCAGAAGTTGCATGTGATCCGCATTACTTTCCGATTGCTTTGATTTCTTATTATTCAGAGATGGGGAAGCCTTTGATTATGTCCATCAGAAATGAGACCCTCCCCCAAAATTCTTCTATTTGGGTTAAACAAATTAACTTTAAATTAACATTGTACCTTGCACTTTATTTGACAGATAATGTTGTTGTGCCATTTAACGACTATGCTTTGAAAAAGGGGCTGCTCAGGCTCCATCCCAACCTATTGTGCAGGAAAACACCCATTTCAAGTTGCCTGGCAACAGGTTCTCAGCCCACCAGCAGACAAAGGCCTGCTGAGGATGCTGCTGTGAAAGCACATCAGAAAACAGCTTTTCACCTAAGCATGAAGGCCAGCCGTCTTTGCCACTTCAAACTTGACACTACACTCACTCAGTGGTCCTCAGTGACACACCCGCAAAGCTTGAAGTAGATTCAACAACTGATATCTCAGGCGGTAAAATAAACAATGGATGTGGGTGGAGCAGTTAGCCTAACTATGATGGTAACTAAATTTTAACACTGTCTCACAACAGAATGTGCAATAGCTGCATTGGTTCACAGTGCAGAATGCAGCAGTTTCACAACAAAAACCCAAATAATAAAACAAGTATATGCCAATGTCCTCCTTTAAATACCAAAATATGCCCATAGTTTGCATTATATGACGTGACATTACACAAAACCGTTGCGCATGCTCAAAAATGGAGGGGAGAGTGTTGCTGCAACATGGTCCGTCACGCAACTGAGGTTAGTTCGAGTCCCATCCAACCCGAAATTGTTCAACAACTTATTGTTTTTTAGCTTTGCCGTCAGTTGCAGATGTTTTGGGTTAGGCATAAAAATAATACACTCTATAGACTGGTGCTATTGTTTACAAAAAGGACATTGAGGGTTGGGCATAAGAAATACATGACTAGGCTTAAATAGGAATAAATAATTCAAATCAATTTACTTCAGTTTTATTTAAATAGTGCCAAATCTCAACAAATGTCACCTCAAGGCACTTCAAAGATACAGTCCAAATAAATGTGTTTGAGGTTGAAAATATGTAGAATGCCATTTCAAATATGTGTAAAGTCGTCAATGAAATGTTCTGAGAGCAGAATAAACCAAGATTGAACTTGATCAACTTTGATGACATCACATTTTCCGACTGATTTGCCTTTGACATTTGATAGCTCACATTTAAAAACTTTGTAATCACAGGTTGAAAAAAAACATTCTGACGGTGCACCATCTTGCTTCTTCTGGAGCTTTTTCAAACCTCTTTAATTTCTTAAATGCTCTCGTTTTACACGATCATCTCATTATTTGACTGTTAACTCCTGTTAGCACCTGAACATCTAATTAACAGCTCGTGTTACCTAGCAGTGAAACCATTAGGGGTATATACACTTTTTGGAACTTTGTTTGACTGTAGATCAAGTATCTTTTACACATATTTGTTTTATTATTGTAATCATGATGCACTGGAGAACTAGAAAAGTTCAACTAAGTACACCTACCTTCACAAGAAAACAAACATCCTCTTTTACAAATCCTTTGCCAAAGCATCAATCTGCCAGAAACACATTTTAAACCACAGCCCTTCATTTTGGGGCCAAGATGTGCTCCTGAACTGTGACACACAAATCCATAGCTATTTAATGCTAATATCTTTCACTCAGTCACTTTAGCAATCTGACTCCTCATTTATTGACACAATGGATCACTGCAATAAGTTTTGTTTTTCTCAATTCCTAGAAGTGACATATTAGCTATGCAGTACTTCGTTGTGTTTCTGCCTAAAAAGGTCAAAAGCAATAATAAAACCCAGTCAAAACTGGACTCGCTCTGTAACCCCGCTTGTTTCATTATATAGACGCACAGCAAAAAACGAAAGTTACGTATGTAACTACGGTTCTATGAATCCCGGATGACCGCTAGAGGCGGTGCTGAAAGCACTGAATATCCCTTCGCGCATGCGCCGTTCGAGTAGTAATACCAACAGAGTCACACCTGTGACATGTCGGGTGATCAATCAGAGGCTATATAGCCTGGTGTCATCCGACACTCTGCTCCTACAGAATCTTCTCGCGTAATGCAAGGATTCTGAGTGACAGAGAAGCTCTGGCGGTCATCCGGGATTCATAGAACCGTAGTTACATACGTAACTGTCGTTCTATTTCATCCCTACTGACCGCCAGAGGCGGTGCTGAAAGCACTGAATGACTAATACCAGCGGCGTCACGAGGAATCCAGAGCAAATACCTCATTGAGAAGGCTCAGAGGACCCTCGCCGCAGAACCTGATCCAGAGGATGAGGGGAGGCCACATTCACCCTGTAGAAACGGGTGAACGTGCTCGGGGAAGCCCATGATGCAGCAGCACATAGCGCTTCCATCGGAACCCCTCTCAGGGCAGCCCAGGAAGCAGAGGCGCTCCTGGTAGAGTGTGCCTTCACCCCAACGGGAGGGGAACAGCGTCCCGTAGCGTAGGCGTGGCAGATGACATCCACGATCCAGTGGGAGAGGCGCTGTTTGGAAAGGGGACAACCCAACCTAGGGCCTCCATAACACAGGAACAGCTGGTCTGAGCGTCGAATAGCAGCAGTGGCTGCAATGTACGCCTCCAGTGCCCTCACTGGGCACAACGACCGAGACCCACCAGCAGTACCTTCCGACACGGGTCGAAATCGTGCCAACCTCAATGGCCGGTTGCAATGCGAACGAGGCAACACCTTAGGCAGAAATGCCGGGTTTGGCCACAAGGTTACTCCAGAGTCCTCAGCACCCCACCTGAGACAGGAAGGGCTGACCGAAAGAGCATGTAGCTCGCTGACCCTCTTAGCCGAGACAATAGCCAGCAGAAAGGCAGTTTTCCACGACAGCCACCTGAGGTCCGCCAGCTCCAAAGGTTCGAATGGAGGGTGGCACAGAGCTTCCAGCACCAGGGGCAGATCCCAAACTGGGGCCCGTGGGGCCATCGGTGGGTGCAACCGACGAGCGCCCCGCATAAACAGGGAGACCAGTTCATGGCTCCCCACAGTACAGCCCTCAAAGCCAGCTTGACCAGATGAAATGGCCGCGACGTACACCTTAAGCGTTGAGGGAGAGCGGCCCCTGTCAAGAAGAGACTGGAGAAACTCCAGTATAGTGGACACTGTACAGGTGACTGGATCAACCTTGCGGGCAAAGCACCACCGGGAAAACAGCCGCCACCTGTTCTCATATTGCTGGCGAGTAGAGGGTGCCCTGGCACTCAAAAGGGTGCGTCTGACGGGATCAGAATGACCGGTCAACAGCTGCTCAAGCCGTCCAGTGGCCAAACCCACAGCCGGAGGCGTTGGGGATTGGGGTGCCACAGTAGCCCCCCCAACTGGGACAGCAAATCCCCCCTGTTCGGGAGACACCATGGGGCGCCGCGACACAGGCTCCGTAGAAGCGGGAACCACGGCCGTGCCGGCCAACACGGAGCCACCAGCAACAGTCTGTGGCCCTCCTCGGCAACTCTCCGAAGAGTAGGCCAAATCAGAGACAGGGGTGGGAAAGCATACAGGAGGCCCCTCGGCCAAGGATGAGCCAATGCATCCTGGCCCAGTGCACCTGACGCCCCCGTAAGGGAATACCATCGGGGGCATTGAGTCGACTCCTCTGTGGCGAAAAGGTCCACCTCCGCCTGACCAAAGAGGTCCCAGATCCTGAGCACCACGTCGCCGTGAAGGGACCACACTCCCGGAGCAGTCGCCTGGCGGGAAAGAGTGTCCGCGACGTGGTTGTGCCGCCCAGGCAAGTACACTGCCCGCAGGGTGGACAGGCGAGGAGAGGCCCATTCCAGGAGGTCTGTGGCCACTTCCAGCAGCTGTGCTGATCTGGTGCCACCCCGATGGTTGACGTGGTAGACCGCGGAGGTGTTGTCCGACCGGATAAGGACATGTTTCCCTTCCAGATGGGGCATAAAGCGTCTGAGTGCCAAATGCACCGCACGCAGCTCCAGTACATTTATGTGCCTGGAGCAATCCCGTCGGCCCCAGCGGCCCTGAGCCGCTCTGTGTTGCCATACCGCCCCCCATCCAGTATGGCTGGCATCCGTCGTAACCACCTCTCTCCGACACACAACTATCCCCATGGGGACACCCCTGGACAAATAGCTCCTGTCCCTCCATGGCCTCAGGACACGAAGACATGACCCTGTCACCAGGAGTTGGCGATGCCTGTGCCGCCTGGCATCCAGGCGGAAGCTGTTGAGCCACCTCTGAAAGGGGCGCAGAGACAGCAGACCCAAGGGCACGACCCGGGTGACTGATGTCAGTTTGCCCAGTAGCCGCAGGAAGGTGATGTAAGATAACTGCCGGCCCCGCCTGAATCGGCCGACCAACTGGAGTATGTCGGTCACCCGTTGGGCAGATGGGTAAGCCCGCATGAAAGGCGAGTCCAGAAACACCCCCAGAAAAATGGTCGCCTGAGACGGGGTCAGGCAGCTCTTCTCCGAGTTGACCTGGAGGCCCAACTGGGACACGTGACCAAGCAGACGATCCGTATCGCGAAAAGCGTGTGCTCGGGATGGAGCGCAAAGAAGCCAATCGTCGAGGTATGTAAGCACCTTCATTCCGCAGGCCCGCAGAGGAGAGAGGGCTGCTTTCACACACCGAGTGAATACCCTCGGGGAAAGAGAGAGGCCAAATGGTAGCACCCGGAACTGCCAGTGGCGACCCTGATAGGCAAACCGGAGAAAACGGCGATGTTCTGCCACAATAGGTACATGGAAGTACGCGTCCGTCAAGTCTATTGAGGTAAACCACTCGTTCCTCGCGACAGTCTGAAGGACCTCTGCTGTCGTGAGCATGTGAAAGGGCAGTACCTTGAGATATCGATTCAGTCCCCTGAGATCCAGAATGGGATGAAATCCGCCCGTCTTTTTGGGGACGAGGAAGTACGTTGAGTAGTAGCCTCTGGGTTGCTGCAGAGGATCCACTGCCTCGATCGCGCCTTTGGCCAGGAGGGCGAAAAGCTCCTGGTCTAATGCATGGGCTTTTACCGGGTCGGTGATCACGGTCACCCTGACCCGGCGTGAAATGTAAGGCCGCCGTCGGAATTGTAGCCGGTAACCATGGGTCAGAGTCGCAACCACCCATGGATCCCCCGTACGAGTAGCCCAATAACGGAGCTGCTGACGGGAATAAAATCCGACGGTCGGCCTGGAGGCATCACCGTCTGCCCCCACGGCCCCTAGGGGCCCTGGAGGGGTGGCGGCCAGAGTTTGGGTCACGGGCCTGCCTGGCTGGTTGGCGGACTGGCTCACGAAAGGCCCTGCTGGGCCCCTGTCGTGCGGCCGGGGGACCCCGAGCACGACCCCGAGGTGGCGGCATATTACTGCGGCCCGCCTGCGGGTGCCATGTCCACTGAGGGGGGGGCATACCCCTGCTCAGGCCTGAAAGCTGCTGCCTGGTGTTCTGCGCCTGAACAGTCCGTTCCAGCGCTTCCAAGGCAGCCGAGCCAAACAATTCCCCTGGCACCACACACTGCATGAAAAGAGGGATTTGTGGATGTATGTGGCCCCTTACATGTCCGCATACGTTGAGCCCCTGCATTTGCGGTGGTAAAAGTGAAAACTTGGCCCAAATTGTCGCAAATTGACCTGGCAACTGCTCCCCCATGCCCCCCTCCCCTCCCCTACTTAGGAGAGCCTTTAATATGTAAATGCCAGTGATCAGGTCAGGAGCTGCCACAGTCATTTTCAAGTGGGGTGGGGTGAGGTGAGGTGGGGGGTGGGCAGGCCTGTTTCTACACGTTCATACCCATCACCTCCAACTCCAGCCAAGCTTGTTGCTGTGTTGTCTTGAAAAAGAAGAGGTGCACGCTGTCTGCTGGTGACAGGTGATGCATATCTGGTTTTTTTTCTCCCAAACACCTCTTTTGTAACCGCTTTTTGTGGGCAAAATTCAAGGATTCAAGGATTCAAAGGTTTATTGTCATGTGTGCAGTTAGAAACGTGTTTCCCTGAACAATGAAATTATTTTCTTTGTTGCCCGCACTGGATGTCCAAATGTATAATAATAAAGATAAGATAAAGATAAAATAAGCATGCTACAGCAATATTCTAAAAGGTTTCTTAAATAAAATAGAAATAAAAATATAGAAATCTGGCCTGTATACATAATGTGCAGTAGTGCGCTCAGTGTTTTATTGTGTATGGCTTAATTCTCAGTCACAATGGTCACAATATCGCCGAGGTCTTTTCTTTGTCCTTGCAGAGTCCATTTTTGTGTCAAAACAGTGCAAATTGCCAGCTGTGGTCAGACAACATTAAATAGCAAAAGGACGGGAGGTTGTCTCGCGAGTATTCCGTGTAATGACGTATACGCATATGATTGGTGGAGCTTAACGGCTCGCATAAGCTCTCGTTCAATCACGTATGAGAAACATTGTGTCGTGCAGTGTAAACAAAAAGTTTAAGGAGCAGATCTGGCGGCAGAAAGGGAGACAGAAATCGCTGAAAACTGCCCTGGTATGTGGAATACAATGGCTGGAAGACAACTTGCTTTCAACTCCCCAGCAACTCTCTGCGGGTCTACAGGTTTGTGTGTTTTTTTCTACTTGCACATGACCATTTGATTGTTTAATTTTAGTCTTGTTGACACTGTACAGCACTTGGGACAGTTCTTGCTGATTTTAAATGTGCTGTATATTAAACTTACTTACTCACTTGCTTACAGGCAGATAAAATGAAAGTCCTGTTGAATGCTATGACCGGGATGTCTCGTATGGTGGCCAGCACTGTGGATACGGTCGTGGAGAAGGTGCTGGAGGGAATCGACCAGAGATTCGCTAGGTTGGAGGTAAGATGGCCGTCGAGAACGGACTGGAGTTACATTCCAGAGAAGTTGAAGAGCGCACCCCCAAGAGAAGGCGGATACAGAATCCGAAAATCGCGGTAAGAGTAGGTTATTGACTGTGGCTTTAGGCTAAACTCAACTTAATTGTGTCCATCACGTGAAAACCAGTGTGAGTTGCTTTATTTAAAAAAATGAATTTCGTGTTTTCAATTTATAGGAAGCAGTTCGCCGCCTGCATAACTCACCGTGGCATTATAATCCAGGTCAAGGGTAAGAATAAGTGAATGTTCCCCCAATATCTAGTTGAGTTGGACCTGATGTTACGTTACGTCAATGCAGTTTTTTTTTTATTAACCATAGGCCTATTGTTTTTACAGGCTACTGTCACCTCATAATATGGATGTAACGAGTCGCTTGAAGGAGGCGGTGTCAAACAGTCCGAACTTCAGAGAGGCAGACGGGGACACTATCGAGGGTGAGCGGCGCTGACTTTTACCACGGCTGGCACTGACACTTTTAAGCAATGGTCATTTTATTCATTCCTCTTGTTTGTTTGTTTTTTAGCTGCGTGACGGACCTGTGTGCTGTGCTACAGGCGCGTCTTGAAGCCAACCCGAAATACTCACAGTCTCACCACAGAAGAGTGAAAGAGAGTAAGAACATATACGCTGTCAATATGACTTTCGTTACTTTATAGACAAGTTGTCAATATGCTGTGCATGGATAGACTATGGTTTGGTTATTTATTGGTTATTCCAACAGCTCCCAGAAGCCAGCTTCTGATCCAGGATGAGGACGTCTGACAACTCCCGCAGACCCTGCAGGGACCGGAGGAATGCGAAGAATGTGGATTCCAAACGGCGGCGTTTAGGCTTATTGTGTATATTGTAGGCTACAGCAGTGTGTGTATATAGTTTTCAATTCTTTATTATCAACATGGTTCTTATTACAATGTAAGCTATGTACATTGTGTGGTGTGGCAATAAAAGCGCTTTAAAAAAAAAAAAAAAAGTTTCCTTTTTCATTCTCAATAGATTCACGTCATTCATGCCTGCATTAGCCTAGTCATAGTGCAGCTTATAAGAATGACGTGAATATATGAAGTACACAAACATCCCAGGAATATTAGTAATCATAATCACAATTATTAATCATAATTGCTGAGTGATATGCCCATATAAAGTATGCATATATTAACCTTATTGGCCAATGGGCGGACAGCTTTACAGGAGCTTTTTTATGTAATCACGTGCCTTTTTTGTCCAATACCAGCGAGGCCAGTGAGAGGTCCAGGCGCTCTCACAGCGGGGTGCTAATCGCTGGGCCATTAGCACCCCGCTGTGAGAGCCCGCCGCGAGCCGGGTTCGTTTCCGACGATTTTCTCGATCAACAAACTTAAAGTTTGTCTGCCTGCAAGCGCCCAGGTGCGTCCGAAAATTAGGCAAATTCGCGGAAGTTCACTGCCGTCCACAGTGACACAAATCCCTCTTTTCGTGCAGTGACAGGCACCCCACGGAGGGTCCCACGACCTGTTTCAGTCAACGGAGACTGTGCCAGCCAGACCTGTCGACGAGCCTGAACCAAGAAAGACATCACGCGCCCAAGCTCCCTAGTCATCAGCGCAAAAGCCTGAAGCGCAGCATCACTAAAGCCAGTCGCAGTAGTGGCCCCACCAGAGTCTTGTAGGGATGAAGAAAGGGCGAACATGAGGTGCGCCAAGGAATTGCCAAGGCGGCCAGCGCGCGCCCCGGCGTTATAGGCTCTACAGAGAAAGTCGTCTGTAACACGGCATTGAGCCCGTGGGCACCGAACATCACGACGGAGGGCCTCATCCGGCGCCACAATGAGTGAGGCCACAGCGGGCTCAACCGCAGGCATGCGATCCAAGCCTGCTTTAGCCGACTCATGCATAGCCTCCAATACGCGACCATCTGGGGAGAGGCGGGAAAAGGCTCTGGGGTCCCGCCAACAAGCGTGTAGCTCCTTCAGGTACTCCTCGGATGACGGGACAAGGAATGGAGCAGGGGCCTGTCCGCGCCTGAAAAAGGCGCTACCGGGAGCCGACTCCTGCGCCTGCGGGACGGTCAACTGCAGCTGCCCCAACGCCATCTGCATGACATCCCGCATAGAGCCGTCGCTCGACCCACTAGCTGCCCCCTGAGACGAAGAGAGCGAGCCAGACCCTGTACGAGACGACTGCGCCCCCTCCTCACTCCTAAAGTGAGAGGCGGAGGCAGCCAAAGACAACGCGTCCTTCTCGGGTGCCAACTCAGGCATGGGGGGAGAAGAGGACCCAGCCACCGAAGGACCCAGCTGGTGTGCCTGGAAAAGGGACTTCATTTCTGCAAGTTCCGCAGACAAACGCTCCACCATTGTGGAAAGGCCCCGATCAGCCTTGGCTCGACTCCTCTTAGGAGGAGCCACAGAGGCCGCGGCCTCACTCCGGCGCTTCGAGCGCCTAGGAAGGGTCACCTGCCCAGAAAGAGGGATGTCATTGCCAACCTCGGGGCGCAATTGGGCCAGCCGAGTCACCCTCACGGCATGGGGCATGTAACTGCAGTTCATGCAGGGATTTTCTGATAGGACCTCCACCAGGTGATCATGCCCAAGGCAGGCAGGGCACAGATCGTGGCCATCATCTGCCTGAAGCATGGTCCCACAACCCGCACAACCGTGGGAGCCATCCATGTTTGGAGCTGACCTGAGCTCAACCGCAGGCCGCAAGACCGGGGGAGCTGACACCGGCAGCCACGTCCAGAACACCGGACTACAATCCAAACCCAAAAACTGGGAGAGGGGGCGAAAACGCAGCCGTCACCAATCAGGGCAGTCACAAAAAACCGAATAGGTGGCTAGCTAAAACCGGGAGAGGGGGCGGAAACGCTGCCTTCACCAGTTAAAACTCAGCGCAAAACAGAGTGTTCCGTCCGCGAAAGTTGGGAGAGGGGGCGACAACGCAGCCTTCACCAAATAACGCTCAATGCTAACTAAAGTATTCAGAACCGAATAAGTGGCTAGCCAAAACTGGGAGAGGGGGCGAAAACGCTGCCTCCACCAGTTAAGGCAACCAAAACTGAGCAAGCGGCTGGCTAGAACGGGGAGAGGGGGCGGAAACGCTGCCTTCACCAGTTAAAGCTCAGCGCAAAACAGAGTGATCCGTCCGCGAAAGTTGGGAGAGGGGGCGACAACGCAGCCTTCACCAAATAACGCTCAATGCCAATTAAAGCAGCCAGAACCGAACAAGCGGCTAGCCAAAACCGGGAGAGGGGGCGAAAACGCTGCCTTCACCTGTTAAGGCAACCAAAACTGAGTAAGTGGCTACCACCGGGAGAGGGGGCTCACCGATCAAATCTCAGCGCAAAACAGAGTGAGACGTCCACCAAAGCTGGGAGAGGGGCGAAACGCAGCCTTCCCAAATAAGCTTCAATGAAAAAAATAGAGTGAGACGTCAGGTAAAACCGGGAGAGGGGGGCGAAACGCCACCAAACAAACTCGGAAGCTACCACAGGCAGCCCAGTCCAAAACTGGAAAATCAGCTGGTCATGGGAGAGGGGGCGAAACGCTCCTTCACCAATCAAGCAAACAAAAGACAGATGCCACCGTAGGCAGCTCAGTGTAAAACTGAATAATCAGCCGGTAAATATCGGGAGAGGGGGGCGAGGCGCCACCATAACCGATCCAAGCAAACAGAACTCGGAAGCTACCGCAGGCAGCTCAGTTCAGAACTTAAATACTCAGCTGTTTAATATCGGGAGAGGGGGCGAACGCGCCATCACCAATCACAGCAAACGAAACACAGCTGCTACAAAAGGTAGCTCAATACAAAAAAACAGCTAGACAATCAGCTGTATCCCATCGGGAGCCGTGTAACATCGGTAGAGGGGGCGACACGCCACCGCAACCAAGTAAACCAACAAAACTCAGAGGCTACGCATGTAGCTTAGGTTAACTGAAAAAGCGGTAGGCCAAGGCGCCACCGTCCAATTTTAAAGCGCAACAACACTGGAGAGGCTAGAAAGTAGCCACCGAAGTGTGCGCACCACAACACCAACCTGTGAGTCGGGAGATCGGTCCCAGAGTAACTCGTCGCAGCCCCTAGGAGGGCGAAATATCGCTGCTCCCGCCAACAGGCAATGGGGCATCAGACGACGGCGAAATGACCAAGAAAGATAGGTATGTGTGTGTGTGTGCGTTTTTCTTTTACAAGGCCTTGATGAACTGAAATCACTTCATAAATAAGTTAATCTGCAGCTGGCTGACATGCACAAAACTGCCATGAGATGTTTAAATACGTTTCTGGATTTTGTCTTAACTGCTGTATGGAACATATTTTCTTTTGAAACATTTGGAAGCTGCATGTCATGCTAACAACCAGGAGGATAGAATCCAGAAGTAGCAACAGAAAGGAGAGACTCAAAGCTGTGAACCCCCTCAACTATGCGTTTTCTTTGAGGCCACTACCTCAGTGTCTCTGACCACAGAGCTTTTTCCTTTCTGTCTGCCTGGTGTCGAATTTTTATTTTTTTTTTTCAGGCAGGGGGAGCGTGTAAATGTCGCCAGTCTCTGCTGAGCAGCTCTCAGCACCCAGCAGCAGTCCGGAGATTGGTGCAGCTCCCAGTGACAAAGCTGAGCCTTGTACCGTGCCGGTAAACTAAAAGGCAAAAGGCTGCCAGCATCAATCAGCTGCAGGGAATAGAGAGGAAGAGAGGGAGCATCCTCCTCCCCTGCTGTTGCTGCAGCAGGCTTCCTTTTACAAGAAGAGCAGCTCCTCTCTCCCCCTCTCTCAGGGCTGTTTGAAAGGGCAAGACGTGAAAGAAGCTAATTCAAAGTCCTCCACTGAATTATCTCATCATCCTCAATGTGTGAAAGTGTGCCTGTAGGACTTCTATTAAGGCCACATTCATTTAACTTTTTATTCTAGGTCATGAATCTCAAGAAGCTGCATTTTTTTGTGCTTACTGCAAAGTGTTTCAACAGTGAAGTATTTATGCTGCAAGCTCATACCTCCCTTTGCCTTTTCAGCTGAGGTCTGGCATTGGTTTTCATGAATTTATTCTTCATATAGCAAAGTATGTACAGCTCTGGTCAGAGTTTGAAAAAAATGTCCAAAGTTATTTTTTTTCCTTTCAAAATAAAGAGGGAAAACCTTTGTTGCACAATAAAAATTGTTGAACATCATCTGGCGACAATAGGTGAAGACAAGGGAGGATAGCGGTGTTATTAGAAAGATAAGCTTGCAAAGACTGTGATTTTCTATGGACAGAAAAAAGCAAAGCGGAGCTCTTTGGCAATGCAGTGCACCAGTTTGTTTGCCAGGAGTTTGCATGTGATGAAGAAGCTCTCAAGGTAAAGGAAACCCTACCTACCCAATGTGGTGGACCATATACATGTTTGAAGAATATGTAACCCTGAGTGGTCGTGGGAGCAAAACAGCATGTGACGTGTGGAAAAGTCATCCATAAAGGTAAAAAAAAAAAAAAAAAAAAAAGAAAAGTTCTTAGCCTTGAAGGTTATCATTTTCCAAACTTAACCAAGTGATGTTAATGACCTTTCATAATTTCTTTTGCACGTAACCAAGGCAACGGTGACCAATACATTCGTGTGGGTCGACTGTTGGATTGTAAAAATCTATATTAGACCAAACCATGATCCTTTTCCAACCCAAAACAAGTAATGTTTTTGCTTAAACCCAACCAGGAAGTGACAAAGATGTTATAGTGAAACGTGTTATTGACTGAACTTGATTCAAATTAAAAGAACAGACAGTTATACGTGGGTCTATACCTCTCTTCCCACAAAGGCAGATGCCTCAAAGCGCTGGGTGTGCATGTGCTATCCACCCCCGCTCCTTCCGGAAACATTTGAGAATGATGTATCTGCTCTGAATTGGGAACACTCATAAGAGTCGAATTTCACTTATGCTGCTTGTGGGGACAGTACTTTACAGGACACTCTTATGGGTCCTATTTAAGCGAATGAAGAAAAGCCCTATGTGACTGTAGCTACAGGAAGACTTTTTATATTGTAAGCATGTCAGAGTTAGCATTTAGTATAAAGAACCTCCATGCTTATTGTAAGTACAGTGGCATAAAGACACTAGAAACATTTTAAAATCTGCTAAATTCAGGGCCCCAGTGATCTTAAGTGTTCATCTCTTCAGCCCTAGTATATGAATTAAGGCACTAAACATCACAAGAAACAACTTCAGGCCAGCGGACAGCCGAGCAGTATATATCTACAGCTGTATCTGTCCGTTTGGCATCTGGATAATGTTTTAGCAGTGATGTTTCACTCACAGGACAGTGATATCTGCAAGGCTTAGACCCCGCCCACTTCTTCCTGAGCCAGCCTTATGCGAGCTCATGATTCAAAAGCTTACTGACACTTGGGGGGGGGGGGGCTGGTTGTTGTGTCACATTAGCAGCTTAGAACAGTTTCCTCATGTCCTCAGTACGCTTTCCTGTGAGATTGCATAAGTACAGGAGTTGCTAATGTGTGAGTTTGACAGTATTTTAGAGTCAAGCTGTTTGAACCGCTGTTAGAGAAACATTCATGATTAGAGACTGCTGCAAAATCTGATGAAGAACCATTTGTTGTAAAACTCCACAAAGAAAGCAGAGAAAGATCTCGTTTAAGTCAACTGCAGAGATGAACATGATAAGATCAACACAACATGTCCGGATGATGCTTTGACAGGCAATGTACAAGGACAGAGCTGGTTGTCAGGAATCTTTTAATGATTGATAAAGTGAGGCCAACTGAACAAAGAACCTCTCACAGAAACTTTGGGGGAAGAGTTTTTACATGAAAAGAAACCATTTCCTCGAGTCTCATAAAAAGCTTCAGGGAATCTCCCAAGTTCTCTCATCTAAAAATAATCATAACCTTGAGAACTTTCCTATACTCAAAGGAAGTAATAAGGCCTTAGAAATTCAGTAAATTCCTCAATAAAGACCAGGGTCACGATTTTCCACTCAGGGATTGTGCTTTACAAAAAAAAAAAAAAAAAAAAAAAAAAAAAAAACAGACAGTAGCTCCTAAATAATTTGGTGAGTCTCAATACATAGCTTTACAACTGCATATCTTAGAATTACTCAAAATCACTTTTTTGATTTAACATACATCTGTCCGACTACCTCTTTGTGGTTTCTAAAACAGAAATCTGAATAACTGTCTGTTTGTGACCAGAAGTAAGCATACAAGCGTTACAGAACAGGTTTTGCTTATTAGATGCCCCGAACAGCAATCAGGAGTTATATTTCTGGTAAGCTAGCGGATACATGTACATTGTTGATTGATTTTTGGAAAAAAGTGACTCAAATTTTATTGTTTTTTTTAAGAACCTGAATATTTTGATTTAACAAGATAACAACTATTCTTAGTGATATCATTATATTAAGAGGAATGTTTGACATTGTTGCTCTGAACTTTTTTTTTTTTACACAACCGATCAGTTGCATCTTTCAGCTCAAGTTAAATTCATACAAATGTCTTTAACTGCATAGCATGCCTTCTTTTATTTGACCCTCTGCCGTTTCTGCTGTACTTGTGACATTTAAACAGGTTGTGCAGGAGTCACAAGTGTCATCCCAAACAGACAGAGCATGTCAGAAAGTGAAAAATGTCTGTACTTGTGCCTTTGGGGAAGCGAACTCTTGCAAAAGACCAGGTTACAGTAAACTGTATAAAAAAAAAAACATTTCCATCCATTAGGCCAAGAGCACTGGATGACCAATGTTTAACTGTCTCTGGGTGTCTGAACAGAGCTCCAATAACCAAGGCACTGATGTAGCCGCTGCCTTGACCTAGATTAAATCTGTAAGGCTATTGTATTGTTGCAGCATCCTGAGCTCCATACTGAACTATGGAAAAGTAAAAACTGTCAGAATAAAGAGTTCTGTGTAATCAACAACAGATATGTGATTTGCATTAGTGCAACTTCCTCATTCAGATGCAATGCTGCTTTTAATAATGCCAATGTGCTCTTCCACTGCAGTGTAAAGGTTACACCCAAGCAAAGTAACCTCACGACTCAAAGGGCAATTGTGTGAAAACTTCCTTTTCAAATTTTCCACATTTTAGGAGCGCTTTGATACCCACAGTCAACACAACAAGACTCTTTAATTGCAGACGTCAGAGCCTTAATCTACCATTTTAAAGCACAGAACTTGGCCACCGCAAGGCCGGAGGGCAGTGAAATTCCTCTTCCCCTTTGTTGGTTTGGCTATGCTTCACCAGTTTCCTGTTAGTCGGCTCACCGAAATTACACAAAACATTTTCTGTCTTACCCCAGCACAAAAAAAAAAAAAAAAAAAAAAAAAAGCCTAAAATTGTAACTGGTCATTATTTGACCAAAGTGCATTCCGATTCTTATTTAGGTGTATCAGACACCTAAACGTTTTCCAGCAGCTCAGCATATATATACACACACACACACACATCTTAATCAGTTCTTAATTTCAAGTAATACAACAAAATAATGTTCACAACCAGTTTAAATGGGAACTATAGTGGTTTTATTTTTATTACTCTGAGGTCTTAAATCACCATTGCAGTGTCAAACTCCAGTTTGCTGTTGTATTCCCCTTTTATATTTACAATGTTCTATTTATTTCCAATTCATAACCTGCCTTGCAGAATATTTATTTCATATAAATTTGGCAAAAATTGATCTAAATCGATTTCCCACAATATAAAAAAAATAATAAATTTGACTCAAAAGTAATGAGGTCTTGCTTTAAACATTTAAACTTCTGCTTCAGAATTGTGTGTAAATAAGCACAATTCTGCACTCGACGTTGCCCTATTTTCATCTCGAAAACATTTCAGAGAATTTGTAAAATTAATTTTCTCAATGCAAGTATTCAACAGGGACAACATGGCAATGCAATATTGATCCTTTTTCTCTCCATTCACCCGAATCTCCTTGCCGATTCATCTCCGTACTTGAGATAAACATGAGCATTGATTCTCCTTACTTGCAGTTACTTTGTCCCTACACCTTACAAAGCAAACAAACTGCTCCTGTCGCAGTTCTAAATGTGGATACACGACACAATCTTGTAGAATTAAACAACAGACTGGATGATTAACAAAAAGTGGAACCTCTTTTCCAAATCAGGGCCAAGTTATGTTGGCGTTTCAATAATTGTATTTTTCTTCTTTTTGTGGATTTTCTGTTCCAAGCTTCTTGCTCAGAGTTTTTAAGATGCCACTGCACTCTGAAGAAAAAAAAAGAGAACTCATACGAGTACATTTTACACTACAGCAAGCATATAAAAGCACGCCATTAAACAATAGTGTCACATCAGACCATTTGAGTACATTAACTTTTGTTTTTAAACCAACAGCGTGACACTGTTTCACTATGAGACCAATGATGCCACCATGTGGTTCACAAATGAACAAATTAAAAAAAAAAAAAAGTTGGATTATGTTCAGTGCACTTTATTTACAAAAACTTTTCAATTAAGACCTTTTGTTTTCCTGTGAGAAATACATGCAATATACACACATCCCAAGGTGCACTTTGTGATTTTACAATTAAACAGAAAGTGCTTCAGTGGGTTACATCTACCACCTCTCAATTTATATTAAATGCGTCGTTGGGCAAAGACTGAAGACGCCACATAGATGTGATTAAAAGTAACGCCAGCTTCCAAAATCAACACATGAATCAAACATTTATAACTCCCATAGTTACTTTATTTTATATATTAAATAAATTTTTTTCTTTTAATTAAATAAACAGGAAACAAACAGTTAAACTGAGTACGATCTGGTAAAAACAGCCAATAATAATCTACTTTGCTTATGGATCCTCAGACTGTCAAAGATGTGTCATCACAAAGATTTAAATCTTACCAATAATTAGAAAACAAAAGTCCTGAATTGGCTATGTGGATATTTTTCCAATTGATTCCATTACAGTGATTGTCAGTCATAGTGTTTACTCTTCAATCTTGAGTACAGCAAGTTGGTCACATGATGAGGGCAGCAGAGGCTAAAATGTAGGGAAAGGAATTCATTTCAACATGGCATTAAAAAAAAAAAAAAAGAAAGAAAAGAAATCCAAGCAGAAAAATATATGCATGTGCCACAAACTATTAAGGTTTCTGTTTCTTGCAATGACCAATACTCACACTTGAGTTGGATATAGCAGTGGTCACAGTAAGGCTTCCTGTCACAGATGCGAATCTGGACTCCAGTCTCTGTTCCTCCAAGATGTCGGTGGCAGCTAACACACTGAGAGGACGCAGAAGTGAGAAAAGGATCAGGGTCAATTTAAGAGAAACCCAGCTGACTTGTAACATGGGCTTTTTTTGTGTCGAAATCACTTCAGAGTGTCTGCCACCCAAACGCAGAATAAGCAAGCTTCATTTCTGCACAGAAGTACAATATATAAATATTACGCAAGATTTCCCTGTGTGGAACTCGTCTGGGACTGAGGGAAGTGAACTGACTTTTACATCTACATGCTAATGAACCTAGGTCATCTAAATCTGGGGATCTCCTGCAAGTGAGACTTTCACGATAAGCATCTAAAAGCTAAGTGTGACAGTGAGCCGTCTTTTCCCACTTAACCAACTGCATCCACAAAACTAGAGATCAAGGCCAGAAGCCACCAGCCCAGAGGTTTTACAGGCAAAAAAAGACAGACTGGTTAGCAAAGACTGAAGCATAGAAAACGGTCAGAAATACTCATGCTAGCAATTACATAAAGCATTATTAGAAATTCAAGACTCCTGGTGACCCCACTAAAGATAAGGTGCGGTTACATTAGCATATAACCACAAAGAATTTCCCCAAAATAGGTACCGAAAAAAAGAATGCAAGTTGTAACACCGGGTGACAATTATTGATAGGGAATGCAGCTATTGTGACCACACCCTCACCCCAGTCGTGACCTCTCACCTGGAAACAGGTAAGGTGGAAGCAGAGACTAAGGGCCTCTATGACCATGGCTGCCCCACTACCCAGGACACGCTCACATACACAGCAAGTCCTCCTGCCACTGATCATCCTGGGGCGGCACATGTTAACACTGTAAGACCCCAATGTAAAAATAAAAACACTAGCACAAGAGAGGAGAACAAAATTCACACGGTTCATCTACCTGCCATGATGAGAGGATTCTGTGTGTGCATTTCTCTGAAATGATAGAGATCCAGTGCTGTAGCGGGAAGAGGCGTTCCGAGTCGGAGCACAGTAACCTCCAGCAGTCGAGTGTGAGCGAGTGTAAGTGAACGCACCGGCTGAGTCAGGGGGCTGACGCAAAGCATCCAGGTTGTCCAGGGACTCGTACCTGTCAACAGGACATAGATCAGAAAATGGCAAAAGTAAAAAAAAAAAAGTCCAAGGAATCAATCTTAAATCCAGTTTGGATGAGGTGCAAATGCAGGATTCACCTTTTCATGGAAACACCGACACTGATGGGTTCCTTGTGAAAACTGCTGCTGCGCTGCCGAATCCAGCTGTTGTCGGTCAGAAGCTGAGTCCTCTTCTTCATCTCCTCCAAAATCTGCTGTCTCTCTTGCTCAGCCTTAGACTGTCCTTTTCTTTTCCTCTGATCACCTGAAACGATCAACATTTGGGCTGAAACACGGGTCATTGTCAGAACAAAGAATAATATGACAGGAAGTAAACTAACCTGTCTGTGTGTAGGGTCCAGCTAATACTGGGGTAGACAGGGACATTCCCCTAATGGAAAAACACAGGTCACAATATTTCAGGGAAGATTAGGGAATATAAGCTAAATATCATAAGCTTTAGGCTTAGTAGGTTCAAGCCCAGCTGCTGAAATGCATGGAAATTGAGCCAAGCTTGTTCTGACCTGTGTGCAGGGGACAGCTGAGCGAAACCATAGGAGCCCTCAGCCCTGTGGTTCGAGCGTAAGCAGCAATAAGGCACAGCAAAAGCAGCAGAAGACCCAGCAGCCATGACAAGAAAGACATTTCTTAGACTGTACTTTAACAAGAGGCATTTTGGGAACATTAGGAAGTGAGAAAAGGCTTTATTTACCAATCTTTCTCAGCGATCTCCTCGTTCTGCACTCTTTGTGGCCCTGCCTTTTTCAGCTCCCCTCTTTCAGGGCTCAGCTCTTCTTCTCTAGTTTTCTTCAATCCATTCACATAAAACTCAGTGCTGGCAAAACTCTTGCGACTACTGGCCATCTCAGATGTATTCTGCTTTAAATAAACAGACAAAACAAAAAGTCTTCTATAAGTAGTAAATTAAACTTACTAAAACAATACTGGAAAAAAAAATAAATCTTAGGATCTTAATCGATTAAGAGAGCAGTGTATACATTTGGTCAATAGCTTCAAAACCTTGTAGAATTTGTATAAATTAGAGAATCTGGATTATTTTAGCAGTTCATTTAAGGTGTAGGGACAAGTCGGGTCTTTTCAGGCAATAGGATGACAATTGAATGCCTGTTTTAATGAAAGAACATGGGGCCGTCAGTCTGATCTTCACATCACAGGTTTGTGGAAGTGAAGTAAGGAGATTTCTGCAGATATTACTGCTCATCAGCCTAGAGAAGGTTACAAAACATTCTCTCAGGACTTTTGGACTCATCTGGACATTTAATAGTCTGAGTTCACAGAGGAACCCTGGGTTACTTCCAAGCTACATAAGATCTCTTTTACAGTCGCATTACAATTGCCAACATTACCAACAGTCTGCTGTTTGCTAAAAAGAAAATCACATGAGAAATCTAGAAAGCTGCTGGAAAGTAGTTGTTTAAAAGAGACGGCTTAGTTTAAAAGAAGCGTTATGTCTGTTCCCGCCTAATAACCTTATCTTATTTGTAAAATGTAGTGGTAGTAACATGGTTGTTGGGCCTGTCTGGAGGTGTCTTGGTCAGCACAGCTTGTCATCATTATTGGAACTACAAAATCTCACTGTAACTACAGTATCGGCACATCTGTCCATGAGCTCAGTCCCAACAGAAAGTGGATCATGCAAGACGTAACCCTAAACACACAATTGGTTTGTTTAAAGCAATACAATGTAACTTCTCAAAAAGCCCATTATGGAGTTCCCCCTACAGGCTTGGAAGTAATGTACGGTTACACTGTCGTAAATACAACACCCTTTCGCTTTCACATTTGTTGACGAACCGGCGAGGAGTCAGAAGGTGCAAGCTATGTCGACTGAGAAGGTAAGAGTAATCAAATGTACCTGGGAGCGTGAGAGGGGTCTATTTGTTTTTGTGGTAGGTGTGCCAGAAAGCAAGTCGAAGTACTTCCGCTCAGCTCCCGGGCCGCTCCCGGGCCAGTCCAGCAAAGTTACATAGCGCAGTTTTTCCAACTCAGACCCCCGAAGGGCATAGGAGACAGGCCAATCGTAATATTAAAACTCATTCTAGCTGCACAATTTTTTTCAAGCTGTTATTTTAAGGTAGAAATGTTACATAGTATTGCTTTAAGGATGAATAAACTCAGAGTTGAATGGTCAAGTCAAACAAATGCTTTACAGTGTTTCCCGCAGTGCATTATAGTCAAGGCGGCCGCCTTAGCAAACTCGCACTACCGCCTTGCCAACGTTCCCAAAAATAAATATATATATATATATATATATATATATATATTTATTTATTTTTTCCCTTTTAAACTGAAGTAATAATGCTTTGCCAGGCTCAGACATTAAAGCTGCCGTCGGCAGGTTTTCAAAATTCCGAGTCTAAAGTCGGAAAATTCGAACTGATACAACTCTCAGGTCCCTCCCCCTCTGTGGACGAGGTTGTGCACGTGAGTTCACACCAGTGTGCGCGCACACAAGCTGGGGCAGACTCACGCTCAGCAGCATGTGCACAAGCTGTGATTGACAGGTAGGATTCCTCCACCCTAACTTGATTGGTTAAAAACAGCCGGGAGCGCTCGATTTTTGCAAGCATGATTACAGGCTTCAGAGGGAGCTACAGAATTCGTTATTTTTCCTAAACAGCCTATTTAATATTCTACTTCCAGAATCCCATGACAGTTCATAATATGACTAAAAAAAAAGTTGCCGACCGCAGCTTTAAAAGATAGCATTGATAACATTGAATTGCGACACCTACTGGTTGTTAATGTAAATAGTTAATAATGTAAATAAAAAAGTGTTACAGCTTTTAAACAGCTTTGTTATTGCTCTAACAGCCCCCGTCCCATTCCAAGTACACCACCCCCCCCGGCCGACGACTCACCACCTTGACTAAGCAATTTCCTGCGGGAAACACTGGCTTTAAGAAGGATAAAGTGAGCAGCTGATGTGAGGAAGTCAACCAACATCCCCGAGTTAAAGCTGCTCTGTATAGAGCAATGGATAGTCCTCAATGCGCAGGACCGATCAGCAGTTAATGGAAAGATACTGTGCTAAAAGCAAGTTCATACTTTTGTTTGTCGTCATTTGGTTAATCTACACTCCTGTGGAAATATGACAATGGTTTAATTCACATTAATGCGCAAATAAAGAAAACTGTCTAACTTTCAAACACTTCAAAAAGCTTATATTAACAGCAGAAACAGTTTTAATACTCATTACAGCTCGGTGGTTACACACAGGGCTGCAAACTGTAGAAGACATTACCCTCGACTTCCTGCCTTCACTTGCATCCTGTTGTGCCCTCCGCCACTCTGCCTCCAGCCTCTCCTGATCCCGCTGGTACTGCTCCTAAAATGTAAATTCAATAAGTACTGTAAAAGACTTTTGCTTTCTGCCAAACTTGAAAATGTCCCTCCTGGTGAGATGTAAAATAGGTATCCACCTTTAGGAGGCGCTCTTGCTCTTCCTGCCACTTCTCCTGACGCCTGCGATCCTCCTCACGGTCCCAAGACCAGTTGGATGAGGAGGGGCTGAGGGACGGCACCTGGAGCTGGAAATGCACAAACATGATTACAGAGGAGACCACGTAAACTAAACACACATAACTTACATCTGACCGAACAGAAACGCACACTTTGATCAAGTGCTGTGGTAACTTACATCAGATATCGCCGACTCTGAGCCTCCTGTGAGAGAAGATAATCGGTCAGTGGAAAGAACACCATAAAGCTCTTAAAGATGATAAAGGTGAGGGTAATATCGCATACAGTAGATCATACATACACCACACAAAGACTGGGGACACATTAGAACTCTGAGAATCCTTTACGGTACAATGTGAAACTGCAAAGCACTGTATGACACGTTCTTTCTTTCTTTTTTTCCGGCATCTTACTATGTGGCGTGCACACAGAAACTGCGTAGCAGCAGTCAGAACAGCCCTGCTAAAGGCCTAAGGTGTTCAAATGTTCCCTGAAGAACGAAATGGTGCACAAAATGAATTTTTTTTTTTTTTTTTTGCTTGTAGAACTTCACCTGCAGGACAGGATTAAAATATCTATCTGTGCAAGCCAGCAGGTCCTGACGGAGGATCAGGATCTCAGCATCAGCAAGGCTGCATGTAAACCACACTACTCTGCTAATGTATCCCCAGCTTAAAGATGTCACAATGCAAATGCAGGAAAAGGAAACTGTTCAGCAAAGACATGAGCAGGCAACAGTACATAAAGGAAAGGTACCCAAGCCTCACATAAGAAACACTTTTGTTGCTTGCTGATGCTAAACGTCAACATCTTGTAAGCAGCTAAAATTAACAAACTACACAAGGAGCAAACATTTACCACACAAGTAAACCCATGAGCTGATTCCTGCAGAGCCTGGAGAGAGAAGCCATTGCAGGATGTGCATCAGATCCATTAACAACAGAGGAAGACAGCCACACAAATCAGTCATTTTAAATCATCATCTGAAACCCATTTACAGACAGAAACTGTAATATTACTGTAAAAGAGGCATCTATTGGAAATAATCTTGCAACATTTCATTACAGGCTGTTAGATCATTAACTGTAATGGACATGATTGGTGCCGTGCTCCCGGTTGTTGTTCTGTAAGCTTGTACAAAGTGCAGCATAAGGCAAACCGGGATGTTTTCTTTTTTTTGTATGCCTCAATTTGCTATTTCCCCCCCTGTGGGGATTACTGCATTATAAGAAGATTTTGGAATTTCTCTCCCTTTCATTGATAAGACTTACATATGCTCTATTGCAACTTTTTTTTTTTTTTTTACACAAAAGTAGCCACTCAGATCTCATGACCGCATGAGTAATGGCTCACAGCACAAAATGATTCAGTTCAACAATAAAGGTTTCAAAAATGAACATTTCCATTTCCCTAACCATGTTCCATTTCACCATGAATTAATTTGTACTTTGCTGCATGGAAGTCTGCATATTAGCTCATTCAGATCGAGACCCATTCTGCACTTTGTTTAATACAGTCATTTTCCTTTTTGTCCCACTTTTGATTCCCAACATTTCTATGTTCTTCTTACTAACAAATGCTTAGGGATAGGAATTAAAATACATTGTCATGGTTAGAATTAAGATTACATCTAGATTCTACAGTGTATGAGGTTAGGGTTAGAAGAACAGACATTAAAACATACACATTTTACTATTCATAGGCTGCGATTCCAGTCATGTCATGTGGATGATACCCAACAAAAAATCCTCTTGTGAGACGCTGCCATCTCATAATTTACAATCAAGGATTGTGACGAATATGTTTTGGTGATGTGAATAGACGTACATCATACTTGGCTGGGGTTGCAGACCCATGCCATCATAGCTACCATTGCTAACAAAATAATGTCCAACATCTGATTTCTTTTAATCCACTACTCCTTCCTTGTAATGAATACCAAAAAGCTCTATACCAAGCACAGGCCACCAAAGCTGCTACACAAGATGTTCAGTTCATACTGGTGTTTTACCTTTCTGTTTGAAAAATTCTGCCCTCCTTTTCTGATTGTTCCTAGTTATACTAATATAATCTACATGAAAAGGAAGGAGGGATAAGGTGAGATATTAGATTACATACAGTATCAGAGGAGGAGTGGGCAACATTTTTATCACATTGTCAAGGAACTTTAATGATATTACCTTTACTTTTGGCTGTACTGGTGTGGTGGGAGAGCACTCCACCTGCAGTATTACCCTGCAGTACCTGAGCAGGTGAAAGAATGCACCACAAATAAAATGATGGGAAGAGCTTTGAGTATCCATATTTAAATTAACTAGCTAGAACAGTTGCTTACATTGTCTGTCTGGGCATCAAATTTGGATACTTGTGCATCCGTCGTTTCTGTAGGGGCAGCATTGTTTGAATGGTGATCAGGGCAACCAATCAGAACAGGCGCTGCAGCAGTCAGATTGAGAGTCATCCTGCTCTGGCCTGGCTGGTTGCAATGTCTTGTGGTGCTCCAATCTAATTAAAAATAAACAGCAATCAAATGTAAGATGACATCAGCCTTTGTGCCTACTGGTTTAAAGTCAAGTGACCAAATACCCGCAGGCGGTGCTAAAAGACATCCACGCCTTTGCTGGGCCATGATTTTACCCTTGATGCCGTAGCGTCTAATGTCCATGGTCAGACTGCCAGTTTGCAAGGAAGATGCCATTTTATCCTTCCACTGGTTGTAGGTCATGTATGCCACTGCAACTCCATCAACTGACACAATTTCATCGTCCACACACAGTCGGCAGAGCTCTGCTGGACTGCCTGTAGGGGAAGCGGCATTGGGAAAATAAAGCAGCATGAGAACAAGGACAAAACAGCAAGAGGATACCAGGATTCATTCTTCACCATGAAGCGAGCCGTAGCAAGTTGCTGCGCCAGACTGAGAAGTGGGCCAGTAAGCCAAAACTTCAGAGCAGCAAGTAAGTGACACCTCTGTTACATCTTAATTATTCATCGAGTTTTAAATCACTGATCACATTTTGTGGTTCTTTGATGCACAGAAATATTTAACGACCAAAACCAACCAGTGATCAGTTATATGCTCATAATGTTACAGTTATATCCAGTTTTGGTAAACAAGATATTTCAAGGCTCTAAAAAACAAATGACTAAAATTTTGCAATCCACTCCTTCAGCTACATCATTTATGCATCAATCCAACCCACAAATTTGTCTCATGTCTCTCTCCCTAATGCGTTCCTGGTCCGTTCTTGTAAACAGAACAAACAATAAGTTTTATATTATCCAAACAATACAGAATGTCTGCCCCTACAATGAACTTTCTTCTAGACTTAGTCAAGACCAAATCTTAAAAACATTCGTCCACTAGGCTAATATAGTTTTCAAGTGACAAAACGCAAGCAATCCAGAGATTAAAAGTCTTACCTGGCTTAACAAATGTTAGCCTTGTCCCTGTGGAGTCCCAGTGAGTGTGGAAACCAAAGTCAGGTACACTGTTGGGTTTAAGAGTCAGGCTCACTCTCATGTCACTGTGATCCATCTGAAACATACACACACAAAAAGGTGACACCCTGAGATCCAATGTCATGCGCTTCCTGGTGGAAATTAGACACCTTTTACACAAGAACAGTAACTGACACTTTGAATGATTAGTTTATCAGAGATGCTCATTCAGCAAAATACTTATGAATCGAGTTATAGGTGAAGAGTATTCACTCTTCAAGAAACTCATCAAGTGTCAAATGCTTAATATTGTCAGCAAAAACGCATTCATGCACATATTAAACCAATTAATCCCAAACAGACCTGTGCACCCACACGTATGCTTTCACCACCTGTTAGACTGACTTGTTTAATAAAAATTTATCAAGCATCAGCTCTGTCAGGGCAGCTGTGTCACCCTAACAGGTGCCACAAACTAATGAGGAATTTTACACGACACTGCAAAATGACAGTACAGCTGCAAAAGCACAAGTGCAATAAATCTCGTTAATGAAGGTTCTATTTTTTCGTCAGGTGTCCAGAAGGCTTGTCCATTAAAACTCATGATGCAATTAACGACTCCTTTGTTGATTTTATGCCACCATTACAATTCTAATAATGGGTCGATAATACGCACCTAAGAACTAAGGTGCTTTGCGGTAGATGCTTGGTGGCCCCGTTCTTCCACTCAGGTGTCGTTAAACCGCTACATATGAAGGGGATAAAACAAAACTTCTACATCTTTTTTTACTGCAACTCTCAACCTTTCTGTTAGAGTTGTCTGGCTATTCCTACATTTGTAAACAGACGATTGAGCTACATTATCGCAGGTGATGTCATATTTCTGACAGGTTCTGCATGCGTAGATTCAAACCTTGTGTAACCCCCTACCGATACTTACTAACATTTTGCAGTGCACTACCGACGCAGGTTACGTGCAAAGTTGAGTCAAGCTACGTTACAACTTGACCATTTAAATTGAGGCACTTTTTTTTTTTTTTTTTTTTTTTTTTTAAATGAGTTTAAGCTGTCTGACAAAAAAAGGAAAGGAAAAAGATGTGAGTGAAAGCAGCTTCATTGGGATTTCAGCTTCATCAAAATACACCTTTGCTTTATTGCTGATACAAAGAGATGAAACGCTTGAGCATGCGCAGAGACCTTAGTCTAGCCGAGTGTATATATGCACAGCGATTTGAACACAAACCACATTTTCTGGGTCTGTTAGTCTGAGTCCATACTAAATAGAGTTTCTTAAAGCCAAAAATATATATATATGCATTGGAAAAGTCCTGCTTTGGTCAGGCCAAAATTAAGTCCCCCCCCAAACGTGTCATGTAAATGTGATAAGTTACAACATAGCCGTACAGCGTCACCCACTGGCCACTTTCATAATGACATGATGCACATCAACTCGCTAGATTTGAATTGGTGCAATTCTTTTATCCTTTTGTGTGTGTTTGTGCTAGAAAAGTGAAATAACCTTTTTGCTGATGAAATTGTTCAGTTATTGTATCAGGCTGCAACTCACTTTCATTAGGAATTAATTTGCTGATCACCTTTAAATTATGAAAATGATCAAAAAGTAAAAGAAAATTGTCACTCTTTAATAAATTGAAACCGTTCTCATTTTTCATGAAAAGATGCTTAATTATCACAAACTATTGCAAAATTACTAAATAACCTGTACCTGAATAAAATCAATCTTTAACACTACAATTATTTGCCAAAACTTTTGATTTGAGTCAATTTAAAAAGTCACTCAAAACGAATAAAAGCCGTCACAAATAAAGTGACGTGAAGAGTAAAATGGAACAGTCATGTCATAAGCAAAGTACTTTAACTCCAGTGCAGCGTTTGAGTAAAGATTTAGGACCATTCCACCTCTTTCCCCAATGACAAGCCAAAATATATAGAATATTATCAGAAAAAAAAAAAAAAAAAAAGCCTATTACTCTTTCACTTAAGTCAAAGTATCAACTGATTACGTTTAAAGCTTACAACTACTGAGAACAGTAAAAGTCTTTTTTTTTTTTTAATTCTATTTTTTTTCTAATAAATAATTGAAGGGGGTTTTATCACCTGGATAAAAGAGATTTGATAATCCCCAATAAAACTATTTAATCCCACATCCAGATTTTGTCATGTATGCACAGTTTCACATTTGCAGATGGTGCTGGGATAAACAACAACATACCTTTAGGAGCTCACTGCTGATGTTAGATGGAAAAGACAAGCTTTTGCTTTGGTGAGGCTGTAGGCTTGAATAAGGCTGTGGCAGATGGGAATGGCCATTGTTCTGAAAGGAGGTTTGGCTGAAGAAACTGGAACCGTTTACATCTTCTCTCTGGTCTGTGCCATTCTGCCTTGCCTGGTTGGCTTTACTCTGTCTGACTGTGGCCTGGTACTGACCCCTCAGATGGGCAGCCGCAGTCTGTCTTTTGAGAGATTGCTTGGTGGATGAGGAAAGGAAATCCTCCTTCTCATTTTTCAAAAGCAAACCCTGACTGTCGTCCACCTGGAGGCGAAAAACAAGACAACATGCTCACTTGGACAAGCAGATAAATCTGATTACACCACTGCACTGCAGCACAGAAATATGCTGGTGCCAAGGTAAGACAACCGATACTCAATATCTACAACAAATGGACTTAGAATGTGACAAAACAAGAGGGGGAAAAAAAAAAAAAAAAGTACCATTATCATAAGCCTGCTGTCCATAACGATTATGAAACATTTCTTATTCATCAGTACAAAAAAAAGAAAGCAAGCTCACATATAGAACACATGCTACAATTGTTTAAACTAATTTAGCTGACTAACAGTGTCCATATGCACCTTTTTGAGTCCTAAAACTGCCACTCAGTAAGTTTTATAACCTTTTGGAAGACAGCGGGAAGCAGAACGCATCCTTTACACTTATCTAGTATGTTTAGCCATTTATTTCTATTATTTATAAGCCAGTGCTGTAATGAAAATCCATTAAATAGCACTGCAGTTTTATTTGTTGGCAACATTCTTGGCTGAAATTACTGAAAGTTTATTAAACCACATATGCAATTATATCATTTTCATAATGAACAAACCTTTAATCCAAAATGGATCAGAAGGACATTAGTTTTCTACACTTTAGTTTTAGAAAATATCTTAAAATTTAAACTTTTAAAAATGTCTGACAAAAGTAAAACAGACTTATACAGGAGACAACACAGGCCACACAACTTATGGTGACTTACGATCTTTACACACCTTTTCAATAAACCTTTGTTCTGTTTGGATACCCTTTTGCTCAAACTGCGATTTTCTGGAATCAACAGCTATGATGAAAGGGAACTCACTTTGAACAGCCTCGGTAGTGAGGAAACCCTGGACTGCTTGGTCCCAAAGGGTTTGGCAGTGACTGCTGAAGAGAGGCGTGAGGACCCCTCAGAACGACGGTAACCGCGTGGAAGACTGGCTGTGCTGGACCACAATCTGGTTCTGGACAGGTACTTTGGATAGGTCGTTTCCTGCTGGTTCCCAAATGACTTCTGGTTCTCCTCTTGGGATGTGTGGTACTGCCGGGACGAGTCCTCTGTGGCATCAAGTCCTGCCTGATTAACTGCATCTGGACAAAAAGTTTCACCTTTAAGCCCGATGGAAGGACGATCTGTGTCACGACTTGACATGGAGGAAGCAGGATCCCGGCTGCTGGTTGATTTTGCATTCTCGTCTGGCTGTGTGGTTGTAATAAGAGAAGAGATCTGATTGGTTAAACCATATTGTGGCTGGGGCTGCTCAGATGAGGACTGGAGAGGAGCTTGACTCCCTAGGGCTTTAACCTGGGTCTGAGAGATGAATGGGCAGTCTAGCGAAGGTGTAGTAACTCCTGCTCCATCCGAGGCCAATGATGTAAAGTAGGTCTCTTCTCCCAAGCTTTTCTCATTAGAGGAAGGCATGGCACCATGGGATGATCCCTGAGAAGAAAAAACGTTTAATACTTGCTACTGATTTGCCATGAAACAATATAAGATAAGAATGTCTTTGTAAAGCTGCACATGCAGCTCTTCAAAAATCTTCAAATACAGAAAAGTAGCCTGAGGCATTAACCAAGGTCAAAGGTAAAAACTGAACATTTCTATAATCCTACCTGAGTGTGGGTTGTGGGGCTGAAAGGTGCATCAGTGGCGTAGCTGCGAGCCAGCAGAGCTCGAGTATGTGGCCTCAGATCAGAGCCCGAGGGTTTTGATGGAGAACAGGTGGAGTATGGACGGGGAGCAGAGCTGTACCGCCAGGGTGACTGGTCTCTGAGGAATTAGTGAAGGGAACAGGAGCAACAGTCAAGACGGAAAGATACATTCTACATTACATGAGATTTATTTTAACTGGGGTGTTTTTTTCTTTCTTTTTTTTTAAACACATCTATGTTTTATACTCAGCAGAAACAGAATAGAAAAATACTTTATTCATCCCCAATCGGGGAAATTCAAATTAGTCGAGTAGCTCAAATTTAAAAAAAAAATATTTACAATGATTGTATTAACAACAACAACAATAATACCAATTCTAGTAAAAATACTACTACTAACTAGTTTGCCAATTCAAGGCTAAGATTTTACATTAGATATTGAACATGCGTGTACCTTTTTATTGGACCTCGCTGGACAGCATTCTTATCACTGTGAGTCATGGCCCCATTGGTCATCTGGGTCATGACATGCTCTCTGTCCTGCGACTTCCTGTGGAGGTCAGACTTGGTGCTCCTGCGAAGATTCTTCCACTTTGTCAAGTCCTGGAGCGAATGTGTAAGTCAACATCACCATTGCTTGTGTGCATTCGACTAAACGCCATTATCACCATCAATATTTTAGGAGTCTTTAATTTCATAGCCCTGTATACCATCTCTTCATCAGGTCAACAGTATCACATCACAGTGCCTCTGAATCTCACAGACTGCGGTTTTGGAGATTTTGCTAACGCAACTGCAGTATGATGGGATTGAATCTGCATTTTTCTGACTGAGCTCAATCCCGTAAAACCTGTACATCTACTATTTCAATCTGAAGATACTGTAGCATGATACACTCCAAAGTGCCCGAGCAGCTACTAAAATAGACCTCGTAATGACGAGCTTTCTTAAAATTTATTCCAACTTACATCCTGCCACTGAGCTTCACTGTCTTTGACGGCAGAGCTACACTTTCTTTTGTTTTCTTGATTCCAGTCTCTTGACAGGCTGGTGTCCTGGCCTTTATCATAAATGCTGTTTCCATGAGAAACTTTGCGCACAGGGTAAACCATCGGGATGTCACTGAGAGATTTGCTCCTGGTTAGGAGAGAGAGCGGAAACAAAAGAGAATAAATCAATTATAAGGCAGGACACTAAACGATACTGAGAGACGTCACTCGAGTGCAAAACAAAATTTTTTTTTTTTTTTTTTTTTTTTAAAAACCACCAACATTTTACGTACACGTCAGAAGATAAAACATTTCATAAAACCCAAGAAATTAAAAACAAAAACCAGAAACATTTCACAAAAAACAAAATGATAAGACCTTCAAAACCCAAAAACATTTTTTTCTAAACATTGGAATTCGTAAAATGTCAAGTTTTCCATCTTATTTAAAAATGTTTTCTGAAATCCAAGTGTTTTGGGAAATGTTTTTTTTTTTTGCTCTGTGTATTGCGTTTAGCACTTCAGTACCACTGTTTTAAGTGGCTAACAATGCATGAAAGCGACACTTTTGCACACCATGCCACACAGAAAGCACAAGCTTGCAGATACTCGTGCTCAATCACAGACGCACAAAAGGAGGAAAAAAGAAAAAAAAAAAAAAAAAAAAAAAAAAAAAAAGGGCCATTTTAACAGCGGTACTGGCATATACTGCATTCAAACAACACAATCTTTAGCAAAGTGCAAGCAGAAATAGCATGCTAGTTAAGTAGCACAGCAGGATAAATGACAGATGTTGCTGTCTGCATAACAACAGCCATGACTTGTACAGGAACTAGCAATAACACTGCTGTGAGCAACAGAGGATGTCAGATGTGACATTTGAGTAACTTACAGCCCAATTAGCAGGTGGTACATCAAAAACAGTGACATTATTTAATGCGAGGAAGCAAGACTGATTACAAACGATCCTAAAGTATGTTATAAATTCTGTATTCAACAGTCTGCCCAGACAATTAAGAGTGAGGATGTATAACCAAGCACTGTATCCTTCTGAAAAGGCATATGAAGTATGCAGCACAGTTTCCTTTGAGAGCACAACAAACACAAAACAAAAGCATACCCAAACGAAGCGGCGACAAAGCAGATATTGTGACAACGCCAAGAAAATTAACTAGTTTTATGCTTCAGGACTCACCAAATCCAGCCAGGGTTGACCTGAACTGGTCTCTCAGGTCTGACCTGGATTTGATAAATTCTATAGAACCAGAGAAAGACATGAAGAGTGATGAACACAAATGTGCATCTAAATATAAGGCATATGGTTTGAGAAAACCCACCATACTAAATAAAGCAATGTATGGCCAGAGGCTAGACTAGAAAACCACATTATGTGGAGAGAATATATTTTATTGCTCACTGTATATGACAGCTGCAACACACGTCAAGGCCATAGCTGGATTTAAAGACACTTAATTATTGAAGAATAAATGTATCCAACATACTGTGCAGCATGTGAATTAGTCAATTTGACAGTTTATTAACCAACAGACAATTTATTTTTCATCACTTATCTCACACCACAAACTGAAAGACCGCAATGGTACAAAAGGCGTTATAAATAACACGTTTCTGTCATGGCTAACCAGATTTGACACTAGAAGAAATGGCAGATGGCAATATTTAGCACCAAGGGACATGTAACAAAAAGTTAAAATACTTAACAGAACACCCCCCCCCCCAAAAAAAAAAAAAAAAAAAAACAACCTGCAGCACTGTCACATGATGGGATAAGTTGGATAAGTTTATCTTAGCTTGTGCCAAACGTTCAGTACAGCGTTTAACTGATTAATGTGTGTGCGTGTGTGTGGAAGTCAAAGTTCTGGCTTGGAGACTGCATCTTCAATTTGGTCCTGAAGCTTTTCCGTGTGTGGCAGAGACGTTATGCACAGCAGTTGGGGTTGCATGCCGGGAAATGAAGTCCAACTCCTCTGCTAAAGCCAAAGCTTTCTGGCTATGTTGAAAAACAAGGAAGAGAAAACGCATTAAATGAGCGCGATGTGACTGGTATTATAATTTGTGATCTCAGAAAGTTAAGGTGACAAGGAGGTTTAATAAAAAAAAACGCAGTGTTAAGCTTTTTCCTCATTCTGACTTACTAGCTGCCTGAGCTTTGCGAGCTAAGGTTTAGTTTGCTTGGTGTAATTAAAATAAGCTGGGTTTCTACATTACTGTGTTATACCACACTTTAGCCATAAACAAACTAATAGACATGAAATTGCAAGGCACTGCATAGTAGTAAAGAACATTGTTAAATGCCTCATGTTAGATTTCACTTAAAACGTTAAGTCTGAAAATGTAACCAACTTATTTAAGCAAAGCATGAAAGATTAGGTGACCCAACAGTGCCAAAATGTAATTTCAGCTTGCATTAGTTTTTGGTACATCTGCATTAATATTACTTCTTTGCATCATGCACAAATAAATACAAAACACCGACACCGACCTTAGACAAAGCATTTTACGATACCACGGTCGTCTCTGGGAGCCGAGGAAGATCCTGCGGACACGAAGCTCCTCTTCAGGCGTCCAGTATCGAGGCAAGAAGCGATCGTAGTCGGGGTTGGTAGACGTTTGACGGAGGGTCTGCTGCACTCGTCGGAAATACAAATCATCTAGTACGGGATCTGCCTCTGCACAATCATCTTCCGAGTCGTCCTCGCACGGAACTCGCAGAAAAAACTCATCAACAGCACGCTCAGGAGGAGACGCAGTGAGGTGGCGTTGAAGGGACAATGACGCATCTAAGGTGCTGCAGTAAAGAGTGGTATACCCATGTCTATATTTACAGCTGAATCACAAAAATACCTAAATAAATAAGTTAAGGCATTGAAATGACACTGCAAACTTGCTCAAAATGTTAAAAAAGGTAGTTTGTTCATTAATTCATTAAAGCAAAATGCTCCGTCTCAAGGATAAGTTTAGGGCTATAAAATGCTTTTTAAGCCTTTAAGCTGAAGAGTTGAATTATGGTTTAGTAATGACCGAGTCAAGCAGAGCTCAGTCAGACACAACGTGTTCCACAACAGCTCAGAGTTAGCACAAACAAAAGAAAAGGAACTTGCTGTCATTTGTTTAAATTCATAGGAGCATAAGTTGATTTTGGAGGGGTTACCTGTCAAGTTTTAGATTCTTTAGGATTTAAAAAAAATTAAATAAATTTTTTGAAATTGTTGTAAATTGCTGCAGTACCTCGTCACCTTGACAACGAAACGTTTCAGCCCCCATCTCTTTAAGGCTCCCTTCTGAAAAGCCCAGTCTGCTCGCTTGGTCAGCTACTTCGACAAAAATCAAGTACTAGCTGCTCTTTTGTTCGATTCGTACTAAACCAGTAACTAGACAGGCATTATGTGAATGTATGATTTGGTGAAGTCACAAAAGGAGTAATATTCTGCACCACAAATGAAGGCAGTTCATATGCATTTCTGTGCAGAACTCTTTAGTATCCCTGATGAAAAGGAAAAAAAATTAAAAACACAGGCACAGTATGTCCTATTTAAAAAGGTACATCCGACTCTAGGGTGACAACAGCCTGTGAGGACAGTTAAAGCACTTCCTCAATAAGAGAGCAGCCAACCATTCCTTGTGACCTGGTGAAGTGTGAAGATGATCCAAAAGTCTTTAGGACACAAACCATAGTCAGAGGAAACTTTATGGATTTATGATAATGAACACGACTCTAACCTCATGTGAAGGTAGACCTACACCAAAGATGGTTCCCTGCATTTCCAAGTCGGTCATGATGTGTCCGCAAAAAGCTACAAAAGGTAAATTTGTGTTTGCTAATCTGATGTTAAATGATGCAGGTACTAAAACATTAAGAACTAAATTAAAATTAAGAACTATCTATTTATTTCATAATGCAACAAAAGAATTTCCCTTTAGGGATTAATTATTATTAGTATTTTTTTTTTTTTAAATCTTTCCACTTCAATTCAGAACTATATATCAATTACACACCAAAGGAACTGCAGACAAACCCCAATTATAAAAAAAAAAAAATACTTCGAATAAGAATGAACAAATGATAAATTGGACAAAAACCTGATGGATTAAAATAAAACAATAGAAAAGTAAAAAAAAAAAAAAAGTGGTGGGGGGGCTTTAAACAGGTAACAAAATGACAAAATAGAACCAAACAAGTAGTACAAAAAGCTCACTTATATAGGCATCACACAGAGATCGAATTCCACATAAAGAAAACAGTACGTTAATCGTTGCAATCGCAGTTCTTTTCTAAAGGACACACATGTCAAAATGCACTGTAAAAAAAACGAAAATACAATACAGACAGTGGAAAGGAATGTAAATGAATGCCAGCAAGTCTTCTCTGAAAGGTCAGCTATGGATAAGAGTTAGTAGCAGTGTGAGAACTTTCTAAACAAAGCAGCCGACACATTTGCCATACCTGGGTAGCGGACTCACGCAGACTCCCGTTTTCTCCTCCAGTCCTTGTTTTCTTCCAATTGGAGGTGGGATATAGCCTTTGTTTTGGAGCACTGAGGGCTGTGTGTTCTCCATCCTGAACACTTGCTCAGCTTCGGCGTCACTTCCACAACCTGGAGATTGCACAGACAAATGAAAAATGAGCAATAAAAATTCAAAACACTAAAGCTAGACAAAAACTCAGGCAAGAGTTCATTAAATTTGAAACAAGAGGCTTGAGAGAAAGACTTTACTGGATGACAACACACAGCTGAGCCTCTAGCGAACTTCAAGCCAAGACTTATACCCACTCCCATGTCAAACATTTTATCACCATGGTGTGGAACTTGCCACAATCCGACGGTGACGTGCACCGAGTCAGGCACGTCCACATGCAGACAAATAAACTGAGGTGACAGAATCAGCAGCTGGTGTTGATCAGATTAAATAAGATTGATGAAGCACAACATAACAAAGTCATATATAATATGCCCATTTTTGTAGATCTTAAAGATGTTTCAACTTTTTTTTTTTTTTTTTTTTTTTTTTTTTTTTTAACAAAAGCACACATCAAGCAGCACGGCATGCATTGCGTGTGATATTTCGCATTTTACCGGGGGAACCAGCGGAGAGCAAAAACGTACCTTCATCATTTGGCTGGACAGCACGGTTGTCCAGAGACTCGATGCCATCCATCAAGTTCCCTCTTTTATAACTCTGACTCGTGCTCCGACATTCGTCCTCCTCTGGGTAGCGGCCCTCTTTGCACCCACCGTCTCTCACAAACATATTACTGCCCTCTTCAAGAGCCTGGATTAAGACGATATAGTTAATATAGGTTTGAAATGTCAGACCACAATATCAAAAGGCCATGAAAGCAGCTTACCTTGGACAAGGCCAACCCTAACAGTCCCTCGAAGGCCTTGAAATTAAGCTGGGGACCGCTGTAGAATGCATCTAGTTGAGCCTTGCGACCCAGCCAGTAGATTGTAATCAGAACCTGAGGGAGTGGACAAAAACATCTGGTTCTACCTTTTTAAATATGTTGATTATTTTTCTTTAGCAGCCTCCATGCTGGGACACGCAGCCTTCACAAAGGTGGTTGTAAACACAGAGGCACAGAGTAACGCTGACAGTTAGAAACACTTGACAACTATTCGTGCTCCACCTACATGTAATGTTTTCCTACTTCAGCAACCAGAGCATTTTGAAACAATTTCTTTCTTATTTGCCTTCAGGCATTGGGGTTTATCTGACAGATACAGTAGTGTTCCCGAATGACCCAGTGCCTCAGCTGCACAGGGATATGTACTAATCTTTGTCAGGATATCTTTATTTGGTTTGTTCAAAGAGCTCGCAGAGCCGTCAGCACAAAATGCTCAATGGTTTAGCAGTAACAACTCACTTTGTCTGGATTCACCAGCATCAGCAGCTGCTAACCTTACTGTACAATTGAAAGCATTTACAGATTTGTTGGGATTTCAGTTTTCAGTGTTGCTGTAATCCAGCGACATAAATTAACACAGGGTTACTTCTTGAATTTTCACTGCAAATGTGGCACACCCACTACTACAGATGTGAGGAATGCAATTTCCTCAGCCACATCGGATATTTTAAAACTGATGTGTCCGACACCGTTTTCAGGGCCTTCTCTTACACAAACGACCAAGATGCCTCCGACTTTTTGTACAAATGAAATGTGATGGATGCAGCTTCCTCAAACATGAAAATCACAGCGGTATCTATTCAGTGTTGCACTTTCGGCACAAAGCTGGTTGCATGTGGAAAGCGTATAATAGCTTGTTTACTACAGTTAAAGAGATATTCTTATTGTTATGACATAGTTTACCTCATGATATATTAATCTGGGTAATCCAACTCTGAATACCTTAAAACAAAAATATTCACAGATCTTATGTACATTTTGTCTGCATAAACTAAATAAGATTGAGGGGGGGAAAAAAAAAAAAAAAAAATGTTTTAATGACTTTGCTGCTCATGTGTTAATCTGACAATGGAAAATATTGGACCGTTCAGCCAATTAGCAATCACGGTCGATCCACTGGTGCAAGCCCTTAGGTTTAAATTTCTAGTTTACCCTAATTTACACAAGCTAAGACTAAGCATCAAGAGGGTGACGGTATAGCTGAGTCACTTCATGCAACACACTGGTTAATTCAATATTTGCCAAAAATGTAATTTATGCAAAATTATGCAGGAACCTGGACACAAACACTAGCTGTGGCTATGAGATTATTTTGCCTTGTCCCAAATCAAATTTATTTCATACGAGCTGGAAAAGCTTTTCACACACTTTTATAAACAACTGACAGGACTGAATGACAATGAATCATCAAAATCATAAATGTCCCTTCTCAATAACAATTTCCCCATTACTTGTTGAGATGCAACAGTATTGTCAGTATATTCCAGATAGCACAGTTTGTTTTTACTGCTTTAAGACTGAAAGATCCGTCAGACAAACAGATCGTCTGGTTGGAAAACCCATTGAAATCCAGCTTCCACTGGGCTCAAATTGACCCTAATTGGTTAATTCAAAGAATAATGCTACACCCAGTTCAAAGTTAGGTTGCTCTGATAAACAGCCTCATTACTAAGTCCAAGTTGTCAGCTATTGTGCGATTCAAATGAAGCTTTCCAGATAGATAAACAGCCTCGAGTGTCGGGAAAAACAGCCTGGAGTTCATGCCAGCATGTTCCCATCCAGCACTCACATGTTTCATCCAGAGAAAATGCACACGTATGGCAGCTTGTTACAGTTAGAATAAAGATGCAGTTTAAAGCACAATATTCAAACATAAGAGCATGCTTTAGCCACATTTGGATAGATATATTCCGAACTCAGTCAGCAACCCCCCCCCTCAAAACAAAAAAAACAAACATTTGGCTTTCAAGTGGGATAGGAAGGTCTTATCAGAATCCACCCCTGCTGAACTTACAGGCATTCATCAGCAACTGGGTGCAAATTCTCAACCAAGGTGCTGCACTGCCATAAGAGGGAACAGTCACTTTTTCCTATACAAAAACATACAGTTATCCATCCTAACATCTCACATAGAAGCTCTGAAACTGACAGCATCACTCGCAGTAAAAGCGAGACGAGACCGATCGATTTTTCCTGACTGTTAGAGATGACGGCTCCCTTTCAGTCCCACTGTGTGCGGCTAACATCTGTGGTCCACTCAAAAATAAACTAGCACATGTATCAGAGTCATGCTTATCAGAAGCCGTGGTCCAACACAACCTGTAGGATTACAGTGCAATACCATCGTATCATATTTTAGTTACAGGCCTTTTCCCTAGAAGGCTGTCCAGTATTTCCCTGGGAAATAATGGACTGGTTGTGATTACACTGCAGCTCCCAACACAAAGAGCAAAAATACTGCTACTGGCAATGGGAAAATAATCTGCTTGTTTTACCACATGTACCAATCTTTAAAAAAAAAACAAACATGGTTTTGACATTTGATGTAAAAAAAATAAATAAATTAAATTAAAAAGAGGATTGATAGAAAATCAATTTAAAGGTTTAAGAGGTGAACATGTGACTTACATTTTTGAGCCGTCTCTTGCTTTCATCACGCCTAAAATGAAAGTAAACGATGAATATTTAGAAGACTTGCTTCTCTTGAACAAACTTATCCAGTAAAAACAGAGCTGTTAAGAAAACACTAGATAACTTGCAGCTTGCCACTCAGCTACTTATCAGGTTTTATAGAGAGCAGGTCATCAGCTCACAAAAAAGAGAAGCTTGTCAGACAAAGCTCATATCTTTAAAAATGCAAACCTGCTCATTTGCACTTATCTCTTTCAGCACACGTGATGCAAATACCCTAAAGTGTTCAATATAGCCTACACGCACACAATGTTGGCATATTTGGTCAATACGTAATGATATGAGCTTCAGGATGAGTTTAAAACCACTGAAAGCCCTTTAAGTCCCCTTAGCAAATAACAAGCACTGCATTAGCACATATCTGTATGAAGACAACTTCACCTGAGAGTCACACGAGTAGACAGGTCCTGCAGGTCACCTGGATGGAACAGCTGCGAGTCATTTAGTCCCAGTTTCCCACAGGCTTTCAGGAAGACAGTAACATTATCCTAAAAAGTGTTTCAGAAAACAGCAATAACAAGAATAAGTTCAACAAATAAAGTGTAGAGAGAAAAAAAAAAAAAAAAAAAAAAAGAATCAGATGTTTGGGATGAGCCTGCAAAAAAAATGCCACCAGCATAGTGAACAGTTGAAAGGGGCATCATTCAAAGCATATGAATAGTTCTCAATTTGAGCACCATTAGGTCCGAGACCACCGTTGTCAATAATTAATAGATTACTGATAAATCAGCAATTTGCCACAACACAGCAGATTTCAACAGTCAGAGCCAATGAGCATTAATTGAAAATTGACAAAGTTGGCTGTTAAAATTCCACTTTCTCTGCTCCAGTGGTGCAAAACCCACTAACATCATTCACTTAAGTACTTGGTGCCAATACAGCTGGCTAAAACATTCAATAAAAAGCTCTGGATGAAAACGCTTTAAATGAACACACTCTAGCAGCGAAATGTGGAAAACTAATAAGAATACAGCCCATCTTACTACATATGGTAAGAAAATGAAAACTTAAGCCTCGGTATTTTAGCAGCACGTTGTTGTCATAGCTGCTGGTGGAAACAACCATTTCTTCCACACACACACACACACATATTCACACAGCAGATACATCTGAGGGGTTGTCAAATGATTCATGGGAGAGAGGGAAAAATAAATGTTTTCAGTTCAGAATTTTCGACCTCAAATGTTTGATTTTCCAGGAGAAAGTGGTCACTTGGGCATTGTAGTTAAAACAAAAAAAAGTCTGAAAAAGTTTTAAAATAAAAAATAAACACCTGAAATTTCTGTTGTATTTTTAAAGCTCGTTATGACATCAGTTGTGCCAAATCTCAAAAATAACTAGTACATCGTGAAGTGGAGGTGTCAAGCTGCAGAGAATAGAAATCCATCATTCAGACACATACTGCTGAGAGTTGCATTCCACTACGTGCAAGTCAAAACCAAGTTGCTCTCTCAAACCGTTGGCAGTTTAAGTTGTCCTGTTTGAGACAATCTGGTACGCGACATTGGATCAAACCAGGCATCAGTCAAAAATTTTAGATCTGTATCATTTCACCAAGCAGTGAGACCAGGAGGATTTGGCTAGGCGATGCATTTTAGATGGTTGTCACCATCAGAGTTCTTAAAAATGGTGTGCGACTAAGTTTTCAAGAGGCTATATTAATACTGTGTGTAAAGAGGGTTACTCAGAATTCTTCTGCAAAATTAACTCTGAAAATGTACATTATCGTCAATGACCGCCTATGTATTCATTTAGCAGTATGTATCCCCCCCAAAACAACTTAGAGAACAAGTGGCTAACACATTAAATGCCAAATCTATTTAAATGACAATACAAATACAACAGAAGAGCACAGTAAGTGCAGGATATGAGTGAATCTATCTAATCTGTTAACGGTACCATGCACAACTCAGAATACAACAGAGAAACTCCACAAAGCTAGCTTTACTTAATATTAGATCTCTGTCCAATAAGTCACTGTTAGTCAATGACTTCATAATTTCACACAATTTAGATTTTCTTTTTCTGACAGAAACATGGTTAACAGAAAGCACAAGTGCTACTGTTCTTAATGAATCAGCACCCCCAAATTTTAGTTTTATGGATAAATGCCAAAATGGGAGAAAAGGTGGGGGATAAGCTGCCTTATTTAAGGATACATTCCAGTGTAGAGAGATTTCATTTGGCGATTTCACTTCTTTTGAAAATCTTAGTCTTATTCATTTTATTTTAAAGGGTCTTCCTAAAATCCTGTTCTTAATCATTTACAGATCTCCAGGATACTGCGCAAGTTTTCTTGATGAATTTTCTGAATTATTGTCTGTTATTTTGAAAACAAAGCTTCAGATTCTCTATGACCTGTACAAACAAAGCCTGCGTAGTTATAACAATGAGCTGTGCAAGGCCAGACAGCTGCATTTATCTGAAATGATTAATAAGAATGTCAACAATTCTCAAACTCTGTTTGCTATGGTTGAAAAACTCACAAATCTTCCTAAACAGTGAAACCCAGACCTCCTCTCCACTGAGAAATGCATCGAATTTGCCAACTTTTTTTTCACAAAAAAAAGTAAATAAAAACAATTGAACAAAAAAAAATAAATAAATAAAAAATAAAAATCACACCACACAGACAAACAAGAAAAATAATCTGTGTCTAAAACCTAGAAATTTCCTAGTGGAAATGGTTCGGCATCTGAAATCAACAACTTGCACTCTGGACATAATACCATCCGACTTTTTAAAAACTGTTTTTACCTCAGTAGAAAGTGATCTCCTACAAATAGTTAACAGCTCACTGGCATCAGGCATTTTTCCCAAGTCACTAATGACAGCTGCCATTAAGCCACTCCTAAAGAAGAGAACTCTAGACGCCTCTATGATGAACAACTACAGACCTGTCTCTAATCTCTCTTTTATATCTAAGATTATTGAGAAAGTTGTATTTAACCAGCTCAACGACTTTCTGAATGAAAGTGGAAGTCTTGATAACTTTCAATCAGGCTTCAGACGTCATCACAGCACTGAAACAGCTCTGGTCAAAGTGTTAAACGACATCAGGTTGAATACTGATTCTGGTAATGTTTCAGTCCTGGTCCTGTTGGACCTCAGTGCTGTGTTTGATACTGTAGATCACAAAATCCTGTTGCACAGGCTCGAAAACTGGGTTGGACTTTCTGGAGCGGTCCTTAACTGGTTCGGACTTTCTGGAGCTGTCCTTAACTGGTTCAGGTCCTACTTAAAAGGCCAGAGTTATTTTGTTACAATTGGCAGCTATGAATCTGAGCGAGTGGCCATGACTTGTGGAATCCCCCAGGGGTCAATTCTTGAACCTCTTTTGTTTAACTCATTTATGCTCCCTTTGGGTCAGATATTCCAGAACATCAATTATCACAGTTATGCAGACGATACACAACTTTATGCGTCTCTGGAGGAAGTAAACACCTGAATGAGAGAGAATTTTCTACAATTAAATGAAGACAAAACTGAGATCATTCTGTTTGGTAGCAAAGAGAAGAGGGTCAGCGTTGGTAAATATCTTGAGACTCGGGACCTTACAATCACTGACCAAGTTCGTAACCTCGGAGTGTTGATAGACTCAGATCTGACTTTCAGCAGCCACATCAAAGCTGTCACCAAGGCAGCTTTTTACCACCTCAGAAACATCAACAGAATTAAAGGTTTCCTCTCCCAAAAAGACCAGGAGAAACTCATGCATGCATTCATCTCCAGTAGACTCGATTCTTTTAACTGAACTTCCCAAAAAGAGCATTAAACATCTGCAGCTCATCCAGAACGCTGCTGCTAGAGTTTTAACCAGGACTAAGAGATCTGAACACATCACACCAGTTTTAAAATTGTTACACTGGATTCCAGTCAGTCAGAGAATAGATTTTAAAAGCCTGCTGATGGTTTACAAATCCCAGAACGGTTTAGGCCCAAAATACATCTGTGATATGTTCAGAGAATATAAACCTAGCAGAGCTCTTAGATCCAAGGACTCAGGTCAGCTGGTCCAGTCCAGAGTCCAGACTAAACATGGAGAAGCAGCATTTAGCTGTTATGCTGCAAACAAGTGGAACGAACTGCCAGTGGAGATTAAACTTTCACCAAATGGAGACATTTTTACATCCAGATTAAAAACATTTCTTTTCTCATACGTCTATGCATGAAATCTGCACGGTATCTTTTAACTCATCTAGACTGTTGCTTGTTTTTAATCATTTTAATTATTTCATTTGTTTCTCTTCATGTTCTTTTATGCATTTTTAATGCTTCTTACACTCCCCGCTGCAATGCTTTTATTTTATGTAAAGCACTTTGAATTGTTGTGTACATGAAATGTGCTATACAAATAAATTTGACTTGATTTATGATGGCAGGAGAGGGGGTGCTCTCAGAAAGGGGGGTAGTCTTCAAGTGATTATTGAAGCTGTAAAAGGAATGAGAGTCAATTGTCATGCAAAGATAAAAATAAATTTAAAACTAAAAAAAAAAAACCTTAAGAGGTAAATATTCACATTAGCCCCTTTCAGATATACAAAACTTTTAAAAATGTTAATGCAACCTCACATCAGCCCAAGTCTGAATGAGCAACCATGCTTTTATGTTAAGTCACGTCATCATAAGGTCAAAGCAAGTGATGATTTAATCTCAGTCTATACAACCCAAGTCTAAATGGAGTCTCACGAAAAAAATAAATAAAAGATAAATAAATAAATAAAAAAAAGGCACACACACGTGGTGTGTAAATAAGGCACATAACTGCTTTACATGTTATTAAGTACATATTAGCGCAGTTAAAACTTTGTTTCGAGGATTATTAGCTGCACTGTGTTTAAAGCCTGAGCAAAAAACAGTTTCATGTCGATTTTCCATCGAAAACAGACAGCTTTGTTCCCCAACTTAATTTTCACTTTCATGGTTTAGAATTCAGATGTCAAATGCAAAAGTGGGGGGAAAAAAAATAAATAAATAAATGTTTTTTTAAAATGGCTGCCTTCAGGTATGCTTTGATGCTACATCAGTGACCACAACTTCTCATCAGTGGCTATGCCACTAGTTAACGCAAAATAATTTAATTATAATGCCACAAAAGCACAACATCTAATATTATTACTAGTAAAAATAAAATGGTAAAATAAATAAAAGTCTCAGAACTAATGCTGATGAGCCTTGCCCAAGTTAACAAATCAGAATTCAGATTTCTACAACCATTTTCTTGGATTTATTTTTTCTGGAACATAGAGTTCCCGCGAGCGAATGCAGCATTGAAAATATAAAAAGAAAAACGTCCGCAGCCCTTAGTCAAAGCATCTCAAAGTAATTTATCAGAGGTACCCGAGCACCAGTAAGCAGCTGCTTTGGAAAGGTTAATGTACCGTACAATGCATCAGACAAGTTACTTCACTCAGAAGAATAAAACATGTTTAGAATATCAACCAGACTGCAGTTTGTTCGCTCCAGCGTGTTGGAAGTAGACCAGCTACGTTTCCCACACTTCTGTCCATAGGTTCCGTCAAAAATGAAATCAGAACTCATTGAATTTCAGCACTTTGGTTTGTTCCTACTGCCACACATTTATCTACATAAAGAACATTTGGTTCAATTACAAAGTCGGATTCTCGAAACCAAAACCATTTCACTTTTTGTTACATATCAACATTAATTCCAAACATATTAAAAAAAAAAAAAAAAAAAAGGCTTTAAGAGCAACTGCTTGGCCTCTGCTGCACACTTCGACACCAATTCTGCATTTATTGTTGCACACTGGCAGTTTATTGGCCCCTTATGGGGGGTTGAAATTGATCTTTCTCTGTTCTTGCTTGAGGCAGATACGCTTGGAATGGATCCACCAAAACACAGCCTGAAGCCAAAATAAAAAAATAAAAAAAAAAAATCTCCATTTGCATTGATGCCCCCCCCAAAAAAGACCCAACAACTATACATATTCAGCAGTTTGATTACCACGCTGAGACGCAGTTTCAGGGTCATTTAAACTATAGCAAGCCTACAGGTGTCTGAACAGGAAACCACACCGTCAACATTTCCTGTGTAGCAGGTGCTTTGTCATTTTCACATGCGTTTTCATCATGCTCGCACACAAATCTGATGGCTGAAGTGTGAAGCCTAACACTCACCAGGCCAGCAATCGGAGTCGAAAGCCTGTTCACTCTCTTGATGAGTCCGGGTTTCAATTGGTTGATTAAGCTGCAGAGGAAATAATCAGTTAGCAAAGAAATGATCCAACACTGCTAAGATTACAAAGGACGTAGAATATTGCATCCCAAAATATGTCCAGCTCTACTGTATGTTGTAACATCCACTACCATTGTCTCACTTAACCTGCACATTTACACTCGTCAACCAGAACCTTAGATTAGTTGGCCTCAGTTATTTTGCAAATGAACCTGTAAAAGTCTGCACTTACTTGGAATTAGTTTCTTAGAAAATGGCTTTCAAAAAACAGGACAAATACCTTTTTCCTGTTCTGCAGTTAATTCATACACCCCAACTTTAATGTTTAAGGAAGGAGAGCACCCAGAGTGCAGCTTTGTGTATAACACGTTGAAGATGGCTTACATTCCACTGACTAATGGAAGGTGTGCTTTATAATCCAGTGTGAATTTATTTCTTATAAATAAAAACAAAGTGTGACCTGATAGATGTGGCAATAAACTCCAAATCTGAGCATCATTACTCACTCACAAAGCAGGACCCCATTCTCCAATGCAGCACGGAAGTCACTGCAGCCAAAAGACTTTCCAGTCACTTCCTGATTAAAACAAAAAGAAACTGAACACAGAGTCCACCGACAAGAGGATTTTTCTTTTCCACGGCCGACGCAAATAACTTTGATTACCCTGTGAGAACAGCACATGCAAGACAGTAAATGGATATTCACAATCTCCCCGACAGTTGAATTTATTGGTAAATAAACAGAAAATTCTGCCAATATCAGCATTCGTCTCTGAAATCCAGAATCAGTCATGCAACATTTCATACAGGCTCCAACATGTCATAAATAGCATCGCACACTGCCGCACTGTTTTTGACTGGCCATTAACAAGGACCACATAAACAGATATCGACTATGGCAAAAATGAGGAAACGTGGTCCGGTTGAAGTCAGTCAAATAATAATATACTGTAAAATATCCCCATAGACTCGATAACGGCACAGTGCAACAGAAATATCAGAGGCGAATATTCATCACAGTGAATTTAGACAATGACTACCATAAACATTCAAAATATGTTTTGGTCAAAAAGAAAGCCATGATTTTAGAAGGCAGCAGCACGCTCAGGGCTGAAGGAGCTTAGTAATGAGGACATAAAAATGGGACTATTAAAGTCCGCCTTCCATAACTAACAGAGGGCCCCAAAAGGCGATTGTTCTCACTAATTAGTCCCCCCAGGAATCCACAATCATAATTCATTTTAGTTGAACGGGGCACTGGGCAAAGAGCGGATGTTTCTCAATGGCATCAGAGAAACAAAGCAGTGCAAGGTTAACACAATAAAACACACTGTGGTATATTGCTCTGGCACTTTAATTGGTCAACAAGCAACATTGGAATTTCATATTTATGTCAAGCATGTGGCTTCTTTAGGCCGCTTCATTTATCAAGTCAGTTGCTATCAATTTTTAAGTCAAAGCGCCAAACATTTGTTGTGAAAACTCCTCAAATAGGCAGCTTTCAAGCTTTGTGCAATGCAAATTTATCGCAATAGTTTACAGAAAATAAATGTACAATGTGGCTGGCAGATGATGACGATGATTTTAGATTAAGCCAGCATCATTAGCTTTTGAGTGACACCTCACATGAGGCTGCAGGAGTTCTCACACGTCCGCAGGCCTCAAGGGACCATTTTTTGGAGAGCGCCTGGACAAAGCTTTTGATCTGTATGAAATATTTCTTTTCTGAGTTTCTGTTTTTTGAAATTCAGACTAGGAATGGGTAAGATTCCAAGCTGTGCAATGAGCGAGTTTTTTGTTTGTTTTAAAAAAAAACAACAAAAAAAAAAAAAACAACAACAACTGGTAACAACTAGTCATCCATTTATGAACCAAGTTGTATAGGGGAAAAAAAAAAAAAAAAAAAAAAAACTGCTCAAACATCTGCAAATGAGTCCCAGTAACACTTTTCAGCAATCCTGACTGTTTAGAGAGGGTACAGTACAGCTCTGTTTATTTTGTGCGGGCCATAGAAAGGCATTATATGACCGAAGAAATTCTTAAATTCTGAGCTTGTACCCGATTCTAATTCAAGGATCTGCATTTAGGAGCCCTCGAGAGGAGATGACTTGCATTGTTCTACAGCAGGAAACCCAAACTGTTTGACTGTGCTCCCACTCAGTTTCACCTGAAACCAAAATGTTTGTTTATATAATGCAAGAGAGGCTGATCAGTTCTCATTTGAGTCCAGCAGGCATTCAGCAAACATTTACACGTCCTTGCAGCTGGTGCTCCGATAATGATAAACAACAATGTATGGGTTCTGGAAGCTTATCTTGCCTCCTGTAGCTGGGAGTATGGGTGTTAGAACATTTACATAGCAATTTAGCACAAGCCAGAGTGTACGACGCAATCTTCCATTTGAAAATCAGCACGCCTTGCTTCACTCCTGTCAAATACACACACACATACCTCATCATTGTTCGTCCATCCTTTCATCTGTCAGTGCAGAAAAATAGACGGGTAAAATTGGCACAGGCTGCCTGCCAAGAGAGCTTTGGACAAAATTCTCATAATGATCTACTCAGACACGAGTGACAGTGGTTCTATTTAGAGTTGATTGACACTCAGTGCTTAGACTACATTCTACACGTTGTATTCACTGGTTATGATTTGAGGATTACGGCTTCTACACTGACTGGGGGGGTAAAAAAGCTGGTTGAAGCTACCTAGAGAGTACCTCGCTGTATAACCACATCCTCCACAATGCGTGGCAAAGCTTACCAACACTGTGTGCCACAGCAGTGTGCAAAGAGCTTGTACAAACCTGCCTTTAGTTTCAGCTAGTAAAAAACGAATACTGTTGGGGTTATTTGTATCTTCTAATTTCTTTTAATCAGTAACTAGTTATCTGCCAGTCTCCATTTGAATGTCCTCCCGAAGTCCTCCATTCAAATTGGTTTTATCTGAAAACCCACAAAGGAATGTCCAGACAAGGTTTTCTCTGTTCAGAGACAAACTTGTACTCGAGTCCTATCAAGATGCGTTTTGCATTTGCACCCAAAGATAAGTCCGTGAAAGTGGCCTCAGTTTGAGTTAAACGGAGTAGTGCCTGAGTCATCTGGAAAAAAGGGGAAAAAAAAGTGCATCGACCTAAATAGCTTATGGTGAGTCTTAATGATACAAACTTTTTTTTTTCCCAGCAAGTCTAAAACGAGCGCAGCTGACTTCTATGAAACATTTCCTGTCTCCACAGTGGGTTTATACAAACGTGCAGTCAAATCCTCACACGTTTGCACAGAAATAAGCAAGAATAATTGCAAGCCTCTGTAGCAAATAAAGGAGAGGGTGGAAAAAAAAAAAATCAAAAATGATCAAAGTGAACCAACCTCAATCCAGCGTTGAGCCTCGCTGAACGCCTCTGCACAGCTGACACTGGTCTGCTGGCGCCACTCCATCCTAATCTTCAGAACAAGCAGAGACAATTGCAACTGAAGAGTGAAAGAGGCAACTTTTCATGAAACTAATTAATTATGGCGCGGAAGCCGCCACAGCGCCTTGAACCCACACCAAGCTTATCAATTAAGGTCTTGCTCTGAAAATGAAACAGTGCCAGAGGCAGTTAGTCACCTCGCGCTGCTTTTTGCTGCTCACAGGTGCAAGTTCTCGGATAATTGACGTCCAGCTTATCACCGGACACTCAGCACCTCTTCCACCGCATTTCCATCACGGTCACTTTTGTAAGTAGTGAGGGAAGGTGTCCGCCCACTGAAAAAGTTTCAAGCAAAGTTTCTGAGGGGAAGTGTCACCGAGGAGAGTTTGTTCGACACCTCTGGCGGCCTGCTGGTGCATTACAATGTTGTCCTTCTCAAAGACTCAGACAGGATGAATGTGTTGCTTCCATACTGGTTCAGTGTCAGCTGTCCAGAAGCAGTAAGAAGTTTATAACTTGTATTAGAAAACAAACAAACAAACAAACAAACATAAAAGGATCTAAAAAGTTTGAATGCTTTACATTTTTTTTCAATTTCAAATGATCAGATGCATATACCTACGTGTACTCCCAATGGAAATCCACTTCCTAACTACTGTGCTTGAGTGTGACAAATGTATTTGATATTATACCTGATAAATTGTCTCATTCTCACATTCTTTTGTTTGCTTTCTTAGTTCCTCCATTTGTTGATTTATGAATGTAGTTTGATCACATGGCTGCCATTTTGCCATTTAAAATGTGCGCTGGCTTCCCGTCCTTCAAAGAGTTGATTTTAAAATACTGTTGTTACTTTATGAAGCTTTTGATGGGGCCAAAGTACATGTCAAATCTTCTTGTACTTTCTGAACCTTCAAGACATCTCAGGTCACCAGGAACTTGCTTGTTTTCTGTCCCCAGCTGCCCTCAACTTTCTATGCACCATATAGCCTATGTGAAATAAACTCTTGGAGAACTGCGGGACTGCATCAAGTCTTGCTTCTTTTAAATCAAATGCAGAGACGTTCCTGTTTACTTCTGCATTTAATTAACGGATTTTATTGAAGTGAAGGATTTTGAGGAATAACTTTCATTGCACTGTACCTCTCTCTCTCCGTTTTGCTTTAATCTGTAAATTCAATTTTAATGTAAGTGGGATGTAAAGCATTACAAATCACCCACGTTGTTGAATTGCACTGTATAATTAGAGTTCCTTTGCCTCGCATTGCCTGAATTGTGCAACCCTGGATTTCAGAGAATGGTGAGCAATTAAGTGGCAAAATAATGTTAAGTCAGATATTTAAACACTTTGAAAATACAGATATAAAACGAAGTGCTCCTCTTCTCGGTTTTACCACTCCCCACATTCTCTGGCTGTCTCTGTAGAGATACCAGCTGCCTTGCCTGATACAGCACTTAAAGATGACAAGGGCAGATCTCACTGGCTCATCTTTTATATTGAAGTGCTGAACGATGGCCAGTGACAATTTTATTTCAACATGAACTTCAAAACAGTTTTTCTTTTATATTTTTACACACCTGAAATTCTAATGAGAACCTACTGGATGGGGCTCATCTTGTATTACAGCACATGTTTATTCCAATCCAATTTCCTGCCAAGTGCCCAAGTAGGTGCACTGTATAAGGAAGGAGGGCGGTGATGGAATCACATAATTGTAAAGTAAAATGAGGTGCAGAGGTGTAGGACACTATAGCTAATTTAATGAGGAAGAAAGGAGACTTTGTGAGTCAATAATTTTTATGTACCATCTGTTTATTTGCCAAAAGAAGGGAAACATAAGATTATTTCCTGCGCCACCTAATTATTCACCTGACAGACCCCACAAAGCACTGAGATTTGAGAAAAGCAGTCGCACGCATTTGTGCCAGTCGACACATAAACAGATGCTCTTCAACCATCCTCCTGTCATTTTTTGAAAGAGCTGGACACTTTCAAGCGGTTCCCTGTGACAGAAAGGACAATTTACAGAATATCCTCCCAGCTCCATTTCTACGCATCTCAGAATTTACATGCGCAATAATTTTGTGTGTTTATTGTGCCTTTTCAATACTGATTGAGAAAAAAAAAAGCCCCAAAGCTGCATTTGTTGGCTTAATATGTGCTGAACGGGCATTTCACAGTTCCTCAATCTATGTATAGAGGTGGACGATGTGCTGAATAGAGAGGTGCAGGACAGTCCTTTCAAAGTGATACTTTATCTTTATTAACTGATATAAGAAAGAAATAAAGTTTCCATACATTTAAGCAAGAACTTTCGGAAATGTGTATTAGGTGGGTTAGTAAGGTAGAGTCTTTCACACACTGTACGTGGACACACATAAAGGTGAAGACCTCTTTTTTATGACCTCCTTAACCAAGATTACTAGTGTTACCCTTCCTTTAGACCTAGAACATTTCTCACTGGGAAATCTTTTTAAAATGAACAAGGTTCTGACCAATTCTCAGAAGAAATCTTTGGAAATCTCCATATGTTTGGCTAGGAAATGCATAGCAGTGAGTTGGAAATCTGACTCCTCTCCTGTATTTGATACATCTTTATCAGAGACGTTGAAGATGCAATACTTTTCTGAAAGTTTGGCAACCAGATAGATTATACAGGAATGTAACAGGTATCACCGTAGCTCAAGTATTGTACGTATCTGGATTTGAAACTTTCACAGCATTGACTATTTTCTGAAAAAAAAACAAAAAAACAAACTTGATTTATCCCAGAGGGAAATGATATGATTATGTTGGAGATAAGAACCTGTTTCGGGAAATTTCGTTTCCTCTGTTATTATAATGAGATACAGAATAATAAAAAAAACATGTAGTGGCATGCAATAAGAGAGAGTTAAGGTTATTTCATAAATACACATTTGGTCAGTAATGCATAATAACTATTTTGCAATCCGAATATGGAATTTTTATTAAACTTTTATGACTCTCATATAAATTTGATTCATTATGTATAATGCCTCTCTTATAATAGCATGCCATGTCTTTTTACTCCAACCCCACCAACACTGATGAATAGCAAAAAAGGAACCTAAAAGAAAAAAATAACAATGCATCACTTTACCAAAGCTGAGGAATGAAACTATTGCATCAAACTACCAGTAGGTGTTGCTGTAAGTCAGCGGTACTTGAGGGTGGGTGGGGGTGTTTACAGGCAGACTGAAATGGAGAGTGATGACAATCTGATTTGTCTACACATGAAGCAGTCCTCTCCCATATTTTCCATTTCTCTGTTCCCCTGGGTCTGGTCCAAAGTGAGGTGAAGAGTAATGTGATGCTGTTTAGTGTAGAATGCTCAGTTTTCAAATATATCCACTGTCATTACTGTTGTCAGCAGCAGCAGCAGCAACATCAACAACCAATCAGTTTTACATTATTTTCCAGATAGAATCTGAAATGAAAACAAAGTGATTCTGACATAAACTCGTACTACAATAAAAGATTAGAGCATGTGAACACATACGTTACTATTGGCATACGATGATCATGATCGTCGTCAAAGCATCTTGTGACTGCCGTTTATGAAACATTGTGAAGGCAGAATTTTGTGACAAATCACTGTTTGGTATGTGCGCTGCAAAACGTGTTCATACAAACAGCTTCTGAATACAATTATTTTCTGTTGTGTTTGGACGACTCCAAAACTGTCTCAGACGGGACTATTTCTGTGTAGAAAATTGCTGAATCCACAAAAACTTTTGCAAATTGATTCAAATGTGTAAAATGTATCCCCAAAATATGTATTTTCTACATGTATGTGTTTTTGTACGTGGTAAATCCCACTCAAACAGTTAAACTCTATTAATCTCAGACTCTCACACAGTGGATACTGGTAAGATCAATCCAAAATGTCTGTCTGCGAAGCCAAAACACTTTCTATACTGTATTATATTGGATATCTTACATAATGAGGGAGAGTTTTCGTAGTAATGTTAAACTTAGCATTCAGACTTTATTAGTGAATTATTATGCTTAAAACTGAAATTCTGTGTGACTGGCTCGAGGGTTTACCTGCAGTGCTCCTCTTTGAACTGCTTAAAAGGCAGATGAAGCCTTAAATATGAACACATTTTATCCAGATAATTGTTCACTCTGAAAAAAACCCAACAAGATACTAAGCTATTTATCTGTTAGTGTGGACCACACAAATCAATTACTCTGTCATTTCTTTCTCAGTACATGCAGGCTTGTGTATTCCCAGTTACAAACCTGTTGCCTTTTATTTCCATTTTCAAGAACACAGAAATGCTGTTGTCAGGAAGTGTGACAATTCGCAATTACAAGCAAGAGTCATCGAGCAAAAAGGTACTGGTTCTTCACCAGACTGCTGAACGACTTCCTGCCACAATCTGTCAGGCTGTTACATTAACCTGAACTACACACTCATATCGTACTTTATCATGCATTTATTTTACCACAGCTACTTAACTGCTGCAATAACTACACTTAAGAGTGCCTTCTGTGTGGATATTAAGAACCCTTTCACTCGCACTAACAAGTTAATGGTAAAAAAAAAAAAAAAAAACCTTTTAGAAAAGTGATTATGAAGAATGTCCAATTTATTCTGTCACAATTGCAGTTGTGTGAAGTGCTGGCAAGAAACCAAACGCAGACTCCACTCCTGATGCAAGCAGGCAGAAGATCGAGTGAAATTCATTTAAAAAAAAAAAAAAGCTTAAAAACTTAAACTTAAAGAGCTGCCACAGCAGGATATCCAGGACAAGAGAAACTCCAAAAAACTTGAACCATGGCGTAATACACAGCAAAAGAACAACAAGGATCTGGCACTGACCAGAATAAACCAGAGGGAGCTAATAGCAAAGAAAGGGCAGGTGGTGAAAATTGGCTAATTGAACCCAGGTGTGTGTGGAGAGCAGAAAGCAAGACTGACTGAGGAAATGCAACAGAAATACAGTACATGAAACAGAACAGGAAATCCAGAAGGAACTTAACTGGGCCGGACACAGAAAACATGGAAATTACAATGAAGAAGTAACTCAAAAGCTTTATACACAAACACTGGCATTTCGATCACTGTAAGTTTTCCTATCAGTTTGTGCCTGTGTAAACGCAGTTATGGGCATTGAAACTGAGCTATTTGGAAAACACTTTTTTTTTTTTTAACGTACTCCAACTGTGACGTGTAGCTACGTGTAGTCTAGAAAACCCTGGTTTTGGGCTTATTCCATCAGATTCTGTGCCTCAATTTCCTTGGTTAAACATCAGGACTTATGCTGATTTAACCATTTGAATGGCGCAACGAGTCAAGATAGGACCGGTGTTAACTTTGCTCAGGTCTTTTTACTTGTTTGCACATGGATGTACAGTTACTTTCTGACTGCAGTGAGGAACAGAGAAGTCAAAAGGCGTTATGGATTACAGTGCTGCATAAAACAACCCTCCAATAACACAGTGTTTTAGGGATCACAGAACACTGCTCTCACATTGTCCTGCAATCACTATGGTGTAAGGCAAAATCACCGCTAAACTTGATAAGTTACATTGAAGATGCCGACTTTCACGGGTTTCATGCCATGACCAGTGTTTGTATACTCTTTTACACCTTTTCACCAAACTCGTCACAGTCGCATAGCATTGAGAGAAACTGTTACAGAAAGTAACCTGTTGATTCATGCTGACAGACTACATTAAAAATTTTTCTTTGAACATGGATACTAAAGAATTACATTCAAGACTACTTTATCATAAGAGATCAAGTTATCATAGAAACTGAGAGGATGTGGTAATAGACCATCAAAGTCTGGCCTTAAGGATCATTTCATTTGTCCCCAATCAGAACCAGTATTTTTGCACATCATTTTGTGTCAACAAAAGTTCATTTTCAAGCTCACCAACGTGGTGATTCAAAGTGCCTCTACAAACTACACAAAGCGTGATGAAGTCAGGAAGAAAACTGAAGAAGTCCTGCTGGGTGTCATAGAAATGATAGGCTATATGATTATTGTTTTTCAAAATTTTGCAAAATGATGTTAGAATTCTAGAGACAAACACAATGTAATTTCATGTCGTAATAAAATCCCTTACTAATGAATCACTTTCATTTTGACAGAATCATTTTTGACATTTGGTTCTAAAGGCGTCCTTAGCTACAGTCTTCTGGTTTAGGTTTACAGTTTAGCCTCTTCACCTCCACTGCTCCCCCCTCCCTTGTGACTGGTGTGTGTTGTCCCTGCCAAAGTCTGAAACATTATCACAACAGGATATGGGCAGGGATAACACTGAGAGTGCTTCCTCTGCAGTGCAAGTCACCTGGGAGATTCTCCAATTATCACTGCATTTTAATGCAACCTCAGGGTCTGAGCCGTGCGGCGGCTCAAAAGAACCACAGTGAGAGTACATGAGCACTTGTGTGTGTGTGTGTGCGTGTGTGTGTCTGTCGGGGGTCGGACTGATCTTGTTTTGTTTTTCTGGTTCAAGCAATTTTGAAATAGTGTCATTTAATATGCAAGGAACATGAACTCAATTTGTCCATAAGAGTACACTGAACTGTAGCTCGCATCGAAAACTAAACTGGCTGCAGTCACCATCTGGTGAAATGACAAATTCTAGCTTAATACTTGGTTTTGTGATTTTATTTTATTTTTAACCCTTTATCTCAATGGTTCTGACTGAATGGCAATTAGCCAATAACTGCAGGAAAGTTCATGTCATTTATTTGCAGAATAAACTTGACATTTTACTCATTTTATTCCTACGCCCGAGCAAAAGAAATGAATTCAGATATCAAGAAAAGCAACAACAACTATTCAAATGAGATATTCACTTACTTTCCCTATACCAGTAGAATTATACGTTTGATTTTCTGTCGTATTTGAGATATATTGATAATGCAGGTTGTGTCATGATTTCTTTAGAACAGCGCCACAAAAGACAGAAAAAGAAATAATAGACTCACCAGTCTATAGAAAGCATACAGGGAAGAGAGATACTGTTGTACAGATGTAATTTCAGCCATAATTTGTCCTGATTACGATTATGAGCCTGACAAAAGAAAATATGTTTAAGTAGTCAGAGAAAGCCAATTTGTTTCCTTTATACAGAATTTTTGTCGAGAGTTGCTGAGTTGCCGCCCACCCTTGTGTAATCCATGTTATTTAGATACATGTTGTTGTAGATCGTGCTAGCTGAACACCCAAACATTTATTTGTACTGTGTTAGAGTGAACTAATAGGATGTGATGCAAATTAAACAACAGCAAAGTAAAATGAACAAATATGATATAGAAATCTTGATTTAGTACGGGCTACTAAGACCATATTCAGTGTCAAAGCAGTTTAAGAAACGATTTTGGATACTAAGGCCTCAAGTGTGGTCAAACAGCTGACTGGCGTTTGTCTATGAACAGACAAACATACACACCAGTTTAGATTTAGCAACGTTAGATGATTAGATGATAGGTGGAGCCTCTGGCTGTGTGCTTTACCTGACTTTGTTATTGTTCAGAAAAAGTCAATTTAGCTATAGATGACATCATAACGTAAAAAGTTTAGCATCCCGGACACAGCGACACCTGCTGCTAGCTGAAGGCAGGACAGGGCAGCGATGTTAGGATCCTGCTGCTTCAGGGAGGAAGCTTTTCGTAACAGGTGGAAACATAAACATCGCCATAAAAAGCGGTTGTCTGAAGTAAGATTTCGCCTCGCCAAATGAGGACTGTTTTACCTTTGGATGAGTGTAATTTTTACGTAATACCTGGTGCTGCTGTCAAATGGTAGTTTTTCTGTTTTGATCCAGATTCATTCATAAAAAGGACAAGGAGAGACACAGGATAAGTTTGGAGTCAAAAAGTATTGTTTTTTCTTCTTAAAAACAATACTAGCTGTAGTCACGGATGAGTATTATTCATTTTAGTTTTTTAAAGCTCGTTTGCATTGCTGATAAATCTCCGTGCTGTCGGTTTTGTGTAGCGTGTTTGAGTTGTGTCCATCTGGCATAATGCTGTTTTAAAATTAATCAGAAAAAGAAAAGCATTTAGGTTTGAGTAGTTTACTCATCCTTTGATTATGACATGATTTTTTTTCCCCATTGTTTGAAGATATGGTTTTGCTTCAGCAGATCAAAAAATCTCTGTTTTTGTACTGTATCTTCATCTGTTTTTTCTACTCATATGTGTCAGAGAAAATTACTGCAGAGCAGTCGATTATGTAAAACACCCAATTCTAATAGTGTCTTGCCTGCATGGCAAGTTGAAAATTGTAAAGTAAAAGAACCAGAGAGAAATGTAGATGATAAGTGATATAAGGAAAATAAGCCCAACCGATCTATTGCCAAAGCATATGACTGGAATGACTAGAGTCTAAATAAAAGGCTTTATATATTGCTTGGAAACACTTTTTCAAAGAATAACATACACGTTCTCATCATTTTTAGGATATATCACTGTCTATAAAACCCTCACTGATGACCATCTAAAACATTGAACTAATTGTATACTGTAGATTAATAGAAACTAAATGGTGCCATAGTTTGTGTTTCTATGTTCACATTTGCATTTCCATTTTCAATTAAAATGTGTGAAATTTTCAGGATCTTGTTTTTGTTTGTATCATTAATTAAATAATGCAGCCTGTATGGTGTATTTTGCAGTTGCAGTGCTGTGTAATTTCTGCTTCCAGCCTTCATCATTTGAAGCAGTAAATGTTCAACACAGAAAATATTCTGACTTATCACAGCAGTGAAAGTATTGTAATGGCTGCATTTCGATTAAGGAAGGTCCTGCTTTGGTGGATGCTGGCTCATTATCATATATTCTATCTGTGCCGTCCTAACTGTGACAAGTCTTCTCCGAAAAAGGAGTAAAAATCAGAAAAAGTTGGGATGGTATGGAAAGTGCAGCAACTTGTACTGTTTTGTTTTCTTTGAAAACCAACACATTTCACGATTTGTCTCGTCGACTTCATTTAATCTGTTAACATAAAAGCATTTCTGCATTTCAGGCCTGCAACATATCAAAAGGATTTTTAGTGTTGAGGATATCGAGCAGTGAAGTGTTTTGGTAGTTTTGTCTAGTTTTACCTTCAAGAACCCCTTTAAGGAAGTGCACATGGCTCAAGATAATTGGTTCTTAACTGGCTTGTGGAGAACTTGAGGAAAAGATATTGAGGAGAACTGTTTCTTTTGAATCAGATGTGTTAGAGCAGGGGAGCATCTAAAAAAGGGAGAGCAGTGGCCTTCGATGACCTGAATGGAGGAAAAACTACTTTAAGATATGCAACAGTACTGGGATGTTGTCACATTTTCCTTTCAAAATTCTCCACATATTGAGTGTAATTGAGGACAGGTCTGGACTGCAGGCAGGCCAGTCCAGTACTTGTACCCTCTTCTTCCTGAGCCATGCATTTGTAACATGAGTGGAATGTGGTTTAGCATGGTATTGTTGTAGAAGACATGGATGTACTTGGAAAAGATGCTTAATCTCAAGCAACTTCTCTGCATTAAAGCTGACTTCGGAGAAGTGTAAATGAGCTTTGCCAAAGGCACTGATCCAACGCTACACTGTCACAGAGCCTAGCCTTTGGGCTCGTTGCTCATAACAGTCTAGATGTTCCATTTTGTCTTTGGTCCAGAGCACATGGCATCTGTTTCTTCAAAAAAAGTTGTTGAATACTGATTTGTCTGACCGCAGTATACATTTCCACTGTGTGACAATCCAGCCCAGATACCTCAAAGCCCAAAGAAGTCAATGGAAAAGGTTAACATAAGGTTTCTTTTTTTACACAGTTATGGTTGAAGTGGCATCTGTAAATGTAACTCTGTACCGTAGTGTTTGATAAACCTTTCCCACAGTAATCTATTGCCCTTATGGTTATATCAGCTATTGATCAATGATAGTTCTTGATGCAGTGCCGTCTGAGACACTTATTTCAAGTTTTTCTGGTCTGTCTCCCATCAGCACCTCATTACACCTCAAAGTGTGCTATTATTATACTACCCTATTATCCAGACTTACACGTTTACATTATTCTGAAGATAGTAAATCAGATGGTAAATGCAAAATCTTTCCTTTTTTTTTTTCAAATAAAACATTAGACAGGAAAGCTCGTGACAAGCTTGTGTTGTAAATAGAAAATCATTACAGCAAACCTGATTAAAAATCAGGTTGTTTTGATTTCAGATTTCCCACTTCCAATGTGATGGCAGCACCCTCTTGGGTCAGCAGTATTATGGGCAGGGGTATTGACACAGCCTATTCAAACTGGCATCTTGCTCCTCCAGTAAAAAATGGAAATTCAGATTGTTCAGCCATGAAATATTGAATGTTTCTTCCTTCTGTTTGATTGTGGCAGTGGACCTCCAAAGTTACGCCTTGCCCACCCACACTTCTTGACAAGTTCAAACACAAACACAGAGCTCCGAGGCAGATGTTTTTATTGCACAGAATGAGCTATGATGTTTCAGATTGTACACAAGCAATCCAATAGCTTTTAAAAAAGCTTAGCTTGTGCTAATTTGGCTAAATGTACGAATGGAAACACAATATTGTTTTATGTTTGTTTCTGTTTTGCTTTTTTTATTTAGAAGTTTTATACAAATGCAATCTCAGATAACAGAGTAGAAGCCAATATCTGGCCTCAAACCAATAAACTTCAGGACACTGCTCTGCTTCTCTAACCTCTGCACCACCTTACAGATCTAATTCTCCCTCAAGCCCACCTAATATAGCGGCCTAAAAGGAGATCTGGCACAAAGCATTAACTGCAAGGACAATAAATGCAGGTCATTATGGCAACCAGGGAAAGGAACGCTGTGGTTATCACACTGGAAACCTTTCTAATTAACTTATGGAATCAAAAACCAGCTGAAAACAATGACTTAAAGCAATACTATGTAACATTTCTACCTTAAAATAACAGCTTGAAAACAATTGTGCGGCTAGAATGAGTTTTAATATTACGATTGGCCTGTCTCCTATGCCCTTCGGGGGTCTGAGTTGGAAAAACTGCGCTATGTAACTTTGCTGGACCGGCCCGGGAGCGGCCCGGTAGCTGAGTGGAAGTACTTCGACTTGCTTTCTGGCACACCTACCGCAAAAACAAATAGACGCCTCTCACGCTCCCAGGTACATTTGATTACTCTTACCTTCTCGGTCGACATAGCTTGCACCTTCTGACTCCTCGCCGGTTCGTCAACAAACGTGAAACGTGAAAGCGAAAGGGTGTTGTATTTACGACAGTGTAAGAGTACATTACCTCCAAGCCTGTAGGGGGAGCTCCATAATGGGCTTTTTGAGAAGTTACATTGTATTGCTTTAATCACTATTCCTTTTATTATTATTCTTATGTTTGTCTACTGTCCGATGCAGCCCCCCCTATATTTTTAAATCTTTAGTCAAACAAAGTTGAACACTTTACTTTGACATAAGCATTTGATATTCTTAGCAACAGGCTTAGTATTATTATTCTAACAACCACTTTTGCAGTAGGACGATAAAAAGAACATTACCATTAAAGTCATATTTACAGCGAAGCTGAAATTTAGTTTTAACAATAAACGATAAAATAGTTTTAAGTAATCACTGAAGCTAAAAAGAAATACAGTCTATTTAAGAACACGAATGGTCAACTGCAGGGAAAAATACTTCTAGCAATACTGTGCAGTTAGTTAGATACACAGCCTTATATACCAAAAGCAATTTATTTTTGCTGAGCCAAAACCACTGAACCAATTTATAAGGCTTCTAACGAAGCATGTCATACAACGTATTCTATCAAGAGGATGGGTTTTTGAACACATAGTGATTATATGGTCTTTTTTTTTCTTTATCAAGTTTATGCACCCCTGATGTAAACCCGTTTTCTGGGGATGTGTTGCAGACATACAGAGAGTGATGACATCTGCGTTAGTGGAGAGAAATAAATAAACAGAAGTGCTTGTGAGTGGGCATGAGTGGAATGGTAAGAAAGGTGCTGCTCCTGCTCTGGCACTGTGTGGAGTTGATGCAAATTCAAAATAATGGTGGATCTGAGAAGAATAGCAGAGGAGGCATCAGAATGCGTCTGCACCTTTTGTTCTACAGATGAAGAGAGGGGTCAGAGTTTAGTTCAAATGGATATCTAAGTTATAGTGTCCGCTGCATGATTTTGTTTTTGAGATTCAAAGGCTAGTGATAGTTGCATCTCAGATTGGCAGTGAAAGAATATATAGAATGCAGTCCTGTGTCTGACAGAACTGTGACACTGTGCATTACAGTCATACATTCAGCTGCTCACTAAAGCCCTAAAATACTTAACATAGACAACACGTAGCAGAATGGTACAAATGTCAGAACACCACATTCATTTGTCCTTAGAACCAACAGCCGAATGACATTATTTTGAATTGGCTTTAATTTCTAATGTCATGTGAACATTATACACCATATGTGTTTGAAGCTTGGAAAGGGTGATTGTGAAGCATGCATTATTTGTATCCTATTTGTAACATAACTAGCAACAGTGGCAACCTCTTAGTCTGTATACTTCATTCCTTAATTCATTCATTTATTTTCTATACCCGCTTTATCCTGTTCAGGGTTGCAGAGGAGCTGCAATCTATATTAGCTACCGGCGAGTGGGAGATATTGTACACCCTGGATAGGTAACCAGTCCATTACAGTGCTTCATTCCTCAAAAAATGATTACTCATAATTCTGCCTTTGTCAAACGCTTTACACATGCAATAAGTTATCTTTGTTTTTTATTTCTCATATTGGTCAGTCCAGTACTGAAGTCTTCTCAGCTGGCAAAGCTTCATCTAAGGTTACAGTATATATCAGGATATAATGCAAATCTGGCACTGAAAAGGTCTTAAAATTAGGTAAACAAGACACATGACATCGTGTCACAATTGATTTAACAACAAAAAAGACTAAATGCAGAAGCAGTGTGCACAGAACTCTGCGTACCCAGAGATTCAGTAGCTTGTAACTTTAGCAGCTTGACTTTGAAGTATTTATTCTGTACAACATTATCAGTCTATTAAATCATGTTAGAAGTTAAAGTGACCTTCTAACATGAGTTAATTTAACCTTTTTTCTGCTTTTTTTCCCATTCTTTAAAAAAAAAAAAATTCCGCCCTTTTGTTGGACCTTTGCTTCTGTGCTGTTTCGTGACCCAGTTTTAGCCAAGCTTTAGCTGTCAGGCAGATGGTCCTGTATTTGGCTCTAGAATACTTTGGCAAACAGAGGGTTTTACAATTGACTCAATGACTGCAAGATGCCCAGGTTTTGAGGCTGCTGAACAGGAAATTGTGCTGTTGGTATGAGGTGTTTGTGCTGATATGCTTAGGTTTTCTCCAAACTTGGGGCTACGCATTCTGGTCAAATGTGTCTACTTTGGTCTATAGTCTGTCCAAAGATGTTCTAAAAGCTGGTGGTTTGTTTGGGTGCAGCCTTTGAAAATCTAGGCCCCCATGTTCTTTTTAGATAAAAAATAAGCTTTCCTCTGTCAAAGCTTTCAAACAAGCCAGTCTTTTTTTTTTACTGTACTGTCATGAACTTTGCCATTCAACATGCCATCTGAGGCTTGTAGAGTCAGAGATGTAGCTCTCTTTTTTTTCCTTTCTTTCTTTTTTTCTCTACCAATTTCTGTCAGTGCTGCACAGTCGGAATTTGAGGTGATCATACTGGGACGTCAATTCCAGTGGTGAATTTTTCTTTTTCACCGGACAATGCTGCATTTCAAACAGTTTGATAATGGTCTTATAACCTTTCCCAGATTGATGGACAGCAATAATTGCTTCTCAGAGTTAATTGCTGATGCCTTTCTCCTCTGGCATTGTGCTAACACCCACCTGAATACTCCACACCAGCAATCTGCCTGAACTTCTGCTTTTATAAAGCTGATACTAATTGATGATCAGTTAATCGACTGCATTTGATTAGCAGCATCTGGCAGCTGCGAGCTTCCTACGGAGGCATTGAAGAGGTATTTTAAGACCCGATTAAGACAAGACAATTAGTTGATATGTCTTGATATGTAAAACACATGACACATGACTATATATACCTTAAAAAAGGTATTGGCAAAGCCAATTTTTTTTCTCACTTCCAACTTAATCGACTATCTCCAAAACTTATCAGCTAAACCTTTGAAACCGTTGACTGATGACATGAATACCATGCATCACCTTGTCACAATACAATGTACGTCTGAGCAGCATTTTTGCGGATGTATAGGTGATGGACCAAAACAAGCTCAACTAGAAATGCACTCAGAGAGTGCAGACCTCCGCCAACCGCCAACTTACCTGTGGATAGCGAGCCATGTATGGACATACGTTCCTGATGTGGGCTACTTGTTCTTTGGCGCTGTCAGCAGAAGAGGCATTCCCTTCTCCCTATTCATTATTGAACAGCAGTGTTCGCCGTTATTAATTATTATTATTTAATTAATATTATTATTGTTATAATGTTTTGTCGGGAATCTTTTGTTGTGCTAATTACAGCAAATCCGCGCAATATGCATTCAATCCGCGCACTATGCATTCTGTCTGGCTTTGGCTCTGGCACCTTGAGGTCGCGCCACCTTGTGGCAGGTCGCAAGATTGCAGCACGAACAGACGAACGAACATCCAGACAAACAGACAAACTCGGGCGATCACATAACCTCCTTGGCGGAGGTAATAATAAACAGCAGCACCACCCTGCAGCCCACAGTGATCTTGTGGGTCGTTGGTGTTGTTTGAGTACAAACCGTGCCCACACAGTATGAGGCAGGTGGTTTTAATGTTGCCACTGATTGGTGCGTTTACCACCATCTGTAAGAAAGAGAGGAACTGTTCCTACTTCCCCTGGGCCACCATGACCTGCAGATCTCAAGGCTTATCTTAAAAGATGAATCAGCATTTCGCCTCAATATATTATCATCTTGAGTGTGTGGGAGGACCATTTCTGATCAAAGACAGAACAACACAACACAGATAATTCTAGTTAAATGATTTGTTGATAGTTTCAGATTTAATTTGCGCCCCATCCCAAGATAATACCTGATTAAAAACGGGCCACACACCCACCTGTGACAATGAAACAGGGAAACTGACATGATCTACCATTTGTATGAGACTATCACAAAATGAGCATGCACCAGGTATTCTGTTACGAAACCACATTGTCTCAAGTCAAATACAAAATCACAAAATAACGACAAAATAGTCAAAAGGGTGTCCCACTTTTAATTGTGTGTTATATTTGATTGTTGGTTGTTAGTACAGAAGAGTGCTTTTGCCTCCTCATAGAATAATTGGGTGGTTGACCTGCAAGAATACAATGTGCTCTTCTGGAAATCCATGAAACCACCCATGAATATTCTCATTTCACATTATGGGATAAACGATATGTAGGCTATGTGTGTTTGTTACTATTGTCCACATGTAAATGCAGTTTTGGGCTCTGGAACTGAACTTTTTGGGAGACACCTTCCAGGGTGTCTCCCAGGAAGATTTGCATTGACTCCAACTGCGAAGTTCACGTGTGAAGTGGTAAAACAAGGTTTTTGCCTTGCAGAGTCAGATTGTGTGCTGCTGTCTCCTTGTTTTACCGTAACAAATATGCAACATACTTTTCTTTGCTTCCATGGCATTGATAATCTTTGCCAAGATGGCCCTGGTGCCAGCCTTCCTCACAGACTTTTGACATGTTTTGCACATAAATGTACAGTTCCTGGCCAACTGTGTTAAAGAACACAGGCTTCAAAAATCTTTATAAAGTACAGTGCTACAAAAACAACCCGACATAAATGTTACCAATTTTGTATCAGTACAAGTTGGACTTCGAGTTGGTGGAACAACAGAACTATTGTTTGACTATGTTAAATATGCTTCACTGTCAAGTCATTATTAACCGGGAAATGACATATTCTGCTATCTTTCTTTAAAGCCACTGGTATGTAGGAGCTCTCACAGCACATCCAAACTTGAGGCAGAAATAACTCTATCTGGAATTAACTCCCGAGTTGATCTTCAAAAAAATTATCCGTTTTCTAATTTAACAAGAGGGAGTTGACATAAAGTATCATTTCAGTGTAGGTAATGTCAGAGTATCAGGTCAGTAAGAAAATATTAGTTAAAAATAATGGTGCAGAATAACTACTATTGTTGTTTGAGGATGAAAGAGGAATTTTAACTGGATTGACAGGAGTCTAGACACTGGTGATGGTTTATAGTGGTCTCTGAGACAAAGTCTTTAAACCATGATGACAGTGTTAATTTATTGTCTTCAAAGCAAGTCTTTAGTTTATTCAATGAATTTTGAACTTTATTCAGAAGTTTCTGTAAATCATCACCATAACACAGTAAGTTGGTGTCATTAGCAAATCGTATATATACAGGATATATATATATATATTACGCATATGTCTTTAATGTACCAACAGTATTGATCCTAAGACCAATTCTGGGGAACCCCACATGTAACAGTTTTTAATTGTGAGTTAATATTATTCATTTGTACAAACTGTTCTTGGATTTTTAAGATAACTCTTCACCCATGATAGTAAAGCCCCTCTGATTCCATATCTATGTGATTTATTTGATAATAAATAATGGTTAACAGTATCAAATGCTTCTTTTAAATCTAGAAATATCCGTGTGGCATATTCCTTATTTTCAACTGCAATTAGTGCATGCGCTGCAGTTCCTTTATGTTTAAACCCATTTTGATGCTGTTCATACAGCACAGTTGGAATGATGCTTTTGACCAAATCCATATCAATGCCATCGCAGGCCTTAAATTATTCAACGAATGATTCAATTAATTTACATAAAAGAGATTTCAATTGAACTGTAACTTCAGTGAAATACTGTGGTAAATCCACCACAAATGTATAATTTCTTACTGTGCTGACTCTGTAGTTTTTTTTTCTTCCACTTATTCCTTTTAGATGTAAAGATTGTCAGCATCCAGCTGATGCCAATCATACAAGCTAGGCCAGCACATTCATTTATTAACAATCGTGAAAACACGCTTTGACTGGAACTGTACTTCGTAGGTGTGCACTGTCAGGAATTAAAGGACGACACCCGACAGCCAATCAGAATTGAGTATTCATCCAGGCCATGACGTAAATGCCAGTAATGTCTGTTTATCTGATAATGTCTATTGATTTCTAGGAAAAGATGGAACTGTAATAAAACAAATCAAGGATTTTTAAATGGGCTCTCTTATGGCTCTGAGATATAAAACACCATATATAAAACACCATATATCTGACAAAGTGACAGTAAAAGGAAAGTTGAAACTATCGCAGAGTGGTTGATATGGCTTCAATAAAGGATTTATTTGAAACTTTCTTCCAAGACTTATTTTTCTAGTCTAGACCGCTATTGCTAATGCCTTGCAATTTTTATGAATAAGGGTACGTTTACTGTAAGCGTGAAAGGTGTTTGTGTCACCCTGTGCAGTAGTCTCGAATTCTCTCATATTTCATGAATGGATGAAAATGATTCAGGCTCCAATGCCTCCTTCACTACAAAGCAGGATCTCTATCTGTTAGTTTGCTTTACAAAACCTAAAGTTCCAGTCAGAGATGATGAGTTATCGATTTTCCTTGTTAATCCAAGCTTTCAACTTCAGGCCCTGTGCAAGCTCCCAGTGAAGTAGCTCTTCGGTACAAAATGCACCAATTGCCTGTCACTTTCTTCCCTCAAGAGCAGCAGGTCGCTGTAACAGAGCTGTAAAGAAAAGAAAAAAATTGTTCCTGAAAAAAGTAACACCACTGAAAATAAGTCAAGAGAAGGATTCTAAAAGAAAACAGATTTTGTACATTTTTAAGTTTATGTTCCTTTTTTTTTTTTTTTTTTTTAACCACTCAGTGCCAGTTTATAACAACATGGCAGCAGCCCAAGAGAGGTCTTTAGCTTTATATTTGATAAATCTAAACATAATACTCTAAAAGGGCATTCATATAATGATATATATGACATCTAGTAATATGTATGAATTCATTTAGTACTTTCTATGATTCATGCATTTTCGGTTTTACAAACTGAATTCATAATTGTTCCCATTGTCGTGTGACAAATGTAGCATTGTAAGAGCACGGATTTGCATGTGTATGTGTATCCCTTTGCATGATGGGTTGTAATGAATATGAGCAAAGTAGAAACAGAAATCAGGGCCCTGACATTGTGAGAAAAAGCGTCAGCACCTTAGCTTTGATCAAACACAAAGTGCAAGCGAGCATTACACAACATTAAACCCTCAACTGTACAGTAACCTCTATATTATATTAAAAAAAAAAAAAGTCATTTAGGAATTCAGTCTGCAGCTTCGTCTTTAAAAAAAACTTTAAAAACAGCTTATTGTACTTTGGAAGTTTGAAGCTTGTAGGGTATTTAAGGTTCTGACTGGAGCCACACAGACCACACAGGAAACAAGGTTGCACTCAATTTGTTGTTTATTCTCCCTTAGTAAAAAAAAGGGAGTTGGTGACAGAGCTGGATGAGTGTCAATGAGGAGTACCAATGGTTCTAAAGACAGAAAACAACATTACAATGTTTTGTCCAAAGTAAAATACAAACAGAAATGTTGCCTTACAATCACAACACATGCCACATCAAAGTAGACAATTCAAACAATATCTAGTCAAGCTTCACATTAACTTCACAATAAACAAGTTAAATCAAATGAACTATTAAACTTACTATTAACATATTAGCAGTTAGTACATAAACATGATCCTCATCAATAAGTGAAACTGGACTTACATTGAAATAACTCCTACAGACACATGGCACACCTCACCAAACACTTCCAGTCAGGTGTGTTTGGGGACAAAGAGAGGAAATCCCACCCTTCCAGGTCTGTATTTAAAGGGTAGGCAATGATTGACAGGTAGATTGTCTCACTTGTACCACCTTGTGGAGTGGAGGGGAAATTAACTTGTAGTTCTTTGGAAAGTTTCTAGTTGTAGTTTCTAACAAAGCTCTTGTTTGTTCTAAATTTACATTCACAAGGAAAACTGTTGAATGAACAAGTTTAGTTGACTATAATTTCACAAGTGTATTATAAGTGTTTCGAATGCTCACAACTTCTGAGGCCAAATGCACACACACAGCAACCACGTGTACACATTTTTCTCCTTGTGAACTGGTATTTATAGACGAAGAATGAGTAGTGAGAATGTGAGCACCTCGGAACCTTGTGAATGCTTTGAATTGCTGTTTTATAGCAATGTGACCCTGATATGAGGTTGGAAATGGAAAAAGAGGCCACTTGATATAACGAAAAGCAAAGCGGAAAATTTCACAGACATTGCTCAGTATGATAGTGATTTTTTTTTTCTCAATTTTTTCAGATTATGTTTATGATCATCGCATTTCACAATATACTGTTATTTTGAGTAATTGTGAGTGCTATAGATATCTGCTGCCATGTGTCATGCATCATGGTGCCCCCGCCAATGACACTTTAAAAAGGAATAATGAGATTGTTAGTATTTTCTGGCACAAAACTGTCTCACAGAAAACAGCATACCAAGATGCATCTGTACAGCTCTGTCTCCCTCCTGATCATCTTCAAGCAAGACTGGAAACTGCACAGGCTGAATGTTAATTGGTTGAAAATAAAACAGAAGTCGGTCCCCTCTATAGTCATGATGTGATGTGTGAACTGACGGGTGTTTTGCCACTTTAGATTGTAAATGAAGTATTTCTTTTTTTTTTTTTTAGAGTCCTTTGCTCTAAATTTAAAGCACTGATAACTTTTTACTTTTTAGATTTAATAGCTTTTTCCTGTTCGAACACGAAACTGAGATCATCAAATAAAACCCATTTCCTTTTCTCTGCTTCAGTGATAAGTGTTTCTGTTTTACATTTGGTAAAACTGCACATCTTAACCATTGCTTTCACTAACATGTCAATTTAGTTGTGGAGCAGACATGTCTTACTAGGCAAATGACATATTAGGGGAGTTTCTTCAGCCATTTATCTATTAAAAACGGGAGAGGAATCCAGGTCCGTGCATGTGCATAGTTTCTCGATAACTGAGATTTATAAAAAAAAAAAAGAACCATAAATAGATACAGCTTTATATATCTGCCTAAAAGGAAGTAAAATATTTTAACATTCTCATGCAGTAGCAGTAGTTTTTGTACTCCTTGTGAAGATTGAAAATTCAGGGACTAAGATAACATGAGATGTTTCACAGCACAGAGAAAGGTTAAAGATTACCACACAAAATAACCTTTCTTAATTCTATGAAGCGTTTATGTCTATTCATGGCTGACCGTTGCTCATAATGTTTGTCCTTGGGCTGGAAAGTTGGCGGTTCAATCCCCAGCCACTCCCCAGGCCATACAGTCTGAGATTTTAGAGAAGAAGTGCTGAACATGGCGTGCAAATAAATGATAAGAAGCTTTGTGTGAGTGTATATGAATGGTTGAGTGAGAAACACACTGCAAAGAGCTTTGTGGAACCGACAAACAAGACCATACCTTTCCCATTGGTTTGAATCTTCTTTAACATCCGATAAGGTGATTCCTGGGTCAATGTCTCATCTGCGTGGGTGAATAGATATGATAGAATAGTGCAAACCGAGTGCTGCATGTCTAACGAGACAAAATAATCAGTGTTAATACACTGACAGCTACCTCTTTAGGTTTCATTCGTACGAAAAAAATCCACTAATTACTGCAAAGGGCAGACACATTTTTTTTACATTGGACACTAAATTTGGGAGCGCTGCTTAAATCTACCTCAAAGTAACACAACATTATTTCACTCTCATCTGTAGCTGTAACAACAAAGTACTTTGTGGAAAAAAAAAAAGGTTCAGTAATTTGTTGATTAATTCATTTTAATACAGAGCCCAAATAAATCGGTTCCTTATTATTTAGGATAAAACTAAATTGCCTTAACATTTCCAAAGCCATTATCAGTTATGCAATGAAGATGGCTTAAATACCAATGTGTTAAGCTTTACTTTGTGTTGACCTCAGTAAACTGACCATCACCGTCACCTCCAAAACAAAGCGATAGCATTTTTTGCAAAGTCGCATTTGTGCCTAATTATGAAGTATGGACACACTTCCTCAAAGAAAAAAAATTAATTAATACATTCACTTAAAAGTCACATTCTGGAGCCCTGCTTTAGATTCAAATACAAAATATTAAGATATGAATATTCTCATGCTGTCTGGTAAGTTTGCAATGGAGAATAGAGGCATTTGTCTATTCTACTGCCTCGAAATCAGGTTTCAGGAAAGGATAAAATGTTCAGGGGCCTTGGTAGACTGACAGTACAGTATGAGTCACATGTTTCTTTGCAGTGGAAGCATCAGAATTCAGAGAAATGGGCAGGGAGATCACAGTGGAAGCAAAGAGCCATTATAAAGCCATTTACCAGACAGCTCCCTGCACAGTAGCAAGGTAATGAACAGAGTTTAGCCGAAGAGCTTCTTCTCTGAGGAGTGCTACATTTACTGCTTCCACTGAGACTGATGGAAAAACAAAGGATTACCCAAGATTCAGCTCAGACAGGCTTCATTTTATAGCATGGTGTGTCTCACTTTCTGCTACAACAACTCATCCTTACCAAACTGAATGACTGATTACCAGTGCTTTTTTAAATTAACCATTTATACGCCATAGTTGTGTATTTGTCTAAGCAACTGAAAATGTTTTGTTAAGATCTACAAGCAGAAAGGACTTAATATTAATTAGAGTATCATTTGTTGAATAAATCTTTTTAAAAGGTCACGCATTCACCCCATTATTTTTCTTAAACTTTCTTTCATGCTTTAGGACGTTGTGTTGATATTGAAATGTCAGAGAACAATCCATGTGCTCCAGGTCATTATCATTCCAACAGTCTTTTCAGGAAATGTTTTTTAATTAGGTAAATCTGTTACCTTTGGGAATAATAAAAAAGAAAATGCATTAAGGAGTTATTTCTTTGTCTAAAAATTGTAGCTCATGCAAATTAGTTAAACACCGGATCTCATTACTGCACACAAATCAGATTTTAATTAACACCATAATTTAATGCCAACGACAGTTCAAATTGCTGAAAGTTTTTTTTTTGCCTTATGACTAAAGCATTGTACGGCCTTGAAATCTGAGACGAGATCGTGAATTATGTATAACGCAGGGTTTTTGCTCTGACCACACATCAAATACAACACATTCCCTGCACATCTTTAACAGCTGCACCTTCTGCCTGTGTCGCAACATGCTTCCACAGTGGGTTCAGTTCCTTCCAAGTTGCCTTTAAAATAAAAAGCTGCTGTAGAATAGATTATTATAAATAAATGATATAACGCATAATTCACAAACAGACCAGACACTATCTGACATAAATAAGAGTAATGCTTGCAACACTAGCTTTTAAGTTAAAGCATTGTAATTGGATTTACTTGCTATATCACATAAGTCTAGTTTTCATAATTCCACCAGAAATACACTTGCTATTTGTCTAGCAGGAGGTTTGTTTTTCCAAAAAAGCCACAATCTTAGAATCTCACCAGTTATTTCCATCCTTTCTTGTCTCTAATGTGTTGTAATATTTTCCACCTGCACTTGGTGGGGATTCCATCTGTGGAAGATCTGGGGGCGTCTTTACACTCATCTCGCTGCCTCATCCCACTGTCAGCTTCAAAGCCTACAGCAACCACTGCCTTCATTTCCATTTCCTTCATTTCCATTTCAATCTCTCACTCAACCTTAGTGTCTCAATTGTCAGATTTAGCCAGACATGGTGGCACACATGCTCCAGGCATTCAAAATGAGGTGACAGGGGTACAACAACTCAACTTCATATATAAATAAGGTAAAGCATGTACCAGGTCTTAACTTGATACGTGAAACTCTCGTTGTGTACTTTGTGTGGCAAATAACCTGGGTAACCTCATGAATATACAAGTGAAAAAAAATATATTTCACTGAACCGGAAAATCTTGACTGCTCCTTTTAGTTTTACAGTTCAGGTATATATTGAGCATTTTTATGGATCACCTCATGCTCTACGGAAATGCCACTCAAAGCAGCCGGTATTTCAAACAAAAACTTTTGTATTGCTTTTGTTTAAAGGTGGGGTATGAGATGTTTTTTGGAGCATTTTTTATCATATTGTCTGAAAACCTCCTCACAACCCCATTGCACCCACTAAAATAGAATGTTTGGAAAAATTTTTTTATCTTTTAGTCCATTGTAGAGGGTGTAGCAAGAGGAAATGTCTGACCAATAGAAGTAATGATGAGAGTTACTTCTATTGGATTCTGACACGCCAATCAACCGTCAGCCCCCCTCCCCCCTGCGTGTTCACAGACTCGTGACTCGTTCATGTGTTTTGAAGGCGTGGTTTCGAGGGGTGGGCTGAAGGGAGAGGCAAGGTTGTGTATTTTCAAAAATATAGCTTGCAGGAACCGTTTTTCCAAGATCTCATACCCCACCTTTAACTCTGGAAGTTGAAGTTTGTATTCATTCTGCAGTTACAATTATATTTTTTACTATAACACTTTTCCAGGCTTTTGTTCAAACCTTGGCACAAAGTAGCTCCCCCATGCATTTCACCACTGTGTATATGGATGAATATCGAAAAAGCATGTTAAATTGGTAGTTGTTCCAGACTGAGTGGTACCAATAAGCTCCTTGAGAAACTTTTAAACATTTAATCTAAGTAGTATTATGTAATTACTAGTTTCTCTGTATGTGGTAATGAAGTTGACATTTCAGGTGATTACATTTGATTTAAAATTTAGTTTGTATTCTGTGCTTTCTGGACAGAGCCAAATGTTCTAAAGTGTTGGCGAACTCCCCGAAATGTCATACAGAATCGGAGGAAAAATACATAGCCTAGAAGACAGAAACACAAGTTTGACAACAAACACATGCTGGTGCTTCTTGAACAATACTTAAACGTCATCATTACAGAAGCTGAAAAGAGGTGCGATGAGTCAACTTTGGAAAATGGAAAAATATTCATATTAAAATAAGAAGCCTAATTCTTATGTGAAATGATTCATGTATATGTTCATTTATTTTCTCTCCAACATCCATAAAAGGCTGTAACCATTTACCTTTATAAATCTTATTGCTGTAGAACCAAGACTAGCTCCTTTTTGGATTGAGCAGATAATCTAAAGCTTCATGAAGTGTTCTCTCCATGTATCCAAGTAAATAATGTAGTTAATTTTCAAGTGGAAAAATAGAATAAAGTTTAAAGTGGAGATGTGTTGCTGATTCAGGAGATGAAGAGTAAGAAGTAGAAAATTCTGCCCGCCACTAATAAATTAAAATATTATTTGCACATACGCCTGCTTAATGTCAGTTTTATGTCTTTCATTTTTCTATGTGACATGTATTATCTTTCACTGGACTTTGTCATATGAGCAGAATTTGCAGGAGTAAGTATTCCGCATTCATTTTCTGGTTCAGATGGGAACTCATTCGATCTGTCACATTGATTGCAGGGTGGGTCACATTACAAGTCTGGATGCTAAAATATGGATGAATGTGTGTGTGGGCATTTATTCACATCCTGTAAGTGTGATAAAATAACTGTTAAGTGTAATTGCATTGTTTGATGTTTATTTCAGAAAAATGTTGTGAGAAATGAAATAAACTGTTGACTGTAGGGGATTAGGTTACTATGGGTTACAGTCTATGCAATTAAAAAGAAATGAGAAAATAAAATCAATGCAGATCACTTACACTGTAGTGACAAAAGATTCAACAGGGGACAACGCTGACCTAAATCTTAATTAGTAAGATTATTGATGCTGCAACACAAAAGGACAATCCATTGCAGACCACAATGTGACCATTCTGGAACAAACGGGGGGAAAGAAATAATGGAGACAAATATCTCAGATGTTCATGAAAAATTATATTTAGCTTGAAATTAGTTAAACAGTTAAACACTTGCTCTAAGTGCTAAAAATAGATAAATAATAACAATCAGATTTTTAGTCCATCTGAACCATTGTAACTACATTATCCATTTTAACCTTTTGTGGTAGCTTCAGCCGTTAGCTCCCATGCCTAATTGCTTTGGTAATTTGTATCGCACAATAAAATATTTAGCATTAAACGTTAGTTCAAACTTCTCTGTGGATTTCTGCTACTTAAACTCTTCTATAAACCTAAAAGAAATATAGAAGAAGAGCTACTATGGGATGAGGGCGGGGATGTAGGGTATAGGCTTTAATTTAAAAAAAAAAAAAGTTTTTTCAGCTTGAAAATGGGAAAGTTTTGAAGTGATGTAGGGCACTTTGTCGTGGGGTGGGGGGGTTAGAAAACAAACATAGGAGAGGCTGCTTTGACATTCATCTTTTGGTGCTAGTGTGTTCTGGCATTGAGGCTTCTTCAAGGGTGCTTGCTGGATTGTTGACTAGCTTTACAAACCTCCTCTGCCTGTACTGCTCCTGCATTGATAAATTCCAGTAATCTGACAAAGAAGCTTGAGTTTGAAAATCTCTGTCTAGCTTCTTCTTTCTTTTTTTTCATATTTGACAAAGCTATTTTTGTCACCAGGCATTGCAAACCACAGAGTGTGACACTATAAATCCCTTCCAAGAGTCACGGTGGAAAAACAAGGTCGTTTATCATTTTTCTCATATCAAAAAGAAAATATGTATATTTCTGATCACCATGATGCAATGTTTTTCATTCCGTATTTGTGATGCTGACATTTGTATTTGATTTCAACATGTTCTTGTTCTGATCAGTTATTGCCCCTATTCCAGAAATAATCACTAGATGAAATAGATCTAACCATGCTGTCTATGCATTGGGTGCATTGCCCCCCTTGATACATAATACATTTTTGATATTTTGTAACAACACCATTTTTCAAAAGTGAGCAGTTATCGTGAAGAAAAGCAAATTGTGGGAAATTTTTGATAATGATTTTGCGATTTTGTAACAATAATCCAATTTTCAACTAGAACAGCCTTTTATCCTTCTTTTTCTTCCTCAGTCAATCACACATACTTGATTTTTAAATTTTGATGACCGCGTTTATTATCGTATTCAGACTTTTGCAGACCATTGCTGATATTACTATATATTATATTGATAGGTTTGATTGTATTGACACTGCAAGGTTTGTTGAAAGTGGTCCTGCCAGGTAAGAGCTGAAGAATAAAGGTTTTTTTTTTTTCTTTTGGGTTGTAAATTGGCTGAATCCTGCTCTGCATAACAGAGAAAACTGAGGTACGCAGTGTAATGACATGCAGGGCACATAAAAGACTCAGAGTCTGAATTGCCTGCAGAGCCGAACGTGTTCATCGGTCGATCCCTGTGAGGCAATCGAAGAACCGGGACCCCTACAGGCTACACCCCCCTATTATAATCAAAAATCCTGGGAGGGGTCCTGCTTTTTGTGGATTTATTGCATGGCCAGAGAGCCAGAAAGTATTCTGTTTACATGGTAACACTTATAAAAAAAATAATACAATGCAAAATACTTGTGTTTTTGTTATTGTAGTAGAGGTGATTATTTACATTAACAGAAACTAAGAATATTGTAATTGCAAAAAATGAATTGATACAAGTCTCAATACATCCACATATAAACCATGACTTAGAATAGTTATAGATTCTCATTCTGGAATTAAAAGTGGGTAATATGGACAGGATAAAATGTGTAATTTTTGTGTCTTGATGAAAATTGTACCAAGAAATATTCTAAACTTCAACTGGAGAATCACCTGAGAACAGTCGAAATGACATACAGAGAACAGAGAAAATGACATACTTTGATGCACTCCCACTCGGGAACAAGGAAGAAAAGGAATGTCAAGTCGGTTGAGAAGTACATAATTTAGAAACTGTCTCAGTTTGTTAACCTAAAGATACTGAGAACTACATTCATACAGTTTTTTTTTTGTTTTTGTTTTTTTAAGAATTCTTTAGTTACTGTTACCAAAAATATGATTACCCAGTTTTAAATTGCCAAAACGACAATTTGAAGTCTAAAAACCTATATTAGCCCTGTCATAATTTACATTATAGCAACAAATAACTACAATTAGTGTAAACTGTTACCTTAAAATGCCCCAAAAAAAAGAAATTTCAGCAATTGGTACCAAAACATTTGCTCACATTCCTAGAAGTGTATTCTTTCTCATGCACACTTCAAAGAGAACCCCTAAATACTTCATTCACCTGAATATATCATTAACTTTATAAAGACTTTTTATAATGTCATGCTGTTAAACTGGAAACAAAAAAGGGCTTAAAAAGGTTTAAGGCCTCTCTTTCATGTGTTTAAAGGTGCTCCCTGGGAGGAAGGTAACCCTCAGAATGTAACATTGATACGGCTTACCTAACACAAAGAGCAGTCCCGTCTGTGAGCCTGATTTTCCTTTAGTGATGAGATTTATTTGGTAGAACTGGACCTCCCAGACTGCATCATCTGTCAATGGCTGAAAAGCCTGTGCACCAAAATATCGCATTCTCAAGGAAATTAAAACTGTCTGCCCACAAGTCTATTCTCCTTTTATTATGGAAAGGAAAGCTCAAAAGATTTTTATTGTTTCCCATTTTACCTTTTGAAGGGAAAATATAGCCAAAAGAAACACAATGCAGCATCATGTTGATATTTTTTTCACTAGGCCTACTGGCTGGCAAAAACTGTGATATTATTCAAATGGTGAAGCACAACCACACAATGTCATTGATCTGGAATGGATAATGTGTGAAATGTAATTCCAACCCCCATAGCAGGAACAATAAAAAAGAAAGAAGACTTTTATAATAATATAAATATTTCAGGTGATTTGAACACATGAAAATAATTTTATTAGGAGGTGGTCTTTATAGCTTAGTTCAATGTAACCCATTACAGTAACAATACAGACATGTTTGACCACATCTCAAATAAGCATAGGGAATAATCCCATTAAGTCTCTATGGCATGTGATCATAACTTTTTTCTTTCTTTTTATGGCCTGGTTTTTTCATGGGTAGTTTGGTCGGTTAAGCAGGTGCTCCATGTACAGAGGTTTGAGGCCTGTACAGACACAGCCAGCCAGGTTTTGTGCCTTGGCTTGGGAACTTTGTTGCATTTAAAATTAAATAAATAAATAGATAAACGCCCAATTAACTTATTGGTATAGCTAAATGTGAGAAATTACAGTGAAAACATTTAATTATAATTGGTATGTTTTTGAAAAAAATAATATAATGGCCATGTATACCATGGCTTACTGGGACCATCAATTGATATGATGTAAGATGATGGTCAAAGGATGAATTTGTATAAATGGATACAATATCCTACATTACAAGCTGTTTTACTCGTACTTAGCCTACTTATTCTTTAAGTGTCAATAATAACAGCATAGGTTATTGTTTATTGGGATTTTGAAATTGTAGATTTATGTTGTTACTAAGCAACTACTACTAACGGGTAGTGCATGGTTGAATCAATTAATTTTGTTTAAAAAACTATTTCCCCTCAAATATCTTTACCATCCCTATAAATTGTTTTGTAAATTTCACTTGCTTTGTATGTTCACTGTTTTTAGCTAATGGTCACGGTAGATGATTATGAAGCTTGCTGGATGATTTACAGTTTTCCTGTCTTATCGCTTACAGAGCATATGCACTTACTTATCTATTTAGGAAGTTATGTTATCGTTCCTGGAGCCTATCCCACCTTCCATTGGTCGAGAGGGAGGCTACACCCTGGACAGGTCGCCATCACATCACAGGATCACACCAAGACTAACAAGACAAAAAACTATGCTCACTCTCACTCCTAGTATTCATGTAGAATGATCATTTAACCTAACATGCATGTTTTTCGAAGATGGGATGAAGCCGGAGAACCCTGAGAGAACCCATGCATGCACGGGGAGAACATGCAAACTCAATAAAAAAGGTCCCCAGCCGGGGTTTGAAAGACTCTTTCTGTGAGGCGACGGTGCTAACTACCACATCATTATGCAGTCATGGTGAGATCATAGAGAGAATCAATGATTGATAATGAATGAAAACAACATGTGCTGATCTTGATTTTCATTGTTAATATGCAGAGTTGAGCATTATTATTTTCATATCCAGCCTATATGAAACAGATTTTATGAAATAATCGTAATGTATTTTTCAATTCATACTCTATAATATCTATAGGTTATGTATTCATTTGTACCCCCTGCCTCCCATAAAATACTATTCTGATAAAATTAAAAAGCAAAATACCACCACTCACCTCAAAATGATATAATCAAAAGAACTCAAAGTGGAGGCACGGACCAGTCAAGCTCAACTTTCAACACATCAGCTGTTTTTCTGGGGTTGTATTATAGAGTTAGAAAAGCTTTTATCTTTTTGGGCTGCCTGGCATCGGTATGCTTGATCATAGAGTGATCCTGATTGCATGGTGTCACAGACGGTCAGTTTGCTCAGGGTTTAATAAAACCTATGTCAGAGCCTTCACTAAAACAGTGTGACATTAATTTCATAATATCTAAGATGGGATCAGGAAAAGCAATGATGTACTCTAGGAAATGGTTATTGCTGTAATATAGAGCAGTAACCTACTCGTGATGAATATAAGAGAAGGAGGCGCAAAAGAAATCAGCAGTGCCTTGATGGCAAAAAAAAATCTATTTACATACATGATAGAAATGGATCATTTAAATTTCAATTTATTTGGAAAATGGAAAGTATGTACAACAACTAGTCTACAATGCAAGTTCGAAACAGATTTCGATTATTCTGATATTGGCCACTATGAACAAATGGAAGCAATACAGAGTTGAACAGCACCTGTTTGACCCTAGTTAAGAATGATTATATTCAAATATCATGATTCAAAAAAGACGAGTTCTGCGTGACATTACTGAAAAACGCTGCCTTATTTAAAAAAATTTCATGTGTGAGGTCTACTAGTTTCCTTTATAGTAAAACATACATACTTCTGCGCTGACTAGTAATGGCTTCTTGCACAGGAGAAAATTGTACATCTTTCTCAGCAGTTGGATGTTGTCTTTGCGTTGTGTTCAAGCTCTATTTTGTTTGTCCAGACAGCTTCAGCTTTCGTCACTGCTGGTTCTTTATGTCGGTTTAGTGTATACGAGTGCTTACAGTCAAAGGTTCCAGTTTAATTAAAACCCTGCTCTTACTGCTTTTGGTGTGGTGTTTGGGAAGTATTCCTCATTTCCATTTGACATTTACTTTGAACACCCACCTCCAACAAAATGAGATATGTTATTACAGATCACTTGTGACAGTGAAAGAAATTTCTCTCTGTATGTACAAAAATTGCACATACAGACAGAAATTAAAGTGACTGCAATTTATATAAATCATCTATAATTATTATTGTAGTAAACATAGCATACTTAAACCCTTTTTACACTCAAAGTAACCTGTTTTACACATGGACGCTTGCATAAACGAGCAGATTAAATTATTTCCCACTTACAGCTAGCAGTAGCATGTTTATCCTCCCTGTCTTAGGGATACAATATACTACCTCAACCTCCCAGGTGACAAGCTTGTCAATACAACATCATGCCATCATGATAGTTGCAGAACCATTTGGGAGGCAGCAGTGACTTGCATGTTTTTGTGTCAGAAATGTTTAGAAATTCTAAACATTCAAAATTAAAAAGAATATTGTACTTTCAGGACTCTATCCCATCTATTTACAGCAGTTTTTTGTCTTTGTTGTTGTTTCCTGTTGGATTTCTTAACTAAGACTTTATTGTTTTATTTAGCTTTTTGGGACAATTTTTGAGTGCTATTTCTTTGAAAAAAATCTAGCCCCGCACATATTGATCTGAGTCCAAAAATTATTTGAGTCAGCAATACATGCATTTCAGCTGCTGATAAGTTGGTGTAGACTGAAGCAGTGGTGTCCTCTGTCTCAGCTAGTGGTGCTGCCCAGCTTATGGCCATCCCTTCTAAGTAGAAATCAGCCCAAATGGCAACAGATGAGCCCATCTTGTTGCCAGTTGGCTGACAAGAAATGATCTTACAGCAGTCTGCTGGGCTTTCTCTAATAAATTAGAAAAAGGAAATGGCTTCACAATATTTTGGTGACAGCAGAATTATGCAGGACAAGTATCTAAAGAGTTGCAGCAAGCATCCATCTTGCCATGAATCAGTCCTAGGACTTCCTGCTGAGTGACTTTGCTATGTTGTATGCACCATAACAGCTCACTTATCAGCTGAATTCTTAATTATGTTGAATGAAATTGTGTGCATTATGAAACCACACAAAACTCCCTTGTCACATCCATGGGGTTTTTTCGCCATGATTTTAGTTCTTGTTTAGTTTTTAGGTTTATCATGTTTTAGTTTTACCATGTCTTAGAGCTGCACTCACTCACCTATCACTCAGTCAGTATTTAGTTTCCAGGTTTCCTCATTCACTTTGTCAGATCCTTACACCCACATCACCATCACTCATGGTCTCAAGTCAAGCCAAGCCAAGCCAAGCCAAGCCAAGCCAAGCCAAGCCAAGCCAAGCCAAGCCAAGCCTTTTGGTTTTTCTCGTCATAGTATTGTTTTGTTTTTCCAGTCTAGTTTTGGTATCTGTCAGGATCCCAGTGTGTCTCCCTCTTGTGGAGCTATCTTGTCTGTCCCTAGGGGAGCTGGGAGGAGTTGGGGTCCATCTGTAGACTACACCTGTAGTCCATCAACCATCAGGACTCAGGATAAAGGACTGGCTCACCTCCACTCGTCGCCAGATCGTTAAGGTCCTTGTGAGTGTAACGTCTAGCCCCTATGCCTGTAATAGGGCCTGTGTATGCCTGCTCTGCTCAGTTCTTTGTGGATTCAGCATCATCAATCCTGGAACTTGGAAGGAGGATATCACATCAATCTCGGAACTTGAAATCCCCTTTTCGGCTCCTGCTGTCGGCCCCGGTGTTCCGGCTTCCCCCTGCTTTCATATGGACAAAATGAATTGAACCTTATCTCATTTATCAACCTCTTGAGTTTGTTTGTCTGCATTGTGGGTCCAATTTAGTGCCTGAACATGACAGAACGATCTGGCCAGGACAAGGACCCCGCAGACACCGGCTCAGACTCCAGCTCAGAGAGCCCTACGCCTGCAAGGAATAGCCATTGGTCATCATGAGCACAGCATTCGCACTCTGTTTAGGAAAACAGTCAGACCCTCGCTCGTCAAGTCTCCGAACTCACAGCTAAGGTTTCTGCTCTTCTTTCTAATCAATCCTCAGGTCCGCCCTTGGTTTCGGCTCCCCCTGCAGCCACAGCCTCAACTCCAGCTGCACCGCTGTTACCGGATTCCCGAGCCACGGACCCAGAGCCATATTGAGGTCAGCCCTGCCTTTGTCGAGGTTTTTTGTTCCAGTGCTCCACCGTTTTTCAGTTGAAAGCCTCCTCATTTTTTTCTGAAACTTCTAAAATCCAGTACATCTGTGGTCGGCTAAGGGGTTGGGCTCTGGCATGGGCTGAAGCTAGATTTTCCCGGCGCTCCTTTAGCGACATCACTTTTGACGACTTTTTGGGAGAATTTAAGGGAGTTTTTGACCACCCTGATTACCAGTTTGATGCCTCCATGCGATTAATGAATCTCTCCCAGGGGCAACGCCCTGTATCTGATTACTCTATAGAATTCTGGACCTGGGCTGCGGAGGTGGATTGGACTGAGGGGGCCCTCAGAGCAGCATTCATTAAAGGGTTGAGTGACCGGATTAAAAATGAGCTTATGTCTAGAGATGAGCCCCCTAATTTGGAATCTCTAATTGCACTATCTAACAAGATTGACAACCGCCTGCGTGCCCATCGCCAGGGGAAATTCACTCCCAATCCAGTTGCCAGACCACAATTTCCAGTTGCTTCTCCTATAAATGTGCCTTTTCCAGCCCTTCCAGCACCTCCACCCCTGAACTCACCTGAGGAGCACATGCAGCTTGATTGAGCTCATCTCACCCCAGAGGAGAGGCTACGACGTCGCCGGGCGGGTGAGTGCCTTTACTGTGGAAAGAGGGGACATTTCCTTGCTTTCTGTCCAGTTTGCCCAAAAGACCAGGCCCGTCAGTAGCTTTGGGAGTTCTGGTGGGCCAAACTCAATCCCCCTCTATTTCTAAGTCTCGTTACCAGATTTCTGCTACTCTCTGTTGTTGAGCGTTGTCTGTGCCTCTCCTGGCTCTGGTGGATTCTGGGGCCAAGGAGAATTTTTTGGACCAGCAGATGGCTGTACAGGCCGGCATTATACTGGAACCCTTGAAGAGGCCTCGTTCTGCTCTGGCTGTGGATGGACGCCTCTTAGCTCATGTCACTCACCGAACGGCACCACTCTCACTCATCCTGTCTGGTAATCACAGAGAAACTATCCAGTTTAATGTTATCTCATCTCCCTCAACTCCATTAATCCTCGGCTACCCGTGGTTAGCACAACACAATCCATACATCAAATGGGCTAAAGGGAAGGTTACTGGATGGAGCGCATTCTGTCACGCAACCTGTCTGAAATCTGCTCTTTCTCCAGCTAGCTCCCATCTCCCCTCTCCAGATCCACCTCCGGACCTTCCTGACCTCAGTTTGGTCCCGGATGTTTACCACGACTTAAAGGAGGTATTTAGCAAGGACAAGGCTCTCTCTCTTCCCCCTCATCGACCTTATGATTGCGCTGTTGACTTGCTTCCCGGAGCTCCGTTGCCTTCCAGCCGCCTCTACAACCTGTCCAAGCCAGAGTATGGGGCCATGGAGACCTATATCAGAGACTCCCTTGCTGCAGGTATTATCCGGCCATCCTCTTCTCCTGTGGGGGCCGGTTTCTTCTTTGTTTCTATACCTCATTGAGACCATGTATTGACTTCTAAATCAAATCACTGTCAAGAATAAATACCCCTTACCCTTGATCGATGCAGCCTTTACCTCCCTACAGGGAACAACCGTGTTCTCTAAACTGGACCTTCGTAACGCCTACCATTTGGTGAGGATCAAGGAGGGAGACGAATGGAAGACTGCTTTCAACACTCCATTAGGTCATTTTGAGTATCTGGTGATGCCTTTTGGCCTCACCAATGCCTCAGCAGTTTTTCAGGCTCTAAAAAATGACATCCTCAGAGATTTATTTATTTATTTTTTAATAGACTCGTGTTTGTCTATCTAGACGATATTCTCATTTACTCCCGGTCACTAGAGGAACATTAGGAGCATGTCCATCTGGTTCTGCAACGGCTGTTGGAAAACAAATTATTTGTCAAGGCAGAGAAATGTGTATTCCATGCCAAGAGAATTAGTTTTCTGGGTTTTATCTTTGAGGTGGGACAATTTAGGACAGATCCAGAGAAGGTGAGAGCAGTGGCAGAATGGCCAGTCCCAGAGAACAGGAAGCAGTTACAAAGGTTCCTGGGGTTTGCAAACTTTTACCGGCGATTCATTCGGGATTTCAGCCGTGTCGTTGCTCACTAACTCGTCTCACCTCCTCCTCTGTACAGTTCCACTGGACCCCAGAAGCAGACCAGGCCTTCTCCAAGCTCAAGCACCTGTTCACCTCCGCACCCATTCTGATCCAGCCCGACACTACTAAACAGTTCATTCTGGAGGTGGATGCTTCTGATGTAGGAGTTGGGGCTGTGCTTTCCCAGACACGAGGACAGGAGAATAAACTCCACCCCTGTGCCTTCTTCTCTTGCCGGTTGACCCCTGCCGAGAGAAATTATGATGTGGGGAATCGGGAGCTGCTAGCGGTTAAGATGGCACTTGAGGAGTGGAGACACTGGCTGGAGGGATCTGAGCTGCCATTTGTGGTCTGGACAGATCATAAAAATCTAGCATACATTCAGTCAGCTAAGCGCCTCAATTCTCGGCAGGCTCGTTGGGCCCTCTTCTTCAGTTGGTTCAACTTCACACTCACATACCGACCTGGTTCCCGCAACGTGAAGCCAGATGCCCTCTCTCGGCAGTTCACACTAGAAGAGGCTTCCGCTGAGCCTGTATCCTTCCTACCTGCCGGCCAGGTGTTGGCTCCTATAACGTGGGAGATCGAATCTCAAATCCAAGAGGCACAACAGACTCAGCCAGATCTTGGTGTAGGTCCCCCTAATCGGCTGTTTGTCCCAGATTCTGTTCGTTCCCCCGTTCTTCAGTGGGTACATGCGAGTAAATTCTCTTGCCATCCGGGAGTCAATCGTACCTTATCCCTCCTCAAACGACACTTCTGGTGGCCAACTATGATACCAGATACTATGTGCAAGCCTGTTCCCACTGTGCCCGTGGTAAGGCTATCCATTCACCCCCTGCCGGTCTGCTCCGTCCTCTCCCTGTTCCTGGTCGCCCATGGTCCCACATAGCTGTCGACTTTGTCACCGACCTCTCAGAGTCTCAAGGTAATACGGCTATACTAACCATTGTTGACCGCTTCTCTAAAGCAGCACATTTTATTTCCATCCCCAAACTACCCACTGCCAAAGAGACCGCCGAATTACTTACCACCCATGTTGTTCGGCTCCATGGTATTCCAGCCGACATCGTCTCTGACCGCGGACCCCAGTTCACATCACAGGTATGGCAAGCTTTCTGTCATGGCCTAGGTGCCTCAAGTAGTTTGACTTCTGGTTATCACCCTCAGACTAATGGACAGACCGAACGGGCTAACCAGGATCTAGAAGCCTCTCTCCGCTGTGTTACTGCCTCCAATCCTTCAGCTTGGAGCGCCCTCCTCCCATGGGTTGAATATGCCCATTATTCTCTGGTCTGCTCTGCCACAGGTTTGTCACCTTTCAAGGCTTCACTTGGTTACCAACCACCTTTGTTTCCCTCCCAGGAAGAGGAATTGTCTGTTCCCTCAGTCCAGCACCACCTCCGCCGCTGCCATAACATCTGGAACAGAACCCGGACCATCCTCCTCCAATCCTCTGCCAAGACCAAACTGGCAGCTGACAAACACCGGGTCCCAGCCCCCCAATATAACCCAGGTCACTCAGTTTGGTTATCTTCCAAAAACATTCCTCTCAAAACCAACTCTCGTAAACTTTCCCCCCGTTACCTGGGTCCTTTCAAGATCATCAAGATAATTAATCCATCTGCTGTCCGTCTCAAACTTCCCAAGGCCCTTTGCATCCACCCCACCTTCCATGTGTCTCAGTTAAAGCCTGTCCACTGCAGCGACCTTTGCCCTCCTACCGATCCCCCTCCTCCCCCCCGGATTATTGATGACCATCCTGCTTTTACAGTGCACAGGCTCCTGGATGTGCGCCGCAGAGGCCTGCAATATTTAGTGGACTGGGAAGGATATGGGCCAGAGGAGCGGTCTTGGATTTCTCGGTCTCTCATCCTGGACCCTGTGATGGTAAGACAGTTCCATGTAGCCAAACCTGGGTCGCCAGGAGGCTCCCCATTAAGGGGGGATACTGTCAGGATCCCAGTGTGTCTCCCTCTTGTGGAGCTATCTTGTCTGTCTCTAGGGGAGCTGGGAGGAGTTGGAGCCACTCACACCTGTAGTCCATCAACCATCAGGACTCAGGCTAAAGGACTGGCTCACTTCTCCACTCATCGCCAGATCGTGAAGGTCCTTGTGAATGTAACGTCTAGCCCCTATGCCTGTAAAATCACTAACTCTGTTTTTGCCCTGCTCTGCTCAGTTCTTTGTGGATTCAGCATCATCAATCCTGGAACTTGGAAGGAGGATATCACATCAATCTCGGAACTTGGAATCCCCTTTTCGGCTTCTGCTGTCGGCCCCGGTGTTCCTGCTTCCCCCTGCTTTCATATGGACAAAATGAATTGAACCTTATCTCATTTATCAACCTCTTGAGTTTGTTTGTCTGCATTGTGGGTCCAATTTAGTGCCTGAACATGACAGTATCCGGCTCAGCCGCACTTTGTTTTGACCTTTGTTTTGAAATAATAAATCAAGTTTGCTTTTTTGAAGTCCGCATCCATGTCCTTTCCACGCCTCGCATCACCCACGCTACCTGACAGTTGATTTCCAAAAATATTCTGTGGCGTGCACTATCATGACCATGCAGAGCAGCAGTAGTGTTCTGCCCTGAATATGTTTAAATAAAATACACTCAAAAGGACTTTGAAATGTTGATTCAGTTTTCTTTCTTTATATGTATTTGCGGCGCCTTTATTTTGACACCCCCCCCCCCCCGACGAATCGGAAGTAGGAAGTTAAAACGTATGTGTGCATCGTGTCACAGCCGCATCAATGCAGTTAATCTCCCAGAAAGCAATGGTTGTAAGTGTTACACATTGTTTACAGGTTGGAGAAGATGTGTTAAGGACTTTTAAGTATTTTGTGTATAAAAGTAACAGTATAATGTCGTGGCTTGTGGGACAGCAGTGTGTATACTTACCTGCTAATTTGCCTCGTTTTCTAGCCTGCTGTGCTAATACCTGTTGAGTTAATATTAAGCAGTTGATACTGATATTTACATGGCTGTTTATTAAGACATATTTTGTATCTGTCTTTTCTAGTTTTACACCAAATTCAATGTAGTCAGAAATGCTGACTTATGTGTGAGAAGATATTAAAGGAGCAAGGCGCTCACTTCCTGGCTCTTTGAATAAGGAGTTTGGCTGGCTGTTTATCTGTGTTCACGCAAGAGCAAAACACATAGAGAGAACAGTACAAGTTGCATAAGAGTCGCAGTGAGCCGTTTTCATTGCAGAATCCAGATGTGAAGTTGTGTTTGTAAAGTGTTGAAGTTTTTTTGAAGATTAAAAACCTCTTAACACTTCTTCCACCACTGACACAATCAGATTTGAAATCATATCACAAACCCGACATGCTGCTGAAGGGCTGTCTGCCAATTAATGCTATAAAAAAACTCCATGCACTGCTTATGGGCTCTGCCATGACCGCTGAAATAAAATGTATTCATTAGTAATCCCGAGAATGTAATTATTCTGTTGCTCACATTGAAGTTTGCTGAGAGCGAGGACATTGTTCAAATCTGCCTTTTATTGCTGTGGTCTCCGGGATTGGCCTAAAAACCTGTCAGTCACTTATATATGTCCATGCAAGGTCATGCGTGCATGGATACCTAACAGGGAAGCTATGCCCCAAATCCAGGTACAGTACAGATCGCTAGTTGACCAATCATAAAAACACATGACTCCAACAGGATTATATTGTGAAACAAAGCGCACAGCTTCATTTTACTTCATAAGAAATACGTAGTTTAAATCACTGTAAAATTTTGTCTTTTTTTAATTTTCCTATTATGCGGTGCTTTATCTGCTTAAATGGTCCCCGATGACATGAAGTCACAGTATATGTATAGCGACATTTTGCAGAACGATGACTGATTCTCTTCAACCCCAGCATGAACAATACACATCGGTTAACTTGCTGTGCAATACCAGCATTGTTGTTTGATTTCAACAATAATCATTTCCAGAGCAGAAGGAAGAAATACAAAATACAAGTAAGTGATGATGGCTGAAGTCTTACTGAACCCAATCTCCCAACTAATAGATCATAATAAAAAATGATAATCCAATAACTGCTTTACTTTTTTTTTCTCTATTAATCCCCTCTGCTACTTTGCACTCCTTTGTCTGCCTTTAGTAAATCAGGTCCACACTGTAGTAATTGTATCCCTGGAGAATTGTGCCACACTCCCTATTTGTGTGTTGTAATCACAGCATCTTTGTTCTGTGTTTTGGTTGTAAACATGTGTCCATATCTCTAAAACTGTCTCTAACACCACATTCTAAGGGTGAAATGTCAGATTGCATTTGAGAGTCCAACTTCAGATGAATCCTCTATCTTTTCCTTCACCAAAAAAATTGTTCTTTTGCAAAAAAAGGCCTCAGGCAGTAAGGTAAAAGTGAACTTTGGTTTGGCATCTTGAGATTTCGAACACTCTAAGCTGCTGGAGACACCTTGTTGCTTGTCCTTTTAAAAGAACAATGCGAAAATTCAACCTTGAAGGTGGGGTCTGTGATGTTTTCTGGAGCATTTTTTATCATATTGTCTGAAAACCTCCTCACGACCCCATTGCACCCACTAAAATAGAATGTTTGGAAAAAAAACGAAATATTTTAGTCCATTGTAGAGGGTGTAGCAAGAGGAAATGTCTGACCAATAGAAGTAATGATGAGAGTTACTTCTATTGGATTCTGACACGCCAATCAACCGTCAGCCCCCCTCCCCCTTCGTGTTCACAGACTCGTGACTCGTTCATGTGTTTTGAAGGCGTGGTTTCGAGGGGTTGGCTGAAGGGAGAGGCAAGGTTGTGTATTTTCAAAAATATAGCTTACAGGAACCGTTTTTCCAAGATCTCAGACCCCACCTTTAAAGGATAAGACCGGTTTTTTGACATCGGGCCCTTGATTTCACATTATAACATGATGTTCTACTCACCCCTGCTTGTTGTTGGTCATTTGGAGCTGTTCCGAAGATATTCGAGAGGCGTCTGGCTGCTCTCTTGAGATATTCGGCCATGAAACGGTTTCCTATGGGCAAGTTTATACAGGCACAAACTATGCTTTTTATAATTTATTAATTACTGTACACTAGCACTGATAACGTGGAGGTGCGTCGCTTACTTAAAAAAATCCGGGTTACTGTAATTTTGAATTTTAGCCGAATGAATAAATAGGCAGCAGGTCTGTGGGCTGTCTGTGGCAGTAGCACGACGATGACGTCAGTAACACCCACTTTACGACAAAAATTCAAAATTACAGTAACCCGGATTTTTTTAAGTAAGCGACGCACCTCCACGTTATCAGTGCTAGTGTACAGTAATTAATAAATTATAAAAAGCATAGTTTGTGCCTGTATAAACTTGCCCATAGGAAACCGTTTCATGGCCGAATATCTCAAGAGAGCAGCCAGACGCCTCTCGAATATCTTCGGAACAGCTCCAAATGACCAACAACAAGCAGGGGTGAGTAGAACATCATGTTATAATGTGAAATCAAGGGCCCGATGTCAAAAAACCGGTCTTATCCTTTAAAGTAGTAGCATTAAAGGCACCTTTGTTTTGGTTATCTGAATAGACAGTTAAATTCAGTGTGGCGATGGTATTATGTCACAATGTAGTCATATTCACTGCAGAAATAATATGTAAATGAAGCAGTTTTTTCATGTTTTGTTGAAGTGAGATTCTCCTTAATTAGCAGAGATTAATAATTCATAAGGTAGGTCACAGGCATAAATAAAAAATGTAACATAGTTACAGAGAGGGTGGTGGTTCAATATTAAAGTAAGAGCAGAAAAAAAAATACACGACAAAACTAAACAGGTCTTCAGTCAACACATTCCCATAAAAGGAATCCCTGTGAGACGGTGATTCTCTCTCAACAAGTTTAAATAAACCTGTCTAATGAGACAAATTGCTTCAGTTTTTTGTCTGCGAAACAGAAAACATTTTCAGCTTTGACAGTCCCAAAGAGGTAAGGAGTGCTTTTATTACTTCAGCTTTATTCTAGTTTTTTTTTCTTGTGCCTTATGTGCATACATCTTTATCACATCGAGTTTTATCAAGGTTTGTCACATTTACATTTAACCCGCTTAATGTTTCCGACGGGGGAAAAATCCAGTGTTCTCTTTCAAAAGAGACCTTAACCATGCCTCTACTCCAAAGGGTTCGAGAACAGCTTTAAATCTACTTTGGGTATGCTTTTATTAGGCATTTTAGGCAAAAATGGCAGGAATTTTAAGGGGTTAAACAGAGGAGGATTGCATTTGAGAACAAGCCAAAGATGCAAGTAACAGAAAACTAATTTGCAGACACTCAGATCTCAGACATGGGAATATGTAGAATTAACCAAGATGGAAATTTCAGTCTGACCATACAGTGATGTGATTAAAGCGGCAGTCGGCAACTTTTTTTTAGTCATATTAGCTTGAACTGTCATGGGATTCTGGAAGTAGAATATTAAATAGGCTGTTTAGGAAAAATAACGAAATCTGTAGCTCCCTCTGAAGCCTGTAATCATGCTTACAAAAACCGAGCGCTCCAGGCTGTTTTTAACCAATCAAGTTAGGGTGGAGGAATCCTACCTGTCAATCACAGCTTGTGCACACGCTGCTGAGCATGAGTCCTGGGACCTGAAAGTTGTGTCAGTTCGAATTTTCCGACTTTAGACTCGCAATTTTGAAAACTTGCCGACTGCAGCTTTAAAGTATAAATGTTTTCAGTTTTGCAACTCGAGGCAGTGTAGCATTTAATTCTCCTCTAAGAATTTCTGTTGTATTCTTTAGTGGAAACAACCTTTTTTTAGGCAAGTTTCCCCATAACTGCCCACCGACTTACTGAAATGATTTAAAACTCTTCCTTGCAAATTTCCTTTCAGTTGCTCTACGTTTGAAGGTTTTTCTGCATCCACTATGTGTTTTAGGTCCCTCCACAGCACTGAAATGTGATTTATATCTCTTTCAGCCATTCCTCGGTGGATGCTACTGCTCCGGATCATTATTCTGTTGAAAACTCACTTTCACGTTCAGCTCCAACTTTCAAACAAGTGGCCTGACAATACTTCAAGCACATAGTTCAGTGATTGCAAGCTATCCAGTTCCTGAGGCAACGAAACACCCAAGCCATAACATTTCTCGTTTCATCTCCCGAAAAGATGTGCCAGCGTCAAGCATGTTTATTATTACTAGGTCCAAACAGCTGTTAATCATTTGTCTGCATAGAGCTCATTATTCCCGAAGGACTGGCCTTATATAGTCCTCTCACATTTTTTGACAGCAAAAGCTTTCATGCAGGTTAGATTTGTGGAATCTCATGCAGAAGTGGGTTGTGACAGCAGGAGCTGCAAAAGTTACCTATCTTCTGAATTTGGGCTGGCTTTGTAGGAAGCCAGGAGGATAGAAGATTCTAACCATTCAAAAACTTACTGAAGTAGATTAGTTGGCAAGAAAAATGTCCAGTGGTTATATACTTAACAACAGTCGCTATTTTTCTTTTATGATTAGCACATATGCACATATAAAGTTTTACTTTAATAAATGAGTAATGTTATGTGAGTTATTTTGATAGCAGAGTTTATTGACTTTTAGCTTAAATTTTACAAGTGCATGGTTTTATTAGGTTGTTAAAGTCTATGTTGTTCCATTTTGTTTATGGCTTGTTTGCTATATACAAGCTATAAACAAGCAGTTGTATTTCATTTCCTTACAATTAAAGTTTCTAAAGCTATGACACTGTCAGTGTAGAGCAGAGATACTCATTGCGCGGCTCGCGAGCCACATGCAGCTCCTCAAGCTTTAATTGGTGGTTCACACTCGCATAGTAGCTTATAACAATATGGTAACAATAACAATATTTTTTTTCAAATAACATACAGTGAATACTGCACAGTCTTAAGTATTTTTATTAAGTTTGCGTTTTTGTAGTATTAAAGCGATACTCCGGAGTAGATTCAACCTGGGGTCATTTGAACCGTGATATCCAGCCAAGTAGCCCACCCGAAGTTTTTTCGATATTGGCTGAACATCAGCTGAGTTACTGAGTTATCCCGAATAGCTTCGTACAAGGGTTAATGGAACCTGGTCCGTATCTCCAAAATTACCACACTAAAATCACATGCCATGACACCAAACTTCTACAGTAGTACAAATATGGTCTGTACTCACAAAACGATGCATTTGGAAGATTGAAAATAGTCCAGGAGTTTATTATTATCAACACAAGCCTGATAGCTTCTCTGCAGCTAAAGCTGCGTCGACGTCACTTCTGGGAGCCCAGAGCTTCAAAGTAAGATGAGGGTTGATCTACTACTGTAGACAACAAAGCAAGGCTGCTCAATTTCTCCATTGATAAAATAAATTCACAACTCTACAACATAAAAATTCATAAAAACCATGTAGAATATAGCATATACTTTGTTGTTCAGCCAATATCGAAAAAACTGCGGGTGGGCTACTTGGCTGGATATCACAGTTCAAATGACCCCAGGTTGAATCTACTCCGGAGTATCGCTTTAAGTATTTTTATTAAGTATTAAAGGTAGGGTAGGAGATCCTGGATTTTGAGTCCAGCGAAGCTGCATTTTGAAAATACACAGGTCAAAAGTCCCAACACCTTTCTTCAGACTTCCCCCCGAAGCCACGCCTCTAGAGTACATGAACGCGCAATGCTTGTTCACGAGCACGAAGGTGCACGAGCGCTGTTCTGACAGCAAGCATCGATTGGTTTGGCTAACTTTTGCTAACTTTTTCTCATGGCGGATTCACAGGTAAGAAAATACCTTTCAACATCATAATAAACTGTTTAATAATGCTAGGTGCTAGCCAAGCTGGCTCTAGTTTAGCTTCCTGCCAAGCTTCTGGGCACCCGTAATTCGTTCATGAAGAAGGGTACACGCACAGGGGGAAGGAGGGGGAGGGAGGAGCAGATTGCAGTTTGATAGACGGCATCAGAATCCAATCATCGTTAACAGTCCGTTCAGTATGATTGGATAGTGTTTTTCCTGGATTGTTCGTTCTAGAGGCCACTAAAACTTTTCATTTTTGTGTCAAAACTTTTAATTAATTGGTTGCAATGGGGGTGTGAAGAGTATTTCAAGCAATATGTAAAAAAAATGTTCCAGAAAAAGAACCCCTACCCCACCTTTAATTAAGGCTTAATGGTGTTTCCTAAAGGGGGCCACTGTTAACCGCAGCCCGCTTAAACCACCGTCACACTTGACCGCAGAGCACGCTAGCTCCTTTAGCCAGCGCGAGATGCAGGCACAATGGATTGGTTTTTAATTAAAAAAGGGCAAAAACCAGCACAAAAACCATGCTCATCTTGAATGTCTCACTATGATTACAACAACAAATTACAAATACAACATGAAGAAAGTCAAGGACATGCATGCCAGCTTCTGCTCATCCCAGTATTAAGGTAAATGTGGTCTTAATTCAAAATGTATTGGCTGTGTTGTTTCTTTTTTTGTGGGATGTTTTATATGTAGAAATGCATATTTGCAAAAGGGGACTTAGTATGTTGTATGTTGTCGTAAAAGTGGCTCTTCCCTTGATTTTGCTCTGCCAATGTGGCTCTTGTGAAAAAAATAGTGAGTATCACTGGTGTAGAGGGTCGCTGGATTGATGGACACCCCCATGTTCATACAGAAAGATGTTTACAATTTTAGTGAGCTATCTAACAGATATGTTCTCAAATTTGATTGAAGCAACTTCCCTGGTCTGCATTAAAGATCCACTTCCATCGTTATTTCATTTACAAATATACATATTACTGTGGTCACCACTATGATTGAATGCATTGTGCATCGTTTCTGTCAAAAATATCGTCCCTGTCTCCTTGTTTCAAGCTGTTTTGTGTGAGCTAGAATTGGCCTGTGTGGCAAACAACTGGCTTTTCCGGTTTTCCTCATGAATATCCGCGACGTGACAATAAGGCACCTCTGATTGGTTTCTAAAAAAAAAAAACGTCACGGGGCACACCCCCTAGACCCCAGCTGAGCTGTGCCACTGCCAGCCATGTCTTCATGTCTTCATGTGTATTCGCACCGCTTTACTTGCGCGAGTATTGCCGCGGGTGTAAATTGAATTTACTCGCCTTATTCGCGCGAGTAAAAAACGAGCGAATAGCTCAAGGGGCTATCCATTTCATTCTCTCATCAACCATGGCTGATATAAGTACCATCGCGTCCTTGTACCTGCTGTGGCAGTCCGAGATTCGTCTGAAACGCACACGCCGTCGTGTCTGGGTCAGTAACATCATCCGGTGGTGCATTCAGCTCGGATAATTTCACCGCCTTCTCCAGGAGTTGCGTCCGGATGACGGCCGCTTCCAGCGAAATTTCAGGCTCACCAGGACCCAGTTTGATGACCTGCTCGGGAGGATCGGTGCCGTGATCTCTCGGCAGGACACCAACTACAGGCGCTCCGCAGCTGAAATGGAGCTACGATCACCTGAAATCGGTGCCGTGATTTCAGGTTTATTTTTTTATTTTATTCATTTTATTTAGTCAGGGACCATGTGCAAAGTACATTAATTACAAAGTAAAGAGATGACCTGCACCAGATTGTAGTTTAGAAGCTAATTTCCATCTGCAGTCCCATCTGCATGTCACAGACACGACTCCATTTCAGCTGCGGAGCACCTGTCCATCAGATTAGCTGTGGGCATGCCATACAAGGCTATGGGCGAGGCTTACGACCGAGTGACGAATCAAAGTTTCGCCTTATCTCACGCGCTCATTTGTCTGTGTCTCTAAGTGGGTTGACCCTTCAATGACCAGTGCAGCCCAAGTAGATCGAATTACACTTTGGCACGGCGCATACTCATATGACTTGTTGTGACCTACCACATTTTAAAATGAGTGACACAAAAGTGGTTTCCAGCGAAAGTTGGCCTTTAAGAATGAGTCGACACTCACCTTGATATGTTAACGTAAAAACTAAAGTCTGTGCTAAGACGAGTGCAGCAGATGTTTGATATTGAATGTAATGCGTTCCAAACGTTCTAAATTAAAATGGTTCGGTTGCAAAATTTAGGTAAATTTCACCAAAACAATTGCCTGTAAAATATACCCCAAAACATTGAGTACAAATTATTATCCTTGTTTATTAGTTAGATTATACTGGTGTGTTTTATAGTGCACTTCAACTAAGAAGAAAACACCAGACTCTTGATGTTCCACTTATTACTTATTATTATTACTTATTTGTTTATAAGGTTCTAATTGTAGTCACCTAAATTGTAAACCGTGATTTTATCTTATTGATCACGGGATTTCTTTTCTCATTCTCTGAATTAAGAAAATGTGAATTTCACGAGTTTCTGTGTAGGTTACATTAAAGGGAAATTCAAAATGAAATGAAAAATGAGGATTAAATGCCTGCTTGTGCAAATATGCCAGCAAAGCCATAATCTCCATAAAACACATAATGTAACATGACTGTAACTTGAACAGTAGCCCGCATAATCACACACTCACTGCTCACTCAGATGTTCAAACTTAAAAGGAGCTTCACATTGAAATTTAGGATTTTTGCTGAGGAAGATGAATACCATCAAGTTTTAGCTTCAGCTGTTGTGACAAATTCAGAAATCAGACAGGGATATTTAATTATCCTGGGAAACCATTTTTATGGATGTATCAGTTGAGAAAGACTTCATGAATTATTTCTGTTAAAATGACACTTCTCAAAGTCTCTGCAGTAATCGCTCACAGTACTGCAAGAAAACATCCTCAGGAGAGAAAACAGTGACTGACTTAATGCCATCCGTGCTCTTAAGTGGACAGAAGATGACACTGCTATGAAATTGTAATGATCCATCCTCTTCTGCAAAGAGAAACAGTGACTGCTGAGACCAAAAAACGTGACGTTAATGGGACAGTGGAGGCAAAGGCAGATGGACATGAGCCCAAGAAGCCACATGCATTCATTGCTCATGGGCATACATTGCATGCATGCATGGTCATAATAGTGACATAAACTGTAATGGTGCATGTCTGTTGGGAGCAAAAGGGAAACACTATATGTGGGCATACAGGCAGCCTTGCCATCACCTCTACTGTGATGAGACTACAGATGTAATGGAAGGATACTGAGATGGAAAGTGACAGTGATAGAGCAACTGTTTGGTGTTTGTCTCTCGGAGTCTGTTTAATAAGCTTAGATTGTGAGTAATTTTCTGTGGTCGGTACAGCTGCTGTGTCAGGAATATTTTGTTTTGCTGCAGTGCTTTATGGTTCGTGTTAGCCTCGCTGGCAGGACAGCACTGTGGTCAGAAGTCCCACATGTCTGGTGGTGCATTAATTATTAACACCTAATCTTTAATTACTTGTCTTTTTGCCCCTGGTCACAAAGATAGAGGGAAATACACTTGCAAACTTTCCTTTTGTGACTAAAGATTAGTGTAGTTAAAAGTAATAATACGGATCAATCCTAAAGCAAAAGGTGGTAAAGCGTCTCATTGTCATTCAGGACTCTCTGTGACCTTTTCTCTTTTCGTTTAAGAAGATTCCCACTTGCAGTCATTTGCTGTTTGACTGTCTAAAATTAGTCTACAATTCTGAGTAAAAAAAATAAGGTTCTGGCCATACAGCATGCCAAAGCAAAGCAACATACTCTAATCCCTTTAAACAGATGGTTCCTTGGGAAAGATGAGTCGGTCTTGCAGAAAGATTACTGAATACACCCGACCGCAGAAGATTATTGGAACTTTTTCCTCTTTGCCAAATCTCAATGCATATTGATTGGAACTCTGCAGGCATGCTTTTAGATAACAACAAACAAAGCTCACCTCATCCCACCTCCCCGTCGCACCCTTTAACACATGCAGAACAACAACAGAAGGTTGCACCACACGATGAATGCATTTCTTTCTTCTTTGTCTTTAAAGTAATATTCATATGTCCAGTCTAAATCTAAATGTAGGGTATGCACAGAAATGACACATGTGCCCTGTTCTTTCCTCAAACAGGTATTTACTGTAAAAGAAGAAAGTAATGTGAGAATTTACGAACCTCACCCATTCCTCACACAAGGCATGCACTTGTTCTTGGAGCAATCAAAGCATGATATGGTGGAAATGGGAAAAAAATAAATAAATAACAAGACAAAAAGCAAAAAAAAAGACTTAAGAGAACTGGTTTACTTTTCCTACTTTGTTTCTTATAATCCCTTTTCACTGTATACTTATTGTGTGCTGTGAATAACTGCAGCAGTTTGTAATGGTCGTGCTGCTCTGGCATTATCATGGACCTCATGCAAACCTCATATGAAAATGCTGATGATTTTAAATGAACATAAAGTAAAAAAACTTCTTCTTTGAAGTGACTTGGTAATTTTATGGTTCAAAACTGGCTTATGGTTGTCAAGAACTTGTCAATGATTTGCAGACCTGTTGCAGAATCTGCTCCCGATAATTCTAGTCTCTTCAGTAGTTATGGCATCGATGATACGATTAGAACCTTGGCGCAACCAAAGAAAAAGTAGCAACATAGTTTCACAATTAAGACATTGACTTAGCAACATTTCATTTTACAAAACACCTGGGTGACCTCAGGGGGCTTGAAATGTTTGGCCTTGTAGGAAAGAGAAGGCTTTTTCATTGCAGCTGAGTGTAAGGTTGTGGGTCTAAGCTCTTCATTCCTTAGAACACTTCACTGTGAAACGTTTACTGCAGTAAAACTGTAAAAATTTGCTTTATCATTTGGGTAGAGAGGTTTGTTGACTGTCTAGAGACAGACAGATGAAACCAGATTTTTCTGTATTAAATAAAAAAATTAGGGGCATGGCCTGCACTTTTCATTAAAACTGACTCTCACTGTAAGGTTACATAGATGCATTCTTCTTATTATATATTTTGCATTGTCATATACCAATACAAGGAGCAAGCACTTGTACAGTAATTCCTTCTTGAGGCTGTGTTTTCAGAATTTATTGCACAACACGGATGCAGAGGAAAAGGTTATGATCGATAATCCCCCATCAGTCTTCCTGGTCATTATTCTCTGTGTTTTTGTGTTGCTATAAAAATCAATACATGTATACTTGAGAAATAAGAGGAGTCTAAGTACTTGCTATCCTATCTGTATGTAAAATAAAAGATGGATAAGATTAAGACTTGTATCGGGTTAAATTTCTGCAAAAATCAATGGCAGTCTTGAAATCTTCTTCCATAAAGAAACACTGAAGATGTTGGAAGTTAACTGGTATGCCACATGATTTGCTGTACACAGCTGTCCAAGGAAACCATTTGGGAAAAAAAGGTCTGCAAAATTCTTAGAGATATTTTGCAGGTGATTGGATTAACTGTTTGTCATTTTCTATCATGGGCTAGCTCATACCTGTTAGACCAAACCATCCTTTGCACCAACAACATTCTTCAGAGTTGTTTGTTGCCCTCTCCAGTTAATGCTGATACTGTTAGCATATACAGTAATCTCTTTTGGAGCTGCCATTGTTGAGTGCCGTCACTCATAACACTCACCCGTAGTTGCCAGAATTTGACCCCGTCAGCTCAGAAACAAGTGTTCATTTCATCTCATTTCAGTCACAAATGAGCATGGAGTCGCAAACTAGCGGACCTGCTGATAATCAGGCTTTGGTATTTTACTAATTAAAGTGACTGCGCTAGTTTATGTAACGAACATACAAGAGTGAGCATGACGTTCATCCTGCTAACCACTTGCTGAGTAGCTGAAATTATTAGATCTTCGCTGTTTAACTCAAATCAAAAATGTTTACCTGATATTTTTCATTAAATAGAACCTTTTTTTTTTAACATATTTCTGCTTTACTTATGACTTTAGTTGAAAAGCTACATGGTGTACAGTTTGTATCTAATTTATAACTGCAACCATTTAGTAAATTCTGTTAATGCCAGAACTGCTTATGATCCAGACACAAACAAACATTTATCTTTAATCGTTATTTTCCACAAACACACTGACAAACAATCAATCCAGCTAATGATACCATAATGATTTATGGAAGCAAAAAGTGATGACATATTATTACATTTTTAAAAAAATGTTTTTTAAATAGGAGTGTATGGTATTGTTTTGAAGCTGACCTGCTGCTTTTAAAGCACTTCCTAGTGGTAATGTCCACCTTTTATCTACAGTGCTCTTTTTTTGTCTATCATTGTGCACCTATAGTTTAATTAGCCTGTTTTGTATGCTTATGTTTTTTTTCATCATGACAACTTGAAACATTTGATACAATTTATCAAATGATAAGCAACCTGAATAATTATTGAAAAACATACCAGTGACATTACTATTGCCTTACTGTACCAAAAGCTCAAATCGTTCCAGAACTCTGATTTAAAGTGCCTCAGCCTTCATGTACGACGTGAGGGGAATGTGCACCAGTGTGAAAATTATGTAGCACAACAAAGACTTAAAAGTAATATTTAGCAGCATGAAAAGTCCTTTTTTTAAGCAGGGTCACATCTCTTGTAGTGATTGAATTGTGAGACTTATGTGGATATGGTACACAGTTATTTTGTATTGCTGTAATATTTACTTTAGATTTCTGTCATAAACGTGTGAAACAAATGCAAAAGCTGTGCTCGTGATTGTTTACCAAAGAATCACATCTTAAATTATGTGTCCTATTTATTTGAAGCCACTAAAAGTAATCCCTCACACAGGGAGCAATGATGTTCAACACAGCTTGACATTGTATGATCTAGAATTTGTCTTTTGTGCGTCCCCACCTCCCCATCGTATCCTTGCACACACTGTGAGCCACATTAAAATAAGCATGATTAATAGATGAGAGATTTCTCTGGAAAATGTGCGATCCCATGAAAGACTGCCGGCCTCACTTGTGTAATGGGAAAGCTTATGTACTGTATGTCATCCTTATTAAGTAAAATTAATATATTTAACAACAGTATTCCCCTGAGAGCCTGTTGCAAGATGCCTCAGTTGTCAAGGTCGCTGTGTTCTCAAGAGGATGCGAGTCTGATTGACAAAGCTTTAGTTGAATTTTATAAGAACTGAGAGCTGAATATCATTGGACCTGTGAGAAACTATTGTCAGTTCACTGATGTCATTTTGAGGTATGTGAGCTAAGTTTAGAGTGACTGAGCCCATTTGATTATTTTGAATAACTGTTTCTAATTTGAAGCAGAGGTAAGGTGTCGAATGTACAGATCCAGATAGCATTTTAGAATCAAACAAATTGAAAGCACATCAGTTTCGGAGGCTAACTTTTATCCATAATGATATATAAAGATAAAAAAAATATCATTGTAGTCTTTTTCACACTCAAAATACATAACATTATTGGCTTTATCACTATGTTGAGGCGATGGCATCTATTCACACATTAGTCACTTAGTAATGCCTGTGAAAGTGAAACTAATAGCCACAAATAGCCGCACAATATTTGCCCTTTGAGCAAGATTAGACAGTGTATGTGGTTTAATATAATATGGTGCATTTCATTTAAACTTGGGAGCTGGAATTTCAGAAAAATCAACTGGAATGCCCTGCAAAGGCAGGTTTCCTACTTGTAAAGTTGGAGGTAGCTGCAGTTAAACACTGTTTATCATCAGGATGTTCAATTTTTCTATCATCAACAAAAGCAGCACAGCCCAACCTCTATCAATTAACAGACTGCTGTAGTGTTTGTATGTGCAACATGCAGTGTATTGCATTGTTCTCTGCTTATATTGCTGATAATAAGTAGCCTGGTCATTCAGTACAACAATGAGCAAATCCTAAAGATTTTCTGACTTGCAACTGAAAAACGATCAACTGTGACATCATTCCTGGCTCTGACAGAAATGGAGCTCTCCACTAGTCTTTAAAAAAAAACAGTCTTCTCACAATATGTTAGATGTCCACAACAGTTCATATTATTGTGCAACTGAAAATGTCATGATTACATATTTAAGCTAGAAAACTAAATGTTATATTTGTTATGGTATAATTGCACTAAAGTAACAGCATAGATGTTAACAACAGCTTCACCTTAGGACGCCGTCTCTATACCGTCAGGTTCTGTTCGTCAGAAGAGATGATGCGGTACAAAGCAAAAACCTGTAGGTCATTCAATAGTTACTCTTTTCTCATAACATGTCGTTTTTGCCATAGAAGTTTATATCAAGTGTTAAACAAAACAGCAATGGATGGGACTTGTTGATAATATCTATGGTCAGACAGAGCAGAATTTTCAGCGACAGCTCAAACAGAGTCCACCTGTTCATTTGGTTCAGAAGTTAAGATAAAACCCACTCAGTGCTACATCTATTTACCACAGCTAAGATCATGGCAGACAAAAGTTTGAACAGTGCTGTTATTAAGTTAATTAAAAACATGATCTGTTGCATTCTTCTGAACTGCTCTACATATGTCAAATTAGCATACCGCTGCCGTGCTTACTTATCAGTTAATGTGACTGCAAAAGTTCACACTTGAACCGTGCTGAAAGTGACACTTATCTCTTACTAAATTTGACTTAGAGCTCTGTCTTGAGATGTTACTAAAAATCACCAGGGGAGCAATTCACACCTGATACCAACATGCTCAGTTACCACCGGTTTAATGGAAGGCAGCACATGTGTGAAAGTGAAACTGTATCTGATTGCTTTAAAATAGTTTATTATTCGGAGAAAGATATTCCTTGTTGATAGGTTGTGCCATATATTATCTATTTATATGGTGAACGATAGTTGTGATGTTTGCTAAAATTCCAGCATTTTTGCTTTGAGTGTAAAAACTAAACTGACATAGCTAATGAATCTTTTGGAGATCCTCCAGAAGTCGTAGAGTTCCTACATAATTACAGGTTTCTCCCATTGCTCAGACATGGCTTTTGAATTAGTCTTTTGTCTGAAGTGTTGTATTATGCATCCTTGTATGAAATGTGAAAGATAATTGGACACCTCAACTTGTAAAGTGCCTTACTCTTTTGAAACACTTCATCAATTCCTTTTCTTTTACTTATGATGGCTGCTGACCAAGGGGCAGGCCATGATATATTCAACCATGTCACATCCTCACTCCTTCACATACCATAATGAGAGAGTATTCCTCAGAGGGCTCACTTTCTCCCTTCTAACTCCCACACTCACACATGCCCTGATAGAGATGCATACTCAAAAAAAGCTTTGCTAAATGTGGCTCTCCATCACATCTGCCACTGTATAGGTCCCTGGTTTCCTCTGTTGGCACAGGGTCCACCCCTAGAGTCTGCTGCGAAGCCCTCGAAAAATCAACAGTGTCAACAGAAGGCCCCAGTGAGCCTGCACACTTTCACAACAATTAGTGCTGCACGTTACTTGGGCACGTGAGCTAATGGCCCTACTCTGTGGATGACATTTCAGGAGATATGTACTGTATGTTGCATTTGAGACATTCAGTTAAGCAAAGCATCTGTGCTAATGTCTGGTAATCTTTGACTTTACTATTTATTTATTTTATGCTGAAATCTTTAACAAATGTTGACAAAAGAAAAAGCAAGAACTGAATCATTCCATTTTATTGCTATCATCCAGTAGTCAGTCTTTCTTTTCTGAAGACTCACATTATGCCATGTGCTGCATTGCACAGTTGCAAATCTAATTAACTATTATTGACAGCACTAAATGATGTTTTGTGTTCTAGTGTACATTTTATTATTGATAACACCCTTTAAATATAAACTCATTTAGCAATTACATTCTGAGCAAACATCATTTGATGTCCGTAAGGGATTGATTGCAAATGCTACAGGCGGTTACAGAGAAGAATAGCTTTAATAGAAGTATATAAAAAAAATAATTTCAACATTGAAGCCATTTGGGTTTATATTAAAACCCTGTGCAGAAAATGAGTCTTTCAAGATGAATGAATAACTCAGACCTTGGTTTTTGCAATTATTCTCGTTCTTCCTTCCCGTGTGTTTTTTTTAACTCAGGGCAGGGTCAAGGTTTTTGTTGAAATCAACAAATTTATTATGAACAAAGCCTTCAATCATGTCAGTTAGCCGAATGACTGAATCTGATGGAAAAACAGCAGAGGTGTGATCAGACTGCAGAGACCATGGATTTAAAGAATGAGGCTTTTGTTCAGGCGACCATGCAGTAATAAAAAGATTCTGTGAGACGAACTATCATAACTAAGCTCAGCAGTTGACAGTGATTGACTGATAACCTCCTAATTGTTGTTGAACCTTTTTTTTCTCATGTGGGAAAGAAATTGAAGTCAAATGGTTTAGTAAGTCATGATCAGCGTTGAATGTTCGAGACAGAATAAGTTATATGCTAGAAAATTAGAAATACCAGTGCTCCCTGTCAAGCACTTAGAAAAAGATAGTTTAAAGTTGATCACAAGAGATGTTTTTCATTAAACGTCTAGGTGCTGAAGATTCAGTGCCACATAAACACTTGTTTTGATGCTTTGCACATTGAACCAAGCTTTTGTACCTCGATGCCCACAGACCGACTTCTGCCACAGCCATTCTTTCAACACTACTTTCCCCATGTGTGCTATTTATATGTTGACCTGATCTTCAGTTAGTTTTTTACTTACCCCCCTCTTATTGTTTGAAGCTTTTTTTTCTTCCGGTCCTCAGTTTGTTAAAAAAAGTGCAGCTTGAGTGTTGATAAAAAAAACATGATATCTGTTTCATGGTTTAACCAGTTTGTCCGGCCCACAAGCAGATACTCTCAGGGAAGTTTTAAAAGGTTTAATTTACAGGTTGGAGTGAAAATATGACAAGATAATACTTCCGGAACTTGTTATGGAATTATTGTCTTAACTCCCTATTAAGATTTTGCTTACCTTCCTATTACATCTGATGAGAAGTGAAATAGAGACTTTCAATGTTTGTGCCGGCCGGCCACGTGTTTATTTTCTTCTGCAAAAGAGGTCAGTCCTCACCAGTCAGCGTTCGTGGTGAGAAGAGACCCAGAACAAAGGAAATACGATGCATTTAAACAGAAAGGGGAAGGGTTTGATTCTTTCAGGTGTGTATTCTTTCAACTGTCTCCTTGCCACACCCCCTGGGGGAAAGTCTCGCACTTTGGGGAGATGCAGAATCCGGAGACAATGGTCATTTGAATGATTATTGTCAATGTGTTAATCAACAGACACATGGTCTGCAGACATTGGGTCTACAACAAGGTGTCTTTTAAAAGACAAGTGGTTAGCAGACATCAAATTTACCATAACAAACTCGGATTGGGGTTCCACACAGGAACAGGTCCTTTGGAGAGAGCACAGAACAGGGTGAGTTTGGAGATGGTAAATCGGATCCAGTATTTCTTTGAAGTGTGGCTTACTGGGAGTTTTGGGGTAATCCCCCAAGGGGGCTGCTGGGGTTTCTTTTTCCGGTGGTCCGTGGATTCTTAGGTGGTGTTGCGCCTTACTTGGGATCACGGTGGAGAGCGGACAGGATTCAATCTTGACCAAGAAGCGAGGAAATGGAGTCTGAAGCTGCCAGTCAGGAACTTGGGCTGGGGGTTGATGGGACCTTGTAGGTTTGGTTAAGCAAAGGACCGGGGTACCCAAAAACGGTCGACGATGTACTGCCACCCACGGCCCCGCCGACGGGAGTCCACGATCCATCGGACTGCGTAGACTGGGTCCCCTTCAAAAATCCGGGCGGGCGGAGGGGGCTCGGCTGGAGGGCACAAAGGGCTGGTCTGAACGGGTTTGATCTGAGACACATGAAAAGTAGGGTGGATATGTAGCGAGGGAGGTAGCCGGAGGCGGACTGTAGGTGGGCCCAGGACGGACTCAATTTCATAGGGACCAATAAAACGAGGAGTAAGTTTTTTGGACATCGATTTAAGGGGAATATCGTGAGAGGAAAGCCAAACTTTCTGACCTGGAGAATATTGAGGGGCCGGTCTCCGTTTTCGGTCTGCAAAACGTCTATTTTGCTCCGTGGTACGCTGTAGGGCTGGAAACTTCGAAAGGAGAAAAATCTATGGCAACCGAGACATGAGCATTATGAGCTTATTCGACCCATGGAAGATACCTGTTCCAGTCCGTTGGATTGTCGGAGGTGAGGCAGAGAAGCGTGGATTCCAATTCTTGATTCAAATGTTCAGTTTGGCCGTTTGACTGTGGGTGATAACCAGACGTTAGAGAGACTTGAGCATGAAGAGCTAGGCAGAATTGTTTCCAAACCTGAAAAACAAACTGTGGACCTCGGTCAGATAGGATTTCTTGGGGTATTCCATGGAGTCGAAAAACATCCGGTAACGAAGTCCAAGGCAACATGAGACCATGGCCTCTTAGGGATGGGCAAAGGTTGCAGTAGGCCAGCTGGGGGACGGTGAGATGACTTATTTCCCAACAGTCTGATCATGTATCACCCATTACCTTCTCTTCCTTGGTTGTCAGAGAAAAGCTAGTTTTAAAGTTTTTTTATTTATTTATTTTTTATTCTTAAGCTATGAGACCTTGTGTTTCTTTTTCCACTTTTCCTTAAGTATAAAAGAAAAAAATACTTTAGATCATTTGCTCATGATTTCTTTAGAATGACCTTTTATTACATGTCAAAGAAAAAGGGTAAAAAAAGATAATTTTTTAGGCCACTGGAATTTAGGCAGACAAAAGCAGTCGTCTGTTAAACCTGATTGAAATAGTTGTTAAAGTTACCAAACAGGAAGCAATGTTGTATAAGCGCAATGTTTTGATCAATCAAAACTAAACAGGACTTTTGTCACGTTTGGGTTGATGTGCGTGCGTGGCGTGGAGAAGGTAGGACCCGGATGCAGATATTCATAAACAAAAACTTGGTTTATTCCCAATAAACAACAAAAAGCGTGGCTGAGCCGGAATACAAAAACTTAAACTATGAAGTGACTTGATTAAAACACAACTTGACTATGAAAATATGGACAAACCTGACATGAACAAACCTGACTTGGCATAAATTCAGTGACTTTCATGAGTGACGGTGAGGATCTGGCAAAGAAACACAGATGACGTGAGTGAAGCTGATGGCAGGGCAAGAGAAACTAATGAAAACATGGCAAAAAAACTAAAGACTAAGCAGGAACTTAAAACTTAACAAAACTAAGACATGACAACTTTGTTTTTGCACGCATACTGGAATACTGTAGCGCACTTTTTACCTCATAGGAGAGCTGTGCTCAAAATTCCAACATATGTGGTTGGGGAAAATTGCCATGCAAATGTGCAGTGACGCATTACAGATGTAGTTAGAATATTCACTGATATTACACAAATATATACAAATCTAGAACAAATACGTTGAGTTTTGTTTAGTTTCACTGCAAATGAAACATCAGCCAAATGAAGCTTTAAAGTGTCCATTTGCATAAAGTGTCATACAAAACTCATCAGAGCTTAGATTGCTATTCTATGTGTGGCATTGCAGTGTGGCAGTCATTTAAAATCCATTATTCCGTTAACATTCTTTAACACATTTTAACAGTTCCATGAATAAATCTCCACAAAACTAATTGGAAGTCACAGTCCATGCCCCTGGTAGAAACCCCTTTGGCTAAACGACAAGAAAAGGTGTGTCAGTGGTAGAGAACTTCAGCGAGTGGCCCGTTCTGTGGTAGCAATCATGCAGACACACCTCGATAACAGCTTTACTCTACACAGATTTTATTCCTCATGTAAAGACACTTAACACCCTTTTATATGGTGCATCTGCAGAAGTGTCTGTGTTAGTGTATTCCAAGAAACATTTATGTTTTCTACAGTATTGTTTGCCTTTGTAAGCTTGGGTAAGATTGGAGAATGCAAAAAAAAAAAGCAGCATTTTTTTTAATACGGTCATGCATGATGTTTATATCAAGTAATGGTGTTTAAACACTAACATCTGCCTTGTGCCGCCAAGTTTGCTTCATGTAATTAGTTTCTGTTCATCCACCTATGCGATTCAGTTCTCAGTAGAGCACGTTCTCCAACTTACTGCAGTGTGAGATTATTCTCTGCTTCAATGGCGTCGATCAGCAAAGTCATTACTTCCCATTAGCATACAAGTTTTGATTGATTTCTGTGGTTAATGTGAAAATGAAGCTTCATTACATCAGATTGTGTTTTTGAAAATCATGATTTCCAGTTTCATAACAATTCCATCAGGCTTTAGAAACGAATGATTCCATTGAGATGTTCATTTATTTTTTTAAATTTTCATAACATCCCTTCTACCTCACTTAAGATGAAGTTGAATGTGACAGGAGATGAAACGGAAAGACAATTTTACACATTCTTTGAAAAGTTGAGCTGTACCAAATGCCGTCAAAAGATAGCGATTTTTTTTTTTTTTTTTTTTACTAAACTCCCCAAACAGCTAAGACTGACAACTACCTGAAGGTTAGAAAAGAAAAAAAAACATTTTGATTACCTTATTCTATAAAACAAGATTTTTTTGTCTGATTCTGAGATGCTGGCATTTTAGCAGTAAAATATTGAGAAACTATATTAAAAGATGTATGTCCATTATGATACTTATACTAGTAGTATCAGTAGTTGTAGTAGCATTGCACTTTAAACAATGCTCTGTTACAATGTCCCAATTGGAAGAAAATTTGCAGACTGAGAACTTTATGGATCCAAATATACACGCATACATACAAGCACACATGTTAACATTCACACCGGCAACATGTAAACAAAAAAAAACCATGTGTGCAAGTGTACACACAAACAGCAACATGATGTCAAATCAAAGTTAAGAGAGTATGGCCAAAAAAAAAGAGAAAATATGTATGAATAGGATAACTATGTGATGCAAACCATAGATTCACCAGATCTGATAAAACAAGGAAGACTTCTCAGAAGTCTAACTGCGGTATTTTGGACCAACTGAGGACAGGTTACAGATAACTGAGTAAAGCTGGTAAATAGTGAGTTTCAGTATCCTAAAGGGGAAAAGATCCAGGGTATACCCTCAAGTTTCCAGGAGGTTGACACAAAGCTGAGGTTTGATTGTTGCAATATTTCTTCACTGAAAGAAACAGGACTGTATGGGTTTCTTGATATGAAGTTTGAAATTCAAATGTTTGTTAAAGACAACACAAAGATTTCTACAGGTGGCTGTAATGTTGTCAAAAAAGAGACAATAAAGTAACTGACCCCTTTAGCAAAGGATTACCAGCCAATCACAAGGACTGTGGTTTCAGCACAGTCTCACCAGAAAAGTCATGGGCCTCAAACTCTTCAGCATTGCATTTAGTCGTTCGCTTTTGTTATTTTCTCCCACCTTTTCTAAAATGTTTGTGGCCAAATCAACTGTCTGAAACGTGTGCATCATCATGTAGTGAAATGTCCAACATTGCACAGAGTTGTTATCCTTCAATGTATTTAAAGTCAGACATAGCCAGATGTTGAAAGTCCTTATCATCATGTTGCAAGACATTAGTGTCTGTCTATGCTAAAGGAAGTTGGGAAGGAAAAGATAGTCAATGTACAATTTTAAATCCTTTAATGTGAGACAGCAGCATTTTGCACTTTGGACCAAAGTAGCTATCAAACTTTTGTATGTCGTAAAATCGAAATGTCAGTCTTGTCAGAGTTTAGATCAAGTTAAATTAATACACTTTTCCAGCATTTAATTTTTAATCGAAGGAACATCATGCCTGTACAATTAATTTGTGATGGCTAATTGCCTCAGATACTTGATAATCTTTCAGCAGTGGGGAAACAACGTCTTTGAATTGAATAAATCTACAAATTGTTGTCAACAAACAATTCAGATGTTATGTTAATGTTGTGCTGCCTTGACCTATCACCTTTCTGTTGGAGGAAGATGTCAGATTTCTTTTATAATAAAAGTGTTTTAGCAGTGAATGCTATCTGTGGCCAAGTTACATTTTCTTAAATTTTATACTAATAAAATAGGGCATTTTATGAAAATAGTGAATCTTATTTCATGAATTTATCTGATCTTATCTAATCAACTTCTGCCTCTATCCTTTGACCTCTTTTTACTAGTTTTCAAGGAGGATGAAGAAGAAGAAGAATATAGCCTGACATAAAAATCCAAACATACACTTTTTCTTGATTTGCTTTCAAGTAATTTTCAAGTATTTTACAGACACTCCAAGTAATACTGTTGGTTCACCTCATCTATCGTTGGAAGAGGAGTCACGTCTGTCAAACTAGAATTTGCTGATTAGTGGGTGGACCAGTGGATAAAAGGTTTTCATTTAAATGTAAATCAGAAGGATAACAAATCCATTATAGTCATTTGGAAATGGACTGTTCTCGTCACCTTCTGTGCCGTATCTGTGACTCTATTCCCAGGCAGCATGTTTTTTTTTTTACACTTCTTTTTCTGACCAAGGAGATACCAGTATCTAAAAGCTTCAGTGACAACAAATTATAGATGGACACTGAAGGACAATGCTTTGAAGACTGATTCATTTAGATTTCATAGTTTAATAAGCATCTCTCTGGATGAAAGAAAGGCTGTTATTAATCAGTTGTGCCTCAACAGCTTTGTTCTTAAAATGTCAATCTATGGGAAATCCATTAGTCTGCTCCACCACAGATCTCACAAACTTTTTCTTTGTGCTGGATTGTGGAAGTTTCCTGTTTGTCCGGGTTTAAATGGGCATTATCTCCTGCTCATGACCTGTACAGAAACATCCATTTATCCATTTTCCTGCACAGATGAAGACACTTGCTATTTTCACAATCAGTTACTCATTATTTTTCCAATAACAAAATCTTTTACCTGCAAAATTTCATAAAACTAGCAATTAATGTCCATAACAATTTCCTGTGAAAAAAAAGGAAAAATGGACACATTAATACATAAATACATGCAAAAAAATTAAGATAAAATTGACCTTTTTTAATAAAAAAAAGCAAGATGGATGAAAAATGCATCACCATGAACAACCTATGATGCACACCTATGATATGAATATATGCAGTACTGTGCAAAAGTCTTGAGCCACCACTCATTTGCTTATATTTTGCTTCCAAGCAGGTAGACTTTGTTGTAATCTTTTAAAGTGGTCTTTGGCAATAGTTGCCCAAGCTCTCTTAAGGTCTTTCAAAGTTTTTCTTTGAGCACTGGCTGCTTTTTTTTTAAACATATTTCCTTGTACCTAATCATTTTCAGAGGTATGTTTTGTCATTCAAGAATAAAAAAAGGCACGTAACTCAAGGGATGAACCAGTGTTGATTCTACACATAACAGACAACTTAGCAGAGAACCAATTGTATCTAAATTGTGCCACTTTCTTTTTTACAAGCAGCCTAGTGGAAAGATGAATAATTTGTTCGCATTTCTTTAGTTCTATCTATGAAAAAGGTCAAGGATAACAAATGTACAGACATACAGTAACTGTTATAAGTAATAACTGAAAGTTAAATACAGTTGAAAATTACAGGAAAAATATAAATTTATGATAATTTATACTCAAATTTCCTAAATATCTGCTTCCATCATATTTGACCAATAAGGTTAACAGTCAGAACAGATTGTGAGTTACTTTTTGAAAGGGGGGTGGGGGCTTAATGAGCATAATATGGAATATTTTCCTGTTGGAATAATATACTGATGAAAAACATCGTTCAAGGGCATTTAATCCTACTATATTCCAAAAAAAAATATTTCTTCTGAAACTTTTCATAAGCAAATCATCTTGGTAAAGATTTCTAAGGTGTTCTATACCAATGAGCTCATGAATCCATTCAAAACACAACATTTTTTGCAGTACAATCCTGCTACATCTGCAGTTTCTAATACACACGAGGTGATTGAATTTTTGGTCAAACATGTTAAAGTGCAAGACAGATGTTATTATTATTTTATTTTTTTTTTACAAAAGCCAAACATGTTGATTGCACAGGTACTTTTATCCATTTAAGTTCCCAGACAAGACCCTTTAGGCATAAAGGCAGACAGAGATTATTTTCATTTGGTTGGGTTAATGGGCTTATTGATCATTCTAGTAACTGCAACATTTCTATCAACCAAATGAAACTCTTGCTCAGAGTGTGCTTTGTCAGAACAGAAACGCATTTATATTACTTAATTCTGCAAAATCTGATCAGAGATTGCTAGATCCTATAATTCCATTACCCCATATAGTGAAAAATAAAACTTGAAATATGCCAGTTATGTTGCCGGCCTTCTCATTTATCCAGTAGCTTGAATCGTGTCTGTCACTAGTTATGATGATCAAAGCCTTTGGTGTCAGTATGCTACTGTAACAGAATACATTAACATTTCTGACTTACAACAGTCACTGTTAATGTATGTTTTCTGAATTTCCGGGGGACAATACAAGTTTTCAAGAATTCAATCAATCTGGTGTTCCAGATCAACCAGTTTGAGATGTTAGCAACCATAGTGATCACATTAGTGTGAAGGAGGGTACAAGTCTGCAAAGATAAGTCATCCACCAAAGTTTCTGATAGTTAAATCAGGATCATTGAGGTCAAAGGTATTGACTGAGGATTTAGACAGACACCTCTTTGACTTTAACTTCAAGACATCAGAGTTTTTAACCCATCAAACTCACTGGAAACTGATTTTCAGCCTTCTCAAACTGTCAGCTCTTGATCTATGTTTTTCATTCAATCCCTTAGGTGATAAATGTTGGCACAGTATATTAGTAGTGACACTGATAAACTAATCCTGTACAGTTCCAAAGATATGAATATTAATAACTGTAACAGTAACATTGGGAAATTATTAATTACTCGCAGACTTGTCATGTTTATTTCATATTGCAGCTAATATGTACAGTTAGGTGGCTTTTCTGTTTTTCTGTATTTATCTTTTTAACCCATGTTAAAAATGTGCCACCAGTGCTATTTGCACTTGAAAGCACCTCCACAGGTTGTATGTATGACAGAATAGTAAAAAAAAAAAAAGTAAAGTAAAACCCTGTTTCCAAAAAAAATAGGACCTGGTGTATAAAGATGCTTGCATAACAGTAACATGGTTGGGTTAAAATAAAACAGAACACCTTAGATATGAAGATGAGCTAAAGAATGTGCTATAGTTGAACATATTTCATCATGTTTTCTGTTCAGTTTTTTTTCATGCAGCACCAATTCACAACAAAAATCATCTCAAGTCACTTTAAAGAGAAAGTAAACAAAGAAGTCCATTTGGAAAGAGTTCAATATAATCTAATTATAATTAAGTTCAATCCAATTTAGCCCATTTTTTTATTATTCTCATAAGACTAATTTGTGAGCGTTATCATCCGTGGCACATATTATTAAAAGATGGAGAAAGTCTGGAGAGATCTTGGTGCATAAAGAGCAAAGCTTAAAAGAAGTGCTGAAAGGACTTGATCTTCAAGCCCCCAGGCAGCACTACATGCCACGGAAATCAGTGCATTGGCCCAGATTAATGAACTACATTGTCAGTGAATACAGTCTGCCACTGCATCCACTAATGCAACTTAAAACCGTGCCATGCAAAAAAGAAAACGTATACAAACAAGGACCAGACATGTTGGTATTTTTGTTTGGCATTGGCTTATCTAAGATGGACTGAGGTGAAGTGGAAAGTAGTTTTGTGGCATGAAAAATTTCAATATGGAAGTTGTGTACACAGTGTCCTCTGGGTAGAGGGGAAAGACACCATCTGGTTTATTATGATTTCACAAATCAGAATCCATGATAATATCAAGGTGTCTTAGTGCACATGAAATATGTAACTTTGACATCAGAGAAGGTAACATTAATTATAATGGACATTTTCAAGTTTTGGAAAAACATATGCTGCCATATGTTGCATATTATTCTCCACTGAAGGTCTTGTTCACGTTCTAGGTTCTGTGTGGAGTTTGCATGTTCTCCCCGTGTATGCGTGGGTTCTCTCCAGGCACTGCGGCTTCCTCCCACTGTCCAAAGACGTGCATGTTAGGTTAATTGGTGTCTCTAATATTGTCCCTAGGAGTGAGTGTGAACGTATGTGTGGTTGTTTGTCTCGTTTGTCTCTGTGTGGCCCTGTGATGGACTGGTGACCTGTCCAGGGTGTACCACGCCTCTTGCCCAATGACTGCTGGGATAGGCTCTAGGCTCCTCCACCCCCCCCCCCCAAGACCCGACAGTTGGATTAAGCAGGTATAGAAAATGGATGGATGGATAGGTCTTGTTCACTTCAGCAAGATGCCAAATCACATTCTGAGTCTGATTGATAAACTGGCCACCCTGCAGTCCAGCCCTGATACTCACTGAAAACATGTGAATCATTATCAAATGGGAAATACCTAAAAAGGAATCATGATTTTGAGCAGCTGATATCACATTTCATGCAAGGATGGGAAATGGTCTCAAAACAGCAGCAAGTGGTCTCAGTTTGTCGAGAAAAAAGAAAAAAGAAGAGTTTCAAACAAGGAGTTGATGCCAAATTTAGGTAATAACCTCTTTGGCCAAATCTTTTTCAAAATGTTTCTGATGTCAGAACACTTTTCACTTAATCAGTTTCAACATTTTTGTCTTAAGTTCAATAAAGTTATTTAATTCAGTTTCTGTTTACAGTGCACACAGTTTTCCTGCTTTTCCTTAAAACAGGGCCGTAGGACAGTATGTAATATATATTACACTATTATTCGTTAGAATAAAGGATTTTTGGTATACAATGTCGTTTTATGGATAGATAGTTTTAATGCTGCATCTTCCCTACAACACTGGTTCAGCAAAGAGAACCGGATGAGTTTGTTTCGACGAATGCTTCTGTTCCAGCAGCCTGAAAATCAGCCCATTCAGTAGCGGCTGAATCAGTCAATTTGACAGTCACCTACAGTCAATAAACTAAAGTCAGTGCTGGCGGGACATCCATTAAAAATTGTCCACCCCACAGTCTCCAGGCGCTTCTAAACCAGAGCCACTGCTGCTGACTCTCCAGCTGTATGTGCTCTTGCTCTCCGTTTGTTCATTAGTATTGACAGATATCATGTTGACATGAATCAATTTTCAAAGACTGTGTCAAATCTAGCAGATGCACAGAGAATATCATCTTATCATTCGGGAGTTCATTATTCTGACTGTTGCTACCAGTAACACTGAAAATGTCACATTGTTATTGTTTATTCAATTATTTATTGTTCATTAAAGAGCTGTGACAAAACTACCAACGGTCATGAATATTTCAAAACTAGGAAGCGCCTTTGATGTTGTTATTCATGATAACTTTACTGCAAGCAGTACATTCAATTGATCTGCTTGTGTTTTTAAACAAAACAGCACAAGATCAGCTGGGTTCAAAAGTTAATCTTTGGAATAGTTGACAATGCAACTCGAATGAATTTTCTGTGTCAGTAATTAAAAGAATCACCACCTTTTTAATCAAATGCTTATGTTTTTGTAGCGTGTGTCAATACAGTTTTCCTAAACCCATCCCAGATGGGGTGGTCGGTGGTGTGGTGGGTTTAGCAGGCACCCCATGTACAGAGGCTACAGTCCTCGCTGCGGCTGGCCCCGGTTCGAGTCCCGTGCCGGACGGCCCTTTGCTGCATGTCTTCCCCCTCTCTCTGCCCCCTGCTTCCTGTCTCTCTTCAGCTGTCCTGTCCATTGAAGGCATAAAAAGCCCCCCCCCCCAAAAAAAAAGTTTAAACCCATCCCAGATAATCAGTTAACATTGAATGCGCTACAAAAAGATATTTATGGAGCCTCGGAGTCCTCAGAATCGATGTAATCCTTGAGGCAAACAGAATGTCATGTCAGCCTTTGTTGAAGTTTTTAAATGACTTAAGATTTTTGTTTGTGACACACAGCCACTGTTATTTTTTCGGACCAGAATGAGAAGTTAAGCCTTCAGGGACCTGGGGTAAAGTAATAATAACCGGGAAATCTAGTCTCGTCCGAACGCGCCATGTCAGTAAAGATAGCGGAGTATGTCGGTAAACTTTGCCGAGAATTCTACCTCCTGTGAAACGGTCCGGAGTATCTACCACAGGTAATACTAATCCCGTGCGAATGCGACCTTCGGTAATAAGTACGGAATACAGCAGGCTATATCGTCACATCCTTTTAAAGAGAGAAACAATTAGGTGTAAAATAGAAAATGATACTTAAGTTTCGTTATGCAATCCTTTTTTTAAACTATACTTTACATTCAGGTAAAATAAGTGTCCTGAGCAAAACTTTTGGTGAACAGTACTTTACATTAAGATCAAAAATGAATAAATCTTCTGTTCTGTTATACTGTACAATACGTTTTAGTAATACTTATCATTCAGGTAATCAAACAAAAAAGTCTTCTGCGTTTGTATACAATAATTTTGGAGCAGAATGCTTTATATTCAAGAAAACTCCTCCCATGTTAGATGAATATTACAGGGATTTCTTGTCCCGTCCGAATTGGTCATTTCTTCTCCCTGGCGTCGTCTGGTTAACCAACATTACCATACGTCCCCCCATTGAACTAGTCCCGTCCGAATAGGGCTTTTGTTGCAAAGAACAAAAGCAGCAGAAATAAGTCAAACTGCTCTAGACTTTTGTTGAAATGCATTTAATCCTTTTTTTTATGCTGGTTGGAAAATATGTGGCATGTCTCTGAAGTCTCTGATTGTGTGTCACCTAGAGCTGTAATGATTAATTCATTGCACCGATGATTCAATTATTAATAAAGCAGCTTCACCTGCATTGATCTGCTAAAATAAATAATTCCATTGAATGGCTCCATATCTTCAGTTAAAATATATATCAGCTTTTTAGATGTCACATTTTCCTGAGTGGGCTCTCTTTTTTGTGAGGGCCATATTTGCACGTTTTGGGTATTGGGTGCTAACATTTTTATTTAAAGAAAACTGTGTTTATTTGGCATTTGTCAAGATTCAAGAAAAACATTTCCTCATGAAACTTTTGTTTTACATTGTGTTGAAAAACATTATTCTAAGTAGTTAACCCTAGAAATATGTCCCCTTGTGCTCCTTCTAATTCATGTAGTCTTCCTTACAAGCCCACCTCATCAAGCTAAAGAAGAATATCTTCTATATCACACCATACCCTAAAACTTGTTAGGCTGACAGCTTTGCAACCTCTACAGTTCTCTGCAAGTCTAGCAGGAAGCAGAGGCCGTGAAGGAAATGTGATCCCTGGTACCGAAGGTGTCATCTGGCCCTGCATGGATCAGCGGCAGACACACAGACTGCCCATGGCGTGAGGGTCGTGCTGTAAAAGATGTCCGCCAGACACATTGGCAGCAAGAGAGACACAAATCGATTTCCTGTGAGATAACATAGAGTGCCTTAGTGGAGGCCAGCCTCTTTAGCAAAGCTCTTATTAATTAATAGAGTCTCAGGGGAAGATTACATGATCCGATTCCTGCTTCTTCATCACAGCACAGCAGCTAATGATATCTGAGGGAGCTCTTCTGTGTAACACACCTCCAGCCAGCATCGTATATGATCATTACAGTGGTGTGTGCAACACTAGCAGAGCATCTTCTCTTCCTAATCATGAGTCTCATAGGTGAGACCTGTTTCATGTGTTTCACCAGTTTATCACACTAATTAACACATAGTACGCCATTCAATGGTTGCAGTGTAGTTAGACATTCATTTTAAAAATACATAAATCTCTACTTTAGATAGGCACCAACTTATTTATTCTCTGCTGGACAACAGGAAACGTGTTCAAATTAATTACCCGCATTCTATTACCATGTCTTAGTGAAAATCTACATAAAACTTGACATTCTGCGTCTGGTATACATTCTGATGAGTATTTCATAGATCTTGACAATCTCTTACAGTTCACTAAAGCAGAGAGGAAGATTTTTGCACATGCTAACAGTGTAAGCTGTCCGAAATGACATTATTTTCAATTGTGTTTGTTAAAGCCAAAAGTTGGTAATGGGTATAGGTTCACATGGAAACAGTATTTCAAGCTCAGCCCCATTTAGACCTTACACCGAATGAAACACTGCCATGTGAACAGCATTTTCTGACCACATTGACCCAAATATGGTCAGGATGACCATAGAGAGACAGAAGACACATTGCAGGGTTTTGTGTCGAATGATTGTATATGTTCGGAGGAATTTGGACATAATGAGGGCTTTGAATGAGTGCAAACATTGCACTGGCATAGTTTTGTGGTGTGAGCACAGTTTATCAACCAGACTATGTTTTATAGCATGTACATAATAAATTAATTGGGATACATTGTGTGCACCTAATGTAAATACTGTATTCTGTATATTGTATTATTTAGTTAGAGTATTGCTTACCGTGTAAGTGTGGCCAAAGTTCGGACTGTTAAACCCCACTGACAAAGCCCAGCTCGGCACCAAGTAATGCTCCTGCATAAAGACTTTAATGTGATGTATTTTTCATGTATTTTTTGTTTTTTTTCATAATGCATAAGCCCTCCATTTTCATTGTAGACATTTAGCGTTATCATAGCAGTAAACACAGAGCACCATTTAATAACATTAGCATTAGGTTTCCCAACAAGCTGTATGTGTGAGTCACCCTCTCATGCAGGGGGCAGAATCTGGCGACGGTAAATGGAAACCAGCTATTGTTAATCTTATTAAATACATCTTTGGCTCCTGCATGTCAATATTTCCTCTGAAAAGAAAGCGCAAATAGAAACCTTGGTCGCAAAAGATCAGTAATACTTATTCATCCTCCCAATGCATGTGACATAAATACACACTTTTATGCATCAATATCTGCAGATTGTGTGGTACCATTATGAGGCTTTCTGTCTGATTGATGTGATCACACTAGGACACCACAAGTCTCCATTAAATGCCTCCGTGCCACCAGTTATGACTTTGCTCTTTCATCTTTCATTGTACGAAGAAATGTTCTGGTAAAAATGTGATAACTGAAGAAAGAATACACTGCCTCTAGCCACCCATCACTGAATTTACAGTTGCACAACACAAAATTTTATATCAGTGTTATCGACATGAATATTGCATTTTAGTCATTTCAGCTGCTTTCCCGTCCAGATTTCATGGGCAGACGAAAGCTGTGAGCTGCAGCCAGCACACAGGAGAACACATCAACATTAATAAACCATGAAAAGGTCAATTACATGTCATTCCATGAAATTGTTGTGCCCATTTATAATCATACTTGTGTCAGACATACTTTAGTTCCCCTATAAAAAAGAATTCTGGCACCATTAGCAGATGAATGAAGGCCATTTTTCTCTAATTTCTTGCCCCTCTATTCTGCCAACATCCGTAACCTTTATCTTGGAAGGAGCAGATACTGATTAGTGGCTGGATAGGCAGATAGATTTGGCCTTTCCATTGAAAATATGCTGACATCTTGAGTTCTTCATTAAAAGTAAAATTCAAGTAGCTAAGCTTCAAAGCTGTTGTTTAATCAATCTACAACATTATGTTATAAACTGTGTGATTAGTCACATTAAAGGTCCTGTAAAAATGCATTATACTTCTTTGTTAGTAATGGTCTTCGAAATATTGAATTTTGTGGGAGTTGGATAAAGTAAAACTAAAATGCTCATGTATTAGTTGGCTTCTCCCGACCATCTTTTCTTTACAATTAAAGATATATAAGTTTTTCACATTGACACAGAAAGTTTAGATATCTCCCTTTTCACTTTTTATTTCTTCTTAGAAACATAATAAAGGTTTTCAGGACAATGTTAATGTTTGGGGCGGGCCGCACCAGGATATTATAGCTACGCAAATATGTTTGACAGCCCACTCACATTTTTTCCTTTTTTACACTCCAAAGTAATGAAATTTACTACTGTAAAGCCACAGGGAGAGATATGAAACAGCCCCTGCCCTTCTCTCTGACACACACACACACACACACACACACACACACACACACACACAAGTCAGCCCTTTACTGCTTAATGCAATCGCTCGGGATCATAATGTAGCCTCAGAGGCAAAGAAGCTAGCCTGACTACGTCATACTCACGATTCTAGTCAGAATGTGAGTCTGATACCGCTCAATAGAGTTTTGAGTATGGGGCGTGTTTCAACCGAACCAGGAGAAAAAATGACTCTTCGCTCAATTGGATAGACCTACAACCAATCAGAGCAACGTAATATGTGACGTAGATTAAGCAACACACACTTGTTGTAGGAAGGACGGCAAAAACATCTTTTCTATCGATAAAAGCCTTTATCGCGTTCGTCTATTCGTCTTTCAAAATTAATGCAATGTGGAGATCCTGTAGAACAGACTCGATGGCAGAATCTACACACCCTAGCTCTCCAGCGGCAGCCATGTTCAGCTCTTTAGTGACGTAGTCGATAATGTCCCTGTTGATCATCTGTCCATCATCGTATAAAGCCCGCCCTGGCAATCTGATTGGGTCGACCGATTCTTGGTCGGGCATAATGATTTCCCAACTGAGCAGAGCCAGACCGAACTTCCCGACCAAAACTTTTATGGGTGGGGCTAAATTCGGCTGGCACCCAGGCTACAAAGAAGCACCCTAATGGCTTTTCTGTGGTGGGACAACATTTGAATCAGGTGGCAAAAACTGTTGCAACTTTTTTTTTAACAAACATTTGGCGTCATGCAAGAATATTTTTATCTTAAATTTCTCTTACTTTTTTCGTACGAAGGTCTCGTGCGAACACACCACGTCAGATTCAACAAACGCTCTTAACTTTGGAAAAAGTGTGTAAACGACCTGCGTAAATGATGAATCCCACCCGTGCGTATTTAAAGCGATACAATGTAACCTCTCAAAAAGCCCACTATGGAGCTCCCCCTACAGGCTTGGAGGTAATGTACGGTTACACTGTCGTAAATACAACACCCTTTCACTTTCACGTTTCACGTTTGTTGACGAACCGGCGAGGAGTCAGAAGGTGCAAGCTATGTCGACCAAGAAGGTAAGAGTAATCAAATGTACCTGGGAGCGTGAGAGGGGTCTATTTGTTTTTGCGGTAGGTGTGCCAGAAAGCAAGTCGAAGTACTTCCGCTCAGCTCCCGGGCCAGTCCAGCAAAGTTACATAGCGCAGTTATTCATACTCAGACCCCCGAAGGGCATAGGAGACAGGCCAATCGTAATATTAAAACTCATTCTAGCCGCACAATTTTTTTCAAGCTGTTATTTTAAGGTAGAAATGTTACATAGTATTGCTTTAAGTGCACGTGCACAGTAAATTTGCATACTCCACGCCCAAAATTATACCATATTAGGAGCTGTGCTTCCTCTCTCCTGTGCCAGGAAGTGTTGAGTGTTGAGTCATGAGAATGGCATCAAGGCGCAAAAAGAACAACTTTACGGGCTCTGAGATTGAAGTTCTGCTTTCAGACATCCAGAAAATCTGTCATTTTTAGCATGTTAGCAGTGGAATTATGGGACCTGCAAACGCGAAGAAATGGGAAGCGATTGGGGAGCGCACGACTCACAGAGGACTGGGACACACAGGATCTGTCTCCAATCTCCCTCTGAAAGATTCACGTGGCCAAAAATTAAGGGTGGTGAGGACCTGGACGTGTGGTGGAATTGGGTTTGATCGGCGTGTTTCTCTGGAGTTGTGGCTCTAGCAAGCTGCATATTTGCAGCAGCACAGTCCTTGGCAATCTTAATCGCGATGTCAGCCATTCGGTATTAATATTCGGGTATCTACTTGGTCTCTTCAAGAGCCTGACGCGCTAAGGCCTCCAAAAGTAGCAAGTCAGCCGCTGGTTACACTTCCCATTGACCCTGTTATATAAAGATTCAAATTTACCTTCAATCAGTGCATAATTTAAGTCAAACAGAATAATGTCAGCATCATTATGGGGTATAAAGTATATATTTATTTATGTTTGCTTCAAAGTAATTAAATATACAATCCATTAGTCAAGCAAACTTGATTGGAATAACAGCAGACTATTTTAAGAAACTCCTACGACAGGTCTGGATCACTCGTAAATTCTGTTCATACTTGAAAGAAAACGTAAAATACGAAAAGATTGGTGAATGCGCAAATTCTCTTAAATCACTCGTACGCACGACTTAAAAACAAATCTGTGCGTACGAACGGTTGTTGCATGAGGCCCATTGATATTCTCTTAACATCAATGTAAGATAAGAATGCAAATTTTTAGCCAATTTTTATCTGAATAAAAACAAGCAATACTTTTTTTTCTTCTCTTTTGGTGGCTGATGAACAACAATATGAAACAGATATACACTTTTTACATGGAAATTCTACAAAAAGCTGAGCGGGCTTCGTTGTTAGTGCATCCATGAAAGGGAGGATCAGAGTTGCTTTCTGCTCGGACTCCACAACTAACAAACTTGCATCTATTTATCTAGTCAAATTATCAAAACATTATTAAAACATATTCTACACTATTTTGGCTTTGAAACAAGCAAATATCCACAATTACTCTTCCTGATCCCCAAGCTTTTACTAGCTAAGTCATTCCATGTGAGCAACACTGGCACGCCTTCTCTTTGGAGGACATTTCATGATAAAAAGTTTAAAAAAAGACATATTTAGGCCAAACATGGCTCATTTAAACTCCAATCCTCATGACATTATTTCCGTTCTTGGTTATCAAATCATAGACTTTGGAATTCATGTTAAAATTGTCGGGACGGGGTGGGTTGGTAGGACACAGATGCGGACTCAGAGGTGCAAGGCAAAAAGACTGCGTTTTTATTCACCAAAACAAAGTCAAAAGGCGCGGCTGAGCCGGATGACAAAAAAACTTAACTGTGGGACAAAATACATAAACATGGCTATGAATAACAAAAACAAAAGACTTGGTATGATACATGAAAAACACTTAACTTGAATACGTGGCGTCATGGCATAAGGGGTGAAAATCAGGGGGAAAAAAAGGATTTCACAAAATGACAGCGGAGCCTGGAATCTAAATAGGGAACTGGGAGTGATTGGTGACTGAGTGCAGCTGGGGACAATGACAAACAGGTGACGTGAGTTCCATCCATCCATCCATCATCTTCCGCTGGTCCGGGGATCGGGTCGCGGGGGCAGCAGCTTGAGCAAAGAGACCCAGACGTCCCTGTCCCCGGCCACTTCCTCCAGCTCTTCCGGGGGGACCCCGAGGCGTTCCCAGGCCAGCCGAGAAACATAGTCTCAAGTTAGTCTCGAGTTAAACTAATGAGCAAACAGAAACTGTGGGGAAGGCAATGGCAAAACTAAATAGACCTGAGGTCTGTTTCACAAAGCAGGTTTAGTGAAAACTCTGAGTTGATTAACCCTGAAATGAGGGAAACTCTGAGTTTTCCATTTCACAAAGGGAGGTAACTCAACCTCTCGGTCAGTTACCGTAGTAACAGACTCTCTGAACCTAACCTGGTCGGGACCAGGTTTTGTTCAAGAAACCTCGAGTTTCTCTCTAGCCCCTTTCACACTGCCGAATAACCCGCTTTTAATCCGCGAATTTAGCGTGTCCGCTGTTGCGTTCACACTGCCGACCGGGGCTGCCGCGTCAACTCGACTCGCCTTTTGACCCACGTCGGACCCTAGTCTTTTTGCCGAGCCGAGTTTGGTGTGAACGCAATCAACGTGGTTGTGGTGTGACGTGAGGAGTTTAAAAGACAGAATGGACAGCTGATTCAGAACAACAGCGACAGGTGAGGACAAGTTTTACTCTGTTTTAGCCTACATCAAGTTGGAGACATTTTTTAATATGGCCAACTGGGGAGACAAGGAGGTCCGCGAGCTCCTCAGCCTCCGAGCAGGGGACGTTATTTACCGCCACATTTCGGGGACTATAGTGCTTTCGTATTCTCCGCATATGTTCTTCGGCGGCATCCCACGTTGTAACCATCCACACCCCGTAAAATAACATCTCCATGAACTGCATATAGAATTGCAAAAACGAGTCCTCAAGGTGTATTTAACCCTACCTCCGACGCATGGCTTGTGCCTACGTCATTGTACACGCCCAGCATTTTATGTGTTTCGTGTGACGCTCTGCCACTAGGCAACGCCCCCTGAACTCGGCTTCAGGCGACACGGGTCACCAACACGCCAAGCGTTCACATTGCTCGACGCGGGTCGAAGGTGCAATTTGGACCCGCTAAGGTAGCGGGTCGCAGTGTGAAAGGGGCATCTGTCTCCGTCCTCTTTCAGCCACACACGCCATTTGATTTCCTCATTCATTCAGTCAGCAGAGCGAGTTCTTCTACTTCTAGAAGTCCATTAGGCACAATAGGAGGCGACTTTTTTCACGAACATGGCATGTCCTTTTGACAACGATCCCGTGGATGAAGGTGCAGCATTATTGCGCAGAGAATTAAATATTGGTCGAGAAATGGTTATCAGACCGCGCATAGATGTTTTTGCATTTACAGACAATTATCTTTTTGAGCGGCACCATCAGAATTTTGTTGGGACAAAAGAAAAAAAAGACATAAAAGACAAATAAATATTTGTATGAATAGGCTTAAAAAAGATATATATAGGCCTATTATATTTTATAAAGACACTTGTGTCTTGGGGGTGGACTCCCTCAGGCATTCCCTCAGCCACTGGCCTTCCGTTAGAGGTGGAGGTGCTGGGCACCACCCGTTTTACGGGCATCTGCCTTCTTTCTGTTGGCTGAGAAGAAGTCTGTGTTAGTTTAAATAGGCTTGGTTATTTAACAGAACATGATATTGATGAGAAGACATAGTTTATGTGTGTGAAAACAGCATTATGTTGGGGATAAAATAACTGCACAAAATGAGGTACCTCCATGCCGAGGTCTCACCTGTTTGAACAGTGTTTTTATATTTCATCTTAAAGGTAGGGTAGGTGATCCTGGATTTTGAGTCCAGCGAAGCTGCATTTTGAAAATACACAGGTCAAAAGTCACAACCCCTTTCTTCAGACTTCCCCCCGAAGCCACGCCTCTAGAGTACATGAACGCGCAATGCTTGTTCACGAGCACGAAGGTGCACGAGCGCTGTTCTGACAGCAAGCATCGATTGGTTTGGCTAACTTTTGCTAACTTTTTCTCATGGCATATTCACAGGTAAGAAAATACCTTTCAACATCATAATGAACCGTTTAATAATGCTAGGTGCTAGCCAAGCTGGTTCTAGTTTAGCTTCCTGCCAAGCTTCTGGGCACGCGTAATTCGTTCACAAAGAAGGGTACGCGCACAGGGGGAAGGAGGGGGAGGGAGGAGCAGATTGCAGTTTGATAGACGCATCAGAATCCAATCATCGTTAACAGTCCGTTCAGTATGATTGGATAGTGTTTTTCCTGGATTGTTCGTTCTAGAGGCCACTAAAACTTTTCATTTTTGTGTCAAAACTTTTAATTAATTGGTTGCAATGGGGGTGTGAAGAGTATTTCAAGCAATATGTAAAACAATGCTCCAGAAAAAGAACCCCTACCCCACCTTTAAGCTGCTGCCAAGTGTGCTTCTCCCCCGCGGGATTGCACCTAAATGAAATAAATGAATGGGCTACCATTCAAGCAGTTTTCCCCTGTAATATTATTGTGATTGTAAAGGACTACATTTAAACTCACACTTTTGCTGCTGCAGCAGTGCACTTATTTCTAAAAACGTATTGAAACTCGCCGTATGAGCGCATTGATTTCCAATTCGAGGTTGGTAAAAAACGTAGCCCCTCCTCTTCCCCGTTGCCAAGGTGACTCGTCGAATTGGGGCTCCATTGATGCTGGCTTTTTAAAGTTGTGGCGCACACGCAAAACTCAAGGTGAACCTACTCAGAGTTGATTAAACTCACTCAAATCAGCGTTTCTGGAACCGAAAACTCAGAGTTTTCTATCTCAGAGTAGATCAACTCAGAGTTCAGGAATAGACTCAGAGTTGGTTGAAGTTGCTTTGTGAAACGGACCCCTGGCTAAAACATGAACTCAAAAACCAAAACATAAACAACCTAAAACATGATAAAACATCAAACTAAAAACATGGGGAAAACCCCATGGACGTGACAGAAACGTGTTTTACGTAAATGTTTAACTCTAGTTTAGCGACGAATGGAAATGCAAGTTGTCCGGGCTTTATTCATTTCAAGTGATAAGTTGACCTGACCTAATAGCAACATATTCTGCATAAATAGACACATCCAAGAAGGATATAGTATTTAAGGTTGGAAACTAAGGATACAACTGGCATGTGAACACAATAAAATGAATAGCAGATCGGTATTTGTTCAGATGTGTAGAATACATCTACAATAAATTGATCAAGAAAAATTCTAAATGTGTATCAATACAGCCGAGAAGATGGAGAAAAAATCATTTTTAACATAAAGCTAGCAGACTTGCAGTATGCTTTGCAAATGCTGCAGTTCACAAGGAGTTAAGAGTAAAAAAAGACCCAAAGTTAAGAGGCAATTGGCTGTGAAGGTGTTTTCATTTCACTGTTGTTCACTTCGATAAGGTAAATTGCCTTCACCGTGAAAAACATACCTTAAGTTGTCTACTTCATCTATTTAATCAACAGATAAATCAATCGACAACATATTCATCAATTTTAATTAGGACAACATCCATCATTTATTGAACCCCTCCTTTCTGGTGACCCTATGATCAGTATTCACTGATCTTTCAACTTTAATCTTGTCTGCATCGTTAATCTTATCAGTCAGTCAGATCCTCCACTTGACCAGCCCGTTAATATTTTGCTTATTTGTTTTTTTGCTGGGTGGGGAATGTAGAACCTATTTGCTATGACTGAAATGACTGAAACCATTTGTACAGTTTGGACACCAGCCAGCTTTGCTGTTGAGAGGATTGTTAGATGGACTGAGAACATCTCACAGACCTTACATGCCATACTAACCAATTAAGACCATTATTTTCCTCCACATCTCTCCACAGACTGCTTGTTTGAAAAAAAATAGAGGAAAAACCAGCAGTTTTTCAGTTTTATCTGCTGTCTTGATTTTATTTGCTCATATCAATCAACAAACTTTTCTAAGGCTCATAGTTTATACATGTAATGAAAAGCTTAAAGCTATAATGTGTAATATTTAACGGACAATGAATGTCTCCATGTCGCTCTTTCCGTTTCCACATTGAAAACGGAAAGGGCGAAGCTGATGACATGTCCTTCCACAAATCCCGTAGTTTTAAAATGGCGGAGCGACATGGAGACATTCATTGGGGTGTTACACTGTTATGTACATTCGCATGCTGAATATAAAGAATATAAGAACACTGCACTTTTGTGATGGAGGTAATTAATAACGATTGAGGTAATACTTGTGAATGATAAGACTCAAATTTGTTAATAGACAACGTGAAATATTACACATTATGGCTTTAAAGAATAAACATCCTGCTGAAATCTGTTTAATCAGCTCTTGAGGTGTTATGAAATATGCATCTTAGAAAATGTGTCTATAAAACATTCTGTTTCACCAACACAATAAAAGAGGATTTCTATTTATTTATAATCTGCTTTCCCATTTCTGAGGGTCAGAAAGGTATCCACCATACATCACCACACCGTGACACCCAATAACCTCTTATAATTTAGCGCAGCCGAATACAGTCCTCAGAAACACCAGGGAATAGAAGGGACACACATACACACTTACACACACACACATTCCTCTTAGATGTCAGATAAAAGATGAGAGTAAGCGTGGCTTTATACCTCTGTCAGGGCAGCTAGGAACAACCATTTAGCTGAATGGGGCTTTCTGACAAAAGAGATCCCCTTAAGAGCACTTTCATTACATTAGTGTTTGTTCTATGTGGCTTTGATAGAGTATTCTTTAACTTGAATATTTTTGCTTTCATTTACAGTGTCATGCTCTGCCTGATCATCTCTGTTTAATGTTTGTCCATCGTGTTCAGTGCCGTTGCCACCGAATAGCAAAGATGATGCGCTGAATATTAAATAGCATTAAGTTTAAGTCGCTTTTTGCTGTTTGTGGAACCTCTGAATTAGGAGCATTTCTTTAGTTTCCCTTTAATCTTTTTAATTTCCTTTCATTTCCAATATCTTATTTCCTTTGGATCAAATGACTATTGGTTTCTGAAAGGGATCCCTCAGTACTCTTAATATGGCTTAGGTCTTTAAAACGTGAATTCTAATTTTGCTCCCTTTATATTCGTTAGGTATCTTAGCAATTATTTGACCATCCATTTAATACGTTCTATCAGCAATAAGTAATATTATATCCACATTTTCGAAGCAGTTTCCACTGGCCGCTACAGACATGAAAGTAAATCTAGGAATATACATTTATTTATAGATGGCTCCAAAAGACAGTCTGGACTTTTGTAAATCTACCATCTTAAATCTTTCCTGAGCTACGTGGACTTTCCCTCTTGTACTCTGTTGGTTAATGCAGTGACTGCTGTCAAAAAAATCGATTTAGTTATGTGATAGAAAACTAGCAGCTGCAGTCACTAATAAGAAGCTAGGGAAGCCTTGCACCCTTGACATGTTAAAAGACATTTTCAAACTTTTAGCACCACTGATTTAATAAATAAGGGTGAGTGTATTTACATGTTTCAAGTCTGAATTCAATCAATAAAGTATGATGTACAATTATTCTACCCTAAAAAAGAAAGGAAAAATAAACCACCCAACCTCATTAACAATTTATCTTTATATATTATTTGCAGCATGATGAACACATTTTCAGTGCAATACAGACATTCAGAAGGTGAATTAGTAAAACCTAGAAAAGACAAAGTTACTATTTACCCTCGTCACTTTTCAGCAGATGTTATAAACAACTTGGTGTCCTGGTTACCACCTACACATAAGCATTTCTCATAACAAATTATTTAAGGTGACTAACCAGCTAAGTCATCATTTATCACACTCGCATAGAGGAGTGCGTTAGATCAGTAAAGAATATTAAGTTAGTCATGTCATAAATCTTTAGAATACTCCATTGAACAGTTTCATTAAGAATGTTCTCACTGGTAACTACGAAAGATCTCCACCTGCATATTGATCAAATGGAAAAGGGGTAATAATTCAGTTGTTTACAATTGAGTGTTTTATTCAGGAATCGCGAGTGTTGTGGAGAATTAATCGTCATTGATTGGGGAGCATGTGATTTGAATCTGTCCCTTCTACAGATTAGTAGCCATTGATCTGTGACAGCAATTTCAAGCTTGTGATCAACCAATTGACCCGGTCATAATGTGTGGCCAATGTTGGGCATTTTCATGACCTCCTCATTTGTCATAGTGCCACCAACAGTAACATTTACCCTCTCTTTGGATGAGGAAAATGACGTACACCAACATCATTAGGAATGCCTTTCTTTGTTTATAGTGGTCTCGAAAATCAAGCAGAAAATATTGCAGAAATGTTTGTGCTCAAAACTTGGAGATTGCCTCTGCATTTCATTATTTCTTTAAAAAATGTGACTCCAGCCTGCTGATTTAACATTGTCAAGTGAGAATTGGAAGCTCAGTTTCCTGTTTCCTAGCATAATAGGGTCCCTACGCTGCCTTGAAAAATATTGAAAGGATGGAATTTATTTTCACTATTCTCCTGGATAATGGGAGGGAGTATGAAAAAGACTAAGCAGAATATTTTCCCCTTTTCATTTTCTAAGAAATAAGAGAGAGACGAAAGTAAAGCAAAGTAACAAAAAATAAGCATGCCTGTTAGTACAATAGCCATACCAAAGATGAAAAATGTCAGTTTATACCACTTTAATCAAATCAAACAAAGGGAAATAACCAAGTTGAGCATGGTGTTCTGGATCTGGCATGTGTGATCGTTACAGTTGGATTCCTTAATTTTAAACCACTTTGGATCAGTCTGATAGGCTGTTGTGTACAATATGCACTTTTTCCACAACAAGATCCCCACTAAGAACAGGGGCTCTCTATCCAAATAATTTTAGATGAGATTTTAATTTGATACAGTACACGAAGTGTTGAAAACTTGTCAAGCTAATTTGCTTGTTACTTTGTTTATTTAACTTTATGGCATACTGTGCGGACTCTTTCCACAATCCACCACAAATGTGAAGGTTTTTCAACATAATTGGGGTCAATTTTGGTGGTTGGGGGAAACAAAAATGACAGCAGCGTTTCGCAGACTTGTCCTGATTACGGAGCTCCTCATAGGAACGAATGGATTTTGTTTGACCTGCATATGAATTGCATTTTGGAAAAGGGGTGTTTATGTGCACTGTTGCAGATTTTGCGAAGTATTTTAGAAAAATGTAACAAGTCAAACTAATAATCATGAGCATTTTATTTACCAATTTCTTGGCACCATCTTAGAGGCAGACAGCCTGCTGCGGTGGCTGTGGACATACCGTGTCCTTCTTTGTACAACTGTTATGACGCACAACCACGGCAAAAGAAAAGTTGTTAACCTGCCGGAGCGGTTAACTGAGCTTTCTCAAGCTTAATTATATGAAAAAGAAATAAATAAATAAAATTTAGATAAAACTTTTTCCAAAGTCCCAGTAATTCCTTGAATAACACCCCCAAATCAAGGAGGAGTTGATGACGAGACATTGCTGCTGAGTGGGACAAGAGTGGAGAAGTAGGTGAAAGAGGGTTAAACCATTTCTTCCCCTGATCGTCGTTGGAGGTGTGGGATCACTGGAGTATGGAATGGGCAAGCTTGGACCCCCGATGAGGATGCAGCAGGAATATCAGGAGGGCAATATTATTTTTTTTATCGACACATGGCTGCAGGGACATCTCTGGTGCCTCTGCTCGGCTTTGGGACTGTGCAGGTGGGCGAAGACTGCAGACAGAGAAATGTTGAACTGTCGGTTGTGAGTTTCTGACCATGTTGTCTACAGAGAGAGTTCACCTGCTGAGCTACAAAAACACCCCAACCCATTTATGACGACCTCTGAGGATATCTATAACAATAGCATATCTTTAAAATGAATACTGCACCAATATAATTTCCCTCCGGGATTAATAAAGTATTATTGAATTGACCTGAATTTTAAATAAAGACCTGCCTCTTATAACGGCCTGATACCCTAAGCGGTTAAAGTAAAAGAAGAGCCTTGGCCTATGTTTGAGGGAAATATATTTACCATTTAGCATTATCTTTTCCAATGACCATTTTAATTTTCGAGAGTGTGTTTCAGCTATTAATTGAGAACTCACTCACTCACTCAATAACTCATTGCCAACTAATGGCATTATTTTTCCCTCCGTCAAGGTAACAGCCCCATACCTATCGCTGCACTTTACTCCCACTCTGGGCAAAGATGTTCTTGCTTTTCTATATTCACATCATACAGCATATGACAATAGATGACAGTGCTTTTTCAGTAGTTTTAAATTCTGCAGTATCTAGCACTGTACTGTTTAGCAGTACTGTTCATTTACAAAGGGTGATAACACAACAGTGAAAAATCACCAGAACGACATGTTATCCAATAACTATGGCTTGAAAACAGCGTGGTAAATAATTATCACATGAATCTTGTTTGCTCAGCAGGTAATTCCTCCTTTTAATTTCAGAATTTCCTTGATAGCAAATCTCCTGTTCAGATGTATCAGCCAATGTGACAAAAGGGAATTGACATCGCTTCAGCCCATCACTCATAAGTGATCGTGTGTGGGTCTGTTTGTCCAAATTAGTGTTGATCGGTTATAAATTACCTTTATCTGCTGTTCTTTTGTATTTATTGAAATATAACATATCATGTGCTCAAACAGCATTCACGAGTAGCTTGCTATCGTCATGTAATGTGGAAATATCACAGCAGAAGGAAAAAGGTTTGAATGTAAGATTTTATTCATTCTCAGCTGAAAACCTGTCTGTGCTTTATACTGACAGAGACACAGATATGGTTGGTGGAATTATTATGTTCCTATTTTAATGATGCTCAGCAGTATTCCTGGAGAGACCTTTTAATGTTTGCATGTAGGTGTTCAAACACTGCGCCCTTGGTTAGTTCATTCGGTTAGTCGTGCCAGCCTCTACGTCTAGAAGTTGTCACTGGATAAAAGCAAAGTTTTCTGGGTGCACGCACAGCCTTGTTATACTTCACTGACTCCCAGTCAACTGGGTTAGAGCCACAGAATATGCAAATGAGAATTTGCTTTTTTTGTAGTTGTAATAGACTGATGTCTTGCACAGACAAATGCCCACAGTAATGTTATCGAAGAGAGTGAAGACATTAAATTGTTCTAGCTCATCACATTCTGACAGTATTTCATGAGTTAAATTGATTGAACTCAGTCTTGGTTTTCATAGTGAGATTACACAGAGGATATTACAGAAAGCCTGTTTTCCATCACAGAGAAGACGCAGAGGCTCCTAAGCAGATGGAATTTTTAATTAACACAATACCACAGACTGTGTTAAAACACTTGCAGCTCCGATGGGAGCAATCACAAAGAAGTACTGTTACATGCAGTTGATACTCTATTATGCAGTGTGTATGTAAAATTATCTGAGATATTTTACATCCGTTTATTCAAATATTTTAAGCTTTTTGGCATATGAGGTCTTGTGACTTTTGGATTGTTAAATTATACATTGTTGCAGCGTGCTGATGGATTTTATTTATTCAAATTAAATTAAAAAATACTTTATTTATCCCAGAGGGAAATTAAATGTTGAATTTAATTTAATTTAATTTAATTTAATTTAATTTAATTTAAAGCCAGCAAAGCTTTTTTCATGCTTATTACAAGAAGAAAAGATAAACATTGATCTTTAAGGGTCACACACACTTGCTATTTGATGTAATTCATGTGATGTCTGTTGCATTATCTGGACAGGCAGCTGGGCCTGGGGAGAGAGCAGGCATTATAGGTGTTAACATAGTAAATAAAAGTCATGTATTTGCCAGGCGCTCTGGTGTTGATTAAGATAATGCTAGTGTATTCTGTGTTACACTGTAATGAGGTGGATCACTACAATTAAAAGGAATTAAAATATGTGAGTGTTTTTCAGGGAGTTCACCTTAAAACAAACAGAGAAGCAAACTGGAGCCATAAAGGAATGTCTCATTAATGGCAAGTAGCATTTTTATAAACAGTTAGACACACAAATTAGACAACATTCAGGTGTTGTGAGAAAAAGCCCCACATAGTGCAAGTCCATTCAGAGATTCAAATAGCTGTGTATTAACAGCAGTAACGTGTGTCTGCACAAATGAATCACTGTACTTCAACACCTGAAAAAACCCAACAAGTCCTATTGCAGAAAGGGTCATCTATCTGTAGTTTGTTCCTACTGTTAAATATGACTCATAATTCTGTCTTATAAAATACAGCCTCTACAAGCAGCATGTGAAAAATGCACCTCATTTAAGTATTCCCTCATCATAGCTGACATAATCATCAAGCCTATTGTTTAACAAGCCAGAAAGTCTGCATAAGGAGGAAGGTACAGTGGTTGGATGGAGCAGCCAAATTCTACGCTTTCAACCATCAGCCTTTGTGGAACTTGATATCAAAACCAACATACCTTCCATCAGTGGCATAATAAGACTTCATGTGGGATCTAGACAAAAATTTGAGATAATTAGAAAATGATCATTTTACAATGTGTTATGTTACATGTAAACACAACACATTTGGTCAAAGACTTGGTCACTTCCTGGTTGCCTTTAGGCTTTAGTATCACTTGATTAGGGTAAGAAATCATGGTTGGGGGGCTAAAAAAAACCTTTTATAACGTAACGTGGGTGTAATGGATGCCATTTTCACCCTCTACAGGCAATTTTGTTCATGAGCACTCAAAGTTGCAGATTGTTTGACTGTAATTCATTTGATTAATTAAATTAGTAATGTTGGGTAGGAGAGCAAGCATTAGCTGTTTTACTTTTTTCTATTATGAAGTGCACACAAAGCCTTTCAGTATTTTCTATGTAGTGGTGGGTATACAAGTGACAATAGGTCATTACGCACTCAAGATCAAATTTCTTGGCGAATGAGAAGAGATTGATTGTTGAGGTGAAGACATAATAGTTATACAACCTACAGTCTTACATCACTCTTAAGGTAAGTCAGCATGTTTAAGTAGTGCATATCCACGCAGAACATTAAACAAATGGCTCAATGTAGCTGAAATTTTTTTTAATGTTAAACATTTTATTGTGTACAAATAGTTTTAGCTCATATCAAATCCCACTGAATGCCGACTACTTGCATTTTCCTCTGACTGGTGAGCAATGAAATACAGAAATATTACTTTGTAGCCAGAAAACAGCCATGGTAGCCAACAAATTGTATAGCTTATTCTGCTGCTTTTTAAGACATAATATCCCTTAGTAAAACATACTTTTTTCATCAAATTATTTAAGTAACATCAGAAAAGTTTCTGAACCCAAAAACTGTGTGCTTCTGACTCATTTTGAGGTACAGTGACCTTTGTTATGCACATTATCTGGCCTGACATTGCCTTTGAACGTCCGAGGGCTGAGATACCACAGTTTATCACTTTGGTGTCCAGCCCCACACTGCACTGTTTTGCTTTAGATGTTGGTCCTTTTACACCGTGCATCATCAAGAAAAAAAATCAGTTTTTGGAAGAAAAGGCAGAAACAGATTTTGCTGGTTTAGGAAGACGAAACTAAATGAAAAATATGCCTTTGCATTTTGGAATGGGCTACTTTAGCATTCTCATAGACATCAGTAACCATGTAGCGATGTAAGTTTCCTGGTTCTTCAACATGAAGACTTTGCCTGTGAGAAGGCATCTCTCTCAGGGGTTCTGCATTTATTTCGGCATCTAGCTACAGATTATCATTCTCCGTGTTGTCTCCCGTTGTGCTCTGCTAAAACCAGCATGGATTCTACTCAGCACTTCTTTCAGACTAAATTTGGTGGTTTTGTATTTTGCATTGCCACTGACATACACACACACACACACACGCACACAAAACACTGAAAAATATGAAATAATAAGGACACATGATGCTTTGGGATTTCCCCATTCCTTCAGCAGGTTGTACAACTTTTACTGTTTATTTAAAGTGCCTGCAAAGTTCCAAATTTTATGTAAGAGATTCTTCTTCTCTCCCACAAAAGACACTGCTCCTGAATAGCCTGAACAACTAATTCGTAGTCGAGGCTTTTCTTCCAACACCAATTTTCTTCACCATTTATTTGCATAATGCCTGCCTGGTGGCTAGTTTGACATGGCTCAAGCAAAGAATAGGCCGATTCTAATCCACCCGAAGGCCTAATCATGAAACCCTCCCATTCTCAACTGACGTCACAGTAGTACTTGAGTATGTGAATTTATCTGAGCTCAAAATGGTATAATAAGGGGAAACATACTATACACCCTATTGCAATAGCTCTCATTGCTTGAAGAAAAAAGCAAAAAACATGGTCCTTTTGAAAAAATGTATAAGTATAAGTTTTGCAGTCGCTGCTTTTAGACTAAGTAAGCGGTAAGCATAAATGCTGTGCTGACTGAAGAAACACAAACAACTCCAAAATCATGAATAAAATAAGTAGAGATGCAAGTGGTGAGATGCTCTCGCTAAAGCTTGTATTCTTCTGTGACTGACCAATCAGAGTAGAATTGGCCTTTTATGAGGGGCATCTTAAAGAAACAAGCTAGCCAAAGTGGAGCATACCTGTCAGAGCGTGATGAGAGGTGCTGTAGCCACATTCATTAGAGAAAATTAAAGTGTTCTTTGCACAATTAAGCATGTCACTCCAAAAAATACAATTCTGAAACTGATAACGAGCATAATGTGGGTTTATTTCACCACTGACATAGATGAGCGCTGTTGTAATTTAGGTTCCTTCTATTTCACAAACTTTAAAATTCAGAAATAAGAAATGACAACGAGATTAATCCTCACAGAGGGGAACTTGTTAGTCACCAGTCCAGAGCAAACCTGGCGCTAACAATCCCAGCTCACACATAATATCATGATAAACACAGATACGTACACACATACAGACACACACACACACACAAGTCTGATTACATGCCCATTAGTACTCCCCATTGACACAACAACATTTCTTAGCCCCTTATTGTAACCTTAACCATCAGTAAGACTAAATTTGAATGCCTAAACTAACCATAACCTAATTCTAACGCTTACCCTAAAACCAAGTTTTACCTAAAGAATTCATTTTGTGCTTATGGGTAAAGAAAAAAAACATTCCCTCCCTTTTAGGCTCACAGACGGGCTTTTATACCGTTTCTTATTAGACAAGAGACAGGGTACACCATTGACAGGGAACCAGTCAATCACAGGGCTCTCATTGAGACACACGGGTCCCTCACTCTTGTGGCAATGTAGAATAAGTGGTTGAGCGAACATGCATGTTATTGGACTGTTGGACGAAGCCAGAGGAAAGATGCCAGAAAACCATGCAGGCACAGGGACAACATGCAAACTCAGAAAAGTCCCAGCAGAGATTTGAACTGAAAACTTTCTTGCTGTGAGGTGACAGTGACAGGATGGTAGTGATTTTATATAGTGACCTATCTCTGGAATTTATTTATTTTTTGTTTGTTTATTTATTTATTTATAAATTTGTGTCTGCTGTACAGTCAAAATACAGGGTTATGAGTTTAAGAAATAGAATGCAAAGATATCACTTGGTTTAATTGCGCAGTAGATAACACCATTTAGCTCTGTAAATTATAAACATGCACTGAAATCTCAATACTGCGCAGAGAAGTTTGATTACAACAGTGTTTGGGCTCATGACAGCAGAGTGACAATGATGAGTTTTCAGTCCCAGATAAGGCAGATGACAGGTCTTCCTTCTTCCGAAACACGACTAGTTTCTGACGGCAAACGGGAATTTCATGCTTCCCGATAGGGATATTTACATCCCAAGATGACTAAAAGTTATTTCTTTTCTAAGATGGGCTCTCCAGACTAAATTCTGATGGAAGTTTTTGCCTGTGTGCTCATTTCAAGTTAATGAGTACAGTCACCAAAATTACTCCACAAATGATCAAATGGCACACTTGGAGGAGTACTGTAAAACCAGCCAAACATATAATATGAGTGTGTGGGGGATACTCAAAAACAGGCATGCATGCTGAACGAATGCTTATTGGGGAAATAAAGCCCAAAAACTATTTGCTATTCCTTTTTATGGATAGTACATGCTGTCTGAATGTAGGGTTTTTCTAAATCTGCACTGCTTTCTGGATTCGAGGCTGAACCTTTCATTTACAGAGTGAGAGTCAACATAGCTCTTCTAACACGGAGGTAAACGGAGGGCGATTGCTCAGCGTGAACACTGCAAACTAACTAATCAGCAAAATTAGCAGCCTGCCACCACAAGACAACAGCCTGGTGTGCCCAGATCAGGCTTTTCAAGAAAATTACAATGAAGGAGAGTGCAATCTGTAATCTGCAATCTGCATGCTGTAAACAGATCACTAACTCTGAAATATGTTAGGAACATGCTCAGTTCACCGATGTAAGTACGACGACTGTAACTAAAATTATGTGAAATGTGAGCGTTCTACAATGTGCAGATCTTTGCACAATAAAAACAGGACTAATTCACAGGAAAAATGATGTCAGTGCATTAACTTCTGGGGAGTGCGGTGATGATGTATGAATCATTCAGGTTTGATTGGACAAAGCTGACTGAACTCAACAAATTGAGTGTGATGCGGTGCTGCAGAGCGATGCATTTTAAAGCTCAAAGGGGTTTTTTGAAAAACTTTTGGTACATAATCAGAGATAGCTGAACAACTGACACCAGCATGTAAACTTCTCTACAAATCAGATTAGAGGTCATACCTCTTTAGTCAACAGTCTCTATTTTTTTAGGCTTCCAAGTGGGAAAACATTGAGAGCAAATGCTATATGCTTGTAGCTTGAGAGAAAGCGATATTACCAAAGTTTGTTGTTTTGTAGTCTAGCTGGTCTCTAATACACGACAAAGCTGCTTTCTAAAGTGTAAACAATTTGCTGGCTGTTCTCACTCTTCTGGGAAACAGTTTCATGGCCTGAGAGCCACTACATCATTTGCACGACAAACAAACTTTTGAAACTGATTTGACTCGAACTCTGGAGCCTTTCAGTCACCAAAGCAGCTTGCCAGCTTTTACCACGGGAGCACAGCCTATGATGCTGTGATGAGAGGATCACAGTGCTCGCAAGGTCTGTGCGTCTTGCAGAGAGAACACATCTCCCTTACCGGCTTGGCTGAAATTGGACCACCAGATGGCATCTCTGCATCTCTCCCGACACTTGATTAGGAGCCGATGCCTGTGGTCTATCCTCTTCAGAATCACGACTCATGTGGAGTGGAATCAATATTTGATTTCCTCTTTAAAGTTATATCCCCTTCAACAGTTTTTTCCTCCATAAAGATCTTTGACACAGATACTGATGTGTTCAAGGTAAGAGTTTTTTCAGGTATCAGAGGCACTGCTTCAGTGAAACAGTGTGTTAGATGTGCTGTAAACCACGTGAGCCTTGAGACAACACGATATTTTACAATCCCACGTGGATCATTTCACACAGAAAACTTGGATGGGAATTAGGACATATAAGGTCATTAGAGAAAATAAGCACACTCACTTCCAAAGTTAAGGTTTTTACGTCTAATGTTATGATAAAAAAAAAAAAAACTTATCTGGTTCTTACAAGGATCCTAAAATTATGTAAATACTACTACAGATTAACAACAATACATGACATATTAGACAGTGTCATTAAGTATTAAAACTAAAAAATAGGCCTAAATGGTTGTTTTATCAGTCTCTGACATTGTTGCTTTAAGTCCATTGAGGTTTGCGGGCATTAATTAATGCAGAACTCTCTTAATGTCCCACCATAGCATTTCAGTCAGGTTGGGGGATGGATTATGACTGGATGATTGCAGTACCTTGATTGTTTTGCCAGTGTGATTGGGATAATTGTACTGATGACACCATTTTTTTATTCTAGAATACTTTGGGATACAAAGGAGTTCATGGACTCAGTGACTGCACGATGTCCAGGTTCAGTGGCTGCAAAACAAGCCCAGATCATCAGCCCTCCACCGCTGTGCGAGGTGTTTGTACACATATGTGGCTCTGTGTATCATGAACAAACACCTCCACTTTGGCCATGCCTGGCAACTGTCTTGTATGTTTTACACATGTGGATAATCTTTCTTACTGTAGAATGGTGGACTACAAATTATTTGGAAATGAGCTTATATCCTTTCGCCAGACTTATGGGCAGCAACAATTGCGCTCCATAAGATCATTGCTGATGTCTTCTCTTGTTGAAATTGTGTCAACACACATCTGAATGTCACAGATCAGCAAATCGCCTTAAATGGTCTTCTCCTTTTAGGGACAATACTTTTCTGGCTTTGCTTTTACAGTTCAAGCATGAATAAAATTCTAGCACATTTTCATATACTCATATACTAATTTCTAGTTAAAGGTCAAGCATTGTCATTGTGTGCCATGAATATTGCTTGTTTTTTTTAGGCAACATTTAGAGCAGTGATATGTTTACATACAGCCAGAAATTGAACTCATAATCAATATGAGAGCAACACCATCTTCACTTTCAGCTGATCAATAACACAATCTATCCTAAATATTCAGAAATGGTAATTAGAACAAATATTTTACAGTAAAATCAAGTATGAATAAATGGTATTTAAAAATATGAAAAAAAGATAGCTGGTTATTATGTAACTTCTCCCCAAAAGTCCAGTTCTTTTGCACCGTCACTTCACAGCAAGAGGATTCCTGTTTCAAATCCCAACTGGGGCCATTCTGTTTGCATGTTCTCCCAGTGTACGCGTGGGTTCTCTCTGGGTACTTTGGCTTCCTCCGACTGTGCATGTTAGGTTAACATGTTAAATTAACCCTAGAAGTAAGTGTGCATGGTTGTTTGTCTCTGTGTGGCCTTTAAATGGATTTGGCAACCTGTCCAAGGTGTACCCTGCCTCGTCTAATGGCAGCTGGGATTAGCTCCCATGCGTACCTGAATTGAAATAAGCAGGTTTAGAAAATGGATGGGTTGACGGATAGAGCCATACATATATTAACTTGAATTAAATGAAAAGAAAAAAATAATTACTTTATTAATCCCAAAGGGAAGTTATTAAGTTGCAGTGTTTTTTATCAGTCATTGTATATATTTAATGCTGCTGGCAGGGACCTCTACTGTTCTGTGTTACAGTGAAGCTGAAGAAGCCTCTGATTGAACACACACAGTTGTGTCAACACTACGTGATATAGAGGTTGGGTAGCATCGGTCATTATGTTTATTAACTTGTGCAGCATTTTTCTTTGCACAGTCAGTTCCAGGGGTTCCAGAGTAGTCCCCAACACAGAGCCAGCCTTTTTTTTTTTTTATCATTTTGCTCAATTTGAGTCACCTGCTCTGATGCTGCCACCCCAACAGAGGGCTGCAGAGCAGATTGTACTTTCATAAATCTAGAAGATGTGCAAAAGTTGAAACAGATCTTTTGTTAAAGATTGATTTAAAATCAGAAAGGATTTGGTTATGGGAACATCAAGCATTGTGTTAAAGTCATGTCACACACTCACCTCTCTGACACCAGAGGGCTGCACTTTGAAGTAAGATTAATAGCTTGGAGAGGTATGTTAAGCTTAAAGTCAGAGTTTTCAGTACCATGAGGGTGACTCCTTTTTGATCTGACCAGATCATCATGTTAAACTAAACTCTGGACATACTTCTGTAACCTCTCTTCTTTGGGGCTTCACAAACACATGTCTACATGTTATAGTGCTTTGCTGCTACTTGGGGGAAGTCTTGAAAATATGTTGAAAAATCGGAGCTGTGTAATGTTCTTAGTTGGGTTGGTGCTTTAGCTTTACACTGCTTTGGAAAGTTGATAAAGATCAGCTTTGTGATGGAGGTAGCATTTTTTTTATGTTTTGTTTGTTTGTCTTAGTTACAAAATCTATTGTTGGTGCCTTTCACAGAATGAGCTAACTTTCAGCGAATCAGCATTTTACCAACGCTTAGTATAATGTCCGAAGCCTATGTGCTGATAGGTTTTCATAGCATTGCATGCATGTCCATCTACGATAGAAAAAGACCTCTGTGCAAGCATAAATGTACTGTTACCCTGATTACACAATCTGCTCCTGTGCAGTATATATTCAGCAGTTCAGACTAAATTGTCCGTAAGAAGTGCCATCTTCTTAACCATGTTAAACTAAAAGCTCTCTCTTGCAGTGTCTTGCATGTCACACCAACATGGACTGAAGTTGGCAAATCAAAATGGGCTATATATGTACAGCCACAACAACTGGCAAACATTATCTTAGTAGTCTCCATAACCAAAACTTTTCAAAACAAAAAATATTAATTTTAGCATTATGCGACATTTTTTGCTGCAGAGGTTTTTATGTTCTGCACTTCTGTCCAGTCATACAACCTGCTCATCATATGAATGACGTGACACAAAATTTATGTATTTTGTGTGATAGAAGTATTGAATGATGTACTTCAACCTTTTTTTATGAGAGTGCTGAAGCGAAAACCCAGGGTTAAAAAAATAAGGATGATAACAATTGTTCGACTACACGTTATGTTTGATTTAAGTTTTAGATTTGGTGGAGTTAGCTAACACAATTAAACCCTGGCTTTGTTAAACATACTCCATAATACACCCCATTGGATGCTGAAAATTTAGCCTGTATAAATCTATAAACCCCCTGCCGATTGGTTCTAACCTGTTATGTAGCCTTGCATCTTTTTGTGTATCCCCAAGCCAAGAGCTCCTGAACAAAATTTCACTATGCCTGCATAGTGACAATAAAGATTCTTGATTCTTGTTATCATGCGGTTTATGTGGGATATTTATGATTACACTGGCCTTTAGGATTTAAAAGGCTTTTATTTGCCTCAAGTAATGCAAATGCTGCTTAATCATATTATACAATTTGACATAGTACATTAGAAATAAAGAGAGGAGGCCACTTAAAAACAAAGAGAATAGGTAATATCGCAACACGCATAGTGCAGGTTTTCATGGATCTATGCTCTGAAGATACTGTCTTGATAAAAAAGATGTGGAAAGACAGCAGTCTTCCAGCTGGTTTGTGTGCTCGGGCATCCTCTACTAATCTGACTCGAGAGTGACTGCGGTTCAGAGCACATTATTGACTGGACTTAAAGTGTAATAGTGGAAACAGTGATGGGATAAAGGAAAGTAATGCTCACTGCATTCTTTTCCTATTTACCGGAGTTCCACTGGAAGTCCTCCAGTAAATAGGAAATTGTGAAAAGTCCACTTTTTCTTTTTGGGTTATTTCTTGAAGGCCCAATATTTGTGATATCAGATAGAGGTCAGTGCTTTTTCTACATCGGTCAGGGGTGCTGATGTACTGTTTATAGTTTCTGATAGTGAATATCCCACGACAGAACAGTTATTGATATGGCAAGTGAAGTTTTTTTTAAATTTTAAGCTTTGAAGCTTTATTTCTGTGATAATTCTCATGACGAATTATGTGGTTTGTGATGGCAAACTTTAGTGAAATACTTTAGCAACCATCTATATGTACAAATGCTAATGCTAATCCGAGAAAAAGCAGGAAATGTCATATAAAAAGTAAATAAACAAACATTTTGAATCGTTTCATTTAATGGACAAACACTTCCACATTTGCTCACTGGGAAGCAAAACCAAAACAACCTCAAAGTGCTTGCCATGCTCAGTATGAATTTAGTCCCTGCATCCCTTTAGTATTTAAAGTCGTTTAAATTAAAAAAGTTTGAATTAAGTTCAACAATAATCATGTGAAGCATTCTTTAAAACATAGTTTAGTTAGCAACGCTATTTTATAATCTTTGAGAATGTTTTAGTTATTCTTTACACAACCTTTCTTATTTTCAGAAAGGTGGCTCATTCAACCTACATGTCATATCAGTGAAGATCCCCGAATTTAAAGATGATCTCCATCCATCCATCCATCCATTATCTTCCGCTGGTCCGGGGATCGGGTCGCGGGGGCAGAAGCTTGAGCAAAGAGACCCAGACGTCCCTGTCCCCGGCCACTTCCTCCAGCTCTTCTGGGGGGACCCCGAGGCGTTCCCAGGCCAGTCGAGAAACATAGTCTCTCCAACGTGTCCTGGGTCTTCCCCGGGGCATCTTCCCAGTGGGACGGGCCCGGAACACCTCACCAGGGAGGCGTCCAGGAGGCATCCTAACCAGATGCCCGAGCCACCTCATCTGACTCCTCTCGATGCGGAGGAGCAGCGGTTCTACTCCGAGCCCCTCCCGGATGACCGAGCTTCTCACCCTATCTCTAAGGGAGAGCCCAGACACCCTGCGGAGGAAACTCATTTCGGCCGCTTGTATTCGCGATCTCGTTCTTTCGGTCACTACCCACAGCTAGTGACCATAGGTGAGGGTAGGAACATAGATTGACCGGTAAATCGAGAGCTACGCCTGCTGGCTCAGCTCCTTCTTCACCACGACGGGCCGGTGCAGAGGCCGCATCACTGCAGACGCCGCACCGATCCGTCTGTCAATCTCCTGTTCCATTCGTCCCTCACTCGTGAACAAGACCCCGAGATACTTGAACTTCTCCACTTGGGGAAGGATCTCATTCCCGACCCGGAGAGAGCATTCCACCCTTTTCCGGCCGAAGACCATGGTGTTGGATTTGGAGGTGCTGATTCTCATCCCAGCCGCTTCACACTCGGCTGCGAACCGCTCCAGTGAGAGCTGAAGATCACGGCCTGACAACGCCAACAGAACCACATCGTCCGCAAAAAGCAGAGACCCGATTCTGAGGTCGCCAAAACGGACCCCCTCAACGCCCTGGCTGCGCCTAGAAATTCTGTCCATAAAAATTATGAACAGAATCGGTGACAAAGGGCAGCCCTGACGGAGTCCAACCCTCACAGGAAACATGTCCGACTTACTGCCGGCAATGCGGATCAAACTCTGACACCGGTCATACAGAGACCGAACAGCCCATATCAAGGAGTCCGGCACTCCATACTCCCGGAGCACCCCCCACAAGAGTCCCCGAGGGACACGGTCGAACGCCTTCTCCAAGTCCACAAAACACATGTAGACCGGTTGGGTGAACTCCCATGCTCCCTCCAGGATCCTGCGGAGGGTATAGAGCTGGTCTACTGTTCCACGGCCAGGACGAAAACCACACTGCACCTCCTGAATCCGAGATTCGACTCTCCGGCGGATCCTCCTCTCCAGTACCCCCGAAAAGACCTTACCAGGGAGGCTGAGGAGTGTGATCCCCCTATAGTTGGAACACACCCTCCGGTCCCCCTTTTTAAAGAGGGGGACCACCACCCCGATCTGCCAGTCCAGAGGTACTGCCCCCGATGTCCACGCGATGCTGCAGAGGCGTGTCAACCAAGACAGCCCCACAACATCCAGAGCCTTGAGGAACTCAGGACGGACCTCATCCACCCCCGGGGCCTTGCCACCGAGGAGTTTTTTGACCACCTCGGCAACCTCAGCCCCAGAAATGGGAGGCCCCACGTCCGAGCTCCCCAACTCTGCTTCCTCATCGGAAGGCGTGTCGGTAGGATTGAGGAGGCCCTCGAAGTATTCCCCCCACCGACTCACGACGTCCCTAGTTGAAGTCAGCAGAGCCCCGCCCTCACCATACACGGTGTTGACGGTGCACCGCTTTCCCCCCCTGAGCCACCGGATGGTGGACCAGAATCTCCTTGAGGCCGTCCGGAAGTCGTTCTCCATGGCCTCCCCGAACTCCTCCCAAGCCCGAGTTTTTGCCTCAGCAACCGCCGAGGCTGCGTTCCGCTTGGCCTGTCGGTACCCATCAGCTGCTTCCAGAGTCCCACTGGCCAAAAAGGCCCGATAGGACTCCTTCTTGAGCTTGACGGCTTCCCTCACCACTGGGGTCCACCAGCGGGTTCGGGGATTGCCGACACGACAGGCACCGACCACCTTACGGCCACAGCTCCGGTCGGCCGCCTCAACAATGGAGGCACGGAACATGGCCCGTTCGGGCTCAATGTCCCCCACCTCCCCCGGGACATGGTTGAAGCTCTAAAGATGATCTCAACATTCAGTTTTCCAGTTAGTAGAGGTGCTTTTTTTCATTCAAAATAAACTGGAGCTTGTAAAGGAATCTCACCTACTGTAGATGGGATGGCAGAATGTGCAAATTCTACACAAATGGATTAAAACTCAAAGATCTAAGGTTAAAAAAATTGCACTGTAATTACATCTCTATTATTCTGTTAGATATAGATATTTTAAGTTTTGATTCATCAACACGTTGACATCTTGAGTTTTCCTATACACTTGGTAATGTTCCCCAACGTCTATTAGGAGCTTGAAGAGGATGGCAGAAGGGCCTAATAGCTCATTTTTGTGAATTAGCATGCAAGAGATCACTGGACTCGACCTGCACAATGTTTTCAATGGTCATCACACTTTTCTAATTTCTTACCCGCTCACAATTACAATTTTTTCTACTGAGGTCTCATGTGTGAATGGTTAAGATTAGGCATTAAAAGTAGCTGGCTGGAGTTCGATACATGTACACGGTTAGGCCTACATGCTACAAAGTACATTACACAGTTACAAAAATATACAATAAATGGCTTACACAGTTTTAGATCCATGTATTGCAGTTCCCATTGTGTCACTTGAATGCTGGGCTCATATATCACCATCTCTTAAAATTAGAACCATAGACTGTGAGCTACTTTTTGGAAAGTGGACAATATGTATTTTATGTTTTCTGTTGGGGCTGGGTTGATTGTTTAGTTAAAAAAACATTTACTGAGGCTAAATATAAAAACTAGATTTTAAGTTATACTGAAATTTTACTCTAATTGGCCTTATTTAGATTGCTAGAAAACATGTCTTTTTTGTTTCATTCATTTGATTTTTCAATAGTCTTAAGAGCAAGACAATCACAAAAAGACAAATAAAGAACTTGAATTATTTGCAATTTATTTTATTTTTTGTAATTTACAAATTAGGATTGAAATCCTTCTGGAATCCTACAGATGCATTTTATGTTTAATTTAAAACATTGCGGCTGTTAAAACATATCTATTATTACTTTGTAATGATAACAATGATAACAAATTCAGGTGAATTCACCTGACAGGACATCAGGTTCAGTGTTCACAAATTCAGTGTTGCCACCATTAATAGTAACTTATCCCACTGTCCCAATTGAGGCCAAATTTGTGAATTCAAGGCAAACATGAATTTTGAGACACCAAAAAAACACAGATCAATCGGGCTTTCATTAAGTCATAACCTTTTAAGCATATGATCACGTTCAGATAATTCACCCCGCAGGGATGAATCAAAACGGTTAAACTTGTTTGATGTCGTGCAGTTCGAGCGAGGTTGCCTTTGATGTTGTCTCAGGGTGCTGAGTAGAATCCACAGTTTAGTATGTGTCTTGAAAAAGCTTGAGGAAAAGGCTTATTTAAGCACCATGACACAGAGAGTAAAGTAGGAGGCAGAGGATAAAGAAGCTAATCTTGTCAGCCTAAAGCCCGCTCCCCTTTCTGAATAACACTCCAGTTTAGTTTGGTATTCTTTGTCCTGCCATTTAAATGGAAATATTATGAGACTTGGGCCTGTTGAGGAACATTTCACAGCTGTCTCTGCCCTGAGAGAAAGCAGACAATTTGGCATTAAGCATTCTGCAAATGTGCTGCATGTGTTTATCTGTTCTAATGACCTTAAAAGTATGGGTATTACCAGCATACTAATCACCTTTGTGTGCTGTGCTGCTGTTTTGCATTCAAAGGGCCTGTCAGGCACAACTTACAATAAGGCAACACCACTTGTTTTTATTGTTTTTGGTTTTTTTTTGCCCTTATCTATTTCAGTGAGATACGATACAGAATGATACAAATTTTGTAAGAATTTCCCGCAGTGAACATGAGAGATAAAAAAAATTCAGTGAGCTAAAGCTCCTGTCATCAACAGAGAGAAGGTGCAATTAGGCTGGTTTGCAGCGATTAAAGAGTCAAATGAGCGCCTTTCTGTCAAATCTTGTGGGTGACAAAAATATGAGTCATATGCAGTGGAAGCCAGTCTAAAAACCTGACTGTTGCTAGGTGTAATTACTAAAGCTGAAAAACACTGAATGTATCTTCATTTAGATCATTTTCAATACAGTACTGCCTTCTCTCTTCTTTGCCATCTTTTTTTTCAAATGGTAGCCTAAAAGCAAAAGAAAACAAACAAAAGACAAACATCAACCGTGGTTGTTACACCTAAACTCAGGCACCAAAATGAAATGCTATTTACATTTCTGGAAACCACATATACATAAAATCTAAGAATTTATCAAGTTGTCATTTTACAGTTTTTTTTTCTTTTCTATTTTGTGTTGCTCTGGCAAAAATATGCACAAGTATTTGCATTATCCAGTATGAGTGCAAGTCTTAATAATCAGGTAAGCTTTTGGAGGCAAGTAGGGTGCCACTGGTTTAAGTTAGTCAACCTTCACTCATAATAATCCAAGTGCAACTACAGTATTTACTTGACTTTGTTTTGCCTGACACACTGGGGTCTCTTGTTGGACCATTTTTTTAGTATTACTTGTTTGGGTAAGTTTAAGCAACAGCACTGGTTAGGTGTAGGCAGCAAAACAACTCTGTTAAAGTCAGCAATATGACATAATTAGTAAAAAGTTCAGCCTGTCAAAACCTTGAATGGTCCAGACAAACTGTCATTAGGCACGTTTGCACGACACTTGAAAGAAAAAAATTCTTGTCTTACTCATACCAAAACTTCAACCAAAAATGCCTGTGAACATGTAAGTCTAAACAAAATCGGACAAAATCGGACAAAATCAAAGCGCTTCCCCAGATGAACATCCTAAACAGCAGAAGAAAAGCAAAACTGGAATTAAATTTAATTACTGATAAAAAAAAAAAAAAACAGTTCCTAGTGGAAAGACTTCACTTGGAGAACTTTAAACATAGCAACAGGTCTGGGAGACAATCCATTAGCCCGCTAACCAATTAAAACCAAATTAATAAAAAAGACAACCATCGCCTCTGTTAAGGACACATCAAGAAATATCATTCATGATCCTGATGTAATAAAGTCAATTTTCAGGGACTTCTTCCAGAAATTATACTCCTCAGAAATTGACCCATTAGACAACAACGTTTGCCAGTTTTTAGTAACATCAGCCTTCCCTTTATATGACAAACAGGCTATAGCTTCGGCTTTACTTCTCTCAATAGGAGAACTCCATGAAGCCCTCCAACATCCATCCGTTTTCTATACCGCTGAATCTGTCGGTTGGGTCGCGGGGGGGCTGGAGCCTATCCCAGCGGTTAATGGGCAAGAAGCAGGGTACACCCTGGACAGGCCGCCAGTCCATCACAGGGCCACACAGAGACAAATGAGACAAACAACCATACACACTCACACTCACTCCTAGGGACAATTTTAGGGACACCAATTAACTTGACATGCATGTTTTTGGACAATGGGAGGAAGCCAGAGTACCCGGAGAGAACCCACGCATACACGGGGAGAACATGCAAACTCCACACAGATAGGCCCCAGCTGGGAGTTGAACCTGGAACCTTCTTGCTGTGAGGCAACGGTGCTAATCACCATACCACCGTGCAGCCCGCCCTCCAACATATGCCTTTTAAAAAAGCCCAAGGTCCAGAAGGGTTTTCCAGCAGAATTCTAGAAAGAATTTTGGTCTACACTGTCTCTGACGTTTTATAAAATGATATTGCAAATTAAGGAGAATAACACACTACCTCCAAACATGAACTCTGCGAACATCGGCCTTTGAAGCCAGGCAAAGACCTCACACTCCCATCCAGCTACCACCCAATATCCTTACTGACGTAGATCTAAAATAATCTGTAATGTCCTTAGAAGATTAGTAAAAATAACCCCCTTCATTATACACCCTGACCAAACAGTTTTTATAAAGGGTAGACATTCCTCCACTAACACACGCAGGCTAATTAACATTATAGACTACTCCACCATAAACAATTCAGAAATCACAATCATCTCTCTAGATGCAGAAAAAGCATTTGATTGGGTTAACTGGAATTTTTATTGGCAACTCTGCACAAATTTGGATTTTGGATCATTTTTCATGAACTGGATAAATACACTACACCTCTCCCAAGGCTTTTGTCAGGACAAATGTTCAAACTTCTCCAAGCTTCAGTCTGCTGAGAGGTACCTTCCTCCCCGTTCGGGGGCTGCGCGGCTGGGCTTGGGGATGGTGAGTCTTGGACTCAGGCCAACGTGTACCTGTGTTTGAATGTAGATTGAATGAGAAAGCTTTCTTGGAGGTGCGGTGTAGCTCTAGACTCAGGCTCAGTGGACCAAGAGTCCTTCTGCCCAGTGGAGGATCACAGCCAAGTCAAGCTATAACCGTTGCTCAAGTCAATTGTTCATGTAACCATGCAGGCTACAGATGGGAGCGACACCAAGCTCTTTTTGCTCAGAAGTAGGGAGATTATACATATCTGTGGAATGGTAGTCTGAGAAACAATAACATGACACATATTCCTGGTTTCTACAAAAATCTGGTCACTGGGCTGTTTACACAGTAAAATCTTTTCAAGGCATTCTCTCTCTTACCGCTATTAAAAATCAAGCAGGTTGGAACCGTTTACTTTTTGCCCCTCTGTGAAATATATCTACTTCAATTTCCTTCCTCTGGATTTTGTTCCATCACTCTGATGCAAATGTGGCTATTCTCAGTACCACTTTATAAAAGCAGCCCTAAACAAAAGTGGTCAACCACAAAAAAGGCCAACCACAGGTCCATGAAGAATTGCCATAAAACAGTGACAATAGAATATTTAATAACCTCAAAGATATATACAGCAGCTATTGACACACAATTTTATTTTAAGATACTGCAACATACTCTTGGCCAGGCATGTATTATTCAAACCTTTAAGCAGCACAATAAGCAGCTGTAGATTTTGGGCTGCCAGTCATCGGAAGTCTTTAAGTGGTCTGGCTGCTCATTGAATGGGAGATACATGAGGGTGGGGTGCTCCATCACTGCTTTCCTCGTCCACTAAAAGCCTCTGACATATCTCCCTGGAGGCCTACAGCCAGCATGATGCCCTCTGTGCACGATTTAATGGGTGCTGTCACTGCACAGCTCATCCATGATATCCCACACAGCAACAACCCAATTACTAGGTTTTGGACACCATTCTCATACAAGAGTGCTTCATTATGGTATCATTACACATAAAGTATATATTCCAAAATATTTTAGAGCCAGAATAAAAAATAGTGTATAAACATTACAGTGCAACTTCTACAATTTACATCTGCAATTAGGCCTTAAACCCTAATTGTAGTCAGGGGTAAGCTACTGAAACAGTAGCTAGGTAAGGAAACGGTTGTTGTTGTGTGAATTCTCTTCACATTAGTTCCTGTTAAACGTAAAGAAAAACAACTCCCCAAAGCAGGCCTTAGGAGTATCTGACTTGTGGTATTTCAATAGCAGAATAGTTATCAGTATTTGAGCTGACAATAAGTTTGCAGTTACCCTTCACATTTGTGCAAAATGCTTGATGAAACTACAGAAAGTTACTTTTCTGTCATTGTCTTACACAGTTGTAGATCCAGTCAAACTGTCTTACACAGTTCAACAGGACTCAATAATTTTATCACATCGCTTTCTTCTGTTTTTTGTTAATGTCACCTCAGTGGACATTTAGTGCTACCAAATGTTGTTCCTGGATGGATGAGTTTAGTAATATAAGGCCAAACACAGTGTCTCTCTTGCACTGTTAGAGTCCAATAATGTGGAGGAGATTCATCAAATTAGCAGGAAAAAAAATGCAAAAATGGGCTGATTACACCATTGTTATAAAAAAAAATGAGGGGAAAAAAGAAAAGAAAATTTGAGTTCGTTCGGAAAGACACATGTTCCTCTGGATAAGAACTCCAGACTAAATACCTACATAGGTTGCTTGTCTTGTCATGTCAGATGTGACCATATTAAGCAAAAAAGTGACAGAAAGTCCATGTAAAAATGTCAGAGTGGCTGGTTGGAACAAGTCATGGAAATCAAAAGATGAGCATGCAATCACTTTGGGACTTCTTTTGGTTTTGTTTTCACCCACTGTTTACTTTAACTTTAACTTGCTGTATGGTTAGGTTTAGGTATCTAAAATACTAAGTTTAGAATGGGTCAAGATTCTGACTGGGGTTAAACTTCAGCTCCACGCTCTGGTTGCCCTGCTGTCAAGTCCACCAGAAAAGACAATGTCACTGAGTATAGTTTGTATACACTTTTTTTTAACATTATTTGCTGGTATTACAGTAATTATAACAAAACAAAATGATTACACCAAAAATCATAATCAAACAGGTATAAGTTGACTCTGGTAGCTTTTTGTGTTTTATGTCCTTGCTGTTTGTAGGTAGCCTCTCAACTACACAGAAATCCTAGGCTTTATATGATAAAAATGAAGAAACTCCTAGTGTCTAGTCTGGATTTAGAGCAATATGCTGTGGGACTGTCTCTGTGCTCTACCTTAAAATAGTTGTCTTGGGGACTGCTCTGTACTGAATCAATATCCAGTTAATTTCAGGCCACACTCTTATCCCCCAGCAGTGGCTCATACATACAGGCATCCTCTCTGGAGGAAAACTGTCAATGAGCAGAATGCCTGTTGAAACTATTGGAATAGACCAGAGCTCTGGACAAACCTGCTGCTGGTTTCTTCCGAATGAACTGGGCTTGGCCAATTTTCTATCATTAGCCTATTACTTTGCTAAACAATTGATTATTTGAAAGACAACATACTAGGGTAATTGCAGTGTAGAGCAACTTTTCATGTTGATCTTTTGAATTGTAGTGCATTACATTGTTTATAATAGAATGTAATCCTTGGAAGTGAGATTTGAATTATTAGACTGGAATAATTTTGTTATCAAGTTAAAAATCACCAAAATGTTTTTCTTGTAAGTTCCCACAGTATGAAGAGCCAAACAGTTGCAACGCCTACATTGAGAGGGCAAAAACATTTGCCACTTCTTTCTCTACCGATCTCCCTACCGGTCTATTTGTGATAGAAAGCGAGTTCTTTCAAAAGGTTTGTCTAAAAGGAAGCACTTAGGCAGTTAAATTTGCTTCACTATAATTAATGAGTGAAATCCATTATTTCTGTCTTCACAGTGCGACTCAAGGTACCAATTATTGCTTCTCATAACCCTATGGAACATTGGTGCTCCTCAAGCTTTGAAATACATTTGCTTTTCTTAAAGGGCAACTCGACGCAACAAAATGCATTGGTTTGTTGTAACTCACACCTCAACTTGTAATATCAGTTTTACATGAATATGAGCAGTTCTTTAATTTTTTAGATGAAGCAGCTTGGAGTTAGACCACAGCACAAAATGGATTCATAAGGAACATTTTCGAATGTTTAGTCTTTACAAGAGAAATATTAAATGTGACGTGTGACAGTGATCGATATAATGTGAAGTATACATTTCAAAAGTTTCTTTGTATTATGGGGATGATGATATCTTGATTATGTTTTGCTCAAAAAGTAATAAATTCAATGATCACGTTTCATTTCTAAATGAATGTATGAATGCTGCTTAAATCTTCAAAACACATGTAGTTTTGCCAAATATTTCTCATGAGTCTGGATGATTATTCAAAAATGTTCTGTTTTTAATTCAATTGATTTACTTTGTACAACAAGATTTGTTGTAGAAATGTTCTTAGATGTCTTTTATGCATTTATTTCTAGCAAGAAAGGTCTGTCAGTCATACAGAAAGCATGGCCGTCTGCAGAGTGAGAGACAAAAGGGTTACAGCTGCAGGGAGTCTTTATACATATGAGCTGAGCAAGATGACACAATGATGCTGCCAAAAGACCTTGACTGGTAGCGTTTGAAGATGCTTTGCTCATACAATGTTTTTTTATTGAACTGAGATAATCCCTAACAGAACAAGTTTCCCCATTTCTTGAGCTAAGACAATTCATGTTTCCATTATTCCATCACGATTGAATTAGCTTTTACTTTTTAAAATGGGGTTTGATGAGATAGTGAACATTTTAATTACAGGTTCTAACACTTCAAACATACATAAAAGGGGCCTCCAGGCAAAGGACCCTCCAGGCACCTCACGTTTTGATCCAATTACAATTCAGGGCTCCAACGCAACTGTAAAACAGTTAGATGTTTCTTGATGCATGTTTTTTTTTTTTCAGAGGACCTATTTTTTCCTTATCGTATGATAAATTTGACACTTTCAAAGCAAAGTATTTGTAACAATCCATAATTAACTTACTGTTTCTCATATTAAGAGAACAGATACAAAAGATGTGACCAGTCAACTGAATCCGTATATGTTAACAGGTTTCCCAGAATTGAAAAATAACCAGCCTGTCTGTAGCAAAGTATTTGTTGTGAAATAATACAGACGTCAGCATATCCATAAAATTCTGTGGCAATCATAAAAAGTGAGGGAATCACTAAGAGTGTGTATATAAAAGCAGCACCACCATTCATTTGAGATGGGATGCTTTGTATTAGCCTGGGTGCCAGCCGAACTTAGCCCCGCCCATAAAAGTTTTGGTCGGGAAGTTCGGTCTGGCTCTGCTCAGTTGGGAAATCATTATGCCCGACCAAGAATTGGTCGGACCAATCAGATTGCCAGGGCGGGCTTTATACGATGATGGACAGATGATCAACAGGGACATTATCGACTACGTCACTAAAGAGCTGAACACGGCTGCCGCTGGAGAGCTAGGGTGTGTAGATTCTGCCATCGAGTCTGTTCTACAGGATCTCCACATTGCATTCATTTTGAAAGACGAACAGAGGAACGCGATAAAGGCTTTTATCGATAGAAAAGATGTTTTTGCCGTCGTTCCTACAACAAGTGTGTGTCGCTTAATCTACGTCACATACTACGTTGCTCTGATTGGTTATAGGTCTATCCAATTGAGCGAAGAGGCATTTTTTCTCCTGGTTCGGTTGAAACACGCCCCATACTCAAATCTCTATTGAGCGGTATCAGACTCACATTCTGACTAGAATCGTGAGTATGACGTAGTCAGGCTAGCTTTGTATTGCTCTAAAGTACAGAATATAGTACAAAAACCTTGCTGCTCAGAGTATGAATGTAGATTTGACATTGAAAGTTGTAATTTGCTTCACCCTTTCCAAGTTAGGAGGAAGCTTGGACAATACTTGATGTACTTGTCGTCAGCAAATTGCAACTACAACTTAATTTTTTTTTATCCTTCTCCATCTGGAAACGTGTACTGTGGTTTCTCGTATTTCCAATGTTAGTTCAACTTAGAAGCCAAAGTGCTTCCATTCGCTAGCTCTTAATGCAGAGGGCGCTTGTTGGATTTCTCACACAGCTATCTTGTGCATGCTATACTATCCATGTAACATTTGAGTATGATGGACTATGAAGGCCAGTGACACAGAAGGGTAATGGATTTAATAAAATTTTGTGATGCTGCAGCAGGGGTTGGATAAGAACGAAGCCGAAGGTGAGCAGGCACAAAGGCTAGTGGAAGAGGAAATTTGTCCAAACGGTGATCAGGTTACTGGGCAGATCTGTGGATCCTGACTTGCATGAATGAGAACAGGTTATGACAGGGCAGGGAGATATAGAGGAAGACAGTCAGGTGAGGTAGATGCATAGATCCAAACAATAGCGGTCAGAGAAGTCACAATACTCCGGGAGTGAAACAGAACAGGATCAGGTCCAGGATCCAAACAAGGTTGATCCACTGAACATCCATGTGTAAACAGGTGATGGAATCCAAAAAAACTTTAAAGATCCAGAGATCCAAGAAAGGTAATAGATGAGTGGTCAGGTTTTCATGACCTCGCAGACAAGGGGAATCCACAAGCAGGAATCAGGGTCAGGTCCAGAACAGGAACAATAAACTGAAGTCAGGATCAGGCCCAGACTGCTGGTGAGTTGCGAACTGAGGTCAGAATAGCAGACAATATGGCAACGAACTGGGCTGGTAGATCTGCTTAAGAAGGGAGAGGAAGAGGTGAGACTGATCAGATAATTAGCGACTGATGCAGAGAGCAGGAAACGAGCAGAGTGAGAGGAGAGAAAGGACCAAAACAAAAATAGATAAGCCGGTGATTGTAACAATCCAGGTGCTTCACTTCCACTTTTCTAAGGTCCTTCATTTGCGTTTCATCAACATTACCTCATCAATTAGCACGTAAAACATTTATTTTTGACATTTGTAAATCAGGGAATGCATTCTCCACCACAACCAATGCTGTATTTTACAAATTTTACAAAAGTTTTCTCGATCAGTTCCAGGAATTAAGATATTTGTATCTTTATACCATGCGCAAACTTTCCACCGATGAAATATGGTTCAGTCAATTTCATGCATTTAAGAAAAATGGAAATGATCATATCAATCCATTAATTTTCCCATTTTCCATACTGCCGAAGCCTATCCCAAGTAACATCTGTGAGAGGCAGGATTATAGAAAAAATTAAATATGGCACATTATAAGTATAGTTTGTATATACATACACTATATGATACAAACAGAATAGTGTTAATGTATTCAGTTATGGAGGCCAATAGAGAATTTCAAAAGATTATGTTTGCAGGATTGTACAAGAAAAACAATCACTACACAATCAGAGGGACTTTCTATTGGAGAAAGATATTTCTCTGAGAAAGATTACTTATTCATTTATTATAGATTATGATTGATTGATAATCCTTGATATAAATGTGTGGTGCAGTAGAGGTTAATGGAAGGAAGCAGAAAAAACAGCAGGGTAAGGAGAAGAAGCGGTTGAAAATGATGAATGTGGCCCAGCTGTTTGCCAAGGCAGGAGGTTTCTCGAACTATTGTTGATATAAAGTCAACTTGGGTGTCATCCAGGAGAGCTGAGTGTTATTTATGACAACAGCAGGAATTACTCGCTCATCATCGGATGGAGAAGAACCTCCACAGCAAAATTAATTACTTTCTTAACTGTCTGTCCGTTGCCTGTCTGTTTTATAAATGGGGTGTTAACAGAACATAGCTTCTAGATTGATTATAAAGTTAAATCAACACCTAACTGAATATAACATATTTTATTCTTATGGATCGCATTAGCTTTTGCTTGGTGTACCTAATAAATAAAACAACTAGTTTCTGAGTGTATATACGTACATGTCTAGAGATCTATCTATGGATACAAATAAAAACATACCCCATTTCTAGAAAGTTTTTATAGTTTTTGTCAAGCCAAATACCAGTTAAACCAGTATTTTCTTAATAATTGAAACTTTTAATAAACAGACAGAAACATAAAGGAAATTATTGTCACTGTCTTTGCTGACCAACTTTTTTAATTTTTAAAAATCTTAGCTATAGTATTTTTTGCAGCAACACACTTAAAAAAGTTGTGAGAAAGGAGAAAAAAATGTAAAAATAAACAAAGAATATCATTTGTAGAGAATATGCAATCAGCAGTTTCATTTGTGAGGGTGTAATCCCAATGCAGAATTGTTAATATTTTCTGTCTCTGGACACCTAGAAAACCTAATTCTGTAAAAATATCCAGTCTGGGGAAATCTCAGAGCATAAAGGCCAAGGCCAGAAATCACGGCTAGAAATGAATGACCTTTGAGCCATTGGGTGGCACTGCACGAGAGACTGTCATGTGATCAATATAGCCATGCAATCTCAAGGTGTACCTGAAACAAATTTGACCTGAATCTGTATCATGCAAGGAGGAAGCTATTTATTAATAGTTCTCTGAACACAAGCTTGTCTCAGATTTATTTGTTCTGTGGTCAGTTGAGTCCAGCTTTTGTGGGTGAAATGGATACCGGGTTCTACGTATCATCAATACCCTTCAAGCTGTTATCCTTAAAAGGATAAAAAACATTGTTTGTCATGTTGGGGATTCATGTGTGGCCATGGACTGGATTACAGGAATGTATATTGGTATTTTGGAGATATGTGCTGCCATCAAGGTGATGTCAGTTCCTGAGAAAGTTTGTAATTATTTCAACAGGACAATGCCAGTGTTGATTCTACATGACTTAGAACAGCACGATTTTATAGAAACACAGCTAAGTTATTGTAGTCTCTCAGTAAAACCATCTGCTTATAAAACCACGTAGAAGTGCCTCTCCCAGCTAATTTCTAGCGAGAGGAAGTGATTTTACATCCATAAATTTGGCTGGTGGGGGGCAGCAAAAACATTTTCAACTGAGCAAAAAAACCTTTTTGTAAAGATTAACTTTTTTTTCTAGTTTCAAAATATGCAGAAAAAAACATTGATGGATACAGTACTTTAGTTTAAGGGCTCTTATCAAGATTCTAATGATAGGTTGTCTCCAGCTAGACAGACAATAAAATTATAGTGATCATGTTAAACTGTACTGTAAAATAATCTATATTTCCTCGTTTTTGACCACCTTTAACCTTTTGCACGTTCTCGAATGACATGCAAATGTATCATTTAGATTTATTTTGCAAGAAACAATCATTTGTGAAACATGATGCTTTCACCATGTGTGATTATTGTATGAGAAGTACTTGCAAAGTGCTTTTGTGAAACTATCAACTCTAAAAGCATTAGAATAACTTATTTCTATTTGCTGCACTGTTTGTTTATATGTTGCCAAACCCAAAGTAGTGGAGATGATATCCATTGATAACTGTGGTGACATATAACACATTAAGCACTAGGGAAATTGGATTAGCTTTTCTCATGAATGGTGCTTTCCCGTTGATGGTCCTGTGGATTCATAGGTCTGATGTTCTCTGTTATGGACCTGTAATACAATCCGGAGAAATACAGACACTTAGGACTTTTTATTCCTGCAATCTTTGTTTTATTTGGTACCATTAGATTTTTTGGAAAGTAGTCGTTGCCTTGCAACATCTTGATGAGTGAAAGATATGATTGTGTTGGCAGAGACAAGACACATGTAAACCTCTTACCAGTTTTCCATTTACTTTAGTTTTTGTTCAGAAAAAAAAGATATAAATACAAATAATATACAACAATTTGATTAAGTTGATCTGCTTGTTGAGATTTAAGCCATTTATAAAACCTCAATGGATCTTTCTAGCAATGCAGTAAAACTCTTATCTATCCTTTTTTAAGTTATTCTAATTGCTTACAGCAGCATGCTCTGCACTAACAGCCATGACATAATCTTCTCCTTAAGCTTAGCTTCCTCAGCAAAAGTTGCCTTGTATTATCCCTTGCAGATACTCTGAAATCCAAACTGCCCTCTTGATCCAAGATATCACAGCTTTAACCATAAATTCTTGAGAGTAAGCAATTTATTAGGCTCCTTGTTATATCTTTGTTGTTACAAAGCAAGTAAGAAACTATATCCTCTCTGCAAACAAGGGTAACTCAATTACCTCACTTGTGTTCTTCGCTGTGAGTGGTTAGGATATTCACACAGCTTAGGATATCATTCTGTGTAGCCCCTGTAGCTATTTTTGAATAATTCCATTATCAAGTCTTATTTGAAGGTTTTTGCCACAAATTTGGTACTGCTTCAGGAGATTTATGAGGACATTAAATGTTTTGTTGCTGTTGAGGAAAGCTTTTTGTGCCCAAAGTTTAGTCCAAGTCTTGACTGACTGTCTGCTGGACAACTGGGCCAATAAACTATAAAATATTAAAATAAAGGTGGAAATTCAGTTTAACATTTATTGGCTTGTGCCTTAATCAACCGGCCTGGAAGTGGAGGAACAATTTTGTTTTACGTATCTTGACCTTGTAACTATTCAACTTCTGCCTCAGCCCCTTTTTTCAGGCTGTAGTTAATCGGTCAGATAGATATAGATATACCGTGGGTATAGAAAACTGATGGAGGTGAGCGAGTGAATTAGTATGTTTCTCGCGATAAACAAAATGTGTACAAGTTAACTGTCCTCTACAACACAGAACTATTGGCAGTGTTGTACTATTATATTATTATTTCAAGCAGACTCCACAAAATTGATGGCTCCAAATCTCAGTGGATTGATAATCTATTGATATTTAGGTACGCATATGCATGGTGATGACTGCACTAGGCTTAGGCTTTTTTTGCCTTAATCTGCCCCTACAATATAGTGAATATATAAATACTGTATATATATTGATATATTTCAATATGTTGACATTCGAAAAGCTCTTCTAGTATTTATAAAAGATATAAACAAAAATAGGCATTTGTTAATCTACTGTTGTAATACAAGGAACATATACATTTCCTTTGAGTATTATGAAGCCAATTCAATCTGGCAACTAATCTTTTAACTGCCCAGGAGCTCAAAGTGATTCATTTTAAGTTCCATGCAGGAATCTTACCTCCCTTGTTCCATCTTTAAAGGTCAGTGGAATATCTAAAGTCCAAGAAATTATTTAATGCATGACTTTTTTTTTTCAAGCTGCGCAGCGAAGGAAAGTTCAACCTTTTCATTGGAAAAGAAGATACAAGACTAAATCCTTTCAGGTGAGACTGAATTAAGAATTGGAGATGACAAAGACTGAGACTTGATCCCCTGGTGGAATTTACCCCTGGTGATGAGGAAATGCTAGTTTGGTTGATGATTGTGATTTTATGGTTCCTATCTATGGGGTAATTTTGAATAAGGAATTCATAACAACTTTGATGAAAACACTTTCCAGTCTGATGATGAAATCTCTTGAAAAATTGATTTTAAAAATATTTTAATTGTTGCCTGTTTCAACTATTGAAACTGTTCAACCGTTTTTCCCCCTTGCCCTGTCCAGCATCATGTCAGAAGAATTGTAATCTGAATACCGTGTTATGCCAAACACATTTGCTTTGACAAGGGAAACTTTATGGATGTAAAGCTCCCCTTGATTCCCAATTACTGCTTATTTATTCGTTTTTGTCACAATATATTGATGAAGATTCTCAGTCATCCAAGTCATGGTGATCATCCGAAAGGTTTCTTGAAGTACTGAACTGAAGAAGCCTTTCGGATGAGAAGTGAAACATCTTCAAGATCCAAAAAGAAGTTCAGTTGCCCTTATCACAAAATACCTGTCACAAAAAGGACTGTTAGAAAGTAGTCACATGAAGCTGAAGAAGCCTTACAGGGTTGTTTTGATGCAACCGATTGGATTTCTCTTTGTAAGCCACATGGAGAGGACATTAATGCTATGACTGAGTGTGTGACTGACTATATAAACTTCTGTGTGGACAACACTATTCCCACCAGAACAGTGAGATGCTTCCCTAATAACAAACCCTGGATCACCAGTGAGCTAAAGGAACTATTGAACAGGAAAAAAAGAGCCTTTAGGGAGCGAGACAGGGAGTTACTGTGGAGTATTCAGAAGCAGCTCAAAGTCAAGATCAGAGAGAGCAAGGAGGTGTATAGAAAGAAGCTTGAGAGTAAACTGCAGAGGAACAATATCAGAGATGTGTGGTCAGGGATGAAGAAGATCACAGGCCTCAAGCAGAGGGAGGATCGGATGGATGGAAGTCTGGACAGAGCAAATGAGCTGAACACATTCTTCAACAGGTTCAGTTCAGGAACAAGCTCACCATCCTCCCCTCCTGTTCCCAGCCAAAGAGACATCCCACCCTCCTCTGACCCACAGCTTTCCTGTAACATCTCCACCTCCACCTCAGTCATGGATTCTTCTGCTTCCACTAGTTTGTCATCAACCCAATCAGGAGATGCTGCTGTCCCCTTTGCCTCCCCCTCCCACTTTTCTGTTTCTAGAAGTCAGGTGAAGAGGCAGTTGGAGAGACTGAACCGGAACAAGGCTGCAGGTCCAGATGGTGTCAGCCCCCGAGTCCTGAAGGCCTGTGCAGAGCAGCTCTGTGGGATTCTGCAACACCTTTTCAACCTTAGCTTGACCCAAGAGAAGGTACCACTGTTGTGGAAGACATCCTGTCTGGTTCCGGTACCAAAGAAAACTCACCCTTCAGTCATCAATGACTACAGACCTGTTGCCCTGACATCCCACATCATGAAGGTCCTGGAGAGACTCCTGTTGACCCACCTGTGTAAGCAAACCAGCACATATCAGGACCCCCTGCAGTTTGCTTATCGCCATGGAGTTGGAGTTGAAGACGCTATCATACACCTGCTTCAACAAACCCACTGTCATCTGGACAAAGCAGGCAGCACTGTGAGGATCATGTTCTTTGATTTCTCCAGTGCATTTAAGCGACGCACCTCCACGTTATCAGTGCTAGTGTACAGTAATTAATAAATTATAAACAGCATAGTTTGTGCCTGTATAAACTTGCCCATAGGAAACCGTTTCATGGCCGAATATCTCAAGAGAGCAGCCAGACGCCTCGCGAATATCTTCGGAACAGCTCCAAATGACCAACAACAAGCAGGGGTGAGTAGAACATCATGTTATAATGTGAAATCAAGGGCCCAATGTCAAAAAAACGGTCTTATCCTTTAATGACTACCTGACAAACAGACCACAGTTTGTCAGACTGAAGAATTGTGTGTCTAACCAGGTTATCAGCAGCACAGGAGCACCACAGGGGACTGTACTCTCACCATTCCTTTTCACTCTGTACACTTCAGACTTCCAGTACAAGTCAGACTCCTGTTATCTACAGAAATATTCAGATGACTCTGCAGTGGTCGGGTGTATCAGAGATGGACAAGAAGCTGAGTACAGAGAGCTGGTGGACCGCTTTGTGGCATGGTGTGGGAACAATCATCTCATCTTGAATGTTAACAAAACAAAGGAGATGATTGTAGATTTCAGGAGAAACAGGGTCAGATCAAACCCTGTTTCCATCATGGGAGAAGAAGTGGAGGTGGTTGAGGAATATGAATACCTTGGTGTTCATCTGGACAACAGACTGGACTGGAGACACAACAGTGAAGCCATCTACAAGAAAGGACAGAGCAGACTGTACTTCTTGAGGCAGCTAAGGTCCTTCAAGGTTTGCAACAAGATGTTGCAGATCTTCTACAAGTCTGTTGTTGAGAGCGTCATTTCCTCTTGCGTCATCTGTTGGGGCAGCAGCATCAGAACCAGGGACCTAAAAAGACTCAACAACCTGATAAGGAAGGCTGGTTCTGTTCTGGGGACGACTGTGGAACCTCTGGAGACAATAATGCAAAGAAGGATTTTGCATAAAATCAAGAGAATTATGGACAACCCTGAACATCCTCTCCATGAGACTGTTATCGGAAAACAGAGTCTCTTCAGTCAAAGGCTTCTTCAGTTTGGATGCAAAACGGACCGCTACAGGAAATCTTTCCTGCCCACAGCCATCAGCATCTATAATAACTCCTTGATTTAATTGAGTTACATCAACATTTAATTTCCCTCTGGGATAAATAAAGTATTTTTGAATTGAATTGAATTGAATCAAGCTCTTCTGATTTGTGTTACTGTAGCCGCATTCGGACAGAGAAGTTCTAAGAACTGTCCACCTGGAATTTCGTTCTATGAACTGCCCTTCCCCAGGGGAACTGGGGCATTCGCACATGAGTCAGCGACCTTGATAGGGACTGATGCGACGCAACCGTCTGCGACAGCGAGGTGTTACTTTAGCGCCACACTTAACAACAAAACAAAACCCGCGAAAAGTAAGTAAAGAAGAAAAAAACATCACCAAGAAGCAAATATGGAGAGCGAGGAAGCCATCGTGTTCATGGTCTGCATGTCGGTAATATTAATCATGGACGATCACATCGGGCGTCTAATATCGAGGCTGGAAGAGCACACAGAGAGAGTCCGGAGACGAAGACTGGGCGGCAGGTGATACTTCTTCGTTTAAACGTGCCAGTTGTGTCTGTGTCGTATGAGTAAACATTTCAGACATTATTCCACTGTTTGCGTTGAGCAGATTAGGGACCACAAGAAGCTGAAATGAAGAAGCGGAAATCTGACAAGGGGCGTAGCTACCAACCACCAAACACCTACGTCATATGTGTTCCTATAGAACCCAGAAAAGACCCAGCCTAAAGGAGGCTAAAATGGTTATGGAACTGAGCGCCGTGGTCCCTTGTTCCTGTATGTCTGAATGCGTGAAAAAACGGCCCTATTCCTGAAAAGGTTATAGGAACTGCAAAAGGTTCCTTATATATATATATAATAATGCCAAAATTGACAGAGAGACAGGGAAAGAGGGACCGCAAAGAAAAAGAAAGGGAAACAAGACAGAGATAGAAATAAATGATAGGAGAAGACGATGAAAAACAAGACAAAACCAGACAACTAGCAGGGACAACCACACATCCACCCAGAAGACAGCAGAGGAAGCCCCCAGACAGAGCCCCCACAGCCAGGCAAAGGCCTCCTGGGAACCTCTAAATGCATAATTCATCATATTCAAATGAATGTTTTAGGTTTGTAATTAAAATCAAACCAGTAGTTAAAATATCCCAGAATTGACACTAGCTGCTGTACAAAGGGGTTTGCTGTACAAACTAACTGTCGTTAGTTGGAGAACAGTAACGTGACTGAAAGGGGAACAGAGGGCCATCAAATCTTTTTTTCACAACACAATATACAAGATAAGAGTTCTGAGTTATATGCTTAGTAATGAATATATTGAAGATATTTAGACACTGATTTTTCTTAAGAAAGTTTAGTCTTTTTGTCTTTTTAAAGTTAGACAGGCTCACAATTCATTGAAACAAATACCTTACATGCAGAGTCTTACAAAAGAAGAAAGACAAACCAGACAGTCAAGACAAACAATACCCAAGTGTAGTAGCTGAGTGACAAGGTGACAGTGCCTTAAAGACTGAAGAATAGAACTGTGAAGTCTGACAGAGAGAATAAAGGATGAGACAAGTTTTTTTTTAAAAAAGCACTTGTCATGTTAATAACAGCAGCAACATGTTACGCTGTCATCATTCATCCTTCCTTTACTGCAGTGCAATGCTTTCTCTAAAGACAAAAAGAAAGAGTAATACCTACAATTACAACTACTACACTTACAGATACACCAATAGAATCAAATTGACTTCACTTTGTTAAGCTTTGTAAATCTTGCTGTAAGTTCACTGTGAGTAATATAAAAACTGAGTCAATTCCTTATGTGCACTTTGCTGGCTTATATACCAACTTCAACCTGGCAACATGAAAGATGTATTCAGTTCCTACAGTTTAAAAGAGGGCGACATTTTTTAAGTGTCCTTTATTCATTATACAAAGAAATGTGAGTTTCAATATGGTCTCAATTTCTCCTTTACGTTATTGTGTTAACTGACAAATTGTTTTAGCAGATTATTATGACGTCACAGTATAAATGATAATTAGCTTAAACAATGTGTTTTTTGGAGAAACACACAAATGACTTATTTACTTGGCTGTTCCAAGCCCTCAAATGATAAAACAATTCCCTTTGGGAAATAATTGTTGCTTTTCGCAAGAGCAGGAATACCTCAAGATACAGCTATCCTTTGTCTGACAAGTGAGCCGAAAAGTGGCCTCAAACCAACATGGGAGGCTGACCTCAATCAAATATTTCGTGATGGAGAATAGGGTTTTATTCAATGAAGACTGTTAAAAAATCCTCAGGCTAGGCCTAGACGAATACCATACAGTTTGAAATTTTCAATAGAGTCTATTAGACCCTGGCAAAGATAGAGTGGGTAGAGTTGTGAGAAGATTGGACATGCCAGAGATGTATGTAAGCAGTAGGTGCCCTTTTTCATCTGTGTTGTCTCTGCCGCATGTTCATAAATTGTGGACAGCAATTTGTGAGAATGTTGAGCTGATCTTGGATAGTGACTCTCCATTTTTAGCTTGCCAATAAATATTGAGGTACTGTGCCCCAGAGAGGGACCCCTAAACAGTCATCTTGCTCGAGTGAAAACTTTCTGATTTGTAAATGGAATTCATGTAACTTCCTATATGCTACATATGACTTTGTTAAGATAGGTGGCAGCCAGGAAAGACATGACATAACCGGCTCGACCTGTACTATACAAAATAGTGGAAACTTATCAATGCCACATAATTCTTGATGAGGCATATTCCTGTTGGAGCAAATTTCTCTTGCTATACATTTTAACCCTGATCTGTTGAGTCCAAAGTTGTGATTTTTCTGAACCATCAAAGCTTGATTTATTTTAGAATGATTATGGAGGTTCTCAACCCCCGTACTCAGATGCTGACATCTAAGTTAAAAAACAGTAAACCAGTAAAGATTTCTTTTTTTTCTGTTGTGTATTTGTTGTTTCTCCCACTGCTCATTGCTTTCCCCTTGATGTTTTAGAAGGTGAAAAAAAATTATAAACTGATAGAAATATCAGTGGAAAAAAAAAAAGGTCATAACAATAGTAAGCACATGACAAACCTTTCATAAAGAAAAGTTAAATCGGTTCATCTCTTGTGCCAAATTTGAGGAAATTCCCTGGACATGTTTCTGAGATGTTGTGTTTACAAGAAAGGGACAGCTGGATGTAGGACCCCCAAGCATAATGCACACAGCCAAGGCTGTCCCTGACAAAGAAGCATGGAAATAACAAGAAATTCAGCAGTGACATAATAATGATACTTTTAAAATAAACCATTGCACCAAAAAATGGGCTTCTTTGCTTTTGCTATACCCATATGTCACTTTTTGTTTGGCATTCACGGAGGTAAATAACAGGAATATGTCCTTGTCCCAAATGATATTGTGTGAAACTTAGAGAAGATTGATTCAAAAAACCAGTATGGTGTTTATCTCTAACTAAAATGGGTAGAATAAGATGTGTAGTTGAGATATGTGAAGGTGTGAGTTTGTTTCAGTCAAACCCCCCCAGGACATTTGACCTGAGTGGAATGTGAATTGTGATGCTCGGAGAAGAAAATCAAATGCAAATACATCAACTGAACGTGCCACATTCTCCTTGTCTTACAGAAACCAGCTACATCAATATTGCGAGATATGTTAAACTGAACAGATTCCCCAAGTAAGATGTTGCGAGAGGTTGCCTCATATCTCACCCAAGGATTTCCCCTCACCAGAGGTTTGTTTTATGAGATTCATTGTATCTAACAGATTTTGCCCATCTTGTTGCTGACTATGAGAGGTTGCACCACCCTCAGGCGGCTTCAATTCTTGTTTTGCGATTTCCCAAAAGGCCAAGCCAAAAGTCTAAACACTGCAACTTAAATATCTAGAACAAATGAACCATCTTTCAACCTGACATTTAACCTTTATCCATTAATAAAACACATGAATTAATGTACATACAGAAAATCAGTTTTGATAGATGAAGTGCAGTCAGACTCTGTCACTGTTGTGAACATTTAAGTGCGCAATTATACACCTTAGGAAAGTTAATAAAATCTGACATTTTAGCAGAGATTCATCTGCCCGTGTGACAAGTTAATGGGGACAAATGGCTCTATTTATGTTTATGTTCTATTGGTACATTCTTCATGGCTGACCAAACTTTTCTAACACTCCACCTGTAATCCTTGGAGACTTTTTACTTTTTTCAGTCAAATACTCCTTTTCACGATGTACAGGGTGAACACACATCCACTTCCTGGCTGATTACGAACATCTACCATCACTTAAAGCTTATTAATTATTGGAAATGGATATTTTCTGTTGTTTGAATTTTTGTTCAAAGAATTTATTGTAACAATTTCCCAATTTGTTCAGCACATCGTTTCTGTGTTCGGGTCTTATCTACGGTGATGGATAACAGAGAAATTTCAGTCTGTATCACCATACTGTATGCAACCTTTTTCACACATGCTCTGCTTACCATTAATCTGGTAGGAACCAAATATGTCGCTGTCATTTGGGAGTGATCTCTGGTGGTTTTCCTTAACTCTTTGTGAAGACAATCAGACTCGGTCGGAATTTTAACAGTGAACTGCTGCAGTCACATTCACGGGCAGACATGCACAGCAACTGTGGGTAAATTTGGCTTCGGATCAGCTGTGAATCCAGCAGATTGCAGTATTGAATAAACCCCCCCCCCGAGCTGCCCCTGAAGCTTCTGCTCCCTGTCTGACTACAGTGCCCTCCATAATGTTTGGGACAATGCCCCTCATTTCAGGACACCATAATGTTTGGGACAATTGGCTTCCAAGGTGTTTGTTATTACTCAGGTGTGTTTCGTCGTTTTATTAGTACAGGGACAGCATACCTAGGCTTGCTTCTATAATTTAGTGTCAGTAGTTGGCTTTGTTGAACATGAGGACCAGACCAGGCCAATGTCTGAATAACCGAATATCATTTATGTTACCAATCTCAAGTTTCAGAAGTGCTCATCAATTCAAACATGAAATAATGGTTGACTGCTTAAAGGTGAAAAAAACTATTATTTTAAACCTTAATACAGCATCAGACAACTGTTTGCTGATGATATATAGCTGTAATGATGACTTTACTACAACTTAGAGCCTGTCTCCTTCTTTGTGCCTTCTATAAACTTTTTGTTTTGAAAGCCAGGATGTTCGTGAGCACATTGTGGTGCTGTCGGAATGAGCGAGATTCTTGTTTTCCTCTGCAGGAAAAAACAACCATTGAACTAAAAAGGCTCGTACTATGGCTGCGCTCAGAAAATAGAAGTGGAAAAATGTTTCTTAGTATTTGGGAGGTTCTTTTGCTTTTAGATATCCCTTTATAGTAAAAGTTTAAAATTTTGAAAAACTATTGCCATAACTTATACTCACTTTGAGCTTTACATATCTAAACGGGAGGCAGTAGAGACAAAATAGTAGAGCAATATATTAAGGATTAAGAGTCCCCAGTGAAACTTGGTAAGTGCATTGAAATATTACTCATGTTGTTGATTTCACCTAATTGGAAATGTGAATCTGTGAATATTGTAAGTGACAGTAATGGCACCATTTCAAAGCCTGTTTTGCTCTTCACTAGGAATGCAGGTTTTCTGGAGGGCACAGCCTTTGTCTTGTGGCAGGAAGTGTTAGCCCCGCACGCCTCCACCTCACATCACATTTCTTCTGCGGCACTCTCTGAAACAACAGATAACCTGAGGTGTTTGGCATCTGCTAAGCTCATATCAGGCATATGAGTCGCAAGTTATTTACCCATGTTCATTTCTTTATGTTAATACATAGTGAAACACCAGTGTCAGTCAGACACTGTATGGGTAGTTGGCTTTATAGACCTTTTGTTATTGCTTTGACCTGTGCACTTGATTAGTCTGTACCCGCAGTACAAGAAGTGGAAAACACCTTCATTTAAACCTATATTAACTGGATATTTGATGCAAAAGGATAATGGGCAAAATACAGATTAATATTGCTTTGCTTCCACTCTGAACACATCACACCACTTTTAAAATGTTTACACTGGCTTCCAGTCAGTCACAGAATAGATTTTAAAAGCCTGCTTATGGTTTACAAATCCCAGAACGGTTTAGGCCCAAAAACATCTGTGATATGTTCAGAGAATATAAACCTAGAAGAGCTCTTAGATCCTAGAACTCAGGTCAGCTGGTCCAGTCCAGAGTCCAGACTAAACACGGAGAAGCAGCATTTAGCTGTTATGCTGCAAACAAGTGGAACAAACTGCCAGTGGAGATTAAACTTTCACCAAATATAGACATTTTTAAATCCAGGTTAAAAACAGGTTCTTTTCTCGTGTGTCTATGCATGAAATCTGCACGGTATCTTTGAACTTATCTAGCTGCTTGTCTTTAATAATTTTAATTTCATTTTAATTATTTTATTTGTTTCTCTTTATATTCTTTGACATATTTTTAATGCTTCTACCACTCCCCGCTGCAAATGCTTTTATTTTATGTAAAGCACTTTGAATTGTTTTGTACATGAAATGCGCTATACAAATAGATGTGACTCGACTTGACTTGAATCCTTTGTGGTGTAAAGTGGGGAATATAGTTCTCTAATAATTGTTCCGACAAAATGTCAGTCTACTGTGTTGGAGCAAGACGATACCGAAGAGTGGCTTTAACTTTGCTGATAATGCATTAATTTTACAAATGCAGTCTGATTATGCCAAATATGCTGTCAGTGTCTCACACCCTAATGTAGTGATATTACAACAAGTCTATCCGGATATGTGCAGACGTCTTTCAAACATTTTTTTTCTTTCTCTTACTGACAGTCTAGCGTGGTCTCAGCAGAAAACCTTACAATTCATGGTTAGAAATTGTGAGGTTGTAATTGGTGTGAAGCGCGTTGTTTCGTAACATATCGGGAACCCCAAATCATGGGTAGTAAAAAAACTATCCTCTAACCATTTATTTTTAAAGAATTAATCCTAACCATTTGTGAGTAAGAGCAAAGTAGAAAAGTGAAAGAACTGTGAAAAATGTTGTCGGGGGCTTTGGGCTGTTCGATCTCTCCTACCCTTTTTTAAAGCATCTGTGCCTAATCAAAAGAGTTCAATGTCTATATGGTCACATACACAGATGTCGAATATATGGACATTGTGATGATCTCAGCAAGACATGGGATATATGCGTTGTGACTTAGCGAGAAGTTGAACATCCATATCAAGATGCGAGATGTCAAGATGCGAGATGTCAAATGGCGACGTCATCACATCTCCACAGTGGCCATTAAGCAATTAAGTAAACTAAATAAAATCTCATTGTCCAGTTCTGTAAGTAATATGAGATTTAAGTTAACAAAAGTGAATGGGCTACTCTTCCCAGTAAACTGTACTTTTTTAATACATTTGTGGACATTTGTGAGTGCTGTAGTAAAAGAGACATCAAAACTTACCCTTTAGAATAGAAAAATTAAGACAGTATACACCAGAGGGAACATAAAACTAAAACCTTTCCACATCAATACGTCTCCTCTGTCCACTCTGACATCTACCTATGGTGTCATTAACTGTTTTTTTTTACTGTGCCAGGTAGTCCTGGCTCAAGTTGTATTGGTATTTTTTGTGTCTCTGTCCTGTCCTCTCACCCTTGAACTAGTTGAGGCAGATGGATGCCCTTCGTGAGTCAGGCTCAGCTGGAGGTTTCTTCCTGTTAAAGAATAGTTTTCCCTCTCAATTTAAAGCTATTGCATTTATATAGAAAATTTCATTGCATGATTATCCTAATGTGCTGAACAAAGACGAAAAAGTTTTAGAGATCCACACTCAAATTACACAGGAAAATATAGTACAGGTTGACATAGACGCAATCACACACACTGTTATTAGGTGGGATGTTTGCATGTTGGGATGTCGGAATGGCGGTTACCACCCCAATTGGGTTAGCTTTACACTTAAAATCTCTTACTTAAAAGTTTTACATGACAAATGTAAGAAAGGTGATGATCATTGCTGGTATGCCATACCTTCACAGATAACCGGTGAATAAATATTTGTAGAAAGAATGCTGTTAAAGTGAACAATGTTGATTTTGTATCCTTAGAAGCCAAATGCCTTTCCTGTCATCGATTTAGCCCTGTGGGATTAAAAGTGATGCAGCAGTGACAGAGATCTATTTTAATTCTGCACATTGTTCTTACCTGTCAAAACCTTGGACTCAGCTGCTGTCAGTTTAATCAGAATTGTATGTGTGCTTTGCTCATGTCTTGCTTCAAGCAGTGCTAATACCAGCAAACCAGTACAACCAACATTAACTCAAGTTGACATCACATAAAACAATTAATTAGATTTCATCATCTGGTTCTGCAACTATAGTAGGCTTTACACTTTGTTTTCATTAGAACAAAAGTACTATCTGTATACTTGTTAACAGACTCTAGGTAAAATTGTAGGAGTTCTTCTACAAAGGAGTCCAACTATATTCCATTCAATTGCACCCTGATAAAAGTGTTGATGCTGCTGAGTTTCTCTTCAAATATTTGTTTTAACTGATATCTCACGGCCAATTCTACAAAAGAGCATTGTAATTTTGTGTGTTTGCATGAATACAATGTCACACCACTTCTGGTGTTTCTTTCTAAACCCTGAACAAAAAGTAATCAGCAAAACAAATTCATGATCTAAATATGAACCAGCAGTATGAAAATAACATTTAAATGCCAAGATGTGATTCTTAACTTTTTAAGGAGTGAAACACCCTTTTGGGGATTAAAATATTTCAATCCTCCACTTAAGTTAACAGTGCTGGCCAGAATAATAATAAAACCAGATTTTCTTTGGAATATATATATATATATATATATTGGAAATGGACCAATTTTGCATAACCAGAATAATTAAATAACATGTTGTTGAACAACAACAACGTAGCTTTTTTTGGTGAAAAAAAAAAAATACAAATCCAAAAAGCATCTTGGGAGTTATTTGAACCTTTCTCTAATATTTGGTTGCATAATGTTTCACAATGTTACTTTTACCAATCTAGAAGCTTCTTATATCTGCTGGTAGTTTCTGACCCTGCTCTACTGTGTTTGTTCAAGCTCCTCCGTTTTTTTCATACGTCAGTGGCAGAGTTCAGCTTTCTCAAATGGGTTTTCAATGGGACTCATTGCGTATCAGTTTGAAACAGTAGGCCGTTTTATTTCCAAACATTATTTTGTGCAATTGCATTTTGCTCTAAAATACCTCGGTGATGGTTTATTTTAATCTATATTTGATTGATACAGTATCGGCATCAGCAAAGCAGCCTCAGAGAATGACAGCATCTCCACTATGTAGGTACTGTTCATGTAGATCTTTCTTTTTTTAATTCTCTCTCACTATTACAGGAATTCTTTGTATTGTTGAGTTTCTTCTTAATGCCAAGATCTGGAAGCACCTTTAGGGTTGTATGACTCTGAAACTCTTTGATAACATTGCAAACTATTGAAACAGAAATTTCAACAGATTTCCTAGGTACCTTAAAGCCTTTGGAATTGTTTTCTGACAATAGAATTTCTGATGCATTTGACAGCTCTCTTGTCACTCATTGCACCAAGAAAAAGAAAGTAGAGATGATGATCGTCCTTTTTTCAACCAATCTTTCATTGGTTTATTCAGGTGAAATGAAACACAAAAATTTAAGTATGTGGTTTTAACCATGTATTTTTTTGTTTATGTAGTCATTGAGAGACTATATGTCTTAAATAGACCGCTAGTAATTATCAGGGATTGTGTTGTTTCTAAATTAAAGCTACCTTCTTCCTCTTTAAGTTTAATAAACATAGTGCACTTTGTTTTCTTATTTTACATTTATTTCTAAATATTCCAAATTCTCTGATTACAATAAAAGTTATTTTCTCTCTGACCATGACTGTAATGCATAATGTAACATGTAACAATTATGAAATTTGAAAAATGATGTCAGGTTTTGATGTTGTTTTGAAATAAATAGTGAAAGAAACTCCCCATAGCCATGATAATAATTGATCAGATCACCAGCTGGCACAAGCTATTAGTCTGTCATGGTCAGGACACCAAAATACAAGATCCTACATTTCTCATATTGCGAATGAGTAAGTTTCAGTTTCTGATTACCAAGCCTCATCCCATAAAAACAAGCACCTGAAACTGCTTTGAATTATGCAAGATGCATAAAAGATCTTCTCAGTGCTATCATTTGAATGAATTGTCAAGGTCTAAAGGCTTATCAGAGAAAATAAGGTTTTCTATCAGGAATAAGAGAAAACAGTTCTTCAATTAGATCACATCATGTTGTACTTGCAGCTTACACAAAGTATAGGACACATGTGGGTCTGTAAATATTTTTGTTGAGAAGGGCTAATCCAAAACCAAGAAATCTATTGAAATAATTAATCAAGGTTAGCCCGTTTAATCTAATTAATGCCTGCCAACATTAGATTGATGCCACCCTGACATGACCTTTTCCACATTGTGTGAAAATGATTTAGAACCAGGCATACTGTGATTTAACATTTGAGCCAGCATGCGGTGTATCGATTGTGTCCTCACATCTTCATTAGCCAATGCAGGCTTCTTGGAATATATCACACTCTCTTTACGTTCACTTTGAGTATTTTTTTTTTTGTATTTTACACACCTAAAAGCAAATGTAATTTTTGGTCAGGGCCAGAAGTTTAGAACCAATATTCCCCAGTGTGAGTTCAGTTGGAAACCTGTGACACACATTCTTACAGCAATTGCAGTCTGACATAAAACTGTGCAAGATACACTCTATGATGGGACATTGCATCTGAGTTATGCTTTCAAATTTTACACCTTGAATATTTTATATGTTGAACTTTCACTGCAAAACTTTGATGCTAAAATCCTTTTATATGGTTTAATCTCAGCATGGCTTTACAGCTTTGGGTTGTGGATGAACAGACAAGAATTTTTTGTTTTGGTTTAGCCGCTGAATCAGAATGAAGAGAGCTGAGCTTGCTTATTCATAATTTCGTGAAGTGTTCTTTTGGGACTATTCTTTTAATGTCTCAACAACTGCTTTCTGTGGACATCCCAAGCATATTTGAACAGGTAAAAGGCCCAGGGACTCACCAGAGGTATAATGTATCTGGGATTACAGCATCTGGGAATGAAGATATCACTAAGAAAAGACAGTATGACATCACTCCAAGCCTCTCTGTTTAGTTTACTGCTATGACAACACATTCTCGGGTAAAAAAAGACTAACATAGATCGATTGATTGAAGAGCAGATGGTCATTTTCTGAAAGATATAATACTCTGAAACGGTAACTGCAACGTTTGAATGTGTCTGACAAATAAAAAAACCTCTGTGAATACATGGTTTCTCAACACTTTTTTTGCTCTTGCATTTTTTTCCCAGCATTGGCACAAATAATCCAAGGTCTTCTGTCTAGGAAAACAGAGTTTTACCTCTTCACAGGTAATTGCACATATTTGTCTTAAACATCTATGAATTATAAATAAGTGATTAATTATTCATTTCCTTGCTTGCTGTGCTAATGTGAACAAAGTGACCTTATTCTTCATCCTTCTACAGTCTACCTCATGTTTCAGCGATGAGATTGCATTATACTTCACTCAAAGCAAGCTTTGATTTGAGATTGCAAAGAAAACTTGTGTTGCCCTTGTGTTACATAGTGCTGTGTGTTGTTTTTTTTATTTCAAATATTTTAGTTGTTGTTTGCTTGTTTTTCGAGCTCCAAGAGAATATTGGGTGGGGAGTTTCTTCTGATTGTAATCTCTTTCATCTTTGACCTGTAGTGATTATGAAAACATTTCCTCTATTGGTAGATTTATGGTAATCCGTCAGTGAGCTGTCTTTATCCATCCAATCATTCATCCATTTACCAACAGCATAAAGTTATGACTTCAGTCAGCTGTTAGTCTTGCTGGCAGCTCATGGGTGGACTATCTATAGACACTGATCGATTGGTCAGCCTATCTTTAGGTCGGTGTATCAGTGTGACTGTTTTTCAATGGATTCAAATTCAAAATAAAACTCTTGAACACTAATACCTTATGAAATCACAGTTCTGACAATTAACACTGTTCTGTGAAGCAGCAGGCTTGGGTGGTGAAAGCTTATTTCTCCCTATGAGTCATGATGAACCCTGTGCTGACTCCTCGTGGGGAGCTATCGATCCACCACTGGGATCACCTTCTGGCCATCATCTCTAGGCCTCATTAGCAAGGGCTTATTAGGTCTATTATAATGGTGTTAAGAAGAAAGCAATGGTAAATGGGGAGAACACTTTTAGTATTGGACTTTCATGCCTGACTGACATTGCCTCATTCTAAAGAAAAAAAGATAAATTGAAAAAGCCCAAAGACCGATATAAAATACTTCAAATGGGGGAAAAAAAACACCATATCTGTTTTTAATGGGGTTCGTCACTCAAACCAAATCAGATAAACCAACACTGTTGCAGCCACTTGTAGATCATAAGTTGAGAGATTTGAAAAAAGAGAGGCGACATGAAGCAAAGATACTGTACAGTAACAGGTACAGCAGTGGCTGTGATAGAAATCTCTTGAAGGCATTTAAAGCATTTCAGTCTATAAAAGAACCTATAAAAGAAAAAAAATCATTATTGTACATATAATTTAAAAAGAAAATCTGAGCACACAGCAATGATATATGTATTTTCAGATTGTATTTCACTTGTACCGTCCTGCCCATCATGATTAAACATCCAAAAAACTGTAAAGAAATCATTCAAAAAAGAAAATAACTTAAAAACTTAAAGATCCAATCTTTATGCTGAATTCAAGACCAAATCAATGTAATGATGTTTTTTTGTACATCCAAGAGTGCATTGCAAAAAGCAACATGTAATGGGAAACTAAACCAATTTAATTTTCCACTTCATTTCAATCACACAAACGACCAAGTCTGTCTTCATCAGCGGTGCCACGATTAAGTCCGGATCTAAAACAGAGAGGTTATACCTCCTTACAGATAGCGATCCATGTTCATGATGTCATGCAATAAAATTTTAAAAACAGCAGTAATTACCACATTATTGACTTTATATGTATGTGCTTCTAAAGTAACTTGGGTGTTGGGTGACTTGGATGTTGGTGGAGTTGGATCCAACTCCATTTTCTCACAGGTGTTGTCAGGAGGCTATTTGTGGTTATGGGAATGCCTGTGTTGAATTTTGATTAAATCAGGCTGTCATATTTAGCAGTCACCATTAAACTGCTAAGACCTGCCTTATGTGTCTGCTTTGAGTTCTAGATTATGATATTTTCTTCATAAATTGCTAAAACATGCATGAAATTTTCAAGTCTGTATATCGGTGGATTATAGTAGTTAGATTTACATGAAATCCCATTGAATGTGAAAGTTATTGACCTTAAACTTTAATGCTTTTCCAGTTTTTTAGTTGTTTGTTTTTGCTGAGCTAATTCTCCAGAATATCTTTTTGCTTTGAGTACTGTAATCTAATCTTCTACTTTATAGCTGTTTTTCAGACACATCAAGTCCTCCTGATTAGCTCTAATCAGTCCATAGAGATTCAAAATAAATCTGTATAAAATAAATCTGGTCTTATTAGCTTTTTATTTCTTACTAGATTACTTATTTTGTTAGGCTAACCAAAACTTGACTTTTAAAATACATATATGTTAGCCTAGATTATTCAAAATCCAGCTTCTCAAATCTGAACCACCAATCCGGATAATACAGCTGGGAATCGGATCATTCCTCCATGTAAACACTCAGCTAGAGAGTGCAGTCAAGAAAAACAGTCAGGAGTAACTGAATATTTGTACAACTGAATTCCCAGTAGAATCCACATATTTTTGTCTCTGATGTTAGACAGCTAAACCCTTTAGAATTTGGATGAAAATCAGCAAATTAAGATCATCAAATTAAAGGGATAGTTTGCCTCTTTTGACATGAAGCTGTATGACATCCCATATTAGCAATATCATTTATGAACATTGACTTACCCCCCGCTGCGTCCTGTGAGCAGAGTTCCAGCCTCGTTTTGGCGTTGACGAAGGTAGTCCGGCTAGTTGGCTGGGGTCGCGAAAATAAAGCGTTTTGCTTCTCAAAACAATATGCGTTCAAAAGAGGAATACATTTGCATCACAAAATCGTTAGCCAGAAAAAGTCCGACCTCACAATCGCTTGGCGCTATTTTTGCCTCCCTTCATATCAATGCGTTCAGCCACCTAGCGATAGCCGCACCTGTTACGGTGTTTGCTGCTCGGAAGCAGGGGACTGCTCGGTCTGCACTTCAGTCTGCATGGTTTACACAGCCCGTAGTGATACAAAGGGAGAGAGAAATAGCGCCAAGCGATTGTGAGGTCTGGCTTTTTCTGGCTAACGATTTTGTGACGCAAATGTATCACTCTTTTGAACGCATATTGTTTTGAGAAGCAAAACGCTTTATTTTTGCGACCCCAGCCAACTAGTCGGACTACCTTCGTCAACGCCAAAACGAGGCTGGAACTCGGCTCACAGGACGCAGCGGGGGGTGAGTCAATGTTCATAAATGATGTTGCTAATATGGGATGTCATACAGCTTCATGTCAAAAGAGGCAAACTATCCCTTTAAGCATTTCAAGACTGACACTATGCTCTAATAGAATTTTATATCCAGTGTCATCAGGAAAAATATCATCAAAAGCATCAGACATGCTTCAGTCAACAAATTGATGTGTGCATGAATACTGAGACAAGGACGGTCGCCCAACTAAACTGCCCAGTCAGGCTGGAACCGTGGCTTGACTCAACTGTGCTTGTAACTCTGCTGACTGCTCAACTTTGCCCTGCAAATTTGCAGCTTACGAAACCTTTGTAAGAGAAAATATCACACTACCGGATTACAAACTCAAGTCGTAGTTTCCATTGATCCAATCAATATTCAATCATTACCAACTTTGAGAACTTTGACATTGCAGACTTTTTGGGGACTAAATGGATGGCAGTTTTGAAAGACTGAGAGTGAATGTACCACACAAATAAACCAGCTTTGTGCTTGATTGGAAGTATAAGCAGAGGGTATCTCTGTATTACTTTTTTGTTAAAAAAAAAACCTTGTAAAAATAGATAAAAGGAGCTAAGGGGAGCCTGCGTCATCTTAACATGCAGCTGACTGTTAAAGTATAAGGTCTGACAATCCACTTTAAAACTGTTACGTCTGTCTCTAACTAATAACTAAAATATTTGTGATGGCATACATGTATTTATGCTGGCAGTATCTCTCTGTAAATTATTATGTATCATACTGGGATGCGTTGGTGCCCCAGGGAGATGAAGATCCCCAGTGTCAAAACTGTTCCATTGAGATAGAGCTTTTTTCAACAGTGACAGCTCTGACTTTCTGTCCCAAAGCAGGATTATCTTTTGAATTACTTTCTCATTTTCTCCTCTCACAGTGCTGCATATGAGAGATTCATTTTTTTTAACTGAGGACAATTGCTTCTATGTTGCTTTGCAAGATCAAAATGTCAAATTGTATGAGTCCTCAAGGAGTCCCAGTGTGATGAAATCCTCAAATTCTTGTGTTTATCCATTTCTACAGCCTGGTGCATCGCTGCTTTCCAGTTTTTTTTCCTTTACAGCTCACAACCCTGAGTTATGGCTCATTGCACTTTTACACTGCATTTTAAAGTTGATTTTAACAAGCAAGCACTAGCTCTCAAAACCACAAAAACACACTGTGGGAGTGTTATGTGGAATCTTATGAGATGCAGTCTACTTTTACAATCTCAAGAGAAAACATTTCATTACAAGATACTTTTTTTCCCCTTATTATTCTAACAGAGGTCCATCATTGTTGGAAGCAGCTGAAAATGACTTTGATGCACTTTGGTGTTTGTGACTGATTAAGTTAAATTAGGTCAAACCATCTTTATGAATACCTCTGCCATAATTAAAGCATTAATTATGAAAGAATAGTTTGGAAAAGAGTGTATTGTAGTCAACAAAAGGCAAAGAAAGAAAAGGCTATTAGAAGGAAGGTCATTGAAGTACTTAATTACTCAGTTTGGAGAATCTGAGATTAATCCTAATGGGTGAGCTACAGCTAAAAGCCTCTCAGTGGGTGGCCATAAGAAGAGAAAATCTTTCGCCATCTGATTGTTTATGATAGCATGGAGGTATCTGTCTGCACTGATCTCATCCTACACAAAGTGAAGGATTTGGGTGTTCAACCAGCAAAGGCTAACTTGAGTACAGCCCATGCCAAGAGGGACCAACAACAGGCAATTTCATCATGAAGAGGATGAAACACCAAAAATAATCAATAGCAACAGCTGTGCTGGACAATCTTCATTATTTCAACACTTTGCTCCACTCCATCACAAAGCCGATCGTTGTTCAGTTTGTCTTCTGTGATTTCCACATCAAAGCAAAGCTAAAAGGACCAAGACCGGCACACAAGCACTACCAGGAGCAGCCAACAGCTCAGATCATTCTACATATTTCTGAGACTGTCTCCAATTAGCAGCAAAACACTAGAATATGTAGACATGTGTTTTTGAAGCCCCAAACCAAACCAGAGCAGTACCAAAAGCATGTTCAAGCCGTATGTGTTTGATTTTAAACTCAGTGTAAAAATCCATAAAAGGGCTTGAACCTATGAACTATTTGAGCTTGAAGTTATTTTGGATGGTAAAAAAAAAAGGCCTCTTCTCACAGCGCCCACAGCTTATAATTTTGCTTACCTGTAAGGAAACCTTTTAATTCTCCAAACTGATAGCACTCTAAGCCCGATTATGTGACACTAGAAAAAAATAAATGATTGCAATCATTTAACACATGTGTTAGTCTGACCAAACCAATACTTTCAAAATGCACGTCAATTATACAAAATCAAGCGTCTCAAAGCCAGACTACACACCCAGATAACGTAGTAAGAGTTGGGATCACTCTATGTACACTCAGCTAGGCACAAATGGGCTTCGGTGCTTTGCAGAAGCTCCAGAGTACCATCTTTTGCATCTCTTTATATAAACAGTAAACTATAAATGTATATCAATACAGCTACATGGGTCAAGAATTGTGACTGGAAAGCAGCCCATGAAGACTATGTGTCAACTATATTATGTATTTCTCTGTGGGAAATCGTTGTACATGTAAATATTAATAATTTTAACAGGATAAAATGTTCAGTGTTTAACTTATATAGCCACGTGGTGCAGACTCCATGCAAATTCTACGGAAGAGTATTAGGACCAGGCATAAGAAAAAATAATAATATTTTGGCTGTCGAGATTAAAGTCCACATGTCGAGAATAATCTCGATATGTCGACTTTATAAATATAAATATTTTTTCTTATGCCTGGCCCTAATACTCTTCCGTAAAATTCTAATTCTATACAGTACATGATTGAATATTTACTGTAAAAACGTGCTAGGTTTAGGGTTATAGTTTCTTGGAAATTACGTCGATATAAAGTCCTCTAAAATGATATGAACACTGTGAGTGAGTCAAAAAGTCTTCACTGAAAAATGTTAGCATCTAGAAATTAAAATATTTCAGTCCCATCAAAAGACTCGGAGTAGTGACTACAAGTTCGGTGTGTGCTGCTGAGCAAACATTAAAATAAAATAACTTGAGTGTGGTCAATCTGTTGGTATACTCCACCCACACCACGGCTCCAGCATCGTATGAGCGCCAACGCGCAATAGTGTGCATTACCGTGGATGCATAAAGGCAGAGGACAGTGCGCGCCCCTGGATGCAAGCTGCTGAAGTCGCAGTCACTCCATTTCATGTTTTGCCCTGCCCTTGTGCGCTCTGCCCACTGTGCAGCGTGCGTCTCCTTTGCATTTCGCTTCCCCCTCACTGTCATAAGCACACGGGGCAGCTGTGTGTGCGGGAGAAGTTATTGACACGCTGAGCACCAGGTAGCTTCTTCCTAAGGATTTGTTCAAGCTCGGAGCAGTCGGACTCGTCTTTCCTCTTGTCAGAGGGACGATGTGGTGGACGCATCAGTATCCAAAGTGAGGAGTGATCTTTTTCTCCCTTTATCAACATCAAACATCGCGCCCATTGGAGAAATCTTTTTTCTGGATTTCTTTTAATCTGATGGAGCTTTTATTTCTCAGCGAAACATCACCCAGGATTTCACTGATGAATGCGATGTGGAGACTGCAAGTCGCCTTATGTACTCTGTCGGTGCTGTCTCTATCATCTGCTGGTGAAAGCAAAGCGCGGAGCTGTAGCGAGGTTAGACAAGCTTATAACGCTAAAGGATTCAGCCTTCTCAATGTACCTCTTCAGGAAATATCAGGTAGGCGACACTAACACCTAATCGCTGCGTTTCGCCCCCAAACACCGCGTGTCACGTCTGGTCTCCCCCACAAATTAAACAAATGAAATGTGTCATCTTTCTTAAAAATTTTGAACATAATTACTCCTGCGCTAATTCCTGCTGTACCTTAGGATTCAAACAGATCCAACAAGTCTTCGTGAACAGTATATTTTGTGCAGTGTCCCGTTTCATGTGATCGACTTTATAAAATAAATCTCTGCATGACAGCTAATGCAGACAGCACAAAGTGCTATAAGTCCACTGCATGCCATTGTAGGCATACAAAGAGGAGCCATAGCTGTTAAAACCTGTTTGTAAAAGTTATCATTATCATTAACATCATTATCATCTGAATTTTCTCACTGATCAACCATGAGTCATTGCAAGCTGAATTTAACTGATCCTCTAAGTTGACAGCAAAAACTGGATTTGACATCCAAAATACATCTGAAGTGATCCACCTGCAAAAGTGTCATCGGTGTAGCTCATCACCATGTGGCATAATCATCAATGCAGTGTAAGCATTTCTTTTAGCTGTCATACATTTTATATTTTTTCAAGGCCAAGTTCAGCTCAATAATAGCAGTTAAACTAAATCCACACAGAACTGGCTAAAAACCCACTTCCACTTTTCCTCTCTTTAAGCCTTTTGAGCCTTAAAATGATATGTCATTCGCCTAAAGAGGTAACTTCACCCAGAATTGACACGGAAATCTTACTTTTGTAATCTGTGACACCTAAATATGATGCAATCAGCCCTCTTGGACATCATTTTGAAATAGAGCTATTCAAAATTTAGCCAGTGAAAAACTGACTTGGTAACAGTGGCACAAGATGTGTTTCGGAACCGGCTGCATACCTGTTGCTCATATTCAACAGAAGATCATGGAGCTTGTTGTCTTGGATTTGGCTAAAAAGTAAATGGTGTTTACCAGTAGGGGGCTGTATGCACTCAACATGAATTGCTTCTTTTGCTGTGGATTTTTTTTCTCCTTTTGGATATTCCTCAAGGCTACAGCCTGGTTTTTAATTCATGCTCTTTGCAACAGCGGAGATATGGGGTTTTATTATCTCTTGTGTGGAGGTAATCACATTTATGGTCGAAGCAAGAAAAGAGATTAGTCAGTAAACATAGTCTGCTTCATGAGAGCAAAGAGGAGAAGCAGAGGGGCCTGAAGTTAATGCCTCTGTTGTCTCTTCCAGACGAAATAAAGATACTGTTTTGGTAATTGGCAGCATCAGGCAGAATTGATCACAGATCTGCCTTATCTGGGTTTAACATGGTTATGCCATGATGGGAATGTGGTAGCTTTGTCAGTGATTGAACATGTGTGTGCAGTCTGTATCGCGCGTGTGTGTGCGTTTGTTTCTTTGACATCCTTTTCCCTCTTGTTATAACTTGAAGTCAACAAGTTTGATTAAAATACTCAGACAACCAAAAATCTAAAATGCTGTAGCTGTACTGCCTGCGCTCCATTTGCAAACTGTTCTCTGTTTCAAGTCAGAAGAAGTCAGCAGACTACTCAAATGTTGTCAGAATTATTCAAATGCAGGGCGTTTTGTCTTTTCCTCGGCATTTGCGTGATACACTTTTTGAAAACTGCTCCTTTTTGTTTCCTCTTTTTTTCTATTGTTCATTTGGATCTGCGATGAAAGGATGCTAAACGGACACGGTGCCTTATTTCTCTTTTGTCAGCAGGAATCCAAAGTTATGATTGAACCCACCTTGGCGCAGAGGTCAGAGATGTTAAATAGTTCTACGCGTCATTTCTTAGTACTATATCAAACAGTGAACTTTTTTGGTTATCTGATATATAAATATTTATGTAATTCATTCAGTTTGATTATAATCACGTAATCCAAGGCAGAACTTGGATGTTTTTGCAGCTGCTCTCATTTAGTTTGACAGGTCTTAGAGGAGTAAAAATCATGAAGTGCTTTGACCACAGAGTTTTTGTTGTTTTTGTTGGCTTCCACTTCGCCACTGGACAGGGTCCATTTATCACAAGAAGAATTCAGACTGTCAAATAGTTTCTATGAGTGAGTTTGAAATACTTGGACTTGGCTTTACTTGATTATGCAAAATTTTGTATTGCACAATGTTTCTCCTCTGCCTGGAATTTCAGCATATAAAGACAGTTGGCTGCATTACCGATCAAGATGTTTTGAAGGCTGTGACCGAATCTTTTTATTTTCTTTTTTTTTCACAATATCTGTACAACACATACATTATGTGTAATTTGTTGTCCTCAAACAATCTCCATATGAATACAAGAGTTATTATTAGATATGGGCCTCAGGAGATGGAACAGTAGGGAGCACTCAATTATCACTTATTAGGTATGCTAATACAAACGTGTGGAAAACTGCATGTGCTACGTTAGCACTCATCCCTCCATTATTTGCTTTGTCGTGCCACTGATATGCCTCTAGCTACGAAACATCAAGGTGTAATATATCTGTAAAGGTTAGTACCTCAGGTTGTAAGCTCTTATGAACATAAGCTAATTATTTTACAGTTCTTTGCCGTTGACCAGCTGAGCTTCATTATTTAATTATTTAACAGGTGACAAACTGAGATAAGTTCATATCTGTTCTGAAATAAACCAGGCTGGTGTTCAATTAATTCACACTTAAATAGTAATTAAAAATAAATGCAATGCAATTTCACTTTTTTTTTTTTTTGAGAAAAGGGTATTTTTCCTCCATCCACAAAGCTAATATCTAAAGCTGTGTCTGGAGGTGTCTCATGGGCACGATGGTTGCAAAACCTATCCAGAACTTAAAGAAATTGGAAATCCATCAGAGCAGAAACCTCAAATTGATATTTTAAGAATTACATGAAGCTACTTGGGAATTCTTCTTTCAGGCCTTTGCATTTTTTTCATATATGTTTGACACTAGTTTATGCACTTTTTTAATGACAGAGTGGCTTGGCTTATAATAACCTTCCATAATTACCAGTAGTACGGCGATGTACAGAAGAGACATTTGGTGCATGGTATGGTGCTGCCTTGTAGATGGTGTGCGTCTTTGCCCTGAAGAGATGTAAAACACTTTCAGCAGTATCACTTCTCATATCACTTGCTGTGTTGGCAAATTAGCATCTTTTATAATTCTATTCTTGGATTCAAATAACTGTTTGGCACTGATGCAGACAATAAGTAAATTGACTGAGTTGGCCATCTTCAACAGAGGTCAACACTTCATTGGTTGTGGAACGACAGTGCCTCTTTTAGCTGAAGGACTTGTTCAGCTGGTTTATAGCATCGGAGTAAAGAGAGGTGGAGCCCAGTGAGAAAAATATCACCAGCCCTAGTTTTCATACAGAGAAAAGTGCCAAGATTGTTTGCAAAAAAGGGGATGCTGAAATACAGTACTGTGCTGTAAATGAGGTGAACCAGACAAATGTGTAAAAATACCTTCATTTAACTCCACCAGACTGAGCTTGTGATTCCCCCACTCTCGCGTCCATGTTGCTGATGCACCATCATCACCCTCGTGCTTGTGTGTGAGATTTTCGATATAGTGCAGAGTACACATTACTGCTTGATTGTCAGCCCTTTGTTCATAAACACAGATGCTCCTGAATGCTTCAGTCAGGCCTGCCACGAGGCTCCTTCTCTGCGGCTTTCCAGTTAAAATCAACATCTTCTTAGAGAGAGCAGCTGAGATTCTCATGGGTGAACTCTGCTCTTTGCTATGGCTTTGAAATAAAACCGTTCGAAGCGTTGGGGTTCCTATTAGTGCGCTGCCCGAGTCTTATATTTCCTTTCTCAAGAATAACAACCACCTTTAGGGTTGATCCGTGGCAATTTGATTTGATTTCTCTTAACAGAACAGCTATTAGCTGTTATACAATACATCATAATTTTTCCTCATGTGAGTTCTTTATGTTTCCTCTCTTTATGTTTTTCGCTGTGATCTGTGCTTGCACGTTTATAGGTTTGCAAGTTGTACATCCTTGCAGTTCCCCAATTCCCTCAAACACAACCCTCATATCAAATATCTTTGCTGTTTATATTCAAATTGTGCCCCTTATAAAGCTTTTGTGTGATGCACAGTTTATATCGTTTGTATTTCTTGACATAGAGTTCTCTATAACTCTTGAAATAAACCATTTTCCAACACTTATTAATATCTGTATAATAATTAAAACATTATCTCATGAAGTATTTTCTGGACAAGCACAATTTCAAGACCCTGGAATTGAATTAATAGTAACAGCAAATTATTCAAGAAAATTAAGATATGAATGTATTTCAGAAGTAAACTGAAATATAAATAAATAAGCTAAATAAATATTTATATACTCTATATGTATATACTGAGCAAAAATCACGATTGTACGGTTGAAGGTATTTTCTAACTGGAATTTGAGACCACACAAAAAAAGCACAGAAATTGTGGCACTCTTTGGTTAATCTTCTGTCATCACAACTCTGCATTCTGTCGTAAAAGTAAGCATCCTTGTTGTTGCACTGGTCTATTTTCAATTTTTATAACCTGTAGGGTGAGTATGCAAAATAAAGTTGACAGCAATTTCAGATGTAATCACTAAATAATTGAATGACATCAGTGACTAATGACATTTAGCAAAGTGTGGGAATACCACTGTCAAAGCCTTTGCCCAGTGAACATTCATATAAAATTTCTGAGGAGCTTCTTTTTTTTCAAAGCCCATTAAGATGCTCTTGGCTCTGCCAAATTGGAAACAAGTCTCTCGCCAGCCTGTATACATCTTCAGAGAGAACAGTTAATGAGATGTGAGGGAGATTAGGCTTTGTGTGTGTTAGTGTGTGTGTTTGTGAGAATGCATTTCTTTGCAGCAGTTTAGCCTCACTTTGCGGGCCTTTCTCTTGCATTGCATCTCTGTTGTGATAGAAAATGACAAAAGTGCTTTGTTTTTCATTGCGCGAGACAGTTTGTGTGCATGGCACATCCAAATGAGCTTGAATGCAAATCCTCTTGTGGTTCTCTTCAGATCCACTAAAAGAGAATGTCTGACAGTTGTCCTGATCTGAAGAATCTGTTTACCCTCTACAGACATTCAAGCCTGAAATGCACGGTCTCCAAGCATCCCTGAACCATCCTCAGCACCATGGTGCTTTCTAAGTAGTGTGAAAAGCCTCCGGATAGCGTAGGAGACAGCTGAAGCACTTTTTCCAGTTTTCAATCAACTGCTGGCCTAAATCAGTAATGGGGAGGGGGGAGGGATTAAGAATCTCTACCCTGTCAAGCGTTGAGAGGAACTAGAAAATAAAAAGTTAAAAGAAGGATGTGATTCTATGTTTAGGGATTAGAGGAGCGAGCAAAGAAAATAAGAAGTAAAACAAACTTTCCCAGTAGGCGGGGACATTTAGGCACAAGAGAGCATCCTTGACTAACCATGTGTTGAAATTATGACTTGAGTGGTAGCATTTTGAGATTGGGTGAGCTCTGGGGTACAAATAAGGAGTCAGGTAGAATACAATCTATCTGAACGTAAGGGATTAGTGATCAGACTGTATTTGTGTTGCTTGGTAGTATTACGACCTTTTGCACTTATTTAGAAAAAAAACAACGTTTAGTAGTCCTTCTTTTGTGAATACTGAGAGAAAAACTCTCAAGAAACAAGAGGAAAAGTCCCATGCGGCACTCCTCCACTGGGGAAAGACTCCTCTGGGATTTTTCTGTCACTGGGGCTGCAGGAATGTTATTGATGTTGAGGGGGTCACGTTGTCATATTATTGTTCACACGGGGAAATAACGAGCGTTCATTCAGGATTATACGAGCTGCCTTCCTTACTAATGCAGTGCAGACGCTTTGTGTTTGACTTAGAGCCCTTTAAAGCATATTGTTTATTACACAGAAAACATCTCCTCACCCTTCAGCCAGGGAAACATTTGTGGTTTTCCTAGTATTATTTACTATGTATGTTGGACAACCAGTGCACTCCGTGTTTACTACTACACTCAGTCTTTTGCCCACAGAGCTTTTTGCCTCTGGTGGAAAGCCTCTGAATAGAAGTCCCAAGCCTGACACCAGCAATAGGGCTCAGATAGATGAAAGCCACTCAGTGCTGTGGGGAAACCCACATGGGTGTATCATATCAAGGTGTCAAGGATGCAAATACATTTCACACTGGGGACTTTTTATTTTTGTTTTTCAGACACACATAAGTGCACATGGCTGAGGTGATTTGCTGAATAAATCAACCCTCAGAGACTTCAAGTAAACAAGCATTAAGTATGAATAAACATGGTTTGCCCAAATTGTCATGGCAACATCGGATGCTGTCAACACATGGAGAAAACAGTGGTGTCACTGGCATCACAGACTTGACTATGACACTGTTGTTGTTGTGTCGAAGGAACATTGACTGTTTGAACCCCCTGAAAGGCCTCAGTGGTTTCACTAAAGCAAAACCGCGGCAGGGTTTTGATGCATCCAAATCAAAATTGTAGGTGCTCCAGCATCCAGACTTCTTTTTTTTTTATGAAACAAAGCCACAGAGGATCATCTCTCTGGACTCTTGGATATTGTGATATTCTTGCCATTGAATGGTGAAAAAAATACAAAAACTGGATACTGTAACATCATTAACTCCTTTTTTTTCTAGCAGTTGAAATAAAAAGCAACACTGTAAAATGTAATTGTATATCTTACTTAAAAAAAAAAGTGACCTTAACTCATTCCAGTTGACTCTGTTGACTATCCTCACTTAAACTTAGTAAAGACAACTTTCTACTGAGGCAAGTAATCAAACTCATCAGCTGCAAGTAACCTGTACTTGAGTACTATGAGTGAGCAAGACGCGTCTGCATAACCAGCAGAAACTCGGCGTCATTCGGCATTTCTCGTTTTACGCACATGCGCAGTTGCCCACTGACGAGTGACATGACGACGTGCTTTGAATGAAGCGGGAAACAGGCGGTTGCTGCAGCTAGTGTCACGGTAAGTTTCACTGGTTTTCTATGTAACAAACTTATCGTCGTTATCTTTGCCATATAATTTATCCGTAAGTCTATGTTTGGAGGTTAACTTTATGTTTAATAAATTAGAGTCGGTCCTTTGCAGTCATGTGAAAGCTAAAGCTAACCAGCCCTTCACGTAACGTTGCTCTGTAAGGATATTGTAACATTTAGGGATAACTGGAGTTTCAGCAAACACAGCGTGCTTATTAACGGTTGAAAAAGCAACTGTGCTGATCTTTCAGGGACACTCTTCAACTCACCAAGCATGTAATTCATTCCTCAGCTCTTAATTAAACCATAAAAAAAATGAGTTTGTCGTTTTCCATGGCCCCTTTCTTTAACATGGCGGAGATGTTTTAAGTTTACTGTTGTCCCTTTTACTGGTCGCATAGGTAGCACGTATGTTTCACGCTTATTAACCAGTCAGTGACAGTAAAGTAATAACTCTTAACTGAGAAGTCACAGACACACTTGCCACGCATTATGCACATGAGAATGTCCATAAATCCATTCAGTTTTTAAAAATAAATAAAAGAAGAAAAAAAATCACAAAAAGTTGTGGAAAAACTTGCAAAAAAAAGGATATATATATATATATATATATATATATATATATATATATATATATATATATATATTCGCTGCTGATATTCAAAGCCCAGAAAATTATATTCTGTACAGCCTTAATCTATGCTTGTGCTATGAGTTAATTACAGTTTAACTGATTGATTTTGTTGTTTCTTTTGTAGGTTTCTGAAGACAGACCTAGCTATGCATTGGAAGTGTAAGTACTGGTTGTTTTCTTCTGAAAAGAGGACTCAACTATTCAAGCACTACCGCTTAAAACATGGAAGCTACGCAAGAACTACTCCAATTCCATGCCTCCACACAGATTGTCTGTGTTCATTTAAGTCATTTAATGCCCTGAAAGTGCATTTAACAAGAAATCACTCCCATGAAGTACATGATGGGCAGACGAGTGGAGCTGATGAAATCCCTGTGATATTCAATTGTCCTCTTTGTAATTTCGAAGAACCCTGCACAGAACTCATTTTTTTTTCCCATTTGCGCCAACATCTTAAAAATAAGGAAACTGTGAAGTGTCCACATGAAAACTGCATTTTTGAGAGCAATGTCTACTCAACATTTAATGCTCATAAATGCAAAGACCATCGGCTTCCCAGTCAGAAGCGGTTGAAGCCTGACATTGCCATGCGCAGCACACCTCCTGATTCAGATCCAGGCGTGTCACAAGATGTGCAAGAAGTTGAGGATTTTTCAAGTGATCCTACAGACCAAGACAAAATTGAGGCAGAAGTTCAAATCGAAAATTTGGATCATTTACAGCATCAGCTTGAGCATAATTTAGCCTCACTCTTTCTTAAACTGCAGGCAGTCTTGCATTTAAGTGACATGGCAGTACAGGAGGTAATTCAACAACTAAATCAGCTTGTTCTTCTCTCAGAGCCCCTTTTGCGTAATGCCATTCAGCAAATTCTGAATGAACACGGTGTCAGTGACGATTCAGTCGTGAGAAAGATTGTAAATGCTGTCAAAGAGAATAACTTGTTCTTGAAAATGACTGATGCTGGCCAGTCACTCTCCACAGCCAGTAAAAGAGCATCATATTTCCAGAGGGAATTTCCTACGGTCATGCCAGTTGAATACAAGCTTGAAAAAGACTTACAATCACTCTGTTATGTGCCAATTCTGAAAATGTTACAAAAACTTTTAAACAGAGCTGATGTTCTAGATAAAATTCTTACACATGAGTGCACCGTTGATGGATACAACACTTACAGAGATGGCACTCACTATCGCGGGAATGATTTTTTTAAGACTGAGACCTTAAGGATTGTGCTCGGCCTTTACATTGATGAGTTTGAGATAGCCAATCCTCTGGGCACTTCCAAAAAGAAACACAAACTGTGTGGTATTTATTGGGTTCTTGCCAATATTCCCTCAAAACATCGCTCCTGTCTTCACTCTATCCAGCTAGCAATATTATGCAGAGCAAGTGCAATCAAACAACATGGCTATGCAGCTGTCCTTCACCCACTTCTTCAAGACCTGGTCACTCTTGAAAAACACGGGGTCTATGTTGAGCAGTTAGGCGAGTGTGTGAAAGGAACTGTGCTCTATGTGTCAGCTGATAACCTAGGTGCTCATTCTTTTGCTGGTTTCCAGGAGAGTTTCACAGTGCAGCACCCCTGTCGATTCTGCATGGTAAAGAGGAGTGATATCCAGCAAAGAGAGGTCCGATCAGGAGCATTTGAGTGCAGAACCAGCCAGGATCATGACAGGCAAGTTTCTGAAGTTTTAGAGAATCCAAATCTGGTGAAAGAGTATGGTGTGAAAGGTCCTTGTGTTTTAAGCGACAATTTGGAACATTTCCACACTGTCAGTGGGTTTCCACCTGACATAATGCATGACCTCTTGGAAGGTATCATCCCTGTTGAGATGTCTCTGTGCATTAATGACTTGATCTCCAAGAAGTACATCACCCTTGAGTCCTTGAACAAAGTCATCAAACATTTTCCTTACAAATTCACAGACAGAACTGATCAGCCCCAGATTGTCCCTGCCACATTTGCCTCTAGAGGTACGATTGGCGGTAACGCCCACGAAAACTGGGCACTCACAAGACTTCTCCCACTCATGATTGGTTTTGATGTCCCAGATAATGATCCAACATGGGAAATTTTAATGCTTTTGAAGGACATCTTAGAACTGTCAGCATCATTTAGACTAACAGAAGATTCTCTTGATTTCCTTGATGCAAAGATCTCAGAGCACAGAGGTTTACTTTTAACAGTATTTCCTCACTTCACATTGCGCCCAAAGCACCACTTTGTGGAACATTATCCACAGTTGATGAGGATGTATGGGCCGCTCAGAGATATGTGGACAATGCGCTTTGAAGGAATGCATAAATTCTTCAAACAAGTCATTCACAACACAAAAAACTTCAAAAACGTCACACAAACTCTGGCTGTCCGGCATCAAAGAATGATGGCATATCATGTGGACTCCTCCTCATTTTTCAAGCCATCCATCCAAATGGACAAGGTGTCACTTTCTTTGGTTTCATCTTTACCTGAGAATATTCAGAACTTGTTGAAACAGAGGTATGCATCTCAGAACACTGTCCTTGTAGCATCATCTGTGAGCGTTGATGGCATCAAATACAGTTCAGATATGATCGTGTCTGTTGGTGCTTGTTCATGCCTACCTGATTTTAGGCAAATTCACAACATCCTTGTCATTAACAGTGATGTTTTGTTTCTGTGCAAACATATGACATCATGGTATAATGAGCACCTGCGTTCTTATGAGCTATGCAGTCATGCGTCATCAATGTCAGTCAACATGCTCTCTGATCTGAATGACCCGTTTCCTCTGGCAGCCTACAGAATCAGGGGCAGAACATTTGTTACCCTTAGACACTATATTTTGTGCTGATCGGATGCTGACGATTTTGATGTCAAGTGTCATGAAGTAACTGATTTTTTTTGTATTTTTTTAAATCCTCTGTAGAATCGCAACCAACAATGGAGACGAGGACTACACTAAGGATAATTTTCCATGACAATGACATAAGAAAAATTACACTCTCTGCAAAACCACACACACTTGACTCTCTTTTGGAACAGCTTGAGGAGAAGCTGGGGCTTCAATATAAATTCTCCCTCCAGTATGAGGATCCTGATTTCAATAATGCCCTCGTCAACCTCACTGACATTACTGACCTGCCCGACAAACCCACCCTAAAGATAATCGCTCTGGTTCCAACCCCCACACCAAGCACAGCCAGTACGGATGACACAGAGATCCTCTCTTTGTCCTCCCCTGAAAGTCAGTCATCTCTTACTCGGTTTCCATGGCCAGACACTTTCGAAATTCCTTATTTTCCTGTGGACATCGAGTACAGATTACGTCAGGGAAATCTTCTGTATATGAGAGACAAGACATATCTACAAGTACCCAGGGACATGAAGCACGAGATACTTGAAAAGCTTGCAGAGGCCATTTACAGCTCCAAGGCATATCCCAGCGATCAAGAATTCAATGATGTTGCAACTGCACTGATTCATAAACATCCATGTCTCATTGAACCAGGCTCTGCCAATGGATGTAACGGATGGAAAAATAGTATTAAGTTCAAAATGGGCAACTACCGGACCAAACTGCGTCGAGCTGGATGTACAGATGTGGCAGTAAATGAAAGGAAAAGAAAAGGGCAAGCTCCTCACACAAGCATCAAAAGACCCAAACGGTTTGAAATCAATTTTTTACCCAATTTCCCTGATGGTGAAGATGAGACCAGTATAGAGTCCAAACGAAAGGAACTTGTAGAGGAGATGAGGAAACGGCGTCCAACTGCTGCTCTGATAACCAAAAACATGGACTCTACTTTTGCCTTGAGAAGACAAGAGTTGGTGAACTTGGAACCTCCAGTGAAGGACACAATGGAAAGGTGGCCAGCACTCTTTACAGAGGGTCAGGTAATTTAAAACTCTTCCTATCTTTTATGCATTAAGTTTTTTAGTTCTCATATAATTCATTGTTTGTCACATCTTTTATTAACTTACAGAATTAGCTTCAGTGTCCTGCTCGTGAAAAGTAGTACTTAGAGCTCCAATATCACTATATCTTAGATATTAATTTGTCATACTTTTCCGTCAGATTCTGGCAGAGTTCTGTCGCTTGTCAAGCAAAAACCTGAATACAGAATTCTTCAAAGAACTTGACAAGTACATCCCTCGCTTCTTTGAGATTTTCAAGAGCAAGGGGGGAAGTGTTGGCCAGAAACTTCAGAAGTATCTGCAACAAGTCAGACCAGAGGTAAGTTTCTCAGTTACAAAATAATACATTTTTTATCATGGGGAACAAAATACACAACCCCATTGTGTGTGCAGAGCTATTAATTGATTGTTCTTTACCACAGGAGTGATGTGTGTTTGACATGATTTTTCAGAGTGCAGATGTTACCGCGAAGCGAACGGCAGTCCTCCGTGGCCTTCCTGTGATCCTTGGAGATGAGAACACAGACTTCTTCAAGACATGCTTTGTAAGTACACCACAGGATGTCCACTCTATTTAATTCTGCTCCTTATGTTACTTTGATTGCTTTAGTTTTAGTTACTAGTTCTTCCACTCAGCCTGAATCAGTGCTACTGTACTTCTTATGTGATGACCTATCCCCAATCAGAACACTTTAAGTGGTATCTGCTGTCTTTCAAAATGATTCAGTCGCAGTTCTCTAGCGTCACCCCATGTGAAACCCAAACGTCTTCAAGAACAAAAAAAGTACAATGAATTTCACTTTGCTGATTTTAAGTAGAGGGGTTCTACTGATATCTCTTATGACCGTATGAAGAGCAACACATAGTTAAACGTTAAATGTTGTGAACTTTCCCTTGCAACAACATCAACACTTATTTATCGCTGATGCTCTTGGAAAATGCTTTCGCTATACCGTCGCAGGAGGCTGATGAGTGGACTGCCATAGGTGTGACAGCTGCAAACTGTAGGAGTTTCACATTCCTGTACTACACTGGAAGTTTACTCATCAGCCTCCTGTGGTAGTAGCGAGTACATTGCCCAGAAGCCGCAGTGATGAAGAAGTGTTACGTTGTACTTTTAGTGGCTGTCTTGTTTTTTTTGTCATAAAAATTCAAGGTGACATCTGATATGTAATTTTGGTGTTATTGCTGCTATTGTTGTTAGGACTGCGAAGACTCAGACATGTCCCACACCCCCATTGGTATCCTGACCATCATTCCTGAGGACAGACAGGCCTCCCCTGACTCACTGCACCTTGAGTCTTCAGGTACTGCAATCATTTTGGAAGGAAGAATTGTCATGGATGACATTGGAAATCTTCCACATGCCATGTGCTTGCTCTTTGGACTTACTTACGCTCTGAATTTGGAGTACCCTCAACAACTGAAGTACACCTTTGACTTCATCCAAAGGGTGCTTCTCTCACTTGGACATAAATCCCTAAAACCAAAAATACAATCGCTCAAAAATCTTCTGATGCAATGAGTGAATGTGTTCACGATGTGAATGTGACGTGACATTATGGGTCACGTTGATACCTTTACCCTTATTGGAAAAGTGATATTTATTTCTTGTTTGATCCTTTTTTGTGGGAGGGAGTCTCATCGCACTTTCAGACTACTAAATGGTTTTATGTTCATGAGGAGAAATATGAACACCTACTTTCCTTTTAGCTTTTCTTTTTCCTTTTGTGTTAATTTTGACATGATTGTGGTGCTATTGATTACCAGCATCAGGCTCTTTAGCCAGTTATCTCAGACTTAATGTATGTTGAAAGATATATCTGTTGACTTAAAGTGATAGTTCGGAGTAGATTCACCCTAGGGTCAGTTGAACCGTGACATCCAGCCCAGTAGCCCACCCAAAGTTTTTTCGATCTTGGCTGAACATCAGCTGAGTTACTGAGTTATCCCGAATAGCTTCGTACAAGGGTTAATGGAACCTGGCAGTATCTCCAAAATGACCACACTAAAATCACATGCCATGACACCAAACTTCTACAGGAGTACAAATATGGTCTGTACTCACAAAACGATGCATTTGGAAGTTTGTACATAGTCCAGGAGTTTATTATTATCAACACAAGCCTGATAGCTTCTCTGCAGCTAAAGCTGCGTCGACGTCACTTCCTTGATCTGGGAGCTTCAAAGTAAGATGAGGGTTGATCTACTACTGTAGACAACAAAGTATATGCTATATTCTACATGTTTTTTTTTAATGAATTTTTATGTTGTAGAGTTGTGAATTTATTTTATTAATGGAGAAATTGAGCAGCCTTGCTTTGTTGTCTACAGTAGTAGATCAACCCTCATCTTACTTTGAAGCTCCCAGATCAAGGAAGTGACGGCGACGCAGCTTTAGCAGCAGAAAAGCTATCAGGCTTGTGTTGATAATAATAAACTCCTGGACTATTTTCAAACTTCCAAATGCATCGTTTGGTGAGTACAGACCATATTTGTACTACTGTAGGAGTTTGGTGTCATGGCATGTGATTTTAGTGTGGTAATTTTGGAGATACTGCCAGGTTCCATTAACCCTTGTACTAAGCTATTTGGAATAACTCAGTAACTCAGCTGATGTTCAGCCAATATCGAAAAAACTTCGGGTGGGCTACTTGGCTGGATATCACGGTTCAAATGACCCTAGGGTGAATCTACTCCGAACTATCACTTATCACTTATCTGTTGAAAGTCAATCTCTAGTGCAGTTCTAAATAGTGATCTTATTTTGCAGTCATGCAATATGTGCATTGAAAACAGAGTTGAGCTATATTTGCTGTTCACTTTATTGATGTTATGATAAATGTTAGGCCCTGTAATTGACAATTGAGTTTATCTATATTTTGTTTCAAACCATAGTCATAGTCGACTGAGGGCTGTTTTAGGGACTCAATATTAGATTGAAGGCGGCCCTAGAAAAAAGTCAAGTGTCATTTTTTTCTGAAAAAGTTTGTTTCCAGGTTAGTGTTTATATTACATACAAAGTATGTAACCACACTTGAGAACTGTATTTACGGTAAACTTCAGTAGTTTTCAGCGTGGACCCATTTATTTGTGTTCAGAACAAAAAGTTTAATTATTAAACTTTGTTTTCCATTCAAACTGTTGTCTGTTGTCTCTTCGTTTCAATAACTTATCACTTTTGGTTCAGCTTACTTGAAAATATCAAGGCAATCGGTTTCCTGATATTTTGCTAGTAATGTGAACGCTTAAACTTGTAAGGATAACTTATTTTTATGAGTACTGCTTAATTAACATAACTCACAAGTTTAAGTAGTCACAATTGACATTTTATAGTCAACCTAACTAATCATTTTGAGTTAACTATACTCAAGTTTACTGCCATTGTATGAGTTGTCTGAATTTATATTTTATAGTTAACCCAATTAATGATTTTGAGTTAATTTCACTCAAGTTTACTGCCATTATCCGAGTTGTCTAAACACAGTTATTTCCAGCTATAACACCTTAAAATGAATTAGCTACTTTACTTGGAGATTTTGAGGCAATCGGTTTCCTGACTTTTTTTAAGTAAAGTGAACTTATTACAATTTACAGTGAAGGGTTGGAAAAACAACACTTTTATCACGTAGAACTGTTTAAAACAATAATCATAACACAAAGGATGAAAAAGAACGGTGCTTTAGCCTATTCAGTCAAGCCGATTAATTTCTTCTGAAAACTGTAACCCATTCAGACCTGATGCAACACACGTGTATTTCTTTCTTGTTGACCTGGAACAATGTTTGTGTGCCTTTACCTGTCAAGCCTGATTTGATGTGAACGTTGCATCATCTTTTTCAAAGACTATGTTCAGTGACTAAGTTAAAAGAAAACAATAAGGTTGTCACATTTATAGAAATAACAGGAGACGCAACTGAAGCAAAGCTACTTTTTTTAAGTGTTTGTTGTCCACAGCAGTGAAGCACAGAGGAACAAGACTCTTTTTTTATGTACACCGAACCAAGACAAAGGTAAAGAGGTGCTACATTATGTTGAGGATTTACCATTTACTCCACAACCTGTAGTATCAGGCAATGAGAACCTGATCAGCTCTTCATTTAGGAAATAAATCGGATTCTGGCTGCAAATCTATGTATTTCACGTATTCTCCTGGCTACCACTACATCTCTGATGGTCATTTAAGTGGCAAATAACTCATGCACAGTCGTTGGACCTTACCGGGCAGTTTTCATATCTAGCATGAAGAGCTTTACTGAAATACAGTGTGAGTGTAACCTAACCAGCAGCTACAATGAGACTATGGCTCTGACAAAAGTCATTATTACACTTATTTCGATTGATGATTAAATCACTATTATAAAACGTGGCTATGTATTGGAGGACGTTGTATCTTTTTATTCAACTTCAATGCTTGTGTTTCTTTTTAACACTGAGTTTGAACTTTAAACATAAGTCAGGAATAAATGAAAATGAATAAATGTAAATATACGGGTCTGTGAAAAAAAACAGATAAATAGGTGCTTATCCTTTTTGAGGATCAGTGGATGTAATTCCTCTAGAATTGAATGATTAATGAAAGAGTTTTGTGCTTACTGTTAGTTGTACGTTTAATGTTTTTGAGTCTTGTTCAGACTTATATTTTCTGATTCTGTATATAACTCATCTTGTTCAGTGTCGTGGGGATGAAGACTGAAGCCTGTAACCCTGCTGTCAGAGGCCAAGAGGCAGGATACACCCAGGACAGGCCGCCAGTCCATCACAGAACAACTGTAGACATATAATAGGTTATTTGCCACATGTTCACCTTCACAGCTGAAAACAGGACTAGAGTAAGAACCCTAATATTATCTGGCAGCTTAAATTAAAAGGATTTCAGGAGCCTCAACAAAAGTCTTAAGTACATCTGTGTATCACTCAAGTAAATGGATAATTGTGGCTCACCAAGCAACAAAACAATTGAAAAATGTGCCAACCTTGCAATGCTCTTGAGGATTTGATGTAAATTGTATTTTCAAAAGGCAGTAGTTATTTGCCAGAACAAGACATGCAAGGAAAGTATGTCACGGCAGTTGTAAATTAGGAAATTTGTGCTAATTACAGAAGTTCATGACCGAGTTTAATGTGATTTCGTCCGTGGCTTTGAGGTGGAAAGACTAATTGGAGATCCTTATTATATTCGTGTTAATGCAAAAACTTAAAGGGCTGATCTTAACCCTGGGTTACATTTGTGAGCTTTAATTATAACATTATATAATAGACTTTGCAACAAAATGGCTTAGGGGATGTAATGACGCACAGGTGTGTTTTATAGGTCCGTTCTATGTTCCTTACCCTTTCATTGCCTTATTTTCAAATTACTCCTATTTACGTGAAACGTGAGACAAAAATAGATATTTTTCATTTATTCCTGCTAAGAAAGCCAAAAGCATTTTAGATTTTTAGAAAAGTTACAAAAATCTTAAGCTGTTGCAAAAAAAGAAGAAAAAAAATGTAACCATGAGAGTTTTGCTGGTAATTTCTGTGTAACTGTCTGTGTTTTGCACAGCATCATTTGTTTTATCCTTTTCTTTTTGAGAAAAAACTGGCTTAAAACTAGGCACTTCGGATGTAAAACTCGCAAAGTGTTAATGACATGAGCATTCATCTGGAACTAAGGAAGTGCAGCGGGGATGAAACAACAGATCATTTGAATCACCTCTGCTTGCAGCTTACGAAAATGTGGAGCAGTGTTGTGGAAAAGATGTCCAGTCTCACAAGGCTCACACCGCTGACTTGAATGGGGCCACATAATGCATCTCCAGGGAGCCTTGCCTTATGACAGATTCTACAAGCTCATAAGGCATAACCTTAATGTCAGGAAAGGCCATCTTGAAATTCTGTTGTAGGAGAAATGTGGATGAAGCTCGAGAAAGAATGTATCCAGCCTTCAGTGTTTCAGTTTTATCCGGCCCGTTTCAACAGGGGTGATTTTGGTCATTTTGGTGAGGCTTATTGAGATTGACAACTTATTGAGCCTTTGTCCAGTGTTTACGTCTTTTTGAATCCTTTTACTTCTTTGTGTGTGAGAAGAAACATGTGGTGATGTGATATTTGGCACATCCTTGTTCTTTTGGCTGCTGCAGGGTGCAGGAATCTGAAAAGAAGCCAGCCTCATCTTTTGCTCCCAGAAACCTGCTGTTTCCTGTCCCCTGTGTAAGCTGCCGGTAAATGAGTGGGCTGGTCATCTCATACCCCGGGGCTTTACCTCAGGCTCTTCAGACCACCAGCTGTTGTGTTTAGCACTGAGTCATGCACCAGTTAACATGATGAATCCAGAGAAGTAGAGTAAGGCTTTAACCTCACTGTATGTGTCTTTCTCTTCCCTCCTACCTTCTAATATCAAGCAAGTGTGATGAACTGCACTGACACTCATTCGTAGAATAGTTTCTACCAAACTTTTTCAAGGCCAGAGGGACTTACTTCAAGACGATTCATTTTAGAGGTGTCAGTGATTTATCATGATCAACTGAAATACAACACGTTTAGTACAAACACTAAGCCTGACAGAAGTTGGAAATCATGGGCAACCTATAAATTAAAATCAGGGAAACCATTTAATAGACTTAGTTATATTTAAGTAATTTCTGTTAACGTCAGTGTTAGAAGGCAAGGCCGCAGCTAGTTTCTGGAAGGTTTGCATACCAGTACAACAAACTAAGCATTCACATTCGTGTTCATCTTTTGCTGGCAGTTTTATTCAGTCTCACATCAGCTAGGTTTCCATTCACTCGGGCATCCTGAAGCAATCTGATGAAAAGATGCAAAAAAGAAATGTACACCACAGATGTTTCTATGAACTGGTTTTAAGCAAATGCACTGAACTGTGCAATGTTTTAACACCAATTAACATAAATAGGTATAATTTTCTTATACATATATATATATATATATATATATATATAAGAAAATTATATATATATAGTTTGTTATCTAAAGATACACATTAAACAGCAAGTTTGCTAAATATTTACCAAACAGAGAATAATTGCTGTGATCTTCATTTTTGCCAGTGGACAGGCTTGCATTTCGGATTCTCTGGATCTGTTTTGGACTTGAACCTGTGTGAATAGATTTTTTACATGTATATATCATACAGTTTGTGTACATAATTTCCACAATGACAAGAGAACAGCGTAGTGCTTTCAAACTAAGATCTTTGAATGTAAAGTGCTGCAAAGCGACTCCAGTGAAGTCAAAGAATGACATATAGAACTGGAAACGTGCATCATATGTCCTTGAGAAATCATGTTAATTTAATCATTGAATACTTCAGGGATAAGTAATGAATAGATGACCACTTCAGTGAAATATTAATGAATTAACCCCTGCCTAGCTTGCATTTTCATCCTTCAGTCAAGGAAATTGATATTAGGATTAGAAGATTTTTCACTGAATTTAACAGTTTGATATTACTTTGATGCTCCAAATCTCTAACCTTGATGAACTATTTAAAATAAAGATAAGGAAAGGGTACAAATAAGCTCTGACCAGTCTGGGACTTTCCCTGTATCATTCAGAAATTACTTATGAGTCCATGTACGACACATCTTCCCATGGCGGTGATTTAGGAATTCATTTTATTATGTTCTTAATTCTTCATACAGCGTTCAGCTCAGACTCAGGTGTAATTGTAATTTGAAGAATTGGTCACAGACAGCAAATAATGGCAGAGGTCTGTAGCTGTTCAGCGTATTTCAGGTTTGCTTTAATAGAGAGTATGCATGAAAGAAGCTCATTGCCATGAGCTCCTCTCAAAGGCTTGACTTGTGACTTGATGGTTTATCTTTGACATTTACTGCAGCAGTCTCACACTGCTGGATCCAGATAATACAGAGTATACCATGAGAATTCTGGGTTTTTATAAAACCCTGAATTTAGTTTGTTTTGAATATGACTTTGGTTGTCATTCTCTGACTTGTATATGAGTGATGCTTACAATTTTCGGATCCCATCAATTCAAATCAAGTCAAACCTAATGTAGATGGACATGGTGTTATATCCTCAACACACAGCACTGATCCCCTCAGTGATAGATGAAGACTAAACATTCTGTTTTTAATTGTTATTGTGGTATTCACTACATTTAACATTTAACTGTGCATATATGTCATTGTTAGAAAATGGAAATGGTCCCAGTTCTTATAACCGTGCAGTAAATTCAGCAATAAATGTTCGGAGAAGGATGGAGAAAAGGAGTAGACATAATTATTTAGCTCTTTGGGAGTTTTGCTTACACAAAACATCCATATTGTGTCACCTCAAAGTAAAAACACCTCTTAAATAAAGACACACTGAATGTAATGTAAATGCAATTAACTCATCTGTCATCTTATTATCTGTTAGCCATGCTCTCAGTTGACGTTAATTGAAGCAAGAGATAATAGGAAAAAAAAAGATGTGTTTAATAACACCCACATTGCTGCCATGTTTCAGGCATGCTGTTCATCAGGCTTAAAAGGGGACATGAGAGACATGAGATTGGCAAAAGCACCGCACAGTTATGAACTTGAAGAAATGTCTGATTATTTTCAGTGCATTAAGCTTGACTTTACTGCTTAACACCTTTCTCTGTATCATATATATATACATAAATATATATAGCAGTATATAACATATATATATATATATATATATATATATATACATATACATAAATATATATAGCAGTATATAACATATATATATATATATATATATATATATATATATATATATATATATATATGTTATATACTGCTATATATATTTATGTATATATATATATAGCAGTATATTACTGTCATAGAATTTTCCAACTCCAAAGTTATTTGAAAGTTAGGAAATCTTTTAGCCATCTCCAAGTATGGCAGCATATGGCTGGAGCAATTGTGGGAATTATCTGTGTCATCTTGTTTGGACATATTCAATTTGGGTCTCACGCCCCGGTGGAAATAGTTGAAAGCGGGTGATTTGGGTGATGGAGAGGAGATCCAGATGGCAGAGCAGCAGTAAGATCAATCGAGCTTGATTCATTTTTCCCACTTCAACATGCAGACAGATGTGATTTAACACAGTAAATTGGGTTTTCTTCCAGTTTGTGGATTTCTGTTGACAAGTAATAACACCTTAGAAAAGATGCATAAACTTGCCTATAAAAACTCTCGAAGGTGCATCATTTCACAAGTTGATCCATCATAGTTATAAATTATCATCAATAACCCTACTCAGTTTAATAGGTTAAAGAAAAGATGCTGTTTATTGTTCCTATTTGCACACAAATGTGTACTAATTGTTTTTTTTCTTAATTCCAGGAATAAAGTGAAGAATATTGGGGTTCAGTTAGCTCCTTGACTCCATCTTTGTCATATAAAATCACAACAAAAAAAATGGTGTGGCTATTGTAATGAGAAAAGATTTCTTTCTTTTTGTATAAAACATAATTGCTAAATAGACAACAGTGAGGAGAAGTTGCAAGCAACTGCAGCTCAGCTTGTTGCTGAACCTGTAAAATTCTACACTGGGTTCCACCACTGAGCAATTATATCGGCTCATACAGATTATAATGGTAAAAAAGAAATTTCATAATTTCATGCCTTGTTTTGAAAAATACTGGTATAAACTAAAAATGTTAGTACACCACACAACCCTTTCTTTGAAGCTCAAAGATTGCACATCCCAACAATATGAAGAAAAGCAGAATTATCTTCATGTGTTTCAGTCATGACATGAACAATGACTGATTTACTGTTACTTATAGACAGTCAATACCTTTGATGGTTTCAGCTAATTTCAATACAGTTCAACCAAGCTTAAACTTGTGAACAGTTTCACCTCAATAAGTTTATCAAAGCTTGCTCATAGCATTGCGCATGTTCTGCTAAAGAAAGCAAGATGTTTTTTGACATGAATCAAATTCCCCTCACTGAATTCAAGATATTTTGAAAGTGCCAAAGCTAATTCATCCCAAGTCATTTTATTGTGAGCAGTAATTTAGCTTTGCATTCATTCATGAGAGTCTGGCAGTCACATTGTATTTTTCATGTTTTAACTGAATTGTTTGAGTAAAATGAGTAGCAAAAATAGATGGCGTATATGATGTAGTTTATCATAGAAAGTGAGATTTACCCAGATAATCATTCACCATTTGGTAGCCTACTTTTGCTTTGCATTTTAAATATGGTTTAGATGAAAATTATGCCCCATTACATCCAGATTGTCTTTGATTGCAGGAATCTGTCATTATGCTCATTTTTAACACATCATCTGGGATATTAAGCTCACCACTGTGACACTTTTGGCTCAAAGTAATCTTTTTTTTTCTTTTCATGTAATATTACAATCTGCTCATACAGTTCATCTTTCAGCAACCTTTAATCCTATTTGTGAATGTGATTGCCCTCTAATCTAGGTCATGTCAGCTGAATAAAAGGGCCTATAAATGTGTTTCAGCCCAAACAAAGAAAGGACAGTCACAGCGCAGATGTGAGAGACGGCTTAAGCTGTACCTGAGTCAATAGATCCCAAAGATAGAGGTGTCAACCTTTTACAGGGACATGCGACTCAGGCAGCCTTTTACCAATTACTGTCCAGTGTGCTGAACTTGGCTTGAGCCATTTAGTAAAAAGAGAGGGTGGGAAAGAAAAATGACCAGCACTGTCACAGAGTATCATTTGCTGAAGTTCTCAGCTTTGGAGGTTTGTTTATTTTGAGCCTGTTCTGAATCACCATACATCTTGCTGGGAAACTAACTCTTCAAAGAAAAACATTTTCATGGAAATATCAATAACGATATTCTAATTATGCTTTGGATGAACATTAACTTACAGAAAGTGCGGGATAAAATAAAGGACTGCAATGACACTTGTGAGGATGTATGGGGATCTTCATCTTTTGCTTGAGGTATGCGTAGACAACGTAAGACGTTTTGACTGCTGCACCCCCCACATCCACAGCAGAAGCCATCAGTTTTTAAGTGTTTTGACCCCTCCACAGTGGTGATCAGTCACTGTGGGATGGTGGTAGATTTTCAACTAGCACTATCTCCTCATCCTCCCCCCTTCAGGCTTCTCAGTTTCCAGACATTGACATCCTTTGTGCTGCTGGTCTTTTGTTGCTCTGGTAAACTTTAGAGCTCAATGCAGTGTTGAAAAGCCTCGCTTTTCCACCCGCACTGGGAGTAGCCGTGTCTGCCAGCCTGTACCAGCATCATTTACATGTGAATTTAAAGTTATATTCACATCACACATGATTACATAAGAAGCAACAGCAATGTCTTTATTATTCAACTCACATTCACATCCTTGTCAACTGTTATGTTGCTTCATGTTCTTTCAGTCACTTACTGAACAGACTCCCGTCAAGTCTATTTCAACCTCTGCTTGGTCAAATTAACTGCCCCCAAGTTTGCCCGTGTTATGATCATTTCAGTAATTGATTAGCGCAAGGTCTTACTTCTCTGTGCCAGCAGCATGGAAGGGGCCGATCTTCCAGACAAGTAAAAAAATAGCTGTGTTCAAACGGTTGCTGGATTGTTCACAAGGTGTTTTTCTTTCTTTCTTGTAAATCAAAGTGGCTTGAATGATTTGAAAAGTGTGGGAAGCACTGATGCATGTGTTCTGTGATTTTTGTGTAATGAGCTAGTCTCTTTTGGGAAGCTGAAAATGCAACAGCATTGTGACACAAATGTTACTGTAGACTCTAAAAAAACAAAGTAAACATGTAAGTATGTAAGTAGAAAATGCTGTGCTGTATTCATCATTCATATATATTAAAATAAATAAAATTTACTAACATCAAGATAGAATAATGTGTTAAAGTGTAACTGTCGCAGTGTTTTTAAGAATCCAGTGGCTTCTTGGGCTTCTGATTTAGTTAGACCATGCTTTCACACTGTGTGTGCCAGATATCAATATTCCTGTTGGTATATAAAGTGATACAGGAAAGGAAGTAATGACTTGAACTGAATCAGCCTTAAAATAAATTGAGTTATGGATATCATAGGAGACCTGGCTGAAGTAAACTCAGTTGGTGAATTGGATCTGTTTTAGGTCTGTGCTCTCATTTGAAAGCAATGAGTTTATGTGCACATTGGTGCTTTGTCGCTGTAGCGCAAAGAAAAGGCAATATTCCATAAGACTGGAACAGGAAGCTGGTGCTAGATCAATGATAATAACAGTGATTAACTCAAGATGGTGCTTCCCACTTACTGAGCATGGCTCTGCTGTGGATGATATCCTGGAAACAGATAAAAAAGGAGCCTGATCTCAGCCTAAATGTGGGTTGCTTGCACTGTATACTGTATAAACTTGGCTCTTGTTGGCTCTGTCTAGTAAATTGTTTCAGGAACGAGTACAATATATGTTGCCACACTCAGGAGAAATTCATTTAATTTACTGCATTGCATCTTTTTTTCATGAATTTTCTCTCGAATTCAATATCTGTCGGCTTGTTTGGCATAGAGCTCTGGCAGGAATGTCCTCACTTTATAAATTTTGGCAAGAGCGGTTAGGAAATGTACCAGATGGCTCCGCCCATATGCAGTGTGCCCTTTGGCCAGGTAGACTAATGAATCCTTGTGGGAGTTAATCTGGCATTAGACCCTCTATGGGGAAAGAAGCCACTCTTTTCCCGTAGCTACTGTGAAATAGTGTGGAGCTTTTACCTGTAACATATGTTCACAGTTATGGAGAAAAAAAAGTGTTTTTACCGTTTTATATCGTCCAGAAGATTATTGGTTAAATGTCAATTCAAGTACATATGAAATTTTTTTGATGATGAACCCTTCTGTCTTTGAGCTGAGCTTCGGTGATGTTCTTGGATTGGAACTTTCCGTATTAGAAACAAGTTATTCTGTTTATATTTATTTTCCTACAACAAATAAATGTGTTGAGCTATCAAGTGCCTTTTCCATAACTAAAGTTGCACAATAGATCTGATCATTTACACAGACAGTAGGGGCAAAGATGTTCGAAACTCATGCTTTGAGAAAGAAAATTTGAATGTAGCACCTCCTCTTGACCTTTAAAGTTTGATGTAATTGATAGTATAACCTACTAGCTATAATTATTATGATTCAAGTAGTCAGCGTCCAGTATTATTATTCTAATATATTCTATAAAAAAAAAAAATGAATGATTAAATACAAATTGTATCATCTCCAAGAGGCACTACTTTTCTTTTTTTTTTTCTTTGATTTTATCCCAACTTTAGTTAAATGTGCATTCAATTCTAACTTTGGTTACATATTCTGCATTTCATGTTGGCCAGTAAAGACACAGGAACATTTTTTTTGTGCTTTATCTGCTTGAACATAAGTTCAATAAATTATAGATTGAAAATTAAAGATATACGTTTTTGTTGCCGAACACTACCAACCATCAAATGTAATTTCTGTGCAAAAGTTTTGAGCCACCCTTAATTTCTTTGTATTTTTTTTCCAAGGAGCCAAACTTTTATAGACAATTTTAAACTGTTCTTGAGCAATAGTTCTCCAGACATTCTGAAGGTTTTTCAAAGTTTTCTTTTTGGCATTGGCTGCTTTTTCCCTCATTATTCAGTCCATTTCTTGTGTCTTCTTTTTTTTTAGAAGTTTTTCGTGTCAAGTCACTTAACACTTAATTATGAATAATTCAAGCATGAAAAGACTCCTTAATCAAGGGATGAACTAGTGTTCTGTCTACACATTACAGACGATATAGCAATGAACCAATAATATTTTCTTTTTTATCTTTGGGCACTTTGTTCCCCATACAGCCACAAAGATATTGTCCCTATTATTTTGTTGCAGCCATGTAAAATGACAAAGATAACACAGTTTGACACACGTAAAATAGTATATTTGATACAACAAAGCAATTCCCAAAGAGCTTTTACCCGAAAACTTGAAGTGTCACAGCATGGTCTGCAGTGTATTCTTGTAATGGTTTTAGAGGCGCTGCACTGGCGGCAACCTACTGCAGAAGCTCTGACCATATTATGTCTTGCATGGTTTTTTCTTCTTTTCTGTAAGAACACCTATTTCTTTTTACGCTGGTTTGGATGCTGTGCTGTTAAATAAGTTCTGCTGGTAATTCTGGCACTATCTCATAACTGTTATGATGCGTAACCATGGCAACTGTAAGTTTTTTACATGTAGAAGCAGCTGAGAATATATGGGCAGACTAGAAACTGCAGACAGTAAAGGAGGAGGGATTGCAGTGCTTAACATACGATGGTGTAATCCTGGACTTTTACATGGGAAGAAGTGTCTCTGCACCCTGGATGTTGAATGGTTCACTGTGAGATTCTGTCCATGTTGTCTACGGAGAGAGTTCACCTGCATTACCTGCCAAATAACACATCTATCCATTCATGACTATAGCTGAAGATTTTAACTGCTGTACTCTCTGCTGCATTTTATCTATTCATAAGTTTGTCAACTATTGTTTTTTAATATGTTTATTTGGTTATTTTTGCCTCAACTATTTATACTGAAATATTATTGAATAAAACTGAATTGAAAACTTGAGGAAACTGGATGAGTGGAGGATGAAAGAAAAACCGAGATGAACAGTAGATCAACAGTATTTGAAAGTGAAGTTTCAGAAATAGGGAAAAATTCAGACCTTCAGTTGATCCATCTACTGTTCACCAAAGCCTCATCAGAAATGGTCTCCATGGAAGGGTGGCTGCCAAGAGGCCATTCTTATGGAGGGGAAACAGGGAGAAAAAGCTGAGGTATGCCAAATGACACAAGAACTGGACTGAACCTCAGTTGCAACAGGTCTTATGGAGTGATGAATCCTCCCCAGAGCCCGGACCTCAACATTGAAGCAGTGTGGGATCATCTTGACAGGGAACCGAACAAAAGGCAGCCAACATCCAAAGAAGAGCTATGAAAAATCCTTCAAGAAGCCTGGAGAATTATTCCTGAAGACGAATTAAAGTAATTACAAGAAAGCTCGTCTAAGAGGGTTCAGGCCGTGTTGGAGAATAAATGTGGTCATAGGAAATATCGACTTTCAATCTCATTAATTCTTCAAAAGTCATGTTTTTGATTTATATACTGTATTTCGATTTATTTTTCTGCAAATGTTTAGATAAAATACTGCAGCTATTTCCCAGTTTACCATGTATATAAAACGACGGGTGGCTCAAGACTTTTGCTCAATATTGTGATACACCCAATAGGTGTTGTAACAACTGCTTTAAACCACAACAACCCAAGCTGATATAAATCAAGGGTTAAGGGGTTATCAGCTTATTATTACATTTACGCTTCTCTTTGCTTGTCAGATGAGTTTTTTAGGGGATTCTTGTGATTAAGATAACAAGATGCTTGTTGAAGATTATGGTCTGAAATCAAATGGCTAAATTTCAGATGAGTATCAGATTTTTTATCGGCTCAACACACCATCTTACAAATGGTACCAAAAATGAATACCATTATATAAAGTGTCTGGAAAGGTACCACTGTTTGTAGAAAGTGTAGAGGGCATTTTTTTTTTTTTAAATTGGGAATAATCAAAGCTACTCTCAAAGTCACAAAATGTTTCAGAAACCACAATGGAGGCATTAAAGATAAAGATTACTGTTTTTTTTTTCTGTATTGAAGAAAATAGTTGCAATTGTTATCAGCAATAGTTACTGTGCATGTTGTTCATTTTAAAACCAAAATAACAGTCTTTGTCCTCCACTTTAATGGATGCAAAGCCTTTCTTAACTCAGATTCTCTGTGTGTTTACTGGGGAATGTGCCACAGTTGTTGAGCTTTGACATAACATGGCTGCGTAGCAAACTGAGTTCTGCTTCCAATTTTAATGATTCGCTGCTGGAAAGATTAAGAAATGTGCCATCCTTTTTGCCTTCCCATTAGACATGAGTGCTGCATGTGCCTGAATATGAAACCTCAAACACTCCGAGTACATATGACTTTGATATCAAGGGATATGAAGCCAAAGGGAACTGAGGCTGAATACAAGGAATATGTGGGATGACTATCCATTTCCATATATATCCATAGGACTATCCATAGGACTATCCATTTCTTCCCAACGACCTATATATGGCCAACTCCATTAGTAAGCAGATCAGAATGCGTGGTATGTTAAACATATATTCCACATACAGTATAAAATAATCTTGAAGTCACATTTATAATGTATTCAGAGAGCTTTAAAATTTGTGAAAGCAGGTGTATCTGGATGGCTGATTGCTTGTGTCAAATGTGCATCTTTCTTCATGTTTTCTTTCTCCTCTAATTCATCAGCGTGGATGTGAACACGTGCAAACTAGAAGGCAATTTCAGGTAATTGCAAATAATAGAACAGTTCAATCAAGCTTTGGAGTTTGAGAAGTTAGTGATCCAGACGATCCGAACACATCTGTGCCTCAAAGAAACTAAACCAAACAAAAATAAGTGATTGCATTTGAAAGCTAAAACTTACTTATGCCACACTATTTTTTGTCATGAAGAAACATCTGAGCTAATGTCAGAAAATCCCCAAAGATTAGCATTTGTCCTGCCTTGCTTTCTGTAATTACTTACAATTAAATCTCTGATCAGCTCATTCTGAAAGCTGAGCAGCAGCGCCTTCTGACATCTGGGCTCGACGCAGCTGCAAAGACAGAATGGTACATTATTAAGTTGGACCAGGTTAAGCATATGACAGCATTTATCTGTACAAAACCACGGTGTTTACATAACTATTTGCTTCTAAATTAGATGAACCTGTGAGTAAATAATGTATTATGTATGCGTGTATGCTTGAGTGTGGTGATCCATGAATTTGTGATCATGTTGGGAGTGTAATGAATTATGGATGTGGGTAGATGTGCCAGACTTAAAGCTTAAGTCTGTGTTGTTTCACACCTGAAATGGAAGTACGTTTTTTCTCTATCTCTCTGAAAAATCTGAGGTTACGCAAGTGTCTCTTTTTATTATATTAGCACTCCTAGCAGTGCCGTTAGTCATAGCCCTTGAAAAATGTGTTTCATTGAAGTGTTTCATTGTGTTTATTGAAGTGAAACATAAGATTCTTTTCTTTTCTTTTGACACTTCATCTGTTATGTTGTCAATTTATTATAACAAATTACCAACAAGTCAACACTCATTTAATGTTGAAAAAAGTTGAAAAGTTTCAGCAGAAGAAACAGATTTGTTAGGATTATTTGGCAAGGTATTTTAACAGATGCCATGCATGTCCACTCTTCTAGTCTCCCTTTTGCCTCTTTTCATCCATGCTTTTCCTTATTATCCATCATGATGTCACAGTAGTAGATGTTCACATTAAAGTAAGGCAAAGTTTTAAATTAGGCAAACATATTTAAGGAAAGACTAAGAAGGCTGGTCAGGAGAGCTTCTCAGATCTTTTTTTTAATAGAGAAGACAGCAGGCAGGAGCCTTTCCCAGCTGCCATTAGACAAGAGGCAGGATAGACCCCAGACAGGGCACCAGTCCATCACACGGCAAGCATGCACACAAACTCTCTCCACAAACGCCAACACGTTTAGTTGATTTGTACTTGTACTTGATTTCATGCATTCAACTATGAAAATATCGGCAGGGGTGGCTGGTGCCTATCCCAGCTGCAAATTGGCGACAGACAGGGTACATAACTTATGTCCCTAACCTATAGTGTTAGTATAAGGTCCCTAACATAAGTTTTCCAACCAGTGTTAATCCAACAAGTGTCTAAAAGTAGCAATGGACTTTCATTCTTCCCAAATAGCTGGTACTCGATGCTAGATAGCTGTCTTTTTTTAAATGCACCAATGCTAAACGCTAAATCATGCATTAAAGGGCTGCATGAGTCATGCAAAGCTACTCCAGTTGAGTATCACAGTAAAATACTAAGCTGTTAAGGTGGGTAATAGGTCCCCTTTAACAACTAAACGGCCTTGTTTTTTTTCCACTCAATTCTCCACTTGCTAACAGCTCTGATTGATCAACACCCATTACCATCGGCAGGGTTAATGAAAGTAATCTTGCAGAATCTTGAAAAAATAGTAAGGTTATGATTTTAAGTTGATTGATTTTTGACATTCCAAATTTTAGGTTTAGTTTGAATATTTGGGTTTGTTGTGTGAATGTTGTGAAAGTATTTTTTTCCTAATGCTGCTGGAGACAAAGTTTGAGCCAGTACTGTGCAACTCCAGTGAAAGCTAGCTCTTCTGCAGCAGGCACACATTTCAGTACCTCTTCTCTCTCAGTAAGGGATGGTAGAAAGGGACAATGGCAAACATTTATGGAAGAGGTGTTTGGACGTGTTATCTGTGTGGTTTACCTAGAAGACTGCTGTGCACTGTGTGAGAAGAAAGTAATAAAGTTGTCTTTTTTTTTTTTGGAACTTGATAACTCCATTTTAGTCAGATGCCACTGCAGTTGTTATTAAATCAAATTAACAGCCAAGGATCTTGAGTCTAAATAGTTATATTTAGGACAGCTGAAATAAACTTAATGTTCTTAAGATATAGTTGTTATAACATATAGGAGGAAATTAATATTTCTTATTTTATTCAACTGAACTAGCTCTATTGTTTAAAAAAAAACCTTGATACTTGACAATCACTTACGCTTTAATTGTTTCAATCATTATATGTCTGCATTTTTATTGGCACTGTTGGTGTTGTATCTTACAAGCTTAAGATACAGAGGCTGTGTACAAGTGATCTTGCATGGGGTGCAGTGTATTTACTCTGGTTTTAAATTTCATCTCGGGTGCTAAGCAAGCAAGTAGAACAGGACAGATAAGATTTAGATTTGGGGACAATAAGTTCCTTTGCTCACCGAGGCTTTTTATCTTTGTTTTGTTTTTAGAAACAAAGCTCACAATTTGAAAAAGAAAAAAGGGGAAACATTTTAGAAAATATGTAGTAAAGAGTTTTTAACATGTTTGTTGTGATTGCTGAACTATTTTGGCATGACTAGTGTTTGTTTTTCACTGTTTAGGATGGTTTCTGTAATATGGATAGGAGCCTGAAAAACACATCAGGAAAGAAGATGGGATAATGTGACAAAGTAGGGGTCACAACTTCATAAAAATGCAGCTCACACTCATGCCTGCTGCTTACAAATTCGCATTTAATGTTGGTTTATTCAGTATTGGAATCACAGTTTTAAAACCGGCCAAAATGCCTGTATATGTTACATTATGTGTATATAAAAGAAATAAGACTGAAAGACGAATAGAGTGGTGCACAACCTATGACAGCTTAAGCACCACAGATTCCTTTCAGCTGTCATTCACACTTAAGGACAGCTTTGCCTTTTATCATTTTTTTTCTTTTTCTCTTTCTTTTGCCAAGCCCTGGTGGTCAACGGTGGTATTCCACCTACTCCAACAAGTTAAGGCAATTTATTGGATCAGCAGAGACTTCAAATTGAAAGTGACATACAGCATGTCAGCAGCAGGCCCCTGAATGCAACAAAAAAACTGTTTTTCTTGACTTATGCATCACTATGACAACTGAGTGCATACCTACTCTTGTGCTAAGCTCTTTCTTGGTCAGCTATTTGAGGTCTTGGATAACACGATAAACGATTGAAATTAGGTGTTTTCTATCAACCAGTCATCTTTAATTGACTCCTGAAAATAAACACTCCTCTTTTTGAAAACAAAGAGTGATCTCGCTTATTGCAATATGCATGCTTTGATGGTTATTTTGTAAAAACCTGAAATAAGATTATGAACAGTAAGCTGTATGAATTTGTATCAGTATGCTTCTCTTGATTTTTAACCTGCACTCACAAAATGTCGTTTTCCTCTGCTGGCAGGTGTCGAAATGATCACTGCTTGAACAAAGTTTCACTCACAGTGAAGCTCCACATATTGGCAGTCCTGTGACGGTTGTTGTTGCATAAACATTGCAAACTTTTCAATTAGCAGAGAGAAAAAAGAGCCTAAAGAATCACCAAAGAGAAAGTGACTGGTGCATTTCGGCTTACTTTATGTTTTTAGAGAATTTGGCCAGAGGCTTGAGCAATACTCCGGAGAAATGGGTTTATGTTGAACTGTTGATGGTGCACCTCATTACTGGAGCTTGGAGCCTCTCTACGGACTGATTACGGATTAAGCACATTTGAAAGTGCTAGCACGTACATGCTGCATCCTCCTTGTTTCATTATCCATACAGAGTTCCTTCATCTATAGCTTACTGTATAAGAAGGGAAGGCATGGATGGCTCTGACAGTTTCAGCATTGTATGCTGTTGAAGGATTCCTCAAAAAAGTCTCACTCTCAGTCTTCTCCAAAACACTCCCCCACTCCTACAGTTAAATCCATCTTTCTCTTTCTCAAATATTAATAGGCGGGACTGGAAAACGCAAATCTGCCATGTGACTGCTGGCCAGACTAATCTTTGATGGTGTGTGACGCTCTCAGTTGTAGACGATGTACAAAATGCTGAGAATGTGACAGATACATTTGCTATATTTGAATGTATTTTTAACGAGTCAAACACAAGCCTATTTTCCAATGAATCCGCACGAGTGCCGCCATCTTTCGGAACAACTAGCTGTAGATGCTGCTGCTCTGGATGACACCAGGTAAAAATATAAAACACATGTTTTGACCATTGAACTATCAGGGTTTGACAGTAACCACAACATCAATCTTTTGTTGAATTTGTTCTCCACTGAGAAAGCCCTTCCAAATCCTTCTCATGTGCTCCTTCTGCTCAATTAAGAGCTCTTAGATACAACTTTACACTAATTTGCTTTTTTATATATATTAGAAATAAAAATAAAATAGGATGTGAGAACAAAAAGCACTTTTAATCCCATTACTGTAAAGAAAGAATTTTTATTTCTTTGGAAATTAGCACTTTTTGTCAGCAGGGTACTAATGCTCTAATTTATTCTGGGAGTTTGCTCACTTTAATTTTCTCTACTCTCTTTTTGTTTTCAGTTGTCATTTGTGAATATTGATTTTATTAAATCTCTTTATCTGTGAACTCAGTCACTTTGGTGCAATAAAAATCAGTTAAGGCCAGCAACAGAAGAACCAGAATGGGAAGTTGTCTGTTGCTTTGTTTTAAATCATCAGTGAAAGAAATAAAGATATTTTGCAGTAAAAGCAATTCCAAGAAAATATTTTTCATAGGGAGCTGAGAGAACAACCTCAGCTTACATTAATATTAATTTGATCAAGTGACTCAGTGCCATAGTCTCAGACATTTATCAGCTCTAGCTCAGATCAGCATTGATGGGAACACAATGCCCAGGTGCACAATGAGGTCACTTGAGGTTGCAAGGGTGTGCGTAGGTTACTTTTTTGTCATGGAAACACATGTTTATTGACCACAATAGGTCAATATTACTACTGGCAATTATACTGACTCTTGTAGAGGTGTAACTATGTGTAAAGAACCCTTTGAAATATGTGACTATGAAAAATGGTATAAGAAATTTTCAATGGCCACGTGAGAAAGTGCATAAAAAATTTGCACTTGACTTGTCAACCAGGCAACCTTGACAAGTGAGTTTTCTTACCTCTCACGTTGAGTGACATGCGAACCAATCATTTTCCTAACCCTAATACGTATTTTGCTGCCTAAAGATAAACAGGTCAATTAGGCACCTAAACCTAATCAAACAGCTATTGAAAGCAAAAGTAAACAGTGAGGGAAAATTAAACACAAGTGCAAAAATGCCTCCTTACATGGAAACACTTGTGGTATCAGAGATGCTTGTGCAGCTTAGATCTGTTGGCAGCAACAAGCAAACCTGTGCAGCTGTTTGAGTTGACTTGTAGGACTTGATGTTTATTTGCGTGGTCCCTTTAAATCCCTGTGGTCAAAGTAATTAAGATGTTCAACTGTTAATGATTGTGTTCAGTCAAGCAAAACAATTGTGTCCTTTATCTGAGTTGAGCATAATAGTTGCCTGTGGTTTACATACCTCTTTCCACTTGAGGAGAGTATTGCATAAATTATTAAAATATAGAAATGATGAGCCTTGTATGTGCAGTATTATCTAAAGCAGAATTATAGAAAAATAAGTTTCTTTTTTGTCAGTCATCAGAACCCCCCCCAACATCACTGCACTGTGTTGCTACAGGAATCTGTCTTATGTGCCTCATGTCGTCATTCTCTCTAATCTCACGTGCCACCCACACCCTGCACGCAGGCTTGTGATGCCATCACTACACTTTAAAGTGTGTCAAATGAATGGTGGGTTCAGCCAGGTCTGTGTCGCTATGGAGATGGGGATACCTAGAGACTTGAGAATCTTGCCTTCCATTTCTTTATGTTATTTAAGACCTTTTAGACATTCAGCATTTTGATGCATAATTCACAGATACAGGCCAGGCGTAAGGCAGGGTTCACATGTATGCATTTCAGGCATCCTGCTTCCCATTCACTTTGAATGGAGTAATGTTACTGCCTCTGGAAATGATTCTGCTCATCTCTAAGTTTGTTCAGTTCAGTCTTGCTTACATACTGTAACAGCAATTCACAACAAAATAATTCCATGCCCCTTTAGAGAATAACTTCGCCAATTACCTTTCAGCAAACACTTGGCATCTGTTTTAACCGTAACCATTCTCGTCTTCAGGGTTTTCAGCCACAGAAGATAAAAACCTAAGTGTTTTTGTAGAACTAACACCAGACCCAGCTTGCAACTAGCAGATGGACATGGTGGCATATCTGGCACCTAAAAAGCCAAATATCTAAGCTGAGACCAAAACATAGAGCCCCATTCATCGCTTCTACATAGACTCCACATGCATGCTGATGTTAGGTATCCTGTAAATAAGCAATTGTTGCTGTGATGTGTGAACAGTTATTAGTTATGTAATAATTTGTTTACGGCTTTTTGTGCGGGCCTCGAGTGAAATAAAAAAGTTAATGCACCCTCACCCATGATGGTTGGCTGATCTAAAGCAGGCTCCATGCATAAAACTGACTAGACTCAGCTCTAAAAACTAAAATATAGTCACTAATGCTTTGCCTTACATTTGATATAAAGTAAAGAAAAACTGTATGAGTCATGGGCACTCTTGTATCTAAGTTACTTTCTGTTTTATTTGATGGCAGGTGACCGACAAATATTATCTTTTCGTGATGAGAAGCCTAAAATCACAGGAGATTTTCGATCAAAGCCTTTTGAAAAATCCAAATGTTGTGGTAGTGGTGTGTGTAAAAACAGTGCTCCGTGTCTTTGTCTCCTTCAGGTGAGCACCTTCGTGTCTGTCCTCAGGGATACACCTGCTGCACATCTGAGATGGAGGACAAACTCAACCAGCAGAGCAAACAGGAGTTTGAGAATATGGTTGAGGAGAGCAGCCGCCATATGAGGACAACATTTATCTCAAGGCATAAAGTGTTTGATGGTAAGTCAACAAGTTTTTACCTTTTTAACATGCAGCGATTGCTATCAATGCTAATTAACATCATTATCACCTCCACTCTATGTTAAATGTACCCAAGAAAAGCACGGTCAAACTTTTGAATACATACAACTGACACCACAGTTATCTATGTACGCTATTAATGTGGAAGAATATTTGCTTTGTAGGGAGTTGTTCATTTTTATTGACTCCTTCGCCACAGAAGTTTTTTGGGTTCACTTTGTCCACAGGGCTATCTCTCCAGCCATCACATCTGCTCTTTCACATTCAGACACCATGGTGATATTATGATTTACTGATTAACCGAAAAAGCAAACACCGCAAATAAGATAACCTTCCACATTGCAACTGTATAAAGAGACGCCAATACTCTTTTTTTGATTCGGATTTAATCCCAAAAACATGACTTTGAGGGACAGAGAGCCAAGAAAATGCTTGACCGAGTTTAATTGGAAGCAATGAACCCAGAGTCACTGAGTTGAGATGGATACTTGACAAAAGAATTGAATGTTGGTGGCTGATAAGTGGATATGAGAGCTGTGTTCAGTCAGGGTGTGTGAGCAGGATATCAGACAGGGTAAACGGAGCTAGTGTGTAGTTTAGTCCAGGATATTGTGGGAGAATAAGCTGGGCAGGCAGGCAGACGGACAAGTCTGAGTGAAAAGATGCTGGTAACTGTTGGATGAGTAACATGCAGTAACTAAGCACTTAGAGCCTTGAAACCTGAGGCAGATACAGGAGATGATCTGCTTAAAGTCAACAAAAAAAACTGTTGGTGAAACACTCAGCATAGCACAATAAGAGTGTTAGCTATTAAGAGTCTGGCAATGAGCGGACTGTGGAGCTGGTTCTCTACTGTGCAAACCACATCAGTTGAAGAGTTATCCATGTCAATCGGGTGGTGGAGAGGAGAGCGCCACACCCAGGTGACAGACAAACACAAGAAAGCACAACACACAAAGGACGAACAGGGAATCCAGACAAAAACGGGAAGGAGAGCAAAAAGAGCAAAATGGAGTGTTTGTGACAGGGTATATATTTACTCTAAATTAAGTTGAGAAATCAATGTGTTAATTCCTTTTTATAGATAAAGGATTTACAAAAAATACTTAAGAAAATTGTACACTTTTGGAACCTTACTCAGTGCTCCTCCGACAAACCTCCTCTCTACCTGTATCTCACTTTAAAGTGTGATAGTGTCATTAGGAATGAAGACATATTTCTAGATTTTTAACACAGATTGATTTCTTAGTTTAGAGGCAAGTGGAGAGAGGAGAGAAAGAGGCCCAAAAAGAGAAATGAGAAAAGCAAAAAAAAAATGCATTTAATATGCTTTAAAGAAAAATATATATCTACACATTTTAAATATATTATATATATGTATATATATATATATATATATATATATATATATATATATATATATTTATATGTTTTGTCTGCACTTGTACTGTTAATCTGTGTCAGATTTCTTGGATTTGTCTTGCAATTTTTCTTTTAATAAATCTGTGGGGTAATTCAAAATCCTATGTGTTATGTAAACTAAAAGCATCTCAACTTCAATGAATAGCATCTTGTGCTTGGTTATGTCAATAAAACCTTGCCTTTGCTGAACATGCTATTTTAAAAAGGATCACTGGGTTGCAGCATCGACCCCATTTAACAGAGAAATGAATGAGCCTGTCTTTTGAAAATATGTTTTCAGTTTTTATATCTGTGTGCAGGAGGTAGAAGGGATGCAGGTTCCTCCGTGCAAAGAGAGATGCTAATGAATTGTGAATCAGAATATTAAAAAGAAACAAACAAAAAACATTTTTTCTGATCATGTGTTACAACCTCAAAACTCCCTGGACCGATCAGTAGGTGTGAGGCTGGAATAAGAGAGATCAATGTGTCTTATATTTTACATTTTTTTTAATTTGTCTCTGCCAGACAACACATTATCCTCCTGACAAATTGGCAATACTTGAACCAATGTTTATTTTTTTTATTATTATTATTATTTATTTGTTTAGTCATAAAGTAATTGCTGTAATCTTTAGTCTCATTTAAAGCCAGCAACAACGAAGTCTCATTTGTATCTTTTACTGCACAAATAATTATATATATATATATATATAATTGGTGACTATAAATTGTCCAAAATTGATAGGCTCCAGTCCCCCCGCGACCCTGTTGGATTAGGCAGGTATAGGAAATGGATGGATGGATGGATGGATGGATATAGCACTGTCTAAAATCATAAACCATACCAAGTCGCATTAGCCATCACTAATAAGACTACATAACATGTTGTCTGATTAGTGCTCTGTGCAGCATATTCCTCTTCTGTAAAAGAGTGCAATTATGTAGGAAGAGCCTTATAACACTACTGTACCACTGCAGGAGGACAGAGTGAAAGTGTTACTTCTAATGTTTTCTTTCTCACTTGAGCTAAGCAGCACTGAGCACAAATAAAAGTTGCACTGTGCTCTGATGGCAGGAAAATAAAGTGCCACATTAATGAAATCTGTAACTCACAGCTTTGTTTGCAGTAACTGAGCATTTTTAAAAATGTGTGGAATTTATAAAACTGGTAATTTCACATGTCCTGATGACAAAGTTATCACCCTCAGATATAGAACTCAGGGAGCACAATATTTTACAGCTTTTCTGGGGAATGGGTGTAATAGATAGACATAGAAGACAAAAAGTTCAAGATATTCAAGATTCTCCAGGCTGTTTGAAATGTGTGACAAATTGATTACAGGACATTAGTGAAGTTGCCTCCAGAATGTCCAAACTGTATATCAGCACATTCGATTGGAACACTTGTGACATGAATCCATGTTCTGCATACGACCAAAATCGCGACACCTGTCAACATCACATCCCTTTTCTTTGCATTAAACTTCATCATTGGGTTTGAATCACCCCTCATCAATTTTACATAACCCTCATTTCTGTCCCCAGTTATTTATAGTCCACTATTATGAAAACGTAAACTTGCTTTTTGATTACTGACTTCTTCTGGAGGCATGTGGGTTTTGATGCATTATTGAGCAATCCTGACTGTTGCACACCAGAATTGAGGCTTGGGTATTCCAAATGTCCAATCTTGTGGGTGAGGACTCTTTTACTCCAACTCTCAACCAGCCTCATTGTTCTCTGATCATATCCCAGCCCAAGTGATACACGGGCTGGAAAAAAGCTGCAGTACTGCACCTCTGCATTCTTTTGGCTCAGTATGATTACACTCCCCACAGGCTTTTGGTTTTACTCCCTGAAAGTATTACTGCCTTTTGTGGTGGCCCAGTAGGTGCTATAAGGTAGCATGAATCAAGGCCAAGAATTGCAATAAATATTTCCAGTCTTTATGAGAGAGAATGCTGGAGATAGATAAAGATTCTGTTTTCTTTCTTTTCTGTCTTACTTTTTCTGGTCTTCCTTATATCATATATTTATATTGTTCTGACTAACAGGGCATAATTACCTGAAAAATCAGTCTGTGTCCTAAATCTGAGACATTGATGTTAGGTCTGCTAAGTTGTACATTTTTCATTATGATTAATCAAAAATGAATTGCTACTTTATTTTTTGTCTTCTGATCTGTTGAAGCAAATGCTCTTTATAAATGTATTTATACCGGCCAAGTCTTTCCCAATAAGAATTTGGCCTTGTCGGCATAATCTGCGTGTGTTGATGTTTTGGGAAATTAACGAGTAGTAGAATCTGTGGCATAGAGCTGACAGAAGAGACTGGATTACTTGGAATCAGCCACTAAGAATCGAGATGGTGCATAATAATTTCAGCATCTCAGAAGGGGAAACAAATGATCAGTTATCTCTTTATCGCTCCTCCTCCTCACTGTGATCGGTTAGAAATGTAAAAGCAAGTTATCGTTTCCTGTAGGAACTGTAGTTTCTGGGATTTTTTTTTGGTCCTCAACACTATCAGGTAACTTGCGCAATCTGCTGGAGGTTGACACGTTGTTGCATGTTTGAGTGATTCATTAACGGTATTGATTATTTTAATGACATTAAAGTTAGATCACATTTCCAAATTATTATTGTTGAAAGTCCTAGTTGATGCATAGAATAACTACTATATATATCACTTCGATATAGATATCAAATACCAAATGGTATCATGACAACAAAAAAAAGTTTTATATTAGGTACTTTGTGTTCAGTATTTTTGATGCTGCATCAATTTATTGTTCTACCTATGCTCAGTGTGCCCCAACATGATTTTGGACAGTCAGAAAGGTTTCCAGAAGGAAAGCTATTCAAAGCAGGGCCACAAGAATCTTTCTTAAATTAGCCATAGCAGTGTGTGCAGCTACTAGCTGTCTGATACAGAAGTGGCATGGCCTTTGAGGGAATACAGTGGCCACAAAATTAGCAAAAAAATGTAAAAGGACCTTCTGTTGGACCCTTGCAATATTGGGGTTTTATCGCTTCAAGGCAGCCAATACCCTAAACGGATTGATAATAAATACATTGCATTTCTGCCTATAGATCCTCATAAATGCTACTCAGGGACTTTAATCAGTCGTAGCTTAGATTATTGAGGAAGTCGCCTTGCTGAGATTATAAATCGTTCAGAGAGATGCTCATTGTTGAAAGCTTACTCTTAAAGCAATACTATGTAACATTTCTACCTTAAAATAACAGTTTGAAAAAAATTGTGCGGCTAGAATGAGTTTTAATATTACGATTGGCCTGTCTCCTATGCCCTTCGGGGGTCTGAGTTGGAATAACTGCTCTATGTAACTTTGCTGGACTGGCCGGAAGCTGAGCGGAAGTACTTCGACTTGCTTTCTGGCACACCTACCGCAAAAACAAATAGACCCCTCTCACGCTCCCAGGTATAAGGCTAAGCTAGCGCAACATTGTCAGTACGATCATCATGGCAGAGGCACCGAAGAAACAGAAGAAGACGTTGACTAATGAAGCAAGGAAGAGAAAGAGAGTTACGACAGTGTCTTAACCGTACATTACCTCCAAGCCTGTAGGGGGAGCTCCATAATGGGCTTTTTGAGAAGTTACATAGTATTGCTTTAAGAGAGATGTAAGACAGAAGAGACCCTCTTGCTATACCTCTTCCTTTCTTTTGTTTTTTCATGAGAATACATATGTCAGTGAGCGCTGTTTTTTTATTTTGGGTAGAACCTGGGTTATTTTTTTTTTTTCATTACTACGAAGAAATTCCTGATTCTTAAAAAGTAAGTTATAAATACTCTCATAGTCAAGATGATTTATTCAAGAGATATATACTTTTTCTTGGCTTCTCTGTCATCACAGTTCACAGATGAGACTTCTATTTTATATGGAAAGTCAAATGAAAGTGAAAGGGAAAACTTAATTGGCTGATGCCTCTACATCTGCTTTTTATGACGCCAATATTGAAATTAATTGAATGTGCTTTGCCAGTGACACAACAATTGTAAATATGTTGTTAGTATTTTCTTTTTTGTGTGTGTCAATCATATAAACTTCAGTAGACCACCATTCGAAAAAAACAATAACAGTTAAACAACATACAGTTGTACTCAAATTTCTCCTAAAATCAACTGATTTCAAGTGATCTGACATGCTGACTTAATGACATGATGAGACTTTCATCTTAAATTCTTAATTTCCTGCACATCCACCAGGAAGAAATTTTAGTCCAATCCTTTGCACAGAGCATCTTCAAATCTGGGATGTAGGAGGGTTTTCTCACATTAAACTGTTTTGTTTCATGTCCTCCCACCACATATCTGTTGGATTAAGGTCAGTAATCAGACTCGGCCATTACAAAACCTTTTTTTTTCTGTAACCATTGTTTCGTTGAACAACTTGTCTGTTTAGTATTGTTGACTTGCTGCATGACCCACTTTCTATTGAAATAAATTTTATGCACAGATATCCTAAGATTTTACCGGTATAAATCAGAATTAATTGTTCTATTAATGATGGCAAACCATATCTAATTAGAACCCTGATACTACCACTACCATGTTTCAAATGTGTTACGGTTTTTATATTTGAATGCTATCTTTTCTCCAAATATAATGCTTTTAATTTGTCACAAGATGTTTCTACTTTGGTCTCATCTGTACTCTTAATATCTTTTTCGAACAGCATTCTGGTTTGCTTACAAGATCTTTAGCAACTTGGCAGCATATTGGTGTGGTGGTTAGCACTGTTGCCTCACAGCAAGAAGGAATCTAGTTTGAAACTCGGCTGGAGCCTTCCTGTGTGGAGGCTGCTTGTTTTCTCTGGGTTGCCTGGCTGCATTCCACAGTCTAAAAACATGCATGTTAGGTTAATTGGTGATTCTAAATTTACTCTTGAAGTCAGTGTGAGCGTGTATGGTTGTTTTTCTCTGTGTTGGCCCGATCATGGTTTGGTGACCTGCCCTGGGCTGCACCCTGCCTCTCACCTGAAGGCAGCTGGGATTGGCTCCAGCCCCGCTGCAACCCTGAATTGGAGTAAGCAGGTATAGAAAATGGATGGATGGTCTTTGTCGCTTCATGCACTTTATTGTCGTTTAATGTTCTTCTGGTGGTGTATTCATGCATATTAAATTAAGCCATTGTTAAATAATCCTTTACTTGCTTGAAAGGTACTCCAGGTTGCTTTATGCTCTGGTATACTGCTGCACTCCTTGCTCTTGGAGCAATCTAGTTTTTATTTGTCTGTGCCAAAAAACCTTTCCATGGACATGTGACTGAGAGAACTCTTTTGTCTAGGTAAAGCATTTAAGAAAACCTGACTGTAATTGCACTTTCAAATCAAATGCCATTCCTACAGGTTCATTTAGCTTTGCCACTAATGGGTATGTAATAGTGTATTATTTTCCTATAATAGAATAAATTACCAATTCAAATATTGTGTCTCACTTCAATTGCCTTTATCTACTTTTAGGTTTAGATTTGTTGGATATTTAAGCTGGTAGAAAATAGAAGTTTAAAGGGTTCGTAAACCTTCAAGCATCAATTTATATCTGTGCAGGTGGTGTTTGAAAACTATTGGTAGATGTGTTACAGTGTAGGAGGTTGGATGACGTTCTTTATTACCTTTCTGTTTGTTATTTGCTCATGATGTACATTTGATCCTTGTAGACTCAGTTGCAGCTCGCGCCTTTCTCTTCTCCCGCAAGACTTCAGCTACAGATTAGTGTGTGTGGTTGGTTTACTAAAGTCTGAGTTGAGCAGCTCCCTTGTTTGGCTTTCTTTGATTGTGCCTCTTTAGAGCTTCTCTGCTCATCGTTGAGAGATGCACTCACCCCCATTCAGACAAGACCCAAGCTAAGACCGACTCAAATAAAACACAGAATTCTCTCTAATCTGTTGTCTCAACAGTTCACAAACCCCGACTGGACTGAGTAAGATGGCAAACACACAATAAGAAAAAGCACCGCTCCAGTTAATTCACACATTTGTTGTTGGAAGCGACTCAGACTTTTTTTTTTTTTTTACCAGACAGAAACAGATTTTCCTAGGCTATTTATCAATCAAAGTTTTGATAGCTCTTCCATTAATTGTTTGATTTATTAAAGCAGTTTGTGCTAAGAATCGCTTACATTTTTTGTGCCCACCAGTGCAGTAAATTGGACTTAAAATGACTTACTCTTCATAATCAACATATTGATCCTCTGTTTTATATTGTGGCCCTTTTAAGAAATTGGAGGGAAAAACAAAGCTTTGGATAAGAAACCAGAGAGGGATGAGTCACAGTCAGCAGTGCACTTCAGAATCGACCTCATTAAAAACAACAGAGAGAAAGATGAGAATCTGTAACCCAGCATGTTGTTAATCATCATCTCAAATGTCTCATGGACTAAAGACGGTTTTCTTTCAAATTAAACACGTTTAATTCTCATTTAGTCAAAGCTGGAATAATTCAGAGCATCCTTTATTATTTCTTTATCTTTACTGTATATAATTGATCATTGAAAAATACAGATTTTTCTCTTTCTAATTGATAGTATGATTTGGGAGAAGTCGGACCTGACTGATGCTGCAGGAAGGGTCAGTCTTGTGATATATGGTACCAGGTTCAGAGGAAACACGTCAACATGGCAACAGTATGTCTGGACTTTCCTTAGAGAAGCCATATGAAGAAAATAACGTGCGATGCATGCGAGTTGTATGACCAGGTGTACACCGTATTAAAGAATATTCTCTGCTTCTGTTGGAGTGATGGGGGATAATTGTTTAGGCTATTTACCACTTTGCCGTAGGGGTAGAAGTTCAGTTTTAAAAGACTTTCAAAGTGATGGACAGCCCCTCTCCTTTTCATAGCCCATTTTTGAGTTTCCTTCTTAAAGAATGCCTTGCACTCTCCTTCACAGAGGGAGACTATGGTAATTTCAGCTCAGTGCTTTAAGGTTTTTGTTAAAGGAATGTGGCTTTCATAAGCTGTTTTCATTTAATGCAGTATGTTGACGGTCAGGCATTTTTTTCACGAGGCTCACCAAATTCAAGTCAATATTTTCATCTGGCTGACAGCAAGTACACACTACTTAGGAAATATTTTTACTTCAGAAATATTGACTTAAAAGTCTGTATATCCAAGGCCAGTCCTCTTCTTCTACTGTATGTGGATATACAGAAACTCCGTTAATTTACCAACTTCCCCAGACATCACAAACTCAGATTCTTTACATTTATTATTCATGCTTGACATTCATTGAAGTACTTACCATGTGAAATTTTGAAAATGCCCACAATTCATAGCTGACATCAAATGGTTACATCAAAAGATGATCTCAAAGGTCCTCATTATAATACACTGGCTCTACTTCGGGGCTGTAGTCAGGAGCTGAAATTATAAACATCATTTTTGTCATTACAAGCATTGTGATATCTAAAAGGAAAGTAAACTATTAGTTCACTTAAGATTTTGAGAGCTCATAGTTAATATCCTTATTTTAAGAAGTTATGTCTGTTTTTCTTTTGCAGACTAGTTTGATGGCTTGAGCACAATTAATTACTCCACACAAGCACCACTGTTGCAGTGCTTGATTTTGTGGACTGATTTGTAATTCCCATTATCCTTTGTGCATAATATAATAGCCACCATCATTAATTTATACTATGAACACATTGAATAAGGAGGTTACGCGTGACACAGTGCAAGATTCTGATTAAGTTTGGCCTCATTTAGACATTAAACTCTGGTTAAAAGTGTGTCTGCTACGGCCAGCTAGATTCTGAATTAGTTTAGGTAAACTGAGAAAAAGTCCACTCATTTAAGAAATAAAAAAACTGGTATAACAAGTTATTGTATAGTTGTCCTCAAATGTATTAATTGAAGAAGTCTATAGCTATATTAGCTTTATGTTCCTCCCACCATCTTCAGCTGTAGACATTTTTATTTTTCTCACCTATTTGCAGTAAGTAAAAAATGTAAAAATTATCATATCCTATACATTGTACTGTACATTTATGTAATAAAACTCATCAGTGCATACCTGTTCGTCCAGTAATTGAGCATCAACCCCGGCAGCATATGATTAAATGATGTGTTACTTATCAAACCACTTTGTGTGCACTCAATGTCAAACAAATGCTTTTCTTCCTTCTTTCCTTTTCTGCCTTCAGCAGCATGTTGCTGCATCTTTCTTCATTCTTGCTACCTGTGGATCAGTGGAATACATGAAACCATTTTCAAGAATGTGTACCGTTTCAACTGTATACAATAAGTCCTCTAGTCAAAAAATAGTCCATTACGCTTCTAGATCACTCTGCAGATTACCTCTAAACTATCTAGGAGTGACATTTTCATTGCAAATATAACATATAAACTATTTTTCAGATGACAGTACACATTGAGAGCATTTGCAAACTGTTCCAGCACTTTGTGATATTGTGTAACAAAAGAAAATTGAAATATACACACTTTTTCCTCAAGGGGCTTAAGTCATACACCGTAAATTGCCCAACATCATTACTTTACATAAAAACTGTCCATAAAAAAGTGTGAAGAAAATGAACAATCTATGACCATGGCACTGTGACTTAGAATTCTATACCTCGATAGAGAGGACATGAGGCACAAAACAAATGTATGGGACACAAAGGACACTATAGGACTCTGTAACCTTCTGACGGTACAAGGCCTTCATTACACAAGAGATGACACTGAATTACACTCAGGGCACGGCACTGACGCCATTGATTTGACCCCTACAGATGAAACCCCTCTGACAGTCGCATGTCCGTTTCTGATGAAATCTAAAACCATGTGGACAGGCAGTTCCTAGAAGTGTTCATAAATAAATAACCTCTGTTTTGGTGTCCCTGTGTTAACCTAAGTGAATGTAGGGAAGGCTGCAAGTCTCCAAGGACTGTGCAGAATGGGGTCTCTCTGGCACTGCTTTAACAGAGAGTCGGTGGATGCCTCCATCAACTGGCACAGGCTGCAACCTGGTGTCACTTCTGTACTTCAGGATGGATGGCTCTGCAGGGCCTGGACACCGTTAACTCTGTCCCACTGGTAGGCTTCAAGGAGAGACTATGAGAGGCATGTCTTTCCACAAGCGTCTGCCGCAACAAAATGAGAAGGAAATCCACTAGCCATACAGGGCAGTGTGATTCTTCTTTTCAATGTATCTATTAGATTTTAACTTTGTGTCAGATGTTGAAACTCATACACTGTGAAAACTCACTTACAAAAAATTCCATCCTCGGGATATTGAGTTTGCCTGGTCTACAGCTGAGATCATGCCTTCTTTCAGAGGCATATGAAAAATTTTACCCCCCTCCTGCAAACGTGCTGATATGCTTCCCTCATAGATCCTCACTGTTTCTTCTCCTTTTGATTTCCATGCATCATTTGCAACTGACTGAATGTGGTGACCGTGAGGTTGGCATAATTTTAGCTTAGTATTCACTTGAGATGTGACAGTGAGTAATTGGCATGTCATGCCTTACGAACGACTGGAGCAAAAGCGAGTTGGCATCAGGAGTGCTGAAAGGAAAACAGTGATGGTCTTGCATTGCTGAATAAACCCTCTTTTTTAATCTGTCCAAAATACTTTTTGCTGCAGTGTGTACTCAACCATTCTGCTGGTGCATCTATTGATTTATTGTAAATTCTCCTGTTTACACTTTTTATTGAACCCTGTGGTGAATATCTAAAGGAGAAATTGATTTAAAAATACACCAGTGGCACTTCTTTAAATAGTACAATGGTAACTATGGCAGCATTTTAACACTGTTACGAAACATTAAGGAGTATGTTAACCATCAAAGACACAGACCTGGACAATCTTATGTCCCAAATGAGCACTTTATTGTTCCACAGCAGACCATTTTCAGTTCAACTCAGGACAATGACAGAGCTCATTACCATCACGTGTGTGTACCATATAATATATTTGTAGACACTGTCATGTTGTCATAGTTTTAGTTATAGAGGACTATTCAAATTGACATTTGCAAAGCTCCAGATTTTTGTGCTTGCCAAGCATATGACTCATTACCAGTTTAGTACAAATAAAGGTAAATCTGAAGAGCAATCACATTTCCAAGCAATTTCTCAATGTCTAAAAAAGTTAAGCAAAGGTAAATTTCTTTGTTTACTCAAACAAAAGAGGAGTCAATGCGATGTATCCCACATCAACATCACTACTGACCAGCATTAGACGCTTTGAAAAAAAATCATCCACACAGGACATCCTCACAAGTTCACAGGTTTTACTCTCCATTACTGGACACACAGATATGCACAAGTGAGTTTTATTACAGTAAATTTACAGGACGACTTTCATCCTCTTAAATGTTTGCACACTTTTTCGGATTTTGCACTTTCAAATATCCCCGTTGCCCATGTTTAAGGCCCTCTATGCCTGCAAAGATTTGCAAACAGTGCTAACATTCATGAAAATGTATGACAGACAGCATCTAGCCCGTAATGTATTTCCCTACAACTTCTGTGTCCAGCCATGGCTGTACTCTTGCTCCAACAAAAGTTAACTGTCATTTTGAAATGACACAGTAACAAGGACAAAAATGAACAACACTCTCTTCTTATTCCCCCTCCCCCAACCCTTCTGAGAACCTCAGTATTCTCAGTGAGGCACAGGAAACACTCCGCAGGATGGATTAGTCTGACAAAGCTCTGCATGGACGCTTTCACAGGGAGAGGCACTTCAACAGCCAGGTTGAGACAAAGCTGCTTATCCACAGGGTCACTGTAATGTAATGGTGTATGCAGCCAATTTGCTCCTTGCTATTCAAAGACTGAATATCATCCAAGGGAAGAATTCACTTAGAATTCCTGAGCATTGCTAATTGACTTCTCCAGTTCTTCCCAACACTGAACTCTGTTTCAGATCTCAGATGATGCCCTCAGCAAAGGAAGCTTTTGTCAGTAAAATTAACCGAACATACAAGAGGAACTTGCCCCTGATATTTAGAACAGAACAGAAGTGTGAAAGTAGTTAACTTTGCAACTCCTTTTTGAAAAACCTATCTCATTCAGTTATTTCAGTATTATTGCTAAAAAAAATGTTCATACTTTGTCATTAGATAGGTAGGTTTATTAATTGTGCCCTTCGCTGTGGGTTAGATATTATCAATTTATTATAGTTTAGCAATCATATTATAATATCTAATATGAGACAGAAAATATTGCAATAAAAGCCTGCTGATGGTTTGCAAATCCCAGAACGGTTTAGGCCCAAAATACATCTGTGATATGTTCAGAGAATATAAACCCAGCAGAGCTCTTAGATCCAAGGACTCAGGTCAGCTGGTCCAGTCCAGAGTCCAGACTAAACACAGAGAAGCAGCATTTAGCTGTTATGCTGCAAACAAGTGGAACAAACTGCCAGTGGAGATTAAACTTTCACCAAATGTAGACATTTTTAAATCCAGGTTAAAAACATTTCTTTTCTCATGTGTCTGCATGGAATCTGCACGGTATCTTTTAACTTATCTGGACTGTTGCTTGTTTTTAAATTCATTCAAATTATTTTATTTGTTTCTTTATATTATTTTATGTATTTTTAATGCTTCTTACACTCCCTGCTGCAATGCTTTTATTTTATGTAAAGCACTTTGAATTGTTTTGTATATAAAATGTGCTATACAAATAAATTTGATTTGATTTGATTTTGATTTTGAATATATTATGAAAGTGAAGAACTTGCAGAGGTGCCACCAATGATGTAACTGCAGTCAAAGGAAGTAATGCTTCTGCATTAGGTGAGCATCATAGTTTAGTTGCATGCAATGATGTGCAAGGCTATCTCTATGGTTTTCATTTAGAAAATACAAAAATATAGTAATATAACACTTTCCCACATACAAACAATCTTATTCCCTAACTCATACATATGTTGTCTGGTTGAAATAAATAAAAATAGACAAATCAATACAAGCCACACACTCTACTCCATCCACCAGTTTTAGCTTTGATTATGGCACTTATTAGCTGTGGCATCATTTTGATTCGTTATGCAAACAGGCAACATTCATTTCCACCAAGACTCACATTATTATATGTCAGTTTTATATTATATAGAGTTTTTTGTATTGATGACAGAAGTTTTAGACAACTCCATAATTCTCTTGAGTTCATTACAAAAATCCTCAGTGTATTAAAGGTCTTTACTTTGTGGTGGCCAATCCATGCATGGATATTATCACCATCCACCATTTTAGCCCTATCAACCCCGACATTGCCATCTCTGAATGTGCCTGTGTCTTCGGGGAGGAAAATAAAATCCATTGATGGATAAACTTGGTCATTCCGTTTATATAGCTGATCAACTTTTTTTGAGCACATAATGTTGCTGAACTTAAATTTGACCAAGTGAAACCAACTTTTTTTTAATTAGCCTCTTTTCTTGAGGGTAGTAGTTTAGTCTCAATTCTTTTATATGGTTTCAAATTGCTTGTATGAAAATGATCCTACTTTCTCTACTAAAAATTGCTGTGTTCTGCGTTTGATTTATTTCAATCTGATTTCACCAAACCTTTGTGAGCCCTGATCACGATCATTTCTTCTAGTCATAATTCCTCCCCAGATAGTGGCTCACAGCTATCCTTTATGTTCAAATAATTTGTGGGATGATAAACTGATTTTAGTTGTAGTTTGCTTTGTGTGCTTGATGCTTTACATAAAGACAAGGCATTTAAAAGAACAGCATAAAGCAGCAATTTAAAGAGAAAAAAAAATTGAATAAAAATTAAAAACACAGTTAAAAGCAATCAAAGAAGAGGGGAAAAAGAACTCAACCATACGCACACCGAAAGAGAAATGTTTTTAACCTGGATTTAAAAGTGCTTACAGTTGTGGCTGATTTCAGTTCTGCTGGTAGTTTGTTCCAGTTGTGTGCAGCATAACAGCTAAAAGCTGCTTCACCGTGTCTAGTTTGAACTCTGGGCTCCACTATCTGACCTGAGTCAGCAGATCTCAGAGCTCTACTGGGTTTATACTCTGCTAGCATGTCATTCATGTATTCTGGACCTAAACCATTCTGTGATTTGTAGACGAGTAGCAGAACTTTAAAATCTATTCTGTATCTGACCGGGAGCCAATGTAAAGACTTGATAACTGGGGTTATGTGATCTGATCTCTTAGTTCTGGTTAAAACTCGGGCTGCAGCGTTCTGAATGAGCTGCAGCTGTTTGAGACTCTTTTGGGGGAGTCCAGTCAGAAGACCGTTACAGTAGTCAAGTCTGCTGGAGATGAAAGCATGAATCAGCTTCTCCTGATCTGTTTGGGACATGAAACCCTTAATTCTGGATATGTTCTTAAGTTGATAAAAGGCTGATTTGGTGACTGATTTGATATGATTGTTGAAGGTCAGGTCTGAGTCTATCAGCACGCCGAGGTTCCGGACTTGGTCTTTAGTTTCTAGAGACAGTGACTCAAGATGTTTACTGACAGCAAACCTCTTCTTTTTGTTGCCAAACACAATGACCTCAGTTTTTTCTTGATTTAACTGAAGGAAATTTTGGTTCATCCACTTTTTGACTTGCTCTAAGCAGTCGCACAATGACTCTATAGGACTGCAGTCATCTGGAGACAGTGCGAAATATATCTGTGTGTCATCTGCATAGCTGTGGTAGTTGACTTTAGAGTTCTTCAGAATTTGACCCAGAGGCAGCATGTATAGAGTGAACAGAAGGGGTCCAAGAACTGACCCCTGAGGAACTCCACATGTCATAGCCACTCGATCAGATTGATTACTTCCAATAGTCACAAAATAACTCCGCTCCTCCAAGTAGGACCTGAACCAATCTAGGACTGTCCCGCTGAGTCCTGCCCAGGTTTCCAACCTGTTCAGCAGTATACTGTGATCCACAGTGTCAAATGCAGCACTGAGATCCAACAGGACCAGAACTGACACCTTGCCTGAGTCAGTGTTCAACCTTATGTCATTTAACACTTTAATAAGAGCCGTTTCTGTACTGTGGTGAGGTCGGAAGCCTGACTGAAATTTGTCAAGGAGTCCACTGGAGTTCAAGAAGTTACTGAGTTGATTAACCACTTTCTCAACAATCATGGCTATAAAAGGAAGATTTGAGATGGGTCTGTAGTTGGTTAAAATGGAAGCATCCAATGTTGTCTTTTTTAGGAGTGGCTTGATGGCAGCTACTTTTAAGGGTTTAGGAAATGTGCCTGATTGAAGTGAGCAGTTTATTATTTGCTGCAAATCTGTTTGGATAGAGCTTACAATAGTTTTAAAGAAGTCAGATGGCATTGTGTCAAGACAGGATGTGGATGGTTTAAGATGCTGGACTGTTTCTTCTATGGTTTTTTGGTCAACTGTATTGAATTCTGACATCATAGTTGATTGATTCCTAGCAAACAGAGCACGAGTGTTGTTGATGTTCTTATTAATCATTTCAGATAAGTGTTGCTGTCTAGCCCGGAGTAACCCGTGGTTAAAATTACAAAGACTTTGTTTGTAGAGGTCATGGTGAATTTGAAGTTTAGTTTTTCGCCATTGACGCTCTGCTTTCCTGCATTCTGTTTAGAACAATCAGTTTTGCCCCTCTGAAACAAACTATGTCTCCAGACATGGTTTGTCATTGAATCAGAAGCTACTCACTGCATCAGTACATCTTACCTTTACAACAAGACTCAAACACTGTGAGTGAAATCCATTTCTTTTTTTTCTTTTTTTTCTGTTTACTTTTTGCTTTAATGAATGGTTTGAAGTTTAAAACTGTAGAATATTGGTTCATGCTTGGTAAGCAGCAAATTGTGCAACCCCATTTCCTCAGCAGACAGTGAGACAGACACTGAAAAACAATGGCACACAAAAACAATAGCGAGTTTCTGAAGGGAGCAATGAAAGAGACCAAAAGTGACTGTCTGATGAAGCTAAAGGATTTAATAGACAGCTTAGCAAATTAGAAATCCCACAGAGTGCACCTGTAATGTGAGTTGAACCTTTGTTTTTGTCTTGATGCAGACAGCTGCGCTTTAACTGTCTCTGATATCCCTGTGTCATGCACTGCCACTAAGTCTGTTTTTATCTGGTATGATGCTCTCACCATAAAAGATTATCTTGAACAGTTTGTTACAGGGCCACTGCTGGTTAATATGCTTTCATCTGTGTTAAATGTTGACTGGCAGCTGGCTGGGAGGAAATCGTGTCAGATTCAAGATAGACATTTTTAAAACAAAAAAATTATTGATTTCTTCTTCCAAGTCAAATTTCGACGTCTACATTGGACTCGATGCAGCCCAACTACATATATTTTAATCTGACATCTAGTTGTGTCATGTTAGTTGCATCTAATGGTTACTCAAGCCACCAGTCAAAAGTAGAGATGAGGTCTTTTTTTAACTTAATTTCTTCTTAATCCCACAGCCACCCATTTTTCACTTTCTTTCCTTCATCTTTCAACCCTGCAGCTAAAGGGACGACATGTAAAAAAAAGAAATCAGTCAGGCTTTGTGCAGCTCTCTGTGGAGCCACTTTTTACACAATGTAGGACATTTTAAATAGCCAAGTATTTATTAGTTTTTAGTATATCTATGTGTGATGTTAACATTGTTCATTGAAGATAGTGGTGTATACCTATCACAAGCTGCACCATAAGCTTAACTGAACTCAGATATTTGAATAAAGGGACCAGCAGCAGTCCTGAAACATCAGTATTCTCTGTATGTTCAGTCATAGGGCCATCAAAGACCATCAAACACAAAGTTCAAATGGCTCATTGAAAATTACTTATGCATGCATTTGACACCACTCAACAGTGATTTTTATCTTGTGCTAACATAGAGCATGGAGCAGTCTGACCAAATAGCAGTAATTACAATGTACGTTCTGCATGCAGCAATATGCTTGAAATGTTGCACAAGTTTGCTGAGTGAGTCAGTGGAATTTTTCAGAAACAGTTTGGTTTGGCCCTCCCTATTTAAAAAAAAATCTGCATTTAAGTCGATTAAAAAAAAGAGACTTTTTCCTCTTCTTTATGTACCGTAGTTTAATCTTAGTTCAAATTTGTCTTTTTGTACGAGGGATTTGTTCATGCGACGGACCCAAACTGCTTTAACTTTCCACCACTCTCTCTCTCTCTTCTTGTTATGGTGGCTTTTATATAAGTAAACACTTCAAAATAGCTTTGGAGTGATTGCTGTTGGCATCTAATATTGCAGTGTTCAATGAGTCAGGGCAGGTGTTGGTGTTTGTGAATAACTTTCCAGGCATTTATTTCTAGACATTTAAACAAACAAAACATCAAAAATAAATGAAAAAAGCGAAACGCCAGTTGGACGTGAATGTAAAACATGACAACATCGCTGGCACGAGTGGGTGTGCACTTTACCTGTGAAAACTAACAACCTACATGATTGCAGTGTGAACTGTTGCCGCCGTTGTAATGTGTCACTTTGTTTCTTGTCCAAAATACAACTCGTCTGTGAAATGCCTTGAACATGTCAGAGCACATTTAAATGTAGCCCTACAGTAAAGCAGGTTTTTAACACCCTCAGAATTACAGTGGTTCGGGGCTTCCGGTTTGGCAATGTCGTAGAATGATGTAGGGTGAAGGGGCTCCTGATCAACTTTCCTAATAACTTGAATAACCAAAGTTTTATTCACATATTAGGCGTCGTACAGACGTAAGTGTAGCTGTTGAACCCTCGCGACCAGTTTGTCCGTACCATTAGCCCATGTTTCCCTAACTTACCTCCGAAAAAAAGGAATAGATATCAATCTGCAAATTCCCACGCACCTTATAGGTCTTATCTTGAAAAATTTATAATAGTATCACATCACTTAACAAAGTGACACTTGACAGCATCAGAGCAGATTGGGTAGGAAAACTTGGAAAAGATATCTCCGATGCAACCTGGGATAGTGCATTATATAGAGTAAATGGGTCAACCTCATGTGCTCGCCTTGGCTTAATTCAGTTCAAAATTCTCCATCTTATCTATTACAGTAAAGTCAGACTCTCTAAGATCTATCCGAATGTCAGTGAAACATGTGAGCGTTGTCATATAGCAAAGGCCGACTTGGCCCATATGTTCTGGTCCTGTAATAAACTATATAATTTTTGGAATACGATATTTCAAACGTTATCTGAAGCTTTTAACAGAGATATCCAACCCAGTGCTGAAATGGCTATATTTGGAGTCCCAGGGGAGGGTATACCAATGACAAATAAAATTAAAAATGTGCTTGCTTTTTCAACTCTCCTTGCCCGGAGAAGAATCCTACTTGAGTGGAAATCAGCACATCCACCCAAAGCCTCCTCCTGGTTGAAAGACCTGATTCTATTCCTTAAGTTAGAAAAGATAAAATATTGCATTAGAGGATCGACCCAAAAATTCCATGAAACTTGGGCCCCACTTTTATCTTATTTTGAGAAGCTTGAAGCCCTCCCACATGATTGAAAAATAAATGGGAATGAAGAGTCAGAGACCTCAGAAGACCTGTGTAGTGACAATTAAAGAAAGCAAATAGCCTACTCCTACTGTCCTGAATATCCACTTTTTGTTTATTTTTATTTTGTATCATTATTGTCTTTTTTATTATTTTAATATTGTATATTTTCATGTCTGTAACTTTTTTCTAGTGTAACATTTGGGGTGTACTTTTCACTCACTATGTTTATTTGTATTAATCAGTTGTTGTTTTTTTTGTTTATTTTATAGGCAGCATGGTGGGGTGGGGGGAAGAAAATAAGAAATATATGTATGTTGAATAACTTTGATCAATGCTCATTCTCTCAAATTAAAAAAAAAGTTTAAAAAAAAAAAGAATTACAGTGGTTCTCGCGGGAGTTTGTCATATTTTTGTTAAGGGCAAACTGTCTCCTAAAAATGGTAGGTTTTGTCAAATGCAATCAGACAACAATCAGCAGTGTTTGATTTCAAATAGAACAATAATTTGAAAGTCAACTCACTCATGTTGAACAAGGTCATATCTGTAAATCCCAGACAAGTCTTGGTTTACTGGCCACCTTCATGGAGTCTAACAAATATAACGGAGGCTGAGGTCCTTTTCTAATAGAGTTTCACCAAAAGGAATTATATTGTCTATCCCAATAAAAAAGAACCTCAGACAAATCCATCCTGAATTCAAGCAAGCGCCACAACATAAAGCAATAATTTGATGCTAATCTCACTGATACTATGCTCTTATTTCTGGGGACCAGCTATGTATTCTGCAGAAAAACAAAGGGAGATCTTAAATCTGTAACTCTAAAGGTGTGTCAATCAGCCTTAAATCTTATCTTTTGGTTTTTCTGCAAGCTCTAAGCTTCTCATTAGGCTTCTGGAAGCACACACGCCACATGCTTTAAATGTTTCTATTATGGGGTTGAACAAACCTGTTTTGTCCTCTGTACCTGTCAGTATCCAAGGTTTGTCATACATTGTGCTGGTGTTGTCTTTTATTAATTTAGGTTTTGTTTTCACCAGGTTTGTTGAAAAGAACACAAAAAATGCTAGTAATTAAAGATAAATGTAACGTTACCACATTTTTCCAACTATCAACTGGGCTTGAAGGTAAATCAAAACTCTCAGACCATCAGTCAAGACAAACACCAAAAGACCGACAAGCAGCAGTTGGTTATTAGCCCTGATTTTTGTTATAGATTGGGAGGAGATTGAGAGTCAAGACGCAGCTGGAAGACAGGGTTTCAGCCTGTGAACTGACAAGAAGAAAAGTCAGATCTGCTCTCTGACTGATTAGGCTACTGCAGAAGAAAAGAACAAACAGATCGGAGTAATACTTCTGGAGAGATACTGCTTTATCCTCTGTCAACAACTACATTTGGACACCTTTCAAAAGCATTCAGTTCAATCAAATTGATACCTGGTTGAGAATTCCAATGGAAAATGAAAATTTAAAAATAAAAAAAGCAATTTAAATGATTATTAGGATTTCTGAGCTGTTGTTTCAACATCATTATGCAGTATTGCCTATTGCCGTTTGTTTGTTTTAAATATTGGAACATGTTTCCTCATCTAATACTCCCAAGTGAGATATATTTAACAAGATGGCCAAGTGCATTTAAGGAAACAATCTGTAAACGTTGGCCATTGAGAAACGTTATCATTCTATCTGATTCTTATCACTTTCTCATCTGTCACTGTTCTTTCTTCCATCTCTACTCATCCTGTGTGGGGTTGTGTATACTGGAGAAAAGTTTCTCAGCATACATTAAGCAAGATGTGGGGAACACCCTGTATTAATATTAAATGTAGATCTTACATTTCTCCTGGCTTCATGTTTCTGCCTTACAGCATTTATTTCAATGCCCAAATATGCAGACTGTGTCTCATTAAATCTGAAGTATGACCTTGTGCAGAAGGAGAACACTGTCCATTTCTCGCTGCAAAAGTGAGGTGGGAGAATGTGCTCTACTTTTTTCATTCCTGAAACTCTTCAAGCCTCATTAACTCAGAAAACAAGCCAACTAGCTGCTGTGACTGTTTTGTAGCGTTTGCTTGAGCCAAGAAAAGGCTTTGTATCTCGCAGAGGGAGACAACGTCCCTGCTGGAACGTGCAGGCAATCAGAGTCAGACAATAATGGAAAAAGTTCCATGTTTTCTTTGGTGTCTCATGTGCTGAGCGGTAAGGTTTACTACAGTGTGAACAGTGACATTTGCTGTTTGCTGTAAGTTGATAATTGTTTTTCACATAATTTCATTATAAAGTAAAACTCGATTTTTTTTTTTTTTTTTGGTGGGGATATTTTAATCTTGATTCTACAATAGTAGAAACTGCCACCCCAAGCTGCTCTGGTGGGCATTTCACAAGGCACAGTTGGGATTTGAGTTAAATACTAACACCAGGCCAAATAATCTCACAAACACATGCTAATTTCAATTAGATATAAACACGTTAAGTGTTTTCAGGTTGGTAGTTGTTGGTAGTTTTTTTTTGCATTTTTTTTATCTTACATGACAAATTTTACATCATCAGTGGTGGTAGCTGCTTGAGAAGAAAGCAGTCTGTTAAAAGAAAAGCAAAACATCAACATGCCATCAATAATACCTAAGAATAACTTATTTGTCTTTGATGGGACAAAAACTGATTTATCAGTGACGCATAGTGCAAGACAGATCATATGTACTTGTCATCATTTAAACATCAAATGTGATTTCATGGGGACTTTAATGTGAATACTCATTGACACCTTTTCATCCTTTATTAAAGTCTCTCTTGCATTCATGTGTTAAGACCTGCGTAAAGGATGCTGAAAATGATTAAACTTTTCACAATTTATTAGGAAGTGCTGCTCTCTGGCAGTCTTGTACACACATGCCATGCTCATAAAACCTCTCATCCTATATTATATAAAAGCACACAGCCCAAGAAAGAAAAACGTAATTAACAGCCCTCAATAGGTAATCTCAGAGGTAATGGCAGACTAACATCTGTTTATCTGTGCCTAAATATCGGTTTCTCTTTGCCAGAAAGCTTATCAAATCTTTCCTTGATGGAGCTTGCGGGCTAAGTTTGTTTACCGTATGAAAACAGAAAAAATGATGATGTGTTGCTCAGCTCCATAGTGTGGCTCCATTGTTTTGCGAACAAGGTTTCCTCTCAGGCATTTTAGGTCTGTCTCTGAGCTTTTAAATCAACATTTACTTCAAATTCACGTTCGTGTTTTCTCTTCTTCGCAGCTGTATTGATGCATTTGTTTGTTTTTGGGTTTTTTTTAGTTCTTTTTATTAGATTTTTTTTTCTTGTTTTTTCAGTGATTCTGTGGAGAACCTGCTTTGAAGGCATATGAATTGTCTTTTGTGGAAGAGGGAATGAGAAATAGGTCTGCATAGATGAGATGTAATGCAGAAGAAAAATGAAACTCACCAAAGGTTAAACAGGCCAAAGAAATGTCATCAAAATGCCACTTAAACATGATTTGGCCTTTTGGAATCTTTCATCACATCAAACTCTGTGCCAGTAGTGTGGCTTGAATATGAGTGAAAATGCAGCATGGTTGTCTGAAAAGGTCGATCAAGATCTAGTTTGAAATAAACTTGGACCCAAAGATAAAACTGAGGAATGCATTTCATGCATGAGAAAAAACATATTTAAAAAGCAACATATATTTTACAATTTCTTCATCTGTCGGTGGAATTGAAATATAGAATTTGGTGTGATAATATGGAAAATTACACTTGTGATATTAATAAATGCAAATCATTACATTGTTTATGAATATCCTTGGAGGATATGTTTTTTTTTACTTGCTGATCAAGTATAATTCATCAGAAATGTGATGTGAGGAAACTGGGTTGTAGCAGTTTGGCAACTGACTGAGAGGCACTCAAATGACTTTTTAATAAAATGATCATATGTCGGATTATGCTGCCTACTCATGGTCACCAGCTGAATGCTTTCATTTTCTGCATTTAATTTCACTGTAGTTGACCTTCTGTTGTGTGTTTTAGTTGCATTATTTGCTGTATTTTACATGTCTAATTCAAGACTAATTTATTCTATAACTAATAATAGATTCTGATCTTGTCTGACCGATTGTTACTGTGTTTCTTTTCCAAACAAAATGCACAAACATTTTTGTAATATTTGGTTGATGGAATATTTTACTTTTTCGAAGGATGATTCTAAATAACTGTAGGTTTTAAGGTGTACCCTGTGTTACAGGTTCTTCCTCTCACTCTTGCTTAGAAACACAGTGCTCCAGGTTACTGTACAGAGCTTTTTTGTTCAAATAACATCCAACATTTATTTAACCCTCGTGGTTACAAATGTGGAAAAAATGGATGATGGAATAGGATTAGAATTAGTCTGTGGATCGGTATGAAACACAGATTTTTGTGAACAATAAACAGCAGCATGTCTGTTAGAACGGTTGTTGCTCTGGACACTCAACAAGAACACAGTGTCTACGGCAGCTGCAATGAATGGCAACGACTGTCGACCTCGTTGGTGATGCCCACCCGCACACACTCAAAAATTTCAACCCTGCAGACAACAAGTGTGTCAACGTTTTCACTGACATTTTTATGGACATAATGAACCTATCGACTGTGGAAATTATGCCCTCACTAAAAGCAAGTCACGGGTCCATACTCTGTCAGACGGTTTGTCATACCGTAGTAGCTACCAACTTGCTGCTGTGTTGTTACTTACTTCAGCTCCACTAATGTTCTTCATTTCAGCAGAGCCTGTGCTAATTAGTTTATACCTGGCAGTTGTCCCTAGCCTAGGGGCACCTTGGCTATGTCTCACCTTTATTTCCCCTCAGATTCCAGACACAATAGACACTGAAAGTGAGAGATTTCACCCCTCCATTCCTCAGCCTCAGGCTGATGGACGCTATTCACAACAAATAATAGGATCAATCTGCAGTGTATGTTGGTGCACTGCAGGCACTCACTACATTGAGAGGCAAACAGGTCAGTGTTTATAAGCCCGTTTTCTCCCGACTTGGGTAAAATTAGCTTTGCCAGCTCGGTGTGGTCGAACTGTTTCAAATGTCTTGAAAATATTTGCATAGTCTTTTAAACTTTTTGTATCCGTAGTGTCCCAGTGTTGTTCACCGTTTCATTGACAAACGTGTGATTCTTTAATTCGGTGCAAGTTGATGCATAGTATGTACAGTAGCTATTTGGTGGGACTGAGGCATATCAGCCAATAAACATCTCATGCTGACCTGTGCATCAAACTGACTTAACTTTCCTCAGCCTTTTTATGGACAGACTGACACCGTTTTTCAGGGCTGAGGAGAACTTTTGTGATACAATACAGGTAAAATTCTTAACTGCCTTAACAGCTACGTCTGCAAACAATATGATTTGTCTCAGCCTTCATCATCTCTCCGAGGTCTCTGAACAGTAATGCAGTTAGCTGTCACTGATTTTTTGTCACCTTTCTAATTTCAATTAAGGTGGAAACTGCTGCTTGTTTTGCAAATATAAACAGAGTAATATGCAAGACTGGGGTGATTATACACTTAGGTTGCGTAAGATAACTTAGGGGTATTTTTTTATTTATTTATTCGATTAACTTCTGAGAAAACAAAGGATCTGTTCGTGTATACAAACAAGGTGTGCTCTGAGCAGCTCGGAGCGGCTCATAAATTCAGCCGACTGAATTAGCCTGAAAAATGAGGGATGGTGGGGGAGATGATGCTACTTCAGCTTTCATTAACTAAATCACATTCCACACAGAGTACAACAGTGCACATAGGTAATTAATTTCCTCAAGGGCAATTATTTTAGTACTCTGAGATAATGACAAGAACTCCTCAAAGTTCAATCTCAGAAGATACTGTAGGTGGCTTTGATGGAGAATTATCTCCACAGGCCTATGCTGTTGGAGTGAGTACCAAACCAAGTTACAATGCAGATTCAGTATATAAAAAACATTAAACTTCACACTTTTAAAGAAATACAACAATGGAGAATAGCACCGCATGGAATGCTTGATCAGTGTTGTTTTTCAGTGTCGTGGACCATTGTTCGTTGCTGTACTCTGTCGAGTTTTTCTTTCCGTTCTGTGCGCTGACTTAAAAATGTTTTACATTGTGCAGTTATGATATCACAATAAGCTGCCATAGACTTTCATTTGAATTCTTTAGATGTTATTTCCCGCTGTTGATTTTCAGGTTTATCTTCAATTTGTTATGTTTTTTTTGTTTCCTTGCACTTAAGCTTTTAGAAGGAGGGAGTTGTTTCAGTTTATAAAGAATTTGTCCAACAGATCAGTTACTATCTTTCCGATTAATGAGCAGAGATCTCTCTACATAGTGTGCTGTGCGTTTTACGTTGGAAAGTACTATCGAGTTAGGGCTCAATGAGGATGGGCAAAATTGACATTGGTTGGGTTTAGATGTTCAAAAATACATGGTTGAGGTTAGAAAACCACACACTTTCACAGACTACACAGTTTAGTACTTGTTGATGGCGGTTCCTATCACATGACACGATGCTGCCTTACACAAAAGAAGTACTGACCAAAATGCTATCTCAAAATCTTTTCCTGAATTGTAAAACTTCTGTGTGTTGGATGTGTGGACAAACATTCCTTTTCCTCAGTTTCTGTGCTTGGACTGTGCTGGATCAGGAGATGTTTATATGATCTGCTTATAGAACAGTTATGATGGATTGAGACTGCTCCCTCCCCAAAATGTGACCTTGTGGCCTCTGTTCACACCGGCAGATATAGCCATTAATTATATTCAAAGTTTATGCCACCTCTTGTGGTTGTGAGAGCAACTGCATGTGAAGTGTAAAAGCGGCATCCATGAAGGTTATGGTCGGATTATATATTTTTTTTAAACATTTTTAACAAAAAACATGATTGTTTTCTAACCTTACCCAAGAAGTTTTGATATCTTACCCTAACCATGTGATGTTACCTCCTAAAGTGAACAAGGCAGGAGCAAATTTTTGTCATGGCGTATTTTGTATTTTTACATGTAATCGTGGCAACTGGCAAAATCCCATTCATGAGGGTGTTCATGTTGTAAAATTATTGTATTTTAGATAAAGACCAAAATCTTTTTCTTACGCTAACAAACTACTGTTAATGTCTAAACCCAACTGCTCCACTCACCCCTCATCCTTCCGTCTTATGATATCTTTGTGGCTAATCAAATGAAAGATTAGTAACGTCTAAGCAGCAGTAACATCTGCTTTGATATGAGTAGCGAGGGTGGTACTTTGAGCCATAGTGAAGGTGATGAAAATAAATATCGATAGAACAGTTTCGTTTGAAAGTGCATATTGCCTGTAGCATACTGTATCTGTATAACTGCATGAGGTTAGTGTCAGAAAACTTTATTTTTTAAGATTTCCGATTCAGCCAAAGGATAACTTAATTACATTACAACAATTTTAGCACAGGCATTGATGGAAAAAAGCAAAAAGCGTCATTCAATCTGACCTCCTGAAGGTGAGAGAGTAAAGAATCTATGGCACAGGCAGCTGGGCAGTGTCATGTCCATAGATAGTGCAGCTCTTGTGATTCACAATGAAAGGCTTATGTAGCATCCACTCGTATTGTCCCTGCCCTGCCACATAACATGCATCTGATGAGTAGCGGGAGTGATGAATGAGGGAGCAGATTGCCTCTCTCTTTAAAAGAACGTTGATGCTAGAAGAAATTTGATTTTTTCATATTGACACAGATCTGAGACAGATTCATACAAACAGACTACAAGGCCAGCCTCCACAGCCATCTCCACGGCCATCTGAACCACTTTCATCATTCTCTGTGTTGTATTTTCTGTGCATCCTTTTTAATACTTTCTACTATCTGGCCGGTAGTCTTACTGCTTTGCTGGCTTGCTGGGCTTCTCTTTTTGATGATGTTCAGGCACAGAGATTGGATCACACAATTTGTGAGCATAGCCTCAGAGATGATACATTTCCACAGAGAAAACACAAACAACTGAAATACAGTTTAATGTATTTGTTTTTTGTATTGCATATACAGGATGACATTTAACAGCAGGTGAATTAATTGTGAAGGTGTTGTTCTGCCCCCTGCCTCATGTGAAAATAAAAAAAGTTGAAATGATAGAATTCACATGATTCTACCATCTAAGTCAGAGTGGTTGGAAAAGAACAATATCTACTTGCATTGGTGACAGATCAGTCAGTAAGACTTCCTCCTTCTTCTTACTCTCTGTCTTCTTTCATTATTACTCCTAAGAAGCCAGAATCCAGGCCTTCTGGTATCAATCTTCTCTTATAATTTACCCCCATAATTTATTTAAAAGGCAACTCCCTCATTGTTCACACCATCATTCAGCAAGTCTTAAACTATCGCTACTGTGTCTTATCTACACTGGAGGCTATCACAAATCACTCTTCCCTTTATATGACTTAGTTGCTCTTTTTTTGCGCCGCCTGCTGCTTCTTATAATGATATCAAAATCACACCATTATTCTCCCTGGAGCCAATTTCAAATCTGCAAGGAGAGAAAAGAATCCATCCTCTTTTTCATCTTGTTTGTTTTCATTTCTGATAATGGAGTTTGGGCAGTGCTTCGGATGTTTTACTTTATTTCATTACATTACGTGTAAAAGCTTGCATTCACAATCGTACTCAGATAAATGTCTGTTGGCATCATGAATAAACGTTAAAGGTGAAAAGGTACCCACAATGCAACCAAAACAGATTGGACCAGTAGTACATTATTATATGTCGCAGTATTGTACTGTTTCTGCTCCAGTGTGAGAGCTCAGGCATATATATATGATCATTACCATTTGTCTGTCTGTTCCACAGCATCATTTTCCAAAAACTGTTAGAGAGTAAGTTTCTGTCCAAGTCGAAATCAGTTTATTAAAACACATGATTGACTTCAGAGGTGCTCTCCATAGGTCCTTCTAATCGTTGTCCATATGAAATGATGATTGATTCCTTAAATACTGTTATCCTATAAAGTAACTGTCTGTTAACGATTTGATGTTTTCAGATCTAAAAGTAACTTGTGAAATGGGAGTCTTCCCTTTTATGTTTTCTGGATTAAAATGATCATTCATTTTGCCTAATTTACTCAATTTAGCCAGGCAGAGGACTGAAACCTCAACCACAGACAAACCACAACACATGACATATTACACAATCTTATTATTCAGAAACAGTCTGTGAAAAACTAAGTATAGCTAGGTTATTGAAATAAAGTTGATTAAATAATCAACAGTAAGTGTGGCCTCTTCTAAAAACGAGTCCCTTAATACGAACCTCTTCCTTTAAAGTAACTCTCAATAATTTGAGAGCCCTGCACATGTACAGTCATGCATCTGAATTTTTGTCATGTTGAAGAGGCCATAAAGACGTCATCTGTGGTATCTCAGTCCTCAGGCACTCTATGGCAGTTTCAGGCCCAGGAACATGCATAACAAGTATATCTAAAGTGTGTATCTAAAGATGAGTTAGAAGCACATAGTTTTAAGGTTCACAAACTTCTTGGGTGTGGCTTTAAAGTAAAAGAGCAGTTTGATATTTTTCTTAGTTCAACTGTGTGTTCATTATCAATACATTTATCAGTTTTGATGTTAAGATGAAATAAATAATAATGTATTGAGGTGCACGTTGACTTACGTTAATTGGTTTACACAAGTTACATCAGAATGGCTGAAAAAGAAAAGAATCAAGGGATTGCAATGGTTCAGTCAAAGTCCAGACCCCAACCTGATTGAAATTCTGTAGTGGGACATTAAGAGAGCCGTGCAATCCCTGCGTCAAATGCCTGCAAACAGGAATGAAGTGAAGCAATGTTTAAAGAATAGTGGACCGAAATGCCTCAACAATGATGCAAAAGTGAAAATGCCATAAAGAAGATGATCAAGTTAGATTCCAACGCAGTGCACTGTATTGCCACTGACGGTGACACAGTGTAATACAAGTGGAAACCGCTTATAGTGATCACGTTGGTCCAGAGCCAATTTGAACACTATAAGCGGTTGATTACTATAACCGAAGTTATATTACAGTACAGGTATTTCACTTATTTTTTTATGGAGAATATCATCTAAATGCCATTTGTATCGTTTGTCAATGAGAAAAACTAAATGAAACGGATAGCTTCAGCATTTACTGAATTTTATTATCATGCAAGTTTAATTACAGTACTGCGCAGTGCGCAGACATACTGTAGGCTAACTCAAATACAGTACGTAACTTAATCTCTGCTGTGCCGCCGGTGCATTTTTTTTCTTACAAGTCAGAAAATAAAGTTTGAATTCAATCCGCCTTTCAGCACCCCTGCTCGGATCTATGCTCCTCCGTGCCGGTGTTCTGTCGATTTGTGCTACAGTACTTGGCGTGAAAACGAAACTTAGAAAATCGGCTTGGCGCATGCGCAAAACCACAAAGTAGCAATTCTCGACAAGTAGGAGAAATCGAATGAACACCGGCCTCCCATCTTACAAGAACCAGCCTGGAGCTTCCAGCGGTCACACGCGCATTCAATCCGCTCTCCAGCACCCATCCTCGGACACATGCTCCTCCATGACTTCCTTTTTCCAGCCATGATTCGCGCGCTTGCTGCCCGGTGTCAACTCGTTACGTTAGCTAGCGAGGCAGAAGCAGACGTCCAGAAAGGATTAAAGGGAGTAAAAAATAAAATAGCTACACGTAGTTTTAAAATTATTTTTGCACATGTTTACATTCATAAAATGGCCAAAAATGAACATTATAAGCGGATTTCTTGATCACTATAAACGAATTATTTAAACAGCATTTGTATAGAAATGATTCCGTCCCAAGCCTTTTGATCCATATAAGCGGTTGATCACTATATCCGTGACCACTATAAGCGGTTTCCACTGTATTTAACTTGTTACTATTCATATGATTTTTATGTCCTGATATGTAAAATCTTAGAAAAGAAAGAGGTCATTCTCCTCACTGTTCCATGTTATTAAAGGGGAACTCTGGGGCATTTGAAGCGTGTTTCCATTGCTAGGGGTTGTCAAATAGTGATAGTAGGACAGAGAGGTGCGTATCTGCGCTCCCTGTGTGGAGATCGCTCTGTCCGCACAGCATGTCATGCGAGGCTAATACGTGGTGGCTAGGGGCAAGCGCTAACCCTTCCACGTAAAACAACAACTTGCACACTGAAGAAACGTCACACCACTTTATAACCCATCCGACAATAAAGTCACAAGCCTTACCATCAAAACCATATGCATGGTTCTCACATTACTGGCATGGGGACGTTACAAAACAACTTTATAAACAGCATGTCACTCACCGGCTGGTTGTAGGCTCGCGCATGTGAAAGCCCAGAAGAGTCGATGGAGAATAATCCCATATACAAAACAATTATATTCTCTAGAAAAACTGTGTTCAAGTATTTAAAACATTACAAGAATATTACTGGGCATGTATTGTTGTAATGTTTTAAATACTTGAACGCAGTTTTTCTAGAGAATATAATTGTTTTGTATATGGGATTATTCTCCATCGACTCTTTTGGGCTTTCACATGCGCGAGCCTACAACCAGCCGGTGAGTTACATGCTGTTTATAAAGTTGTTTTGTAACGTCCCCATGCCAGTAATGTGAGAACCATGCATATGGTTTTGATGGTAAGGCTTGTGACTTTATTGTCGGATGGGTTATAAAGTGGTGTGACGTTTCTGCAGTGTGCAAGTTGTTGTTTTACGTGGAAGGGTTAGCGCTTGCCCCTTAGCCACCACGTATTAGCCTCGCATGACATGCTGTGCGGACAGAGCGATCTCCACACAGGGAGCGCAGATACGCACCTCTCTGTGTCCTACTATCACTATTTGACAACCCCTAGCAATGGAAACACGCTTCAAATGCCCCGGAGTCCCCCTTTAACAACATACAGTACAATACAATAATTTCACATCAAGAAGAAAGGTAATCAACAGAAGTAACCTGTTTCCTGCACCAAGGTGTTCTGCATGCACAAATATCTGATATTTTTTGCCCCCACTATTAGTCACAGTGTATCAGAATAAGCTGCTGTTGGAACACACAAAACATTCAGCTAAAAGGAAAGAAAAAAGAATATAACAAGATTTATTTGTGACAAAAGTGGCCTTAATTACCGGAAAAATAAAAGTGCTGTTGGCTTACAGTTCATTGTATTTGTTTCTCCTCAGATAATATGAGATATTATTACTGCTGCCTAACAAGATAAATCAGTAATCATCTAAACCACACCAGCTGTATCACACAACACCTTTATGTATGGTGATCATTCCTGCAACCTGCCATTTATCAACGGTAATGTAGAAAAAACTAGTCTAGAATATTTGACTTGCGTAAAACTGAATCTTACTTTCAGTGAATCACTGCATGTATTGAGCCAGAGCAAGACACAAAATTAAATGAATACGAAATACATTGCTGATAGCGGCAGTGTCACTGGGATTGCCAATCATTCCCTGTCGTCCGGGAGCCTTTTTAACATACGGTAGCAGTGACAGTATTTCTGACATGTGCGTCTCTCACAACAACACAGCACGGCAAAAAGACTCTTATTGAAGCCTTTCAATGATTTGCCCCTTGACTTAGATGCACCATTTTTCTTCCTCCTCACGAGGGCTTTACATTTGCAGGTTGGAATTTAAATTCAGGGTGAGAGGCATCAGGCTGTAATGACAGCAGTTCCTCATGTGAGAAATGACAATGCTTGTGTGTGCCTCCTCAGCGATTACACCTCAGTGTGAATCTTTCACTCTCTTTAAGTTTGTGCTCTGTCAGTGTTCAAAGAGCTTCTTCTAAGGGGAATAATAAATTGTATTCCTGAATTCCAGTAGGGTATAATTTGTTTTGCTTTGAATACATACAGAAGAGCTCTGCACTATTATAGTGTATGACGCTAGTAATGTAGGAAACTGTAGCAATCATGTGTACAATATGCCCCAATAGCACGAGGTAGCTCTTTTGTTGATTCCAAATAATACTAGAGTTTTCGTCTTATTGTGTACAGTATTTTTAAAGATTAATTTATTTCTTAAATACAAATTCTCGTTCATATTACTTAGAGGCTGGCATATATTCATTCATTCGCAGAGCCAGACATATTTGGATGCAATATGCCATCTTTAATACAGCAGATGCTGAATTGTGAAATATATCTCTGTTGTGCCTAGTTGGCTGTTCACCACTCAGTCTTAAAGTCCATTATCCAAGGCAAATATTTGACCCCCCGATCTTCTGCTATCAGAGAGCATCAAGTACAGCCAGAGTTATTTCTTTGAGGAAAGAGGACGGGCTCCTTCTCAATTCAATCAGTCAGCTCTCTGCATAAAACATTTCTACTCTCAACCTTTCTCGGAGAGATTTCAGCAGAGATTCACTTAGCTGTCAGAAAACAATTGCTCTTTGTAAAAGGCGGTGGCTGGCGCAACTTTAATTTTAAAGGTGTTTTAAATGAGCTGCCACGGTGTGATTGATGTTCTGTGAGAAGCTGGCTTCCCGCTCTCCTATATCCTATAACAGCGGGCTTTAATTACGAGTCCCTTTTATTGATGCTGTCAGCTCCAGTGTGATATGCATCATGTATGTGCAGGGAAGGGAGTTTGCCACCTGGTCGCCAGCTCTGTGCAGCCTTTCTGCACCCAGCGTCAGAAAAAATGCATTGTCATCAATGTGGAGCAATATTACTTAGGAATCAAAGCTTTTGGTATTCATTTATTCGCTCATCTGTTTGCTCTCACTTATAGTATGAAGTGAATTTGATTAGGATTGATGAACCATCAGGCAACAACTGACCGAGCATTTAATCAATATCTCCCATTTATTTGTCTGTTGCAAACAGAGGGTAGATGCAAACAGAGGTGTTTGACACAAACAATTGGTTCACGAGTGTCTGCGCATCTTATGAAAACAAAAAATATGTTCACACGGAAAACAAATTTGTGAAGCCTACATATTCACGCCAGCAGTTTTATTCTGCCAATACAGGCACATCACATGTCCTGTGAGACTAATTTACTTTGCCAAATGTAAACAACATCTCAAGAATTCAGTCACTACTCTGAAAACATCCCAGGTAGATACTGACTTACAGACAAGCATACATGAATTTACAAACACAAGTCAAACAACTGCCAAATATTACGAAAGCCCTCACTCCTAATGCTTTGACCTGCTGAGAGATGGATTTCACAAGACCTCTGAATGTATTCTGAACCAAGCCTTGTTTTTCCTCCCCATGTGTTCTTGATCAGATTGAGAAAGTATAATTGAAATTGAAAGTTAATAGGGCAGACATATGAATGAGAATTTGCCGTCATGGAGATGGCGCTGCAGAGAGAGGCCACTGCCAACCAGGCCACGAGGGGATGTGCGTCATCTGCAAAAATACCAACAAGTGAAACGGCCAAAATTAGGAGCTAAAAAGACAAATAAATTATTACAATAGAGCAATGCATATCTAAGTAATGATTTCAGCATGGTTGAACAAAAAAAAAACAACATTTCTGGCCCCTCCACTGCAAAATAACATGACACTAAGATGAAGGCATCACACCCAAAACAGAAAAATAGTCTTGCCACATATTATTTTGATTAAAGAACACAAGAATCTAGTGAGTACATGTACTATCTAAAGAAAACTGTCTAGCTCAGCTCAGAGGATGATCTTTAAACACTTTGAAGTCCTTTTTAGTCGTAAGTTCTGCTTAGAGATTTTTGGCAGGCACTGGAGCGTGTGTAAGGAGACATACAACAGAGAAAAAGATACCTCAGTGAAAAAGAGTGCTGTGTGTTTTCGAGTCTGGGGTGTTTTGCTACTTTGGAGGTGAATACCTGCAAAAATTCGACAACACCATGTTAAGTCTGATCTAACACTCAGAGAGACGTTTGCAGAGACAAGCTACATCCTCTGTTTCGCATCTTTGCGGAGGAGGAGTGACACAGCAGCAGGATAATGAGCCCAAACGAAGCTCAAAGCTTTGAGCAAACTATGTGAAGACCAAAAAAGACAGAGGAGGGCTGATTGTCATGAGCTCTTCTCCACAGTCGCATGACCTCAACCATAATGAAGATTCATGGAGGCACTCTGGAAGAAACTGAGAGAGCAACACATTCCTGACATTACACCATGGTTTTTGGAGTAGTGTCATGCATGATGAGACTTTTTGGCAAACAGTGGCTTTAGTGCTTATGGGTGTCCAGGAAAAAGAAGGTGGCAGACAAATGAAAATATTCTGAAATCCATGTACACTTTTTAGAGATTCAGCTGATCTATGAAATTGTTAGACTGGTTTGATCATTTATGAATCAAATATGTTGTGTCAAATCTGAGGCTTTTGAAAAATAGAGTAGTTCCATGGTTATGTGAGACCATTGAGATGTACTGAAAACATTTACCTGTAGGGTAGTATTGTTTGATGATAAGGTGATATACCCTGCGTATAAAATTGTTATACCCATTTTTATGTCAACAGTATCTGCTAATTCATTACCATTTATTGAACTGGGGCAATGCAAAAACTTGAACATTTTGTTCTTACAATTGACTTTTATCGTGACCCAAAATGCAAAAAAAAAAAAAAACATTTGGAATTCCAAACATCCATATTTTTGTGCTTCGAATATTTTTAAATCGAGACGGTTATCTATTTGATAGAATTGTAGATCAACCAAAAAAATGCTGTTTTTATAAGGAATCTTGAAAATCTATTTGTGGGCGTGTGCGTTGCTCCGTGTTGCTGCGTGCTCTGCGGCTGCTGATCAGCTGAGTCACCCAGAGGTTGTATCGGACTTGTTGGATATTTTACTTGTTACTTTTGAAAAGATTTACAAGATGGTACATGTTTGTCCTTTTCCAGGTCGTTTATAATAATATTAAGCAACATCCTGGTAATCACATTGATTTTTGTATTGTCTCGTAGTTGTTGTTTTGGGATTTATTTCATGGTTGAAATCTGACATTGAATGGAGCTGAAAATGAAACAGTTCTTTGTTTTTTTTAAAGGGACTATTCATTGGAAATGTGATTTAGTTCTTTTTTTGGGGGGGGGGGTTTGGAGAATTTTTGAATGTTAAACACTCAGGTCTGCCTACAGGGTGCAGTGAGACAAAGTGGAGACTCACTTTCTTTTTTTCAGTTTCCAGTTGACATGGTTGTTCCCCCGAGTCAGTCAGTCGGTAAACAGTTTAATCATTAGGTGTGATGTTACTTTTCCCACCTAGAAAAAAATGAGGACCCAAAAAATGCCCAGCAGCAGTTTGGGGCGAGCACATTGACATTAAATGTCAGTTGCTTCTTTGTCAGTCAGTAATACCTCTGCTGCAGAGTGTTTACAATTAGGCACCTTTTCTTACTCATTATTTGTTTCTTTCATCAATGCATTGATGGTCCTTTTAATTACTAATATGGGTGTTCTCCACTGACTAATATCTTCTTCCTCATTCAGTTTCATTAGGATATGTTAATTCATGTCATAATTAGGGTGCTGCTGTCACGTCTTTGTTTAATGAATGATTGTGAATCATCAACATCAACAGGGTTACGAGTGAAACCAGATGTTTCTGAATGTATAATGAATCAGGCAGGAATATTAGTCAGAATGTTAATGTACAGGGACTTATTAACATTACATGAATTAGACTTGGTTTATAACTTCTGTAGCTAAATGTCTTAGAAGAATTAATCAAACCTTTTTACATAATGACGCTTTGCTTTACTTCGAGGTGCTACATGATAAGAGGGTCGGTCTTTAGCTTTAAGTGGAATTTGTTTATAAGGTGAGAGAAAAAGTAGCCGGTTTTAAGATATATGCAGTGTGTGTTATTCCCACTTGCCATTTTTTGTATTGAGGAGTACAATCCTGTGGGAAATGGATCGTTTTTGTATAATACAATGTTTAACTATGCAATCCCCAACCATTCTCTGAATATTAATTGGGCTCCTGAACATTTGTTGTGAAAATAATTGTTGCCATCAGTATGCTTTGGGGGGAAAAAAATGGAAAATTCTGTACCTCAATGTTTCATAGTATATTATTATTATTATTATTATTATTATTATAATTTGATTTGTCCCCTAATAAATGAAAGTTAGAACCTGGCCATCCAGAAGAGTTGTTTGTCTAATCCGCCAGGCTGTTCAAGGTAACAATCAGGGCAGAGAACAAAATGATCTTAATTGCTTGAAAGTATGCTTATGAACCCACAATAAACTGTCTGGAGTTATGGTTATCTGTTATGGTTATGACTATTGGATAGAGCTAAACAAAACATACAAAGCTTTCATTATAAATATCTGCTTTAAAATGTGATATCAAATAACTTTAAATTCAAATAGATGCTCAAATATACAGTTAGTCTATGTTTGTATGTATTAATCATCGTGTTTTTTAAACTTTGATTTCAAACAATCAACAATCCAAAAAATAGAAGGAAAAATTTACAAGACATAGGGGGTAGAGATGAGAAGAGGGTAAAAAAAATCATCTGATCATCTGAGGCTTAGTGAAAATCTCTATGTTGCTCTTATTGTATGATCTGTGTGCCTTTGTACGTGAGTGCTGCCTGTGTTGTGACCAGTCTCAGAAATCAAAGCTAAAGAGAGGTGTTGGTGACAGTGCATGACAATCAAAACGGAAGGGCTTTTTGTAGAGTTCCACTTTAGTTACATGACATGCTCCATCTCAGCAGCAGCTGCAGCTGGCACTTTACTGCTCTCCACCTACTCATGAAAGCAAACACTGTCAGAAAGACAAACAATTTGTATGTTTATGATTAACAAGTGCTTTGAGTACGAGAGGATATCTTCACAACTATTAGCTAGTAGCTATGTTGTCCAGTTGAAGTACAGTGACGTATATTGTTGGATGAAATGTGACACCTTTTGCTTTATCGTGGAATATTGAACAGCAACCGTGTCTGCAAGGGTATCTGCATCACAGGGACCGACAAGATCAGCAGTGTAAATACATGCTGGTCCTGCACAATTTACTGGTCAGCTCTGAAGGTGACCATTGTATTTGCTCTATCATGTATGAGGAGTGTTTTGAATAGTCATTAAAGATTCATATATTAGATCATATCAGCGATCAATCATCTGGTTCTAGTCAGTGTACAGTTACGTCACATATGGTTCACTCCCATGTTAGGAAAAGAGCAAAACCAAAAACCTAACTGAAAACAGTTTTATGAACTGCGGTCACATACATTTGCTGCTGCAAACTCAAATGCCCTCCAGGATAGATGGCTAGTGCTGTAGAGATCACCCTCAAAGTCTGGGATTGTGTGGACTTAGACGGTGTTGCTTTGAACTGCTTACAATGGCAACACTAATAAGTTTATCTTCTGCAAATACATTGTTTTTTTAGTATTTTTTTTAACATGTTGTGGTTCTACTGTTTTCTACACAAAAGGCTAGTTGACATGTTATCAGTCAAACATTCACACATCCCTCTTTTTTAATGAGTAGTTGACTCGTTCTGAATGAAGTCATAAACCAAAAATTTGAACACTTAAATTTTTATCTTGATAGCACAGATGACCAAATACATGATGCCGTCAATAAAACAACGGCAAATTTCATTTTGACAACCCAGGTTCTTTAACTTTTGCTAACCTTTCAATGCAACCACAGCCTCTTGTGGCCATAGCCTGATGGAGGTAAAGGAAGCAGTAAGTGGATATACTGGAGTTATAGATCTGTTAGGTTGACACAGAGAGGAAGTCGGATTGATAGGCAGAATGGCAAAACATTAGACTTTACAGCAGAGGCTGCTGTTAGTTTCCAATTTCAAACACATTCTGATCCCGTTTCCTGTCACATTTGCTCTCTTGGTTATATTATATGCACTGAACTCACTTCACCTTTGTCTTTTTAGGTTGAGAAAATCCCTACAAGATTCGGCACCATTTACAGTAATTTGAAACTGTACTTACCCACTTCCATAGACCCCAAGTAATTCACTGGTGAGAAGCTGATTAGATAGGTAGTCAACACTGTTAATGTGTAGATGAGAGTTCATTTGAGTATAACTGTTTTTAAAACTTGCCCCATTAGCTTATGAAAATAAATCATTTTTTAGAAAGATGGATAATGCTGTCAGATAGATTGAAAAGTCGGGATCAAAATGAAACCTAAAGTTAGGTTGACACAAGTCTTGGAGGTTTTGTGGTAACAGCCTCAAATGGTGTATGTTCCAGGGTGAGTTAATATGTTTATAGGGGTTAAAAATGCTTGATTTTGCTCTATTCTATGATACGCCATTGTCATTTCATTAAGGAACAGTCAAACACTATCCTCTGGTCATTATACTGAAAGCTTGATATCCTTCTGATTCCCCCTCAAAATGCATAACATCACCAGGATGAAATTGATCTAATTGTAATATTATTTGCTTTGTACAATCACTACCCACTGGCTATTCAAAACTTTTAGACCATTAATTGAAATGTGCTCTTAATTAACCATACTCACGATGAGAAATTTCATTGCTCGAGGCGGTAAAAAATGAGCGAGTTTTCAAAGAGCGCAAAGTAAAATTGATGGGTGAGTTCGTGTTTCCTTCTGTGGATAAAGTGTTATTATCAGAGCAACAGAAAGGTCACCTTTATTAATCATGATAATTATTTACAGTAATTAGGGCAGATATCAAAGGAGTACTTTGCGCTGCTCTCAGAGAAAATGGATCTTTCACACAGAAGTACTTCAAGGATGTGGGCACAGTGTGTACTTTGTCCATCTGCAGTACGATCACAGCTTGTGTGAAACTTCTTCTTACGTGCACTTTTCATGGCTTATTTTTCTTTGTGTTCACTTATGAGCGATAACCTGAGGATAATCGCACGACAGTGATAATAGTGGAATGAATAATACTTTAGATAACAAACATTTTTGTGCACTTTGCACATATTAAAGATACTATATGTTGAGTAAGGAGGACATTTTGAGGAATCAATAACAGAAAGGAAAGGTTACTAATAAATTCCTACACAGACATTTAGAGGGTTGTTCTATTCTTACAAAAACTGTGCGGTACACTTATTTACCTTCTGCAGCTTCTTTTACATTTTTTCTTAAAATTAAAATTTTTTTTCTAAAGAAAAGTCATATTTTCATTAAAGTCTAAATTAAGCAGAAATATACCACTGTTCTGAGTTTCTAACTACTCAACCAAAACAGGAATGATTTAAAAAAATAAATAAATCACCAAGTCAATAGAATTAGGTCTCAGTATAAATAATAAAATAAATAATTAAAGAAAGAAGATGCTGGCGGCATGTCCACAGAACACCCTGATTTACAGTTCTCGATTCTGCTCATATTAATGGCACTATCAGGTGCTCATTTAACCATTTAACCAACATCCTGCTAAGGATTGAGCCAAAATGGATAGATCGACCAGTTACTGCTGAAACTTTAGTTCCCTGAGTTGGTCTGCAACACTCAAACCTCCACGTTGCCCAGCTGGCTCGTCACAAAAGGAATTCAGTGTGGAGTTAATTCGTATATGCACATACATTCCAGTTTTTCTTGTTCTCATTATTCATTTTCATTTTCAAGTTTGGAAAATTCTGGCATTCAGGAAAGGCGCATTTCTGTGATGAAGGCAGCCAACTGATTGCGCGTCTGGGGCTAATAATTGATCTATTCATGATGTTAGGGATGAGGTCGCTTTTTGCTTATCTTTTACACACTCAATCCCACTGCTTCACAGATTTATGATTTTAGACCAGCCCTAAAAATCCTGAAAGAAAAGAATCTGTGAAAAACAGTCAAACTCCTCAATTCAGTTAAACACAGTTCTGGGCCTTTTAACATGTTATGCGCTTCTATTGTGCAATGCATTCAACATGTTTCTATACATAAATCAGAATTTACTTTGCTCTACATTCAAATTCAGTTACTTTCATTATGTTACAAAAAGTTATATCCATCTGAATATATGCTCATAGTGTCCTAAGAAAAAGCTGAAAAGTTGTTCAATAGATAGACAAGGTCATTTTTCTTGCTTCTCTGTTTCACATAGTTAGTTTAGCTCTGAAATCGAAGTTTCTTAGCTTGTTTTTGTTTGTTATATTTCAACTTCTCTATGACATTTTTTACTTATTATGTCTTCATTCATATAACCTTCAATGTTCAAGGGAGTCATTTGTTGGGATGACTTATATATGAGTAAGATTTATAGTCAGTAAGCACACACCCATCTATTGACATGTTTCCAAGTGTTAACACCTGGGAAGCTGGGCATCTGAATGTTATCCAAGGTCAATAACTCTCAATGATAATTCGCTGGCAAAATATGTACTTTGGCCAGCTGAGAGCAATTCACTTTTCACGAGTTGGCAAGCTGTAGCTGCTATTTCAAACTGTAAGCGCAGCCTGTTATCCAGGTATCAGACCTTGAAATCAAACATATAACTACCAACAGTTATGTAAAGGAAAGGGTGGGAAATATTTCAGCATACCGCGTGTTCTCATTTTACCCCAAACTATTGGTTTCCAATCTCATCATTTAATTGTCATATCATTTGATAAGCATTGTATTAGTGAAAAGGTTCATAATGGTATCAGCTCTTTCGTCATCTTAAGTTGAGTGAAAATAGAAGACATGCTAATTGGATTTTGCATGATTCAATCAAAAGAGCATAGGGTTTAAATATGGTAAAAGAAGTGCAGAAAACTGTGTTTAAATGTCCTTCTACTGGCATCAAGAGTGGTTGCTGCGCCTCACACCCAGCATGATCAATCAGCCAACACTGCCATCATTAGACTTCAGCTCCCCCGTTGTTGGCATTCAAAACAGACATTAAAAACATTCTACATTTTTGTGGAGATCTATCGTGTTGCCCTCTGTGTAAAAATTGCGTCACGCGTCTTACAGTATTATCCAAGTACAAAAATATCATCTTAACACAGCTCCTTTTAGCTCTCTTTTAGTAGTTTGTACCTTTCTGGGGAATAATAGAAACAGATGTGCTAACATCAAATTATTGTCCCAATCTTTTATGTTCAGTTTCTTCTGAGACATATGAGCTTTGCTTTTATTCTTCTTCATGGGGGAATGTGGGTTGGTAATTCATTTTATTTCTCAGAACTCTGCAGGAGAGGGGATTTACAGTGTTTTGGGGTTTTTTCAGTGCAGAAATTTCAAAACAAGAAAGCATGTAATGATTAAGATGAGTTTCACTTCACCCGCTACCTCCTTTTAGAGCTACTTGATCAACAAATTTTCAACTTTGTTGTCAACCTGACTGCAAGAAATGTTTTTGAATACATTTAAGTTAGTTAAGTCTCTTAAATGTCACTTATATCAATACGATACAAACAGGGTGGATGAGCTGTTGCTTTACTATATTCACCCATCTTTAGTGCGCTTAAAATGGTAACATAGACAGAATATAGCCTGCTCAATACACAGGGGGTTACATGTCCTTGATTCAGATCTAATTGGAAAAATGGAATGAAAAAGCCCCTGCAGGCTCTTAATATTTAAACAAATGTTGGTGTAATGGCAGGTCACTCAACTGCAAAGAAAGTAGAATGAGTGTCCAGGGACTGGTCTCCTAGCTCTTTTAGGTGTGGCTTGGCATGCAGGAAAAGTTACAGAGACAAATCTGGTCAAAAGGAACAAGTAAAGATGAACTATTACTCCCTGCCAATGTTGGATGTTTACTTTTAGAAGGAAATATAGTGATACAATATGGTATGTTTTTCAGGTTCTCACGCTGGTGAATTATCACTCTGGACTGTTAGCCTGGGAATTCCCATGCTGCTTTGCGCGCGATTTCATTCTCACTGCAAAGGCAGCCTGGAAACCACCGACCTTATTTTTGCCTGAGTTAGGGAACCAATCACAGAACGGGGGGGCAGCAAGACGATGACGACGTCTATGCGCTACACCAAAGCTTGTAGAGTGTCAATCCAACATGGCAGCGGACACAACGTTACCGTTCGATGCAGCCTTAGAAAGTGTTTTAAGTAGCTTAGAGCGCAAGTTTACTTTTATTTTACTTTTTTTTCTTCTTCCTCGTCGAATTTCTGTCGTCATCTGGTATAAGTGATACAATTGGCTATTAATCGCGCAAAGCAGCATGGGAAGAACCAGACGCCATTTGATAGACATTCGTAGCGCCCAATAAACGGCTCTAGGCATTCATAAACCACGCCTCAAATACGAGAAAATGCACACCTAGTTCCCAGACCACCATCTCATCGAGATTGTGGACGCGTCAGCCAGGCTACTGGACTGTAGTGATCTCAAACAATTCGATGCATATTAAGAGCAAGTGCTCCGATTACTCCCTTTGATCTGGTCGGTGGTTCAGTTTAACATTGCTTATCGAGAAAACATTCTGAAATACTTACAAATAGTTACAATTTGTAAAAATGATAATGCACACGGTAAAGAATGAATGTAATGTATACCGGTGTTTCAAATTGTTTTATTTTTAATCAGCATTATGAGTAGTTTAAAAAAAATAATATTTTACCTACAAAATAAAGAATAATTGCAAATGTCTATGATCAAAATACAAAATGATGTTAAAATATATAATAGTTTATATATATAGAATGTATTTAAATAGTTTTCATGATTTTTAGATTTTTGTTTCCTTTTACTACTTATGACGCAGTCCAGCTTTAGTGTGCGTAAAATAAGCCACACATGAAAAAATTCATCATGGTTTCACCATTATCAGAGAAGGGAAATGCATTATTAAAAAGGGACATGACCACCATGTCAGGGGGCATCTGCTATCATTAACAATTATAAGACATGTCAGCCAGACAGGAAAACAGCATTCAGATGGTTTATTAGCAAACATGTCACGTGAAATGTCTGCAGCGTGTTTGTTTAATAAGCAGGGTGGAGGAATATTTGACATTTGTGCTTAGAGAGATGTGTTATGATCTTCCTAACATTTATGCCTGTGCGCTCAGGAACATGGGATCCTATTAGCTAGGCTTCAGTGATACTCCCCTGCTACTTCTGCCTTTTTTTTTTCTTTCTATTTTCTCTTTGTTGACTGATTTAACACTCAAGTGAGCAGGTAGTCACATGGAAGAAAGCAACTTGTGCAGATGACAACGAGACAAAGATTTAATTGCTGAGAAACTTCAATTTGAATTGTATTATAACTCCTGTTCATATTGATGTCTGTGTGCTTGGTCTGCTGTGGTAATCAGCACATTCTGCATGTTAGAACATCACTGAAGTGCAATCACCAAAAAGAAAGTATGAATGACTGTATGAATGTTATTTTATTTTGTACACATCACAAACATTACTGTTCTCCAATGAATTGAAAACTTAAGATCAGGCTGACAGTGTTGGTGCTGTTAATTAAATAGTGCCGTATTTGTGTGGGCAGACACATTTTAATCACAAAGGAAGTTACTGAGCTTGTGAGTCAACATTACCGTTCTGTGTCCCAGCTGGGGTTTGATCACTCCCTACTTAAATCCACACATATGTCACTTTTGTGATTTATCTGTGACTTTCACATTGATGGACTGCACATTTCATGTTTCATGTGTTTTTTTTTTTTTGTGGCAACATCACACTGGAATGTTGGAATCCAAGATTAACCCTGATCTATTCATCTATTTTGTTATAGGGTATAAACTTTCACATCTGAAATAGATACAACTCTTTATGTTTTAATTCAAAGAGCTATCCCTGTAAAGTTAACACTTTTCAATGGTAAATACAACGATTGAAAGACAGGAGATGTTTTAATTTCTCAGAGAAACTTAGTAACAGACTCTTTAGCCAACTCGATTATGGGCAGTTACGGGCTCAGTTTTAATGTGCCCAGGGTGATACAAGTTTCAGTGTCTAAAACTTATGAATATTTTGTTACAGTATGCAGTCAGGAGCTTTACATTAATCATTCATGGTTTTTGTGGCCCATTATTTCTTCTAATGAATTATGAATGCTCTGCATATACTTTCTACACTCAACCAAGTGCCTATTATTGGCTGCTTTATATGTTTACTCTATGCGCAGACAGGACCATAAAATGACACATTAAATTAAAGTAAATGCAAAAAGGGTTATTGAAGCAGATAAGACACATGCTCCTATTTAGAATCTTTTTGTATGTTTTGGGAGAAATGCATAAAGGATAAGAATGTTTCTATCATTGTATCATCAGTGCAAGGTGTAATAAGGTGTAAAGTGTAAATATCTGCATAATGACTCAGCTGCTTGTTTTTCTCTCTCTCCCCAAAACATTCATCCATTTAGAGTTTTTCTTGGAGCTGCTGGACAACTCAGAGAAATCTCTCAACAGTATGTTCACAAAGACGTATGGGAAGCTGTACATGCAGAACTCTGAGGTGTTCCAGGACCTGTTCACTGAGCTAAAGCGCTACTACACGGGGGGAAACGTGAACTTGGAGGAGATGTTGAATGACTTCTGGGCCAGGCTGCTGGAGCGCATGTTCCAGTTACTCAACTCCCAGTACCACTTCACAGACGACTACCTGGAATGCGTTAGTAAATACACAGATCAGCTCAAGCCCTTTGGAGATGTGCCCAGAAAGCTGAAGGCTCAGGTCACCAGGGCCTTCATCGCAGCACGGACTTTTGTCCAAGGGCTAATGGTGGGTCGGGAGGTGGCCAACAGGGTCGCTAAGGTGAGTTTAATTTTTCTTCTTTCTACTCTGGCTGAGATTTTATCTGTGCTTGATTGTTTGTTGTTGACTTTTAAAATACAGATATAAGCATCACAACTAGTTTCTAGCAGCCTGTATTGGATTCAGTCTCCTCTGTTAAACTGGATTGTTAGTGTGTGACAATAAATTATATCAGTCCTTATCATTTGACTCACAATTTGTCTTTTTCAAATGGTTGGACAGGACTTCTGGCACAACATTTCAAGTCAATATTATGACTATAATTATGATTTGTCGACATGCAGTCGGAACTGATTGATTTCAATGGGAGTCCCTCAACATCTGAATTTGACTGTAGCAAAGAGTTTGCTGCTCTCTGGGCCTACATCCTTCAGACATACTTCCACTATTAATACTCTGTGCTCTTTATAGCTTACTTCACTTGCAATGCTTCTGAATTATTTGTAACACCGTAAGAATTGGTCAGTTTGAGACATGCTTTATGTGAATAATGGTGAACAAACATTTTGCTCAACATTTCATGGGAATCGCCCACGGACAGCAAAGCAGAAAATCTGACATTTTCTTGTCATTTTGCTACCTTTTGACCAATAAGTGCATGTCATTACAGTAGTATTAGAAGCACTTTGAGTGGTCAGCTAAACTAGAAAAGCGCCATACAAGTACAGTCCATTTACCATTTATTCTTGCACCTAAATAAAGGCCAATAGTAATGGTGACATTTGGGTAATTGGTTGATTAAGAAAATGTACATATTTTATAGTGTTATTAAACTGTAAATATTGCTGGTGTTTTTTAGAAGCTTAGTGGACAAGTTTTATAATTCCATATCAAACACAGATTTTCATAGGCGTCTGAACTAAAAGAAAACCACAGCGGCTTGGTTTTGATGAACTTCAGCACCTGAGACAAACTGCTGCAGAGTTCTGCTATATTCTTCTTTGTTGAATGGATGCAAATCTGGCAATAAATCTGATGATTAAACTAGAGGTATTTACATTCACCTCTCCCCAATTATTTTTCCTTCAAGTTTAATGAGTTGGTTTCTTAGTAAATTCTAACATTTGATATAAATGTAAAATATATAAAGTGAGGGTTTAGTAAGCCTAACAATTCTAAAATATCAGAAGTCAGTTGTCATCCCATGAGTATCACTATCACAACTGATTTATTACATTGTTTTACACTTCATGGAACTTAGGTACGGGCCTACTGAGATATTTAAGAGCATATGAAATATGAGAAGAAAATCATAGAAGAAAAAGCTTACAACTTTATATCTTTAACAATGACCAGCCGTGAATTTAAAACAGAAACTTTATCAGTTACTTGTGCCTGACATTCATCTAAAAATGTGTTACTATTACTGCTGGCAAATGGTAAATTAACTGTATTGATAAAGCACATTTCTATTCTAGTGGGCCTTCCAAAGGGCACTCAATCGTGCACATTCATACATCACTTCTTACTAGTATTACAGGCTAGTTAATGCTTTTTTTCTCTGTCACACATAATGATGAACCATAAAGACTAATACAGTCTAATGCTCCAAAATCAGCTTGCTTCATTTGCTCCAACATTTTATAAAACTGTAAGTTTTCAGACATTCATTCATTTCAGACAATGAGTTTTAAAGTCTTTAGACCTTTGCAGCGATAAGATTCATTGTGGCTGACAGTGTCGGATATATGTGAAGAGAGTAAAATATTGTCCTTTGATCAACTTAAACAAAAATTTAACTTAACAAATACTGAATTCTTGAAATATTCACAATTAAGAAGTTGGTTACAAGATAAAATTTTGTTACAGGGATGCATAGAATCACCTGCAGTTAAATGGATCTTAAAAACCGGTGAAAAAAGGAAACTGATAGGAACTTTATATAATGGTCTGATTGATGAACTAGCTGGCAGGTATTCATTACACAAAATATATCAGAACTGGAATAATGACCTTGGGATCACTGATTCAAAGGTAAAATGGAAGGAGTGTTTACAAGTAACACATAGTATCACTACTAATGAAAATCTACGCCTCATTCAATACAAACTAATGACAAGAATATACTATACGAGATCTAAGGTGCACAAATTTGATCCCTCTTCTTCTGCTCTTTGTCTAAAATGCCTTACAGAGGAAGATACATTAATACATGCCTTTTGGGAATGTCCAGCAATTAACCAGGTTTGGATGGAGATAGAAAAATTGATTAATACGGTGTGCAGAGCTACAATTAATCTCACACCTCAGTTATGCATCCTTCACAATACAGAACAGGTAAGATACCCATTAGGTTGGCAGATATGTTTTTGTTCCCTGATTTATAAAAAACTTATTTTAAAACATTGGAAGAACCCTGTAGCAGCTTCACTTTATGAATGGAAGCGTCTGTTGAAACATTATTTAAGTATTGAAGGAACCATATATGAAGAAAATAACAAAAAGCAACAGTTCAAAAAAGTGTGAAATTGCTTATATGAAGCATTGTAATTTCAGTGGCAAGTAGTAAGGCGGTGTCTGGGAGCGTCTGAGTGGAAACCCTGAAGTATGTGTTTGTGTGTGTGGGTGTGTGTGGGTGTGTGTGTCTGTGGGGGGAGGGCGGGGTGTCTGTGTCTGTGGTATGGGTGTGTGTGGTATTGGTGTGTATGTGGTGGGGATTGGGGGGGATTATGCAATGGAGGTATGGATATTTGGGGTGACTGGGTGTGGATGGGTGGGGGTGGGGGGGCATACGTGTGAGTGTGTGGGGAGGAACGGGTGGAGAGAAAAATGTTGTGATGTGGAGAAAAGGAAGAAACTTTTTTTTTTGTTATCCAGTCCGTGTTGGAGTTTATTGTAATGCACTGGGCTTTGTTCAGACTGGACACATATCATGACAAAGTAAAAAATAAAATTGTATAAAAAAAAAAGATTCATTGTGGCTGCTCCGTAGGTTCAAAAACTCGCTGTTCTGTTGAATTCAGTCGAGAGACAAATTGTAGGAAGAGCAAAGAACAAAAAATTAGGAGCAAAAGTGAGAGGGAAAAAGAAATGAGATGTTCACGGTTTGATAAAAAAGTTTAATCACTTCAATGGTGGAGGCTTAACTTCCTGTATTAAGTAAAGATAGATCATAGGAAAAGGGAAGATTTGCTAACAGAACTTTTTCAACCAAATCTATTCTGTCAAGCCCTGTCAAATTACTTTTTAATATGTACATATGTATTATTTGTGTATTGTAATTGTCTTCTAGTGATAGTGTCCATGATCATATTTTATTGGTTTGCATTTCTTGTAAAGTAATTTATATTACTGTACATACTGCACGACAAGGGAAAGGTTTTCGACAGACAACCATAACCATAACCATAAAAATGAATATTAAATTAAAACATTCAAACATGAAAAGAGGACAGATTACTGCATTCCCCTACCACTTGCCAGTACTTGCATTTGTTGGATTGTTGGGTTGTAATGGATCATATTTGGGAGCTTTATCAAGCTCGCTTTAGCCCTGCCATAAATTGTCTTATATGGGTGAGCCATTTTAATGTTCATACGAAATAAGCTAAATGAGCTCAGATGAGCGCCTCTGTACAATTTGTCCTAGGCTTGAAAGGCACCACCATTCTGGATCAAATCCCATAATCTGAGCTTCCCCATCAATTATGAAGTGGTGCCAGGAAGCCGAGTGGCTTTGCTGTAGGCTGTCAGGCTGGTGAACATCCTGCAAAGTCTGGGTGAAAAGTTGCCTGACATGACAAATCTCCTTGACCTTAGAACTTGTCCCTACACTTGTTGTGCCAAAAAGGCACTAGCATCTCCTTACAGCACACTGTAGCAACACACAATAGGTTCAGATGTCTTAGGGGTAAGTGCAATATAACCGTTTATACAAGTTAACTGTTCAATTCCATTTCCATAAGCAACATTCATTTGTTTATACTTTATAGGAGGAACTATAACATCATAAATCAGATTTTGCCTTTAAGCAGTATGTGTTATTTTAGCTGCTCGCTTGTTAGCGAAGGGTTTTCAGGAACACTAAAAAGCTTGACTGTTGTGACAAACACATCATCTGCCATGATAGTGGAATACTTTGTTTACACTGCTTCTTATTGTGTAGAGTAAGCTAGGGTGGAAGCAACTCAGTTTTAGAGAAATACTAAACTGATCACTACATCTAACATTATGTGGTGATGGCTCGTAATATGTTGAAATGATAGGCTTCCTTCATTCTCCGGTTCACTAGAGGTGGTTTAAGGACAAGATTGCATGCATAGAAGCAGGAGCAAACTGATTTTGTAAGCTTCATAAAGGATAAGTTCATTGTCATGATAAATAAAAGATCTACATGGTGTTTATTTACTTTACAACACAGCAAAAAACAGATAGCAGTTTAGCATCAAATCAATTCTCCTCAGACTTAATCCACCACTGTCGTTTTCTGCTGCCCTGATTTCCACTTAGCAAAAAAAAGTAAAAGACGTAACAAGCATGAGTGACATGGTTGTTGTCAGGACAGGGTTAATGTTAGATTACCTTAATTGAAAAAGGAAAATGATTGATTTAATGTTATTAGCTTTGGGGTATGTATTTCACAAGCTAGTGGCAAACTTACTAGAGAAATTGTGGTTAGCTCCACAACACCAGCTGCTCAACTGTGTGAACAGTGAAAATGGGGTGTGCTCGACTAGAAAAACTGGCACCATCAGAAATAGACCCAAAATAGTTTCTACATCTTTCTTTCTTATCTAAAACAATAAATGTTGACACAGTATATCTTTAAGAGTTCTAAATCAGCCAACTAAATCATCCGACCGCAAGATTCATCCGCCTCAATTTAATATTCACTGCTTTTTGGCGAGTTTTTACTTTGACTCTGTATGTACTCTTTATAAGTTATTGGCAACAAATCTGAACAGGGTTAGGAAAAGATCATAGCTTGGGCAGGTTGACGTTGCCTTGAAAAAAATCAATACTGTTGATACTGTGATGTTTTTGTGTGTCTTAATATCTCTGTTAGAGCTTGTTGCTTTCTGTGGTGCTGACACATAATTGAAACAGATTCCTTTTTGCAGGCTCAACAGCATATTTGGTAACCCATTAGCTGACATTAGCATGAAAGATTGTCAGACATAATCCATTTAGGTGATTTCCACCGTTCGATGCTTTTGCAAGAAATTAAGCTTTTTATCCTGAGCAAGACATTGGAGAAAAATGGCTGCCGTGATGATGATGATGAACCAAAATCCCACCTTAAGTACTCTCATTTTATTTTCTACATTATCTTAAAAGCTGAGACTGAAAGATACTTTTTACCACTTCAAGAAACCAGTGTATGATGAAGAGTTTAAAAAATTGCCACTTGTCTTGTGCTCCTGCAGGCTGCATATGGTCTGCAGGAGCAGACATCATTAAGGTTTCAACTCAAATAGCCAGATTTATTGCTCTCCAACTCTCCAAGTAAAAGTCAAATGACAAAATGTCCCTTCTCCATAAAAGGGCCGCTTATAACCATCTGTCGTTTGAATTCTCCACATTATTTTAGCACAGGATGATGCACTGACCACGATGAGCCGTACATAATTACAGCTAACCGACAGCTCTGCATGCAGTGAGGCCAGAACAGGGAAGATATCTCTCCATAACTCCATAAAATGGGATTTCAGTTGCTTTGCACTGAACAGTTTCCTGGACCTATATCCTGGATTAAGAGGAGAATCTCTCTGGCTTACACTTTATGATGACCATTAAGAGTTTTATCCTGGATGTACTTAAAACACAGTCCAGCCACATTAAGACCTGCTCAGAAAAGATTGCAGGGATTTGGACCTTTTTTAATGGTTTAAAGTTCGAGCATTTAGAGGACTCATCACTCACTCTGCATACAAATGGGAAGCTGGCCTCGTCCTTTGTGCCACAAATCCAACTTGCTTCTATCATCATTACAAATAATGTACGGAGGGACTTTTTTCTCTGATGGTTTACAGTGCGATGTTGATCTCACTATACACTCATTTTCAACCACAAACTGTCATACAATATCACATTAAATTCCAAGGCAGTTTCTAATCTTTCCATAACATTTACCTAAGATTATTACTTTAAAATATTGCATTGCTGGCATGTAAAAGATATCATCATCAGTGGTATGTGGTTTCCACTCATTTTTTTTTTTTTTCATTATGATATCACTTCATTTATGAATATAGCTTTAGCTGTTTCCCTTTAAAGCCAACAGATTAAAGTCTGTAACTTGAAATTTTAAATTTCAACTTAAAATTTGAAATGGTGTTAAAGTTGTGTGGATATGATGGCTTATGTGTGCTCTGTTTTTACTTTGTGCATAGTCATATCCAAATGAGTTAAATCTTCATCTTATTGTAATGTGAGAATAACGTCACATGTTTTATGTATTATCACTTTTGTTTCTCCATTTTTTCCTGCCGCAGAAAAAAAAATTACTGCTCTCAATAATTTGTTTCCCAAAAAAGAGAAACAGGTCTCTTTTGATGCAGTCCTTCATATTTTTCAATAAATTTGTTTTCTTCTCTTTGCGGTGGATGACTCGCCACCACCTGCGATTTATCATTATTTTTTCTGGAGCTGTGAGCAGATATTCAGTTTGCTTTTCGTGGGGTTTGTGGCCATCCAAAGCATTTAAACAAGTGATTTTGAAAGTATTGCTATTTGAACAGGTATCTCTTGGAATAGCACGTTGTGCCGAAATGAAAGAAAATAGGAAGTGTGCTTTGATACACCCTCAGTGTCATTGCATGCTGGTATTGGTGTCCTCAGTGCCTACCTCACAGCAACAATGAAAACCACAACTCACCTGACAAAGTATTCAGATGTATTTACCTATAACATTAGATCCAACGCTAAAGAAAAGTCAAATAAAGAATTATTTAATTAGCAGGTGCTGTAGTAATTTTCTACAGAATGCCATTTTAATCAATATTGAATAAACAAATGATTAAATAACTATAAATAGTTAAAAGCTATATATGAACACACATAGCTATGAAATACATAAATGAAATGTATCCAAATATATCAAGGAATTGAAATAGTTAGACAAATATAAATGTAACAGAGTTTCAAGTTTCACAATAAAGGTTCAAAATTTGTTAAATTACTACACTTTTGGTGTTTTCAAAATTGTTATGTGCCCTTTTTTGTCATAAAACATAAAACTGTCATGCATGTTCAAGAATTGGAAGGTCAAGGCAATTTCAAAGTTCCAAAAACGTAACATGCATATGTTTTTCCCTCCAAATTATTACATGCTTACATTTTGTCTAACATGAAATTGTCACAATTATATATTTCATATTGGGGATGTCTAAAACCAATGATAAGAGGGAGGGGATGGACGGTGATGTTACGCCATAGACTGTCAGGGGAGAAAACAAAGTTCAAGTTACTTCCAATTAAAAATTGTGCAATTACTTTTCACTTTTCAGCTTAAGTCGTCAGTCGGGGTTGGTTAGCGTTTGGATAAAAAATTTTTTGTAAATTTGGGATATGAATAAAAAATATTGTTAAGTTTATAGATTAAAAACACATGGTTAGGCTTAAAACTGCCGTCGGCAACTTTTTTTTAGTCATATTAGCTTGAACTGTCATGGGATTCTGGAAGTAGAATATTAAATAGGCTGTTTAGGAAAAATCCCGAATTCTGTAGCTCCCTCTAAAGCCTGTTCGCCTGACTACGTCATACTCACGATTCTAGTCAGAATGTGAGTCTGATACCGCTCCATAGAGTTTTGAGTATGGGGCATGTTTCAACCGAACCAGGAGAAAAAATGCCTCTTCGCTCAATTGGATAGACCTACAACCAATCAGAGCAACGTAGTATGTGACGTAGATTAAGCGACACACACTTGTTGTAGGAAGGACGGCAAAAACATCTTTTCTATCGATGAAAGCCTTCCTCTTCCACGTTCCTCTGTTCGTCTTTCAAAATGAATGCAATGTGGAGATCCTGTAGAACAGACTCGATGGCAGAATCTACACATCCTAGCTCTCCAGCGGCAGCCATGTTTGTTTCAAACGAATTCAAACCAAGCGCTCTTTAGTGACGTAGTCGATAATGTCCCTGTTGATCATCTGTCCATCATCGTATAAAGCCCGCCCTGGCAATCTGATTGGGTCGACTGTTTTGATGTCGAGCATAGAGATTTCCCAACTGAGCAGACCGAACTTCCCGACCAAAAATGTTATGGGCGGGGCTAAGTTCGGCTAGCCTGGCGACGCCATCCTACGTACTTCTGCCCAAAGATTTTGGCTCCGCACATAGTCTGGCCAAATCCCCCTACCTCGGTTCGCTCAGTGTTTTGCCAATCAGCAAACAGTTGCGAGTGGTGACGCAGAACTCACGCGCGGAGTCCATTGTAGTCCATATAATTGTAGTTCAACCGCAGCGGAAATAAACATGGCGACGGAAGAACGCTAGAAGCTATCCATGAAGTTGTCTCAACTCTGGAGATCATTACACAATTAAAACGAGAGCAAGAGGAATGCCTCGTCAATTTTGTTAGTGGCAAGGATGTCGTAGCTCTCCTTCCAACTGGCTTTGGGAAAAGTTTGATTTATCAAATGGTACCGGTATAATGAAAGCGGATGTGGGAAGGGTGATTCGCGAGCTAGAGCCTCGCGAGAGTAAGTATGAACCTCGGCGCATAACCAACGTCATTTCTAAACATTATGATTGGTTAAGGGAACTCCGTTACTCCAATGAATTTAAGTTGCTGGGTAAGGTCCCGCCCTCCATGGAAACGGATTCCTCTTGGGTTTTCCCAGACTGTTTGACAGAGTCAACAGTTGGCTTTCGCCCAGGCTAAAGTTCGGCTGGCACCCAGGCTAAAAGCCTGTAATCGTGCTTGCAAAAATCGAGCGCTCCCGGCTGTTTTTAACCAATCCCGTTAGGGTGGAGGAATCGCTACCTGTCAATCACAGCTTTTGCACACGCTGCTGAGTGTGAGGTGCTGTTTACACATACCCGGGTATTTTGATAAACGAAGACCTTTCCCTTCGTTTGTGCCTTTCGTTTATACACAAACAGAGTTTTTTCCTCCGAAAACCAGGCATACAAAAACTCCGGCAAAAGTGGAGATTTTTTAAAAACTCAGATTAGCGTTTGTGTATAAAAAAAACGGAGTTTTGGGCAATATCCGCGGTAAAAGACTGACGTCCATTGTTTATCTGGCAAGCATTGAGGTACAAGTAATAGCAGCATTTCTGTTTTTAAGAGCGATAGTCGCTTGTGTGCTTTTGAAAATTAAAGTCATACAGTGTATTGACCAACAAAGACGCATTAGGGCTCAGATGGCAGCAATTGCGGAGCCTCTTTTGGCAGACAGAGCCCGGCCATACCACCGCCAGCGACGGCGATTCTGGGTTAGACTGCTATGTGGTGGGAAAATTTTTTAAATGGCCTTGTTGTCCCGGAGGAATGGAGGGGAAATTTCAGGATGTCACGATTCTCACTCCTTTCCCTCATAGACATATTATGTCTATGCTTTCCCTAGCAGAAATGTTCTCTATTAGGCTTCTGATTGGCTTGTGTGGAATTCTCATTGTTCTAACACTGCCACCGTCAGGCTTGGCGTAATTTAACAGCTCTTGATAGCGTATTTATGCTGATCAATGTAGACGTGTTTTTTTTTAAAAACGGGGCTGTGTGCACCTAGGTATTTTTGCAAACGAAGGTTAGAAAATATGCGTTTATCAAAATACCCGGGTATGTGTAAACAGCACCCGAGTCTGCCTCAGCTTGTGTGCGCGCACACTGGTGTGAACTCACGTGCACAACCTCGTCCACATTGGGGGAGGGATTTGGGGGGCGGTTTGGAGCTTGGTAAAGGTTGGGGGAGGGACCTGAAAGTTGTATCAGTTCGAATTTTAGACTCGGAATTTTGAAAACCTGCCGACGGCAGCTTTAAATCTGAATAAATATTTGATTTCAGGTTTGGATCAGTTTTTCTTTAGACTTCCTTAAATAACCAAACTTTAAGAACCAAAAATGTTACCATCCCTTACCATCTCAACATTTTGGATATGTGGACAAACAAATTGCATGTTTGTGTGACAGGGCTTGAATATATGTTTTATTTAAAAAGTGACCATAAAAGGACAACTTTTCCAGGGCACTTTGATTTTCTACATCCAGACTTCTTTTCATTTTAATTCGTATATATGTCAGATAAAGTGTCGGGTAAACATAGTGAAATGTGTATTTTCATGGCATTGTCTGATACACTGGATGTATATGTTGAAACAGTGTATTTTTCACCCAACCACAATCTTTTCATTAACCTCACCACAAAGTTCAAGTGCCTGAACCTGGCCAAACAGCGAGTGAAAGGGCAAGTGGAATAGCTGTCTCAATGGGATCCCAAACTGGAGTCTCGCATTTATCATTCAGTGAATTGTAGATTTATATTTATTTTGACCTTTCTCCACCCTACTCCTCATACATAAGGACACCACAAGGATATTTGCACTGTTTGCTTTCAGTGTCTGATATTTCTCATTTGGATATAAAGGCAGACTGCAGAGACCGGTTGAGTTAGATGGCAAAGACTAATCCAAACTACGATCAACAGTTTCACTGCTTGAGACAGAGCAGAAGCTTTTTTTTCTGATGCCCAAAATTTACAGAATTTTCACAATCAATCTTCATCATCTTTTAGCTCACTTTCTTGTTAAAAAAAAAAAAAAAAAAACTTAGATGAACAAATTAATAAAAACATCACCATCCCTCAAGGAGCAATTTGACTTTACAGTAAAAAAAATGTTGATGATGTAACCTTCACGAGCACTGGTTAAACAAAGCTGTTCTATATATACACATTTAGATGGATGATATAGACGTCACTCTTACACCCCATCCTGACTGAAAGCGAGCGAGCGAAACTGACGCGATACGACGACGAAATTTCGCAAGGGTGTCCTGATATTCAGCCTGACGATTTTGTTGAAACACCGAGTTCTCTGGCGATTGCCGCCCATGCGGCCTTCCTTCTGTTCAGATCTTTGTGGTACGGGTGTTTGGGGTCATAAACCATTGGGTGCTGTTCTACGGTGCAGATCAGCTTCTCCTCGTCCATTATTCCCTGAGTGATGCTGACCTGTTGCTAACTAGCTTGTAAACAGGAAGCAGCGTGTTCATTTCAACCAATAAGAAGTGTTTAGGGATGGGACGCCGCCGCGAAATGTCGTCCAAATAGAGACAGCGAGGGTGATTTTTTTTAAGGGGTCGGTGTCATCGCTGTACGGAGCGACATCGCTCGCGGCATGTCAGGGCAGGCTGATTGAAAAGTACGCATTCTAATCACTTTTTATGAATCTCAACTCAACTCAACTTTATTTATAAAGCCTTTTAACACAGCCGAGGCTGAAACAAACTGCTGTACAACACGAAATACAAGGCATAAAACACAAGAACAATGCAAAAACGACAATAAACAACAACAATATTAAAACAATAAAAACAATATAACAATAACAGAAACAGAATCTCATGCTGGGAATAAAAATGGGTTTTAAGACGAGTTTTAAAAATGGGGACTCGCTCGCATTCAGTCCGGATGGGGTTTTAGGTGAACATATAAAATGTCCTGATGTGATTCCACAAGAATATATAACAGTATCTATGTGGTCACTGATCTAGATTTTCACATAGCTGAGTATCAGTATTTGAGATGAATATTTTTTTTACAGCCATATAGAGCTCTATTGAAAGATTTCATAGCAGATTTTTCTCAGGGCAGATGGAGTGACTTTTTCAGTAAGAGGGCTTGGTCCAATCGTGTTGGTTAGCTAAGGTCCACTGATACAGATGCACCAGACAAACTTCTCTCTCGCTCCCTCCCTCCTCTTTCTCACTGACTGTTTCCTACCCTCTCGCTGGCTCACAGCTCAGACAGCTTGCAGGGGATAAGGCCTCAGCCACAGTGCTGTGATGGCAGATGGCAACTGGCTCAAAAAGGTTGGCACGTCATTGGGAAATGTGCTGCACCAAAGATGTCCCTTTTAATTAAAAGATTTTGATCTGTAGTGAACTGCAGAATGTTGGAAAAAATGAAAGACGGCATGTGGTCTGGAATACAAGAAAATTACGAAGTGATAATATAGAAATGTACGGTATGCTCCTCTGTAGTGTATATGCTGTCATCTGTTTGATGCTGAAAACTCCAAAAGATTCAGACTCAGCCAGCCTGACACTGAGTGGGTGGACATTTTGAACAAAAATAAGGATGAAAATTGTCAGAAATTGAGGAAATATATCCATCGAGTTTCAACATGTGCGTACTTGTTCTCCATCTGTCTTATCCACAAGTGAAAATATGTCATATTATCTGAGTGTGGCTGCCTCCCTCTTAAGGCTTTTTTTGCACCTTGATTTAAAGCGTATGGGACCACATCTTTATTTAACAAGCACTCAGAGAAGGCTGTCAGCACCAGTGTTGTGACATTTGTCCAGAGATTTCTTGGCAGCCAACAAAGACATGTTTGCCCCTGACATTCAGGCTGGGCTGCAGACCTTTGGAGGTAGATGGACAGAGGGTGAGTGCTATGCTTTAATTCAGGAGACACCATGGCAGATGGATATCAGTGTAGTGTATGAAAGTCTTGTACCCACCAGAGATGAAGACTGGCTCATGGTGCACTGCGCCGAGTCATCTCACTATGCGTGCTTGGCTTTTAACGTGTTTGCACTTGTCTTGGTAAATTACAGAAACAGTCCCAACTCCTGCTCCAGACATGCCACATAACATGGTGCGTGTCAGAGTAGATCAACTGCCGATCCCAGTGCCTCAACAAATTCGGACACTTGAAATGACTCGTGGGGGTCGCAGGGGCCCACCAAGTACCACTGCGCTGTTTCAGCTAGGCAAGGCTGCTCGCATGTGGATTAATCTGTCACTCTCAGACATTCATTGATTTGACAGCGGCTGATTTTAGTGCGGTCCCTATGGAATTATCCTGGTTCCATCTTACTTTTAAAATCCTGGGTGGAAGAAAGCCAAAGTTCACGGAGAAGCACAGAAAGGAGGCGTGATTAGTGAAAGTATAAAGTGCTACAGACTGTTATTTCAAGTGACAACTTTGGTGCATAAATGGTGTCTATTTCATTCATCAAAAGTTTACCCCTTTATTTGTTCCATCTACTCTTTCATTCTCTAAATTGTATATTTTATTTGGAATGTCTGGGCTTTACCATAGCATTAAGAGCTCTCTGAGAGAGCATCTTGCACCAAGGCCATGGCTGTTTTTAACCATATCAGCTAAACCAATCCAGATCTGCAGCAAAATTGAATGTTTTCTTTCTTTGCCCATGCTTCACCTCTTTGTCAAGCTTAATGAAATTTGGTATGGTATTTTTTCTCTTTTTTTTTTTTAAACAATGCTAACACAGACAAATGTTTTTGATTATGTCACTCCACCTTGGTGGAGGAACTATATAGATGGAATCCACATCTGCGAGTCCTGCTTCACCTCTTCACCAAGTTTCACAAAGTTAGGTTTGACAGTTAGTGTTTACCCCATCCTGCCAAAAGACAGACAAACCAACAGCATCTATCACATACCCTGGCTTTTATTTTTGCTGAGGTACAAAGTAGGGCATCTGTTAGCACCTTCTACAAAGACCCATATGAGAATTCTCTGCTCTGGCAGCCTTCAGATTAAGATGTGGCTTTGTTTAGACAGCTAAAACAACTGAGTAAGGTCAGATCACCTTCATGGTCAAGTAAACTATATACTTTTCTTGAGAGGAGCCAAGTCGTCCATCACCAAACTCCTTCACATATTCCCAGAAACTCTTTTTTTTTCGTGCCTCTTTAATAAGACCTTTTTTTTATTAAAGCATGAGTGTGCATCATTAATCATGTTTTTTTTCTATCATAACTTTGATTAGATAATCACTAACAATAAAAAGATACAGTATACAGTCAAATATACAATGTTTGTTGCTTTTGAACTGTCTAATCTGTTTTGTGTATTTGTGTATAAGAATAGAACTGTTTGAATATTTTCTCCTACCAAAAACAAATACAGTTATACATTCAGCCATTTGCTTTGGAAGAAATGAGACCTTAAGTGAAGTTTTACACAGTGATTTGTAAAATCAGGCACATGTTTCTCTTGGTAGCAGATGGTAGTCTGATTTGCACAGTGATAGATCACTCATATTGCCATTGGCACTAATGGCTGTGGAATTGAGTGGGGACGCTGGGGTAGCAATGCGGTCATACATCCTTGTCCAATCAGTGCAAAGCAATGCAACCTGTCACAATAATTATGACAGAACTATTGAGACATTTTTTTAGCTACAGACTCTCTGTCCCACCAGCATTCCCTTTGATTGGCCTTGGTAGCTTGCAAAGTCATTGTCATTTCTCACAACTTCATTACTTGGTGGCACAAAGCAATTTCCATCGTCTGCACTCTTCCCACTCTGTTACGCCTAAAGGGAGTTCACACCATATGCGCATGACAACACCTTGTCAGAAAGACAAGGTAATGTCTTCAAACAGTGTTTTCCGGAGTTATCTCCCATTATAACAGTGAACCGTGTCTTTTTATTTGAATTATTTAGTCATATTTGACGTGCCTCATTGATGGTATTGATTTCAGGTGAGCATAATGGTTTCCAACTTTGGCTTTTATGGGATCCACTTGTAAATGCTTAAAGGTTGCTTTATTTTTGAGTTGTCTTTTGCAAACTCTGGCGTAAATGAAAGTAAATTAATTCATCCAACAGGTGTTAAAAAGTAAAAATCTGACATTTGAATGTTATAAAAAAGTCTTTGTAGCATTTTTTTCTATGCATAGGGAATGTACCAACTATCCATCTGGCTGTATCATATATTGTTTTAACTGGACAGATTCTAAAATCTTCTAAATGTAAATACACTTTTCCAGATGTAAGGTTTTTTTCGGTTTTTTTTGGAAATACTTTCCCCTTTGTGTATTTTATTCTGCCGTGTTGCCGTTTCTTCTTAGAAAATCTCAATACTTTCTCCACCAATGCAACACTCACGTATCCATTTGTGCACAAACACATTCTGCATGCAGCGTTATCATAGCACTTAAACATCAGATGAGTTGATTAGCGTTTTAATCTTTCTCTGGATCTGAGGCATCTCGCTCGTGAGTTCTTCCCTCAGCTCGCCGTGAGATATTCTACTACTCAACTGTAAATAAGTGCTAACAAGATTATCAGATTAGGCTTCATCCAGGGCAACGAACGACTGCTCGGCGCAGCAACTCCGAAGTAGAAAAAAATCCCTGTGAGTTAATTGTGTTAGGAGGCTCAATTTTAATGCAAATTTTTCCATAGTCTCACCAAGCTTAAGGGCAGATTGAAACACTTCATCAATTTGCAGTATGAAAAAAAATTCTCTGGTTGCCAGTTAAAGGACACGTGAAATATAAAGACTCTTTTTTGATACTGGTCTTTAGTTAAGAAAATGATTCCAGAGTTCTTCTTAAATTGTCTGTCTAGAAATTAGGCCAAGTGTAATTAAAAAGACACAAGTAGAGTAATCCAAGATTTTTTTTCCCGTTATTCAATATTATCGTGAATTAGTACTACACTAGTATGAGTCATAAGAAAATGTACAATTAACAATGCATTAAATGATGTAATTGGCATGTATTAAGTTGTAAAACATGACTTCTATAGCAGTTACAGGTGATAATTAGATCACACAGTATACATGTTAGCTTCTCTTTGTTATTGTTTTGTTACCTGATGGTGGCTCAGACTGAATTTAATGCCCTTACACAGGTACAATGACTGGAGCAGGCTAATGCAACAGAGAAAACAAATGGCAACAGCCCTCCTTCTCTTTCCTCTGAAAATATATTTCTATGCAAATTAGCCAGTGAAATCAAATGATTCAAGTAGCTTTATGGGAAAATGTTATAGTTAATCTGCAAGAGTTGAGTCATTGATGTGGGACAGGGGTCGAGAGATTGCTGGAGATGCATAAGGAAGGCGGTGGGAGTGGAAGTGTAATCTTAAAACTGTCTACTCCCTGTCTTACTTATTACAGATTGATAGAATGCTTGTAGCGTTCAGATTGTTGATTTCTGTGTGAATTTTGAAGAATAAAGCACAACGAAGGCACACACAGATCTAAAGTTAAATTAACTGTCACTGGCGACTACTTTACAAGTTGTGCGTGTGAGTAACTTTGACATCTATTGCTTTTAGTATATGCTAGAATAAGAATATGTATGATATTGAAAAATCCCAAAAGTGCGTACTTGGCAGAGGAAATCTAAGAAATTAAAGATTGTTCTCTCCAAGGCAAACAGTGATTGGCATGGTAGTTCGTTGTTTCTCAGTCCAAATGTGGTGACGGCACCTGGCTGTTCCTTCTGTTTGTCTTCTTGCTTCTTGTCCAGTTTTCTGTCCTTCTGTTTCATCTGAATCTGTCTCTCTGATTTGTTGGTGTTTGTTTTTCTGCATTTTTGGCTATGACTTTGGCTTTCTCTTCAGCCTGTCCTCTCTCTGTTTGCTCTTTTGCTCCTCTTTTTTTTCTACTGTCAACCTGTTTTTATTGAAGGGTCAGGGTAGGCCAGAAACAGACACCCATATATATAAAAAGAATAGACACATGAATATGTAGGTCACTGATTTGTTGTACATATTCAATAAAGGAATGAAAATATTAATAAAATACCAGCCAACCACAGCAGTTGATTTGATATCTCTTTCCTCTTTTCTTTTTTTCAAGTAGCATTATGTGAAGTACTTATGAATAGTCAGTGTTTTGCCTGCAGTAGACAGCTGGCCGATTGCTCTTAGCTTACAAAAGCCAAGATTTTTGTGTCAGTTCAAATGAGAGCTATGTCCTGAATTTTTAAACCACATCACTTATGCTTCAGGCAGTTATTTACTTTGTCACTATATTTTCTTAACAAAAATATCTGTGCAGCAAAATGATTTTAGAGGAGTTCCAGAACTGTCAGGGTTGCAACACCATGTTGCATGCAGACCAACTCTGTGTAACTGTCTCATGCAGAAGTGAGGTGGTGTGAAAATCCACAATGAAATTGCGCTGTGAAATGTTTGACCTTTGAGTTGTTTTAGTTTGTGGCCTCACTCTGAGTAGCTTTTAGCTTCAGCTCACCAGCCAGGAAACCATCTGAAAAAAATCAGAGCTCTTTGACTGTTTCTACAGCAGGCAAAACAGTGACTACTCATAAGTATTTCACACAACCCCACTTCAAAGAAACTGAAATGTACCTTTAAAACAACCTAGCTAATGCTGTGTAGTTCCCTTCAACAACTAAAACAGTTTTTACCCATGAGGATGCTTGATGGCAAATGTTTTTGTTGATGTGGTTTGTGAGGGGGGTCCTTTAGGATTTGGGAACCTAATTCAGTATGTCTCCAAGTACTGCCAGGGGTTTTCTCAGGAGAACATTTCTACGTAGTGGGATGCATCGATTTACTTTTATCTGCACCACCATCAGCCTCTAATTCTGCACTCATAAGCAACATGCAACTGCAAGATGAGAAAACTTGGATGCAGAAGCTTCCAGACTGAATTAACATTGATATAGTGTTGGGATTAATCTTTAGTATTTTGCTAATTCTGTCTCAAACCTGTTGTTGTGCCATCATAAAAAAACTTAGCATCGTTTAATTTTAACATTTTGTGACATAATCACTCAGAATCCCAACTCATGAGTATGTTCTAATGCTATATGTTATATATGCTAATGAATATGTTCTAAAAAATATATATATGTTAAGTACACTCCCAGAGAGATATAAACAATTTACAAGAACATGGCAGATTACATGCAGCAATGGAATTGACAGCAACCAACCTAGTTTAATGGCCTTCGTACAAGACACTGTGTAATGTTGGTGGCAGATTGCAAATGTCAAAGATGGTTCTTTTGATCCTTCCCGCTTGGTGCCAAGCAAGAGTGGAAGCTATTACATTAATAGGACACATCTCGGCCTCTGCTTCCACTGTGTCTCTCTACCTTTGCCTTATCACATCGCATACCACTCATCTTTTTCCTCCCTCACAAAAACATATGCACACACAGGTGGTCTGGTCTTCACATCAACAAAATCAGAGAGAAAATGAAACGTTAAAAACAGTCTGAATAGGAAAGGGAGGCTGAATGTGGTGTAACCTCAGAATCTCTGATGTTGCCATGGAGCTACAAAAGTGCACAAAGGTTTTTTTGTTTTTTTTGATTCTCTTTATCTTTCTTTTTTCTTTTTCTTCTTATTTGTGCTGTGTTTTTCTCACAGTGCGTGGTGCAGCTTTGTTCTCACATTTATTTTAAAAAGTTCAAGTTGCAAAAATGTTATGAGAAATGAATGAAAACTGTAGATACAGTTTCTACGTTTAACAACATAGCCATATCACGTTATTGCTATCTGCACAACAATGTGGCTTTTTTTTAAAGTGTGTAAAAATATTAGTTTTTGGGTAGATAGGACCCTCTGCCATATCTGAATTTCAGTCTGTACCGGAGACTGTAGTTCACTGCCTCACTGACCGATCTGCCGTTTCACATACACATACGCCAACACTCTTGAGAGTGAGTGCTGGACAAAATCTAAAGTCAGGCATGAATACAGAGGCTGACAGGCCAATTATCTGATGTACTCTCCGTTCTGCATCCCCACCTCTGAAGGAAAGCAGATGTGAGAATCCTGTCACTTTCACTCAAGCTGATACAATGACACAAACCAACAACAAAAGGCGCAGCTTTCACAAGGAATCGTGATGGACAGAGTTGTAAACCTTGTATCGTGACACAGTTTATCTTGTGGGTTGTCACATTTCAAGCTTCGGAAAATCCAGTGATACATAGTGAGGGGATCTTTGTCAAAAGTTAAAATGCGTGTCACTCCTCTTCCTCTTGAAGTTTCAAATGTCATTTATTTTTGCTGTGTGTTATTATAACTTGTGTCTCCTTTTGATGTATCAAACAACATGTCCTGAAACAAATAACCTAGTTTAATTAGACTTGACAAAACTGAAGAGCATCTCTTTGCTTTGTAGGTGAATGTAGTTCCAGGATGTGTCAGAGCCTTGACCAAGATGCTGTACTGTCCATACTGCCGCGGCATGCCTGGGCTGAAACCCTGCCACAACTACTGCCACAACGTTATGAGAGGCTGTTTAGCTAACCAGGCAGATCTTGATGCTGAATGGAACCTTTTCATTGGTAAGAATCAAATCGAGTGCCCATGTACCTGTTTCTCATTTTGTCATTGTAGTTTTGCCTGTCTGTCTGTTTGAAAACTTGAGTTTCAAAGTCTGTATTTCAAAGTCTGCATGTGTCTTTTCCGAGGCAGTGTCTTTGAATAATCTCGGTGGGAATTCAGTAGGATGTGCTGTGTAAGATTCAGCTTGAAAGGATTTACAGAGACAAAACTGAAATCTTATTTGTGCAACCATTTCCCCTTTTTTCCTGTCTGAAATGTTGTTTGCTATTGCTGGAAACCCTGGCATAGTGCTTAAAGCTCTTGTCCCTGCTGTTTGGAATTGATAAAGGAGAGTAGATCCAAGGCAAACACATATTCTATAGTGTTTCCAGCTGAGCTTGGTGAGTAATATAGCACTTCAGTTAGGCTGTAAGTAGCTGGCCATTGTAAGCCCTCCTGTTAAATGGATACCAAGGATGCACATAGAGTGCTCCCTCTGGATCTTTTGTAGGCCAGTGCTTTATTTGTTATGTACCCCAATCTCATTCTACCACCCACTCTAAAAGATTATTTTCAAATGGAGCAAGCTTTTTTAAGACACTTCCCTGAAGACTATGTGTCAAGTGAACTGCACTCCTAAGCTTTTGGCTGTTTGGTGACAGGTCTGTCATCTGAGAAACCGCCAGATGATGTAGCATTTGTTTTCTCCAATGGCACGTCTGAAGTCTCAGATCAACACGGGCCCTAGTGCACTGAATGAGATGTCTCGCAGCTTTATGACATGTGTTAAAAAGTTAGTGTCTTGTTTGGTTGTGAAGAGGCAAATCTACTGCCGCAAAGGGACGATGTGGTTGACAGCAACTGGAAGAGTTACTATTGTTGCAACAGAATGATGAGCTTGGTTCTACCAAAATGCCTTTGAGGTGTAGAAATTGTGGATTTTTTAATTTGGAATGCCATTTTGTACAGACAATTTTGTTTTACCCTTTGGAAAAAAAAAAACAATGTCATTGTGAGTGTCATGAATAAATATGTAGAGCCCAAGGGATGTTTATTTTCGCCATTAAAAGCTCTTTATTTTTTTTTTGCTGGCTGACAATTTGTATTCATTATCTGTTCCTAAAGAACTTTGACTTGCTTACTATGCAGCTCACAAGAAATATTGATTTTCCTTTCAGAGACAGCTTCTTAATGTATCATAGGTCAATTCACACAACTGAAGTACATCTTTGCATTTTAGAAATGTATAGATTGAGCTTGCACACAGTCTGTCATTGTCATCTCTGAAATCATTACATATTAGAGAAGATTTGATGATACGTGTAGTGTTCAATTTTTAAGAACCCTCAATGACATTTACCAAAGGACATAGCTTGTGCTTAAATGTCACTATTGATACAGATGATTAGTAAGACAGACTGCAGGGGAAGGGTTTTTTATTTAGGCTTACAATTCCACAGAAAGAAGGAAAATATAGACTGTGTTTAATATGTTCTACAAAAACAGGGGTATTTATGTGATAAATAAATTTGCCCCATTTTTATGAAAAAAAAAAGAGTTAATTCAGTACATTCAGAGTGCCATAATGCTTGTAACATTCATTTTTTCATGCGGGGCATTTTGAAATGTCATGGCTGAAAACTGTTCATAAGCAGTTAATCACATTAAGGTGAACTGGTCCCATGTACATGGTGCTTTACAGTGTCTGGACTGAAACTGAAATCATGAATGTCATAAGTAAAACTCTTGTATGCCTGCTCTTTGCTAAATGGGAATGTGACCTGTAATTACAGTGAAGTGGATTGAAAAAAAAAAAAGGAGAAATTTTCTTTGAAACTAACTAAATGTAGCAAGATGGCTTGAAAACATTTTCATCACTTTGAGGTGAAATGCCATATAATGATTGGCAGAAGAAAGAAGGATCTTATCCGGTCCTCAGTTCATTTCAACTCACCTCAGTCAAATGTTTGGTCCGAGAAATATGCTCTAAACTGATGTCTTACTGTATGATCTGTAAACCCTGTAGCAGTCACAGTGCCGTGTGGATTAAGAGTTTTTCAAACTTTGACAAAACCAACATTCCTATGGGGGATGTTTACGTATGTGGATAAAAAACAGATCTCCATTTTCTTTCCACAAAGGAAAAAGAGACAGAAACTGCCTAATTTACGTTAACCTTCTACCCTTTTGAGAGTTTTTGGGGAGTCGAACTCGCAACAGACGCTCTCCATAAATTGGGATAAACTCGAATGAACAAAGAACCTTTCTGTTGGAGATGTTGGAGACTTACTATCTTATCTTCACCATAAATCGAAATTGACATTTTAACACCCTTTCCCACCAGAGAAAGAGACCAGATGGCTACACACGAAATGAGAAGACTTCACTAAGACTCACTTTTAGTCGAACCTTAAAACTATATTAAATGTGTTTGATAACCGTATACAATTTCTTTCAGGTTTCCAGCTTGATCACAAGACGCATATAGAGACAATTTGTGCGATTCTGGCTTAAATATTGACAAAGAACTGATCTTGGTTGAAAATGCCCAACCTGCCTGATGGAACCACATTGCCCCCTAGTGGTCTGCAGTGTTGATTAGTTGAACATTTAAATCCCCGAGGACTCAGTAAAATGGACAAGATATATGCAACAATTAACTTCTAACGATGTCCCTTCGGTATCTATTTGGTATTTGTTTGGTATCCCCATTGTTAACACAGAAAATTAACATTGTGTGGTTCACTATTCATATGTCACGATTTCATAGATATTCATCTGAATTTTGAAAGTCATAATCATCAATTACGTTGTGTGTTATTTTGATGTCTTTATATTGCAAGTCTATGTTATATCTTTAATCTGCATATTTTAACAAGATGTAGTGTTTTCAGAATCACCGAGACAAATGTTCTATGAGACGGAGTAATGGAGAAATAAGAGTTTCTTTGTCTCATCCAGAAATCCCCACGCAAAACAGATCATCTTACACAGTTCAGGCATATCATTGGCTGAAAGAGTAGTGTAAGCTTACGTCACGCCCCGCCTCCGAGAGTCAAAACCCGGAGCCCGCGAAAAACACACGTTTTCTTGCTTCTTGTTTTTCTTGCTTCTTGCCTCTTGTTCCAGAAGAGTTTCAACCCAGAGTTTCAGAAGGAGATTTGAGCAGAGAACAGTTGCTCAGAGAGAGTTGGAGATGGTTTGAGAAGGAGAGAAGAGCTCACCAGAGTTTGGGAGTTTTCCCATAATCTCAGGAGAGAGCGGAAGGACGTGAGGATGAGCGATGCAGAGGACGACCGGAAGGAAGCTCTCCAGAACCCAGTGAGACCCCGGAGACGAGAAAGAAAGACCCTAACAAAGATAAGAACAGAATGAAGTTTTCCTACCCAGAAAGCCAACTCCAAGCATCCTTTTATTAATCTTCTGTGAACTTAAGTTCACTTCATCAGAGAAGCAACGGACCCACTGACACTCGGAAGATTCGATCATCTAACCACAGCCCTCGGCACCATCGTTCCCGTTTCCCAGTGAAAGAAGCAACTGAGAAGTCCGCTAAAGTCAGCCACCACAACCAGGAAGGCCCAGAGAGCGGAAGAGAAATCCCCTCGGACCCCGCGTGGCCGCTGCCGTGTTCCGAGCTGACTAAGCAGAACTTCAGCACAGTAAGACCGACCCGTTTTCACCTTAAAGTGGGTTTGATGGATGTCTCGAGGCTTTCACAGAATGATAAATTAATCCGAAATGTCAGAATTTAGCGTCAAATAGTCAGCCAACCTAAACTATTTGAATACATCCAGTATCTCCCCATTCCCCATATTTTATTTTCCATTCACTAAGTGTTTTATATAATCACCCATATTCAATGCATCTCCTGTTTGTTTTAAAGGTTCATGTTTTGGTCATATCATTTTAATAAATAGTTCATATATCTATATATATGTTATAATCACAGATTGTGTCGTATGCTTTCTTTACGTAATGTCTGTCCAACCAAACGAGAACTTTCACGAAAGTAGCGAGATATGAGACTGAATATTAATTGATTATTAATTGATTATTAATTGATTATTAACTGATTATTAATTGATTATTAATTTAACATACCAGGATCGTAAGATTCTAACAGTTTTCCTCCCTGACTGTAACTTAAAGTTAAAATAACGGTAGGTGGTGCCCTAAATTCGAGGTTTAACATAAATCCTTATATTTGATGCAAATGCCCCATTACGCTACAACCCCATTTTCTCTACAAAGAGATTTCTGCTTAAGAGGTATTTGTTAGTATTGGAAATTATGATTTAAAAACCGTTAACCTTTAAAACCTTTTACTTTATTACAGCTTAAAATTCTGTGTCTAAATGGTCAAGTTCTAGTAAAATATTATTTGATCTGGTATCTATAAGTTGGTGTTTAATAAACATGGAACACACCAATAGCACTGTACTGAACTGCTCACTTTTTGCACCCTCTTAAACATTGATGGTAATTTGCTAAGCATTCCCCAAAGACAATACACACAATGATATCAGCATTCTATTTTATTTATTTATTCGTTTTAGTTTTCATTTTTAATTATTTATTTTTTGGCACTAATTGTTCTTAACGTGTTGTTGTCTCAACAACAGCAAATTTAGTAGCATATCACCTTTTTTAAAGCCCCAAGAAAGCTGTGCATGAAAGTAAATCCAAAACCAAATAAATATATGTGATTTGTGTATGTGAATTTTGTGACAGTTATCATCTATATTTATTTAAAAAGACATAAAAAAAATACACCATTTGATATGTTTTTTAAATCCTATACCATTATACATTTTCATTCACATTTACATTTAAAAATGCCTATCCATGTGTTTAATTATGTGTAAGCATAATTAAATATATAGCCATGCCACATAATCGCTTTGGCTTTTGATTTATAATGAAAAAATAAATTGATAACAACAGGGTGAAAAAATGTGTAGAATGTATGTATCATTTTTTTGCTGTAAGCATGTTGCTTGCATGAGTTGCTAACAAAACCTTGATTTATTTATTTTTCTCCTGTAATATTTCCGCCTGGAGCATTTATGGGGATCAATCATCAAGAGAACTCTATATGAATCATAATTATGTTTTCAATAGTGTACAGTCGCATGAAATTAAATTGCTGTGTTTTCACAACTGTCTAATAAGCCATTTATATCTACAGACAGTGTGAGCGTGGGTCTTTGTGCATGAGTTTGTGTTGTTTCACTGTTATTTTTCTTGCTCTCCAGTACAATAACCAAACACTGGTTCTACAGCAGACTTTTTGCATTGTTCACATTTATTCACCCTCTGTATTTTCTCCTACATGCTCTGAGGATGAGCGTGACGAAGGGGAGTACCCAGTTAGTTGCGATCTACAACTTCTCCGCGAGATGTCACCCTGACACTCTGCTCATTTAAATGAACTGAATTTCCTTAAAGGCTTTACAAAGTATAAAATATCCTATAACATTACCAGAACGATAATAACAAACAAATCAAGGCATCTTGATTTGAAAAGTAAATGTTTGGCGGTCCAATTTAGAGCCAATGATCATTAGAGTATAAACAAGGAAATAATTGCAGAGAAGTTGGTAACGAAGATGTCAGTATCACACTGTGGCTTTAACAAGCATTTACTTGAGAGAGAGACCAAAAGTGTTCCACTACAATGCTTATTCCTGAAATATACATAACATTGAAGCGATTATGACCTTTGATGTAGCCTACATACAGCTCCAGTCGTGAGGAAGAGTGATTACAGCATCTATGCCATACATTTAAAGTTACAGTCACAGGGTGATAGTTTACTGTGTGTAAAGGTTACTGAAATGACTTCATGTCTTCCAGGCTGAAAAAAGGCAGACTGTCATTGAACAATGAGGATAATCCTGAGGAAGGTTGTGATTTACCTGCTCGGTGCTGGTGCTGAGTGATTCTAGCCACTCTGACTTTTAGTATGTGTGTGTGTGCGTATGTGTTGAAATATTCAGAGAAAGAATTCATGGTTTGGGCATTGGATGATACCAGGCCATCAGTCACCTGCCACCATGACAGATTTACCTTGCTCTGCTTCATGACAGACACATCATTATCATTTTTCTTGTCAGCACCTTGTTAAAATGTCCTCAGAGAGACAGAGAGAGGGCTCGTGGTGTTATTCAAACACTACTTTAGTTTTCAGGCTTACACTATGATCAACACCTCTTTTGACTGGCAATTGACATGAATGTAACATCATAATTTCAGCTACACATGACCAAAATTAATGACAAATGTTAACTGACCATGAAGTATTCCCTGTTTTCAAACAGTGATCTTTCTAATTACTATGGTTTATGATTTGATTTTTTTCTCGTACCTGATCTAAAAACAGTAATTGCCCAAACTGACAGCAATTTTGGAATGCTTGGCTCGTAAACACATCATTTAGTTACTTCAGTTAGACGTTCTCTGTATAGTTTTTCCTCTTTTTCCAAATGTGAAGCCCACAACCGCAGCTAATTATGCAAGTTTATATGTCACAAGACCTTGCCAAAAGGTCACACATATTCTAAAATGAAATATTTCTCTCAAATGATTTACATTTTAGAATTGTGAAATGAGATCACAGCGCACAAAAATGAACTGGTTCAGTTTTTATTTGTTGCAATTTCATAAATGAACTGTGAGCTATTTTTCTTCACCTGAGCATCCTTCTACATCTACAAGAAGTGTTTCAAAACTGCATCAATTACTATATAGTTGTACAAGTACAGACAGAGATTACCTTTCAACCCAGTCAATGGAAGAGTATTTTTCTTGAATGGTCTTATGCATAAATACGGTTTCATCAAATACATCATTTCATGTTATTATTATTTTTTATGTTTTTTATTTTATTTTATTTTTATTTTTTTATTGCTTTCACTGTTCTTTTATTGTTTTTATTTGTTTTTACTTATTCTTCTCTTTATTTATTACCTACTGTAAAGCACTTTGGTACATCGTAATGATTGTTTGTAAAGGGCTATATAAATAAAATACATTTACATTTATATGTTATCAGAAATAGTTGCACTCTACTCATACGGTCACTTTAAATCATCCTGGAAATATTGACAGTAAGCCATTGTGCTGTATTCCACCACTGAATGCATTGTGCTGTGGCTGCAAACTCATGATTTCTCCTAATTAGGATGTGGGCTGCTGTTGTTCTTTTGTGTGTCTTCTGACACCGCAGTGTAAGTGACCCTCATTGATTTTATATGTTCATTTCTTTTTAATTGCATGGATTAAGTTCTCATGTAACTGAAGCTCCCCACAATCCCCAAGTTCATGAGAATTTATTTCTCAACTCTGAAGAACTGATACCAGTGAGATTATAAAGATGAACCCTGTGTAAATTACAGAAATATCTTGCCAGAAACTGGCAAAAGCTGTTCACATTCAGTTTAACTAAATAGTGAAGCCTTTAATGTGTCTTCTCCCACTGTCTTTAGCATCTGGCAAGAAACGTTCTCATTAACTGAACTAGTTAATGAGTATTACTGTTTGAAGAGCCCTCCACCACGACCTTAAGTAGTGAGGCCAGACTTATAGGCTACGATTTAGATTCCTTAAACAGTCAAATGTGGCCCCAATTCGATTTTTTTTTTTTGCTCATATGTGACTCAGATCTGATTTTTTTTATTGACAGTGTGAGCACACCTCACATGGAATCCAATTTCATCAATTCTGATTTGGACCACTTCAGTATGTGGTCATAAATTGGGTACAGATTGGATTTTTTGCAATGCATCCTCAGTCTGTATGAATCGAGATTCATGTAAATTCGATTTCTACAGATTTCATGCAACTTCTACATCACTCTCGATCAACATTTGTCACAATTCTGCATAGGCAGAAGTCACTACATGTCTACATGTCTGTCTGTCTTTTTTAAACATGATGGATGAGAGCACAGACTTTGGCCAGCGGAAGTGCTGGAGTTAAGCATTTGGGGGCATAATTCCCGTATCTATTGATGTCTTATTTATTTGTCATTTTTGTTGTTTTCTTGTGCACCTTTAAGTATAGTGAACCATTCATACTGAAATCTGCTATTGGCCATATTAAAAAGGGTTACGTGAACAGGCCAACAAAAAAGCAGATCTGAGCAGTAAATCGGAAGGGAGCATTAAGAACTGCAGTCTGAACGTAGTCATAGACATAATGACACTCACAGCGACTGATTATTGAACATGATGGTCTAAATAACAGACTTGTCAGAAACAAATAAGCAAGCTTGTGGGTTTCTGCCTTTCAGAGAGCTCAAGGATGACTCTCTTGGCCAAGTGGAAGTGCTCTCCTCAACATCAAATACCAAATTAGCTTTTTTTTCCCCCAACTGATAGCGGTTGTATAGATGCTCCTTGTTACACTCTGCATTTCCACAGCTGATGGCCAACTCTGTTTTATATATTGATTTCATTGCAGCATCATAAATGGCCACTCTAAACGCCCCCTTATCTTAAAGACTTTTCTTAATGTTTCCTTATCGAAAAGACATATTGTTACGCATTGTTCAGTTTTACAGAATTATACTTGTTGATATAATTGTGCTTTTGCCTAGTCAGATTGCACGTATAAAAGAACTTTGAAAGTTTGAAATTTTCTTAAAATGCACTTAAAGCGGCAGTCGGCAACTTTTTTTTAGTCATATTAGCTTGAACTGTCATGGGATTCTGGAAGTAGAATATTAAATAGGCTGTTTAGGAAAAATAACGAAATCTGTAGCTCCCTCTGAAGCCTGTAATCATGCTTACAAAAACCGAGCTCTCCCGGCTGTTTTTAACCAATCAAGTTAGGGTGGAGGAATCCTACCTGTCAATCACAGCTTGTGCACACGCTGCTGAGCGTGAGTCTGCCCCAGCTTGTGTGCGCTCACACTGGTGTGAACTCACGTGCACAACCTCGTCCACAGAGGGGGAGGGGTTTGGGGGGCGATTCGGAGCTTGTTAGAGGTTGGGGGAGGGACCTGAAAGTTGTGTCAGTTCGAATTTTCCGACTTTAGACTCGCAATTTTGAAAACCTGCCGACTGCGGCTTTAATGTTTTTTTGCCAAAATATGAGACGACTTATAGAGTCTCAAGAATGTACAGTTAACATGAAACTATTGGCAGTGAGCTCATTGTTTAAGAAGGATTGAAAATTGGGGAAACAGCTTGTCTGGCTGTCTAAAAATATCTGCCAGGCAGCATTACTAAAGTTCAAGATGAACACATTAGATCTTATTTATTTAATCCATAGAATAACAGCACTTCATGCTATGCTCAGCTACATGCTGACTCATTGCAGTTGTATGTAAGGAAGATCCCAACCTCAGTCTCCTTGCATATCTTTTTTCAAAAGTACATAGTAAAGATATGCATGAAATGTGCTGAGAGAGCAGGCCAAGATTCGAACAAGGAACTGAAAAGTGCATTCACCTAACCATTCATTTATCAATTTTCCAAAAATAATTTCTTTGATCTTGCTGACATGCATATACCAAAGCTATGATTTAATTTCACTGCTCTGTTTTAATCTCTAGGCAGCTGCAGGGCTGCGTCTTGACTGTAACATGCTTGAAACACTGTGATGGACTGGCAATCTGTCCAGAGGGTTCCCTGCCTCTCACCCAATGACAGCTGGGATAGCCCTCCCGACAGATATAGTTTATGAGTCTAAAGAAGAGCTTGAATAAGCATATATACTGTATATCCCAGCATATATTGTATATCTTGAAATCAGTAAAACTGAAAAAAAGAGAAACTATCAAGAATTCACTCCAGCTGTAAGTACTTGGGAGACATTTTTTGGAGACTCCCCAAAGATGCATATTTTTGCAAGGTAGTGAGATTCCTCCAAATGATTCAGCACTTGCAGCTGTACACTAGAAAATATGTCATTGGAAACTAACTGATGTCTTTTAGCTAATAGTTTTGGCCGAGTAAAACAGGGCTGTTTAAGTGGGAGAGAGATGAATTGAGGTTAGTGAGCTTTTGAACACAAATGTAACTTGAACCGCTTTGAAATAGATTGACATAGGCAAAGAATGTACATTTCTTGAGAAGAACATTAAGTTATTGGTCAAATAATGGGTTATTGACTTGGTCTATTAGGATATTGTAGATATGCCTGACACAATTATTTCAGCTGGCTGTGATAATTTTGCACGTTCATAATGATCTATATGTACTTAGGATATATATTTAGAGAATTTATCTGAATATATTTTGTTCTCCATTTACTCAGTGTTTTCCACATCTTGAAAACAGTTGGACATGTTGCTCTTTTAGTGACATCATGTTGCTGCAACCTTATTTCTTCTATGGTTAAATGACACTCAAAAGAGAATCCCTTCCAACTGCTTATCTTGGGTCACTCTTTAACCCAAATGCAAAAAGAGAGCAAAATAACTTGCAGGAGGCAATTTTTAAGATTGAATCCAACACTGCATGCAGTTCACCAAACTTGAAAAGACTGCTATAACCGGAGCAAAGAAATAGAAATAGAAAAATACTTTATTCATCCCCCCATGGGGGGAAATTCAAATTAGTCAAGTAGCTCGAAAAATTATTAATATTTACAATGATTGTATATTAACAACAACAATAATAATACAAATTCTAATAAAAATACTACTACTAACTAATAATAATAATAATAATAAATGACTAAATAAATCAATTTAAAAAATCAATCAATCATTTTGAGAAGAACTCAAAAGAATACAAAAGAACCGTATTATTGTTTACTTGATATCTCCCCTCTACACTTTTGAGACCAATGTATTTAAGGCTAAAACAATTTTGGTTGTTATCTATATGTTAACATATTTTTTCACAATGAATAATTCCTTGTGCTTTGTTTCAAGTATTGTTAAACTATTATTTGACTTAGGTCAAAGAGGTTAAAGAGTCATGATGTGTTTAAAATTTTAATTTTAAGACAAATTGTTATGTCATTTAAAATTAAATTTTTGTAACAATACTGTTAATCACTTACAGAAGCAAGCTGATTTTAACTTTACTTTTGAACTGATAAACTACATGAGAAATTTTATATAGTTTGTCATTCTGTATCTCGGCTCAAAAATTTAACTGCACTGTAATGCAGTGACATAATGTGTTTGTAATCTCTTTTTGCATGCCTGTGTGTTCCCATTAACTGAGCCCTTCAAAGAAAGGTCAGCGTCCTCTGTGGTCTGTTGGGACAAAAGTTAATCCATCACTTTATCCCTGTTAGTCTCTGTAGGGCACTCATGGGGTATATAGGATGTTTAGTAATCATCTGCAGGCTCCCTTGTTCTTTGTTGATTCTACAAGGCGTATTCCCCCAGTTTGCCATTGCACCCTTTAATATGGCTGGACTTTAAAAAGCAGATAAGAACTATTTTTTTGCAGGCACCCCACTTGTGAATTTTTGGCAGCTCCTAAGAAACACTTATTATATGCTGTACTAGACAGCACAAAATAAATAAAGTGTGACAGTAGCACCAAATAACACATCAAAGGGCTATATGGTTGTGTTTGAGAAAAAAGAGTAGAGTTTTTTTTTTCTTTAAGTTTGTCAAAATAGCAAGGAAACTATGACAAGGAACTATGTCCCTGAGCATGTGCAGTGACACGATGATGCCTCCCTGATATGGAGGTTCTCTCCAGATTGAAGCTGAAGTTGTCAGAGTTTTTATATAATATAACCTTCCAACATCTTTATGGTAACTGCATACCAAAACTGGCTATTTCACACAGCTGGTTGTGTGACTTCTAGATCATTGGTCTGCCAAATAATGACTAAGAGAGCAGCAAGCGCAACTCAATACCTATGAAAAAGGTAACACAGGTGCATGGTCTTATATAATGATAACTTGTACAGAATACCAGCACTCACTGACATATTGTCAAGTTTAATAAGGGGCAAGAGTGAATACGAATGAATTTCAGCAAGAAGGGTACAGCAGTTGATGAATCTTTCCTTGTTTCTCACAGAAAATATTAAATCAATGATATCGTTGGGTTTTGCTCCTGTAAAATTTCAGCCATCTTTGCTTAAATTGTTATGTTATTGTCTTTTTTGAATCTTTTTCCTCTTCATAGTAAATAATATCCTTTATAAAAATCACATTAGTCTCCTTTAGTGTTATGGTAACAACTCTATTTAGAGTGAAAAGTAAAAACATGACATGGATGGTGTACCCTTTTAATTCCAGTGTTTAAAGGGTACACCAGTCCTGACCTGTGTTGACTATAGTATGATTTTTTTTGTCCACCATGGACAAAGTTGCTACGACTTAATGCAACTGTAAGCACTTTTAGAGAGTAATTTAGTTTTAACAATACTGGAGACATCTTTAAGGAACTGAATTGAACTCTAATGGAGTTTAAGTAACTCTGCAGATTGTGCTGTGTACTGTATCTTTACTTCATTAGAGAAACAGATCTAATTTATGCACTGATAATCTAATCTAGTTGTCGAATTTAAAACACTGTTAACATCGCTGAGTTCCTGCATGTGAAGAAACGCCACAGTTGGTTTTAGAAACTGCCAGAGACAAACGTCTCTGGCAGTTTGTGAAAAGTGTGTTAAGTTTCTATTGTTAGATGCACTTTGTCTCTATGCTGACATTTTTTCTGCATAACAGATAGTGTAACAAAAAGTTAATCCTTTCATTTTCATCATTGTAACTCTAAATCTTTGGGCAGATTTGTATTTATGGGCACAGGGTAGCAGTTTTCATTGTGTTGTGTTAATCATTTTCCCTACAGCAGAATTATTCCTCAGTTGATTTGTATCAGTGCTGTAAAGGCAACTTCGGCAACGTCAACCCGATAACAAATGATAACTGAAATTTATACTAGAGGACATTTCTCTTGTACTGAGTTGCAATGACTAGGCTTGATTGATTTTAAAATAACCTTAAAAAGAGAATCACTGCTTTGTTTAAAGTTGAAGTACTCAATGTGAAAATCTTTTTTTTTCCAGCATGTTTTTAAGAAATACATGAAGGAAAAGATTATGTGGTTTATTTGGAATAGGGATATGTCTTTTGATCTTAAAGACCACGGGCCAGATGCATAAAACCCGGTGTACATTCATGGCTAAAGACAGTGTGCAAATGTATTTCTTTCTACAAATTTCCAAAGCTGTGTGTATGTATGATCTCTTTTCTATGTCTCTGTCAATGAAAAACCATGCAAATGCACAAGCCAGAATTCTACCCCCACTTTTAGCCATGAATGAGTGTGTTCACTCCACTAATTTAACATTTGCATATCAACCCATTGTTTGTACAACAACTGAATTAGCATGATGATGAAAGCAACAGCAGAGAAGGAGCACAGTTTTACCAAATATAAAACTGAGACACTCATTAGTGAAGCAGAGAAAAAGAAAATGTGGTCATCTCAGTTCTGTAATCACAAAAAATAAAAACTGCTGAATTAAAAAAGTAATATGCAAACAGCTCTGCTAATTCAGAGCAAAAGAGGCTGCAGACCACTGTTGTGCATGAACGCGTTGGAATGAGTGTTTTTAACGGACGGACATGGATTGAGCGCAGCTCTCTGAGCATGAACAGCGTTCTTGTCAACAGTAAATGTCATGAATTGTACCTGCATGCATCCTATGGGTGTGCACCCCAGCAGGGGATGATTACTCCACCAGGCAAAGTGTTGATTTCCATTTATACAACTAATGCAACTGCATTAGGACAATGCAGATGTATAGTTACAGATGTGTAGAACTACGCAGCACCACTCCCGCAGTAGACCGCAGATAATAACTGACAAAAAATTGGAGAAGACCTATAAAGGAGTTAGTGAGGCCTGCCATCTGTATCTGAATATGTTATAGCTGACTTTGCACAGCAGGGAGCCAGAGGAGAATACCTGTAAAGTAGGTTTGACTTAATTTGGTTTTAAGCGCGAACTGTGCTGCACACTGACTCTGTCCTCGCCTGTCCTGCGCTGCACTAAGTATGATTTTGCCTGAGGTGGAGCTCCCACAACAGATTTGGTCAAAAAGCTGTAGGTCTATATCCTTAGTTTCATTCAGGTGTATTTGGCTGTCAGCTTATGTTAGTGTAATATTAATTGCGAAAGCATTTGTCCCTAGCCCGCTGCTTGCTAAAATGCTTTGGATGCATTGTGATGGGTAGGGGTCGCTTTGACCTTACTGTTGTGGAGCACAGTGCTGGTTCCTTATTCCACTGGCACCAGAGTACAGTTTAAAAAGATATTAATTCAGTTGATTTATCATGAAAATGAATTGTTGAGCTCTGCAGTTTATGATCATTTAGAGCCACTTATGTTTTATTAAATTTGACAGAAGCAGAATTATCATGACAAGAGTGATTTAATGAATGTGACTTGAGGTCAAAGTTGTTGTATTTAAATCTGCAAAAATGACTGTCAAAGCTTAAATGTGTTCTGTCGAACTCAGTCAAATAAACAAGGCAAATAGACAAATGCAGAAACGTGCATGATGGACATGGCCCCTCTGTTCCAGTACTTCAGTGAACTCTATAACACTCAGCTCATAAAAAAGTGAGAAATGAACGCAAACTTATTCATTTAAGGATTGTGAACTTAGTTAATCATTTCAAATGGTGAACTATGAACTTTAACTAATTCAGTGGGCTGACCTTACACAACAGAGGTAAAAAGACATTTACAGACCATAAACCACTGACCAAAACAGGCATCAGTTTACAGCACATCGGTGCAACGGTGGAGGACTGACAAATCCTATTTTATCTTCCACGGATGAATGCACAGCTTGTACAGTCAACAGTCTAGGTGGAGATGATCAGGAGGGAGACACAGAAGTAGAGATGGAGCATGGTATGTTTGCTGTTTCCTTAAACAGCCCTGTGGAGCCTATGAGAAAACCGTGTGCCAGAAAATTCAGACAGATCTTTAGATATTTGTTTCCTTTTTAAAGTCTCATTAGAGAGGTCTTTCACTGCCATTACGCAATACATACAGCAGCAGTTATTCTTAGCACCCACATTTACTGTAAATAAGAGTGTATTGTGTGCATGCATAATTTATGCATCTGACCCCAGGTCATATAAGATGAATGTGAACAACCTGATTGCGCCATTTCTATGGGTTTACACATTTAGCTTTACACTAGTCCTCACTTTGACTCCAGAGCAGTCATGCTTGGTCCACTTGTCCAATTTTGTGTGTCTGTTACATCTTTTTTTCCTTCTTTTTTGAAAACCCCTTTTGGCCAGTCTGACTTTCGTGGTGTGAAACAGTCAGATATTTTACTCAAATGACATCTGAGAGTGATGCCAATGACAGCAATTCAACTAAAAGAGAAATAATTACTGACAACCCCAACTCAAGATAGAGCTTTCACCTACACGGTCCTTGAAAAATATATAATTTTATCATAGATTACGAAAGCCAATAATGTGTCGCAGTCAGTACAATTAGAAATGAGGTGAAGAGGGTCTCAGTTGCCAATGGGTGAGATCCTTGATAGATAGCCGACCTATCAGAGAGACAAATCAGACAATTAACCTAACATTCATGTTTTTGGACTGTTGGAGGAAGCTATAGTATCCATGAACTGTTGCATGCGCAAACTCTACACAGAAAGGCCCCTACCCTGATTTCAAAAGGGAGCCTTCTTGCTGTGAACCAACAGTGCCAACCGATTCACCACCACTACATATATCATCGGTATGCTATGCAGTATTTTAGAATATTATATCTACAATGGGAAGAAATTTACAAGCTCTTAAATGATAAAGTAGCTGCTCATAACTGCAGTAGTGTTTGGCAGAGAATGGCATCATTGTGGTCATACTTATTGATCTTCCCTGCACATCTCACCACATCAAAGTTGGATTGACTGCAATGAGAAAAGTAAAAGAAGTCAATTTGTTGAACCAATGACATGGGAAACCTGCAGAAATACAGTACCTGTTAAAGTGAATTAAAGAAATAAATAATTCTGCTCATGAGCAAGACTGGCCTTTAATTCTTTCCCAACATTTGGTAACATATTCACAGATGTATGACTGCTTTGTCTTCCAAGGGACTCTGCAGGTCATTGTTGGACCTTCTCCATATTCCACGGGGAGAGACAAAATCTGAGTATTCCATTAGAAAAGTATGCAGCCTGAAGAAAAAACTTTTTTATTTTTGTAAAGCTGTCAGCATGCAGCCAGTAACAACCATTACAACGCAGCACAGGGTTCAACTCAGTGGATAATCAAATGAATGGTACTACAAATCAACCTGTGATTTTTTTAATGCGCAAAGAAACAATGATTTTTAGTCATGACATGCTGCTGATGCCTCTAGATCAATATCAGATAATGGCAGCAACAAATAAATCTATTTATTATGTAAAATGGTCTGTTGGGCTGCACAACAGAAATGCCAGGGGGGATTGAATCCCAGCAGGGGCCTTTCTGTGTGGAATTTGCATGTTCTTCTTGTGCATGCTTTGTTTCTCTCCGGGTACTCCGGGTTTCTCTCACAGTCATAAATCAAGCATGTTAGGTTAATTGGTTATTCTACAGTGACCCTGGGAGTTGGCCCTGTGACGGACCAGCAACCTGTCCAGATTGTACTCTGACTCTTGCTTCATGGCAGCTGGGATAGGCTCTGTGGTGTAAATAAAATAGAAATAGAATAGAAAATACTTTATTCATCCCCCATGGGGGAAATTCAAATTGTCATGCAGCTCAATTAAAATATTTACAATGATTGTATAATAGAACAAAAACAATAATAAATAAATAAATTAATGAATGAATTTGACAAGAACATGTTAGCTGTCACTGTTAAAAAGCCATATGGCTGTGGGGACAAAGGACCTCCTGAACCTCTCAGGATGCTGTGGAGGGGATGTGTATTGTTCACCATCATAGAATATAACTTTATAAGTTATATTATACATATACGTAATATGTATATGTATGTATATACACACACACATATATATATATATATATATATATATATATATTAAATCAGTTTTTCCCATAAAAATTTAAATGACCAAAGCTAACGTCGTGATGGATTCTCTTTGAGACAGATATTATTCAATATATTTTTACCAAAGAAACAAACAAACAGCGCTGTCAGTGGGAAAATACTTCCTTAATTCATAATATACTTGATGTTTTCCTAGAAATAGAAGGTATGTATTTAATGTCATCAGACATGAGCCAAACTTGTGATTGTACATGGTAAAGCCCATCTGAGTATCAAAGAGACAGCTGTCTCGGTGCCAAGGAACTGTTAGACTGGCTTGAAAACACAGAAAACAAAAAAACGTGGAAAAGTTGTTGTATAATCGACTGTACCAACAAATTCAGAATGTAGTTCAAGTTTAACTAACTTGCATAAAGTAAATAGCAGAGAGAAAAATGGATTGCTGTAATTAATTGAAACAATAGGAATTCAGGCTGTTATCCTACATACTCCAGACATTCATCTCTCAGGATTTCCTTCATTAATATTTGTATTAAAGAGTGTACAAAATATGTACAATATCAGGAGATCTGATTTCTGGCCAGATGTCACAAATTCTTTGATAGGTCCCAAAGATCCTTGTAGAGGCCAACAACCTTTCATTTAAGGTGAGATTCACTTGTTTTACTCCCTTCCCCATAACTAGCAGAAGCAGTGCTTAGTGGTTTTTCCACTCAGAGGGACTTGTCTGTGTTGTCTAGATGGAGGACTGCCACTTCTGTGCGTATGCATTCTCGCCACTGACACTACTGTCCTTACGTGTGTGTGTGAAAAATAGGCACTACGCTGAAACTCATCTCGAGGCTGACTCACCCAGCCAGTGTGCATGCTCTGAGCTGTTTCCAAAGGGGTTGAAACATAAATTGGGACTTTCCGCACATTTGATGCTCAAACCATACCCTGGTGCGAACCTGATTAAATGCCACTGCAGAGAAGAACATTCACTGGTGGCAGATTAGCTGTAACTCATTGTTAATTTGTAAATTTTTATGCATAGCGCAGAGAATTGGAGGACGCAAAGATCCTATTGATAATGTTTGGTGAAAGTTTTCAAAATATCATGTAAATTGTTGTCTTTTTAAAAAAGATTGTATTCTATTTAAATTTTAAGAAAAGCCTTGAATAAATGAGAAAGACGTGCACAACTGATTCAGAACAGGGAAGTGATTCCTCAGAACCTGGCACTAAAGGTCACTTGGCCAATCAAAGAAATAGATTACATCATTGGAAACCTGATAAGCCATGAAGTTAGCATTTTATGCGCTTTGAGTCATTTTAAATTGAACTAATGAGTGTCCTTGTTTGTAATGCCTGTTTTGTCAGTTTGTTACCATGAATGTAACTTTTTGCCCTTTTGATTTTTTTTTTTTTTTTGTCAAGCAGTGCTTTATCTAATTAACTGGATGAGCCACTGGGAGTCATAAGGTAAATACAGTATTGTGCAAAATATGGTGCTCAGCCTTTCAACAATTTTTGATTAAAACAGGTCATCCTCAAGATGCTTCTCATTACCAGTCCATCATTTCTTTTTCCTCTTCTTTTCTTTTCTTAAAGAAAATGTATGTGTCATTTTCAGAAAAGTTATTAAGCATGTGGAGGTAACCCTCCCTCACAGCAATTCACAAGACTGATTCATACTCACAATCCATCAAATAATCATTAAGCTATATGAAAAATAGGTTGTCAAACCTCTACTGAGGATATCATTTAGGTCTTTGAGTCTTTTATGGAAAGAGTAACAGAATTACTGCCCATTTCCCATCTACTCTCACTGAATTCCACTGTGGCCTTTATTGCATGAGCATTAGAGCCACACTCTGATAAACATAGGCAACTGAAGACCTCACGGGACTTGCGTTGGCCCCCTGCGATGACCTCAGGTCAGCCTCTGATGGAAATCTAACCATGCGCCATGGTCCATTTGAGACTCAAGAGTAAACAAACAGGCAAGGTCTTCAAAGGAAAACCAAATAACCCTCTGTGGCTCTGTTCGATCAGCACACTTTAAATTGCAAGCCTGATACACACAACCCAGCACATGTTCATGTGAATGAAAAAATGGAATTCAATATTTAGTGTATGTACTTGACAGAATATTACAGGTTCAGGGAACATTTTGAAAGTGTTGTACAAATGTTTCCTTGAGTAATTTTAATGTATTTCATGTAATACAGGAAATTGAAGAAATTACATTATAATAAATTAGGACAGATTTTATTCCATGGGTGTGCACAGCTGCAAAGCATCCTAATTGGAACAACAAAATCATAAATGAAATATAATAACTATGGTACTAAAGTGCAAATGTTTTCCATCTGTGGAGTCTGAGAAACTGCATATGACCTGTGAGCATGTCTAATTTATTGCATTCAAATTGTCAACACAAAAACAGCCTAACGACACAACTTCAAATTAAAAAGAGTTTTTTTCATTTCAACATAAGAAAGTGTTGGACCAAATGGAGTGTTTGCCTCGGGTTACTGCACCGCATAAAAAGGATTATCAAGCAAAGTAAAGAATTTATGTTTTGAATGCTAATGTAACTGTCAAGTGGAATGCAAATGAAGAAATATTCGACAATGCTAACATTAGATATATTTTTTTCCAGAGGTTTTTTCTGTACTCTCATGTTTTCTGTGGCGTTTAACATCTTTTGTCCATAGTGTGTCCTGTGTGAGCTCAGGATTACTGAACCCATGAGGTTTGTGCTTTCACGACTGGCTAAAAAATACCATGTAATGCTGTTTTATTCCTAAAAAGCACTTGGATTTTCCTGTGCTCACCACGAGTTCTTTCTCAGGCACAATGATTGTTTAATCTGGCCAAATCCAGTTCTAATTCATAATCTCATCAAACCATCATGGTCCAAACATCTGCCTACCAGATTTCAGCAAAATCTGTTGACTTTCTTCATCATGTATGAAGCAAAAAATCTTTTTTGAAGTCTTTGCCAAAGATATGTGTTTTAACTTTAATACTACATTAAAGTACAAAAGTACCAGTCTTACATACTTGATTACAAGTAAATGCACCTACAGTGCATTTCCACTTGGTTTTTGGTGAAGCTGGGTTTGAGTGTAGCTATTGCACAGCTGTGTTGGACTGAGACAGGAACCCTTAAAACTTTTTTTTCATCGTCTATACATCGTCTATAGCTTTATGGAGTAATCTTCATGTTTTAAAAGCACTGCAGCAAGTGCTTTTTCTTCCGTATTGACCTCTTCTCAAACTTACACGCCTCACTCAAGCTGGTGAGCTTAATATCCTTCCCTGTCAATCGTAACAGAGAGGAAAGAGACTTTGTTTCCTTGGTCTTATGACAGCCACTCTGAAAAGCTGGCCTGAGGGCAAGAGCTCAACACATTCAGCAAAAGCTGGTAAGGGCAGTCTCAAAGTTACTTTTTGGGCCTTTATTGTTATTACTTTTGAAAGAGGGGAGAGACAGGAAATCGGGAAAGAGTTTTGGTTTCCAGAAATGTAAAATGGCTAAATGGTTTCCTGACGTTTGGACTCAACTCTATTATAAAGTCGTCATCTTTGACAACAAAACAACAGTGAGTCAGTGATGGTTTGCTATAACTGTAACAGCAACACTTTGAGGAAACACAAGTAATTTTTGATGCTTAAAAATAACCACACCTGAACCACAAGGGTGTCTGATCAGACCTGATTTGAAGGTACTTAAAATTATGCTGATACAGAAGACACTGACAAATGACCTGCTTTTACATTCTTGAATGAGCCCTTCTTGTCCTGATTGAAGTGATCATAACTGCCATTAACAAGCCTTTTATCTGTCAGATTACACATTTAGTAAATTAAGGAATTTCTTCATAAATAATAGCCAGTCTTATCTGACAATATTTTTGAGTTGCCGGATTTTTTCATAAATCTAATTTCTTAATTGCTGCTTTTTATTCACTGAGTAATGTTCGAGGTTATTAAAGTGCTGCAAAACATAATTAAGGTTTTAGGAAATCTTTGCCTCAGCTGTGATAGAGACAGAAATCCCATTTAAACAGTGGTTTTAATGGGAAATATTTCAGCAGGAAGTCTTCATCGAGCTCTCAAATTAAGATGCAAACACATGTGTACCATAAAATATGACTCAAATTGTCTGATGTCTTGTTGAATGAAGGCCGAGGCCAGCAGCAAAATTTACATCAGAAATCCAAACTGAACATCACTGAGATCTAAGATGAAGTATCTGTCATCACAATGTAATGCGTTACAAGAAGGCCAAAAGGTTCTTCACTAAATCGGGATAAAAGTTTACAAAAATGTAGAAGAGGAACATTAGTTTGACCTGCAGAGCTCTGAAAGTCTCTTTGATGGAATGAAGATGCAATGCAACTGTTTGGATACATGATTCGTGGTATGTCAGGTGTGGGAGGGAAAAGAAAAACCACATAGGTAGTTCTGTCTCGTTGTTTGGATGTTTAACAGCTTCAGGAAAAGGTAAACCATGCAAGTGTCCACATGGATCATTTCAAATATCAGGTCTTTTTGAGGAAGAATACGATGCCTTTAGGATTCATGCAGAGATCTCAAGTATGCGTGCAAGTCATTTGCTTGAGGAGTCATACATTTAGTTTGAAAAATTCCTTTGCTGTTTCCTTGTTTAAAAGGAGGAGTTTAAAGAGAATAAAGCCTATCATACAATGGATCGTGCAAGAATATAAGGACTTATCAATATACTGAAATCTATGAGGCAGATGCAAATGTGTCTAAGAAAAAAGGTGCAGTATCAGTTTTAGCCAACTTTGGGGTGGGATCAAGGGTCGTTCCTGAGACTAATCATTAGCGTTTTAAATATTAAAAGTCCAGATCAAAGTGTCCCTGATACCACTATCCATTTATACATTGATAATAAGTGTATTGCAGGATTAAGACTTGAATTATTTAACTGAACTTGTTCTATGTGTCTGATTTCATAACAACATGCAGTCTTTCGCTTTTAATTGATACATAAAGACAAAGTTAAGTATCTGTGTGCTTTACGGAAATTATGTTTGATTAAAATAATTTGGATAACACTTTGTGTCTGAGATGGTAATGCAATTCAATTACTAGCATAGCAAATTGATTCATTAATGTTCTTTAACATTTTTGCATTAGAAATTTGAATATATAGTACAAATAAATCAATGTTGTAATTATCTGTATTCATTAACATGTATACAAATCAAGAAATTGTTTTTCTGTGGAAGCCATTTGTAAGATTAGTGCACTGAAAATTAATATAATTCATACTCTATGTTTTCCATCGTTGTAGAAACGTCACACTTTTTCTGTCTCGTTATCCATTTCTTATCCTGTGGTTGCTAATGAAAGCAAATGAAGGACACCATTCTTTTTGTGTTTGTAAATTATGGTTGTCGAGGCACAAGGGAAGACGGTATTGTTTGTACTTTTTCGGTTCTGAAGAATATAATTAGAAAGGTAGGACTGATGAGCAATCATGTGGCTGTTAACATAATGAAACATGAAATGTGTGCATTTCATCGTGAAATGTAAGTCTTTAACTTCTCTGTACTGATATGTAACCTCTGTGCTATGACAGATGCCATGTTGCTGGTGGCAAACAGACTGGAGGGGCCCTCCAGCATTGAAACAGTTATACAGCCAATCGACATCAAGATCTCTGAGGCTATCATGACTATGCAGGACAACAGCATGCAAGTGTCAGCAAAGGTACTGTATCCTGAAGTAACCTTGTAATTGGTTTCTGATAAATGTTTGCTTTAAAGGTACATTTGAAGAAATTCTGACTTAATTGTTTTTATTTTACGTTTTTTTTTTTGGGCTGCACAGAGGTGTGGTGGTTAGCACTGTCGCCTCAGAGCAAGAGGTTAGAATCCCGACTAATGCCTTTCATTGTGGAGTTTTCATGTTCACCCCGTGCAGTATGGGTTCCCTTCCGGGTAATCCTGCTTCCCCCCACAGACCGAAACATCCATGTTAGGCTGATTGGTAATTCTAAATTGACCATAAGAGTGTGTGTGAGAGTACGTGGTTGTATGTCTCTGTGTGGCCCTGTGATGGATGGGCGACGTTGTACACCGCCCCTCGCCCAATGGCTGAATTGAATTAAGCGGGTATGGGAAAAGGAAGGAATGATTAAAGCTTTTAATTATTATTTTATTGATTAGTGCAAAAGATATAACTCAACATCTAACAGTTTAAATTATCAGTATAATGGCTGGGATATATGATCCAAACTCAGCTTATTGTTATCTTTTTGCAGCAATTTGTTTTCTCATATCTCATGATGCAAGTGAACACACAGTCCTTTCTCACTGACTTATAGAATTTGAATGCCTTATGTTCCTCAAATAAGGGATGAGGCCATTATTTGCTTTGACTGCTTAGGATACTTGGCCTTCATTTCTTATTCTTAGCATTCATAGCATCACCTGCAATATATATATTTTTTTCAATGCCTTAAAGTGAAGTCTGGCACAGCGCACATAAACACTACATGTACGTCACATTAAAGTGAACTATTCATCTAGGAATATCCATAATCTCAATAACTTCTAAATTGTTTTTTTTTTTCCCTCCTATTGAAAAATTCCAACTTTATGGTAGATTTTGGAAAAAGATCACACAGTAGTTGGATTTACAAAGTAATGAATAGGCTAACAAACTGCTAGCTCAACAGTCAAATGGATTGATACAATATGAACACACTCAAGTTAAAGTTTGCAGTTGTACTTTTACTACTGAAATGTACACAGAATGTATGCCTTGTGGTTCATTTTGATCTGTGGATCTTTTCACGACATATTTTGCTAAATTGATTACATACAAGCAGAACAAGCTCAATTTGTCTCTTTCCTTGTATTATTAGTATTTTTCTGTTGTGTTTATTCCATGCACTTATCGAAAAAGCTGAATAAGAAAACTGATATAAGTTGCCTCTCATTACTGCATCCTAGTTTGAACACTAGAGCAGGGGTATTCAACGTTTTTCAGGCCAGGGACCCCCAAACTGATGGAGAGTTGGAGCAGGGACCCCCCTACTATTTATATGGCATACAATTGTGTTTTATATTTAACGGGGCCTAGTGCCGTGTATAAACATAGCTACTCTGTTATTGTACATTCAATACTAAGCTATTCAAATAATACACAGGTTAATATATTCATGTTTTTATTTTAAACATGTGCAAGGTGCCACTGCCATTTATAAACAAACATCTTGCATACAACACTGAGCTATTCAAATAATCCACAGATTTTAACTTTAAACATGCATGTAGATGGGACAATGAATCCTCAAACCATCTGTGGATGGCACACGTTTGCACACAATTTGTGAGAAAAAACTGTTTGAAAAAAAAAAAAAAAAAAAGTTAAAATCGTCTAATCAACCAAAGATTTCGCGACCCCCCTGCTGTACCTCTGCGGACCCCCTGTTGAAGACCTCTGCACTAGAGGACTTTGTCCAAAGATTGAACAGAGTTGCACAGTAAGGAACAGGATAACAAACCCAATGACATAATCTGCAAATGAGGTATCTACATTCAGTTGTTACCGCACACTTTACACTTTCTGCTTTGCATCAAACTAGAATAGCTGCTGAATCTAATCAGATAGAAACCTTCCTGTTTTTAGCAGATTTTTATTGTTACACATGTGCATCCTGGCTTTTATTTTAGGATATACCATTCAATACACATTGTAAATTGTAGCAAAATTGCATATATGTTAAAAGCAATCGTTTTCAAATCGTACAATACCATACAGCTATATTTTTATTAAGTTAATGATCACTTTTTATGAACTGCAACAAAATGTTCCGATTAGACATGTTTTATGTTATCTGCTAGTGATCACTTGTTTCTCTCATATCCAGTATATCAAAGACCTTATTCGCAGTCTGTGGAGGTGTATACACTGGGGGTGCAGGACAGTTCAATGTGCAAGAAACATGCAATATGATGTCTCAAGACTTCAAATAGCTTTGTAATTTTTTTAAATAGCTAACAGCACAACCGTAACACCACAGTGAATCAAAGGCTGGTTTTCCACTTCAGATTTTTATCCTGATTATTTTATGCATTCTGGTCTATTTTCAAGCAGATGTTGCAGAGGCCAGTGTGAATTAGATGTCCCATCCTTTTCCCATATCGAGAAGGCTTCAGTGTGCAACTTAACCCATTGTCTGTGCCCTTGATGCCTCAATCTTGTAAGGTTGTGCTTGGATGACAGATTGGTCGGAGATTACAATTTTCCTTACGTTTCCATTTTAACCAAATGCAATCCTTTCCCAAGTTTTGTGCAATATATCTCAGGCTATATTGATATGTAACTTCTCTACTGCATGGATCAGTTTAAAAGCAGCTTGTGTTGTGTATAAGATACTGGAAATGTAATTATGGTGAGGAATGGATAAATATTAGAGAAAAGACATCCTCTTGCCATGACAGCCACAAAGCACATTAGAGTGCTCCATCACATACTGAACCAGGGGCAAGCAGGCAGGTCAGAGAGGAATGCTAATGAGCTTTGCTGTTTGGGGGGGTGTTGTTTGGGCCCTAAAAGCCTGGGAGACCAAGCCATCTGAAAACAATCTGTTATCGTATTTTTTTTTTTTTTGTTTGTTTATTTGACCTTTATTTAACCAGGAAATAAATACTCTCAAGACTTAAAATGTCTTTTTCAAGAGTGTCCCAGCCAAGATAGGCAGCAGCTCAGGGCAGCACTCTGAAAACAAAATAATGTAGATATGTAGATATCATTTAAGGAAATGATAACACATTAAAACATCAAAAGCTTAAGACACCAAAACCTAATCTAACCTAATATGATCACCATAGTTACTGCATGCTGAATAGGGCAGAATGGTCAATCATAGCATTTACAACCAGACATATCTGCTTCTAATACATTTAAAATTTGCTTAGTTATAGTGACACTGACTCCTTGGGATTCAAGGGATTTAGCCATTTCTTCCCAGCAGAAATATGTTTTCGACATTAAGTCTTGTATGAGCTACACGCTGACTGATGTAGGGTTCAGGTAGTAACAGATCTACACTTTTCTCACTACATAGGAAACAAACTTTACTTTGTATTCCATGTAATTTTAAAATGTTGTCTTGTCAAAATCCAGTGTTTGCCCACGAGTGTAGTGTGTTTCCTTTGAATCAATGAGCAGTGTTCAGTATCAAATGTTTTATGAATATTCATCAACCAGATTGTCTTTTCCGTCAATTCAGAATAACATGAATCCACCTGTCTCGCACGTTAATAATCTCATGCACCTACTGAACACGTAGGAGAAAAACAGGAGATGTCAAATTTACTTTTTCATTTGCAATTTCAAATTAACTTTGTTTTTCTGTAACATTTTCATTGCCATCGTGTTACAACTTGTCGAATGTTGCTTTCTGTTTTCTTTTTTTCTACCGATATCACACCTGCACCTGAAAAAGGAGACTACGGCCACAGACATTAGTTGCAGGCTTTATAGTTTTGTCTGTGGGGGATAATACGACTTTTGTTGGGGAAAAAAATGCTTCTAAGAAATTACCCTGAGTGATAATGCAGCTCGCTGAGAACCTACAGAACTTATTCAGCAGTTTAGTGAGAAAATGTTCACATTTCATGACCATGAAATGTTGTGTTAGTGTAACAAAACAAGACTCTTTTTCCATTCTACGCACTGGTCAGCTTGTGTTCTCTTTTCTATAGTGACTAACACTTCTCTGTGGCAATTGTATCTTCTTTTGTCCTGTTATAGGTTTTTCAAAGCTGTGGCCAACCAAAGCCGTCAGCAAAAGGCAGGTCTGCGCGGGGCATTTCCGACGTGTTCAGTGCCCGCTACAGGCCCTACACCCCCGAACAGAGACCAACCACAGCAGCTGGAACAAGCCTGGATAGACTGGTATGAACAAAGACAAGATCGCAGCACTTACCTCACTAATATGGATATGAAAAAATATACCTTAACATTAGTGCAATAGTGACAACAATTAACCGTAGGATCTAGTGTTAAAGCAAGCTTTTTTTAATCGAGAAGAGTTAAAGGTAATCTCATTTGTATGGAGGAACCAATGCATTCCTTTACCAATGCCCCACTTTACTATTAGTTTTCACAAAATCCAACTGATAGTCTTTGTGTAATCCTACAGGGAAAATAACAGAAAGACCAACAAAAAGATTGAAAAAATCTTTAGAAAATGGTGCTGAACACACGTTCTTTCTCACATATTTCAAATACTCAACTGATTTTTTTTCAGAGCTGCGCAGAAGTGAGTTCTTGATATATCATTGGTAGAGGCAGACTTGGCGGAGGCATGCTGTTCTTAAGGTTGACTTATCGGGGCGTTAGTCCAAAGGCCGGAAAAAATAGAGGCATACTCATGTATTCCATATAGCCTCCAGGTGCTGTGTGACTTCCACCACTTCTGTACTCTGTAAAATATTTCCATTTCTCACACTTACTGTCAGCAGAGAACTCACAAAAGAACAAGCATCTCAACATAATCAGCATGGACATGCTGCTTAGTATGCATTCCACATAGTGTTTGTAAAGGCATGATGGTAACAAAAACCCTTTTAACAGATTAATAAATTTATTTTGTCCCAGAAACTATCTATACCTCAGCCTGGAATTTGTATTGTGTTGATGAATAAAGAGGCTTTAACAGATTCACCATCCTCCCACAAAAAAACCTCAAGATGATAGAAAAATCCCAAGACATTAATTGAAGCTCGTAATGGGCCTATTGCTCCACCCTTTGCTATTGAAATACAGTGTGTAGGAGGCTGACAGTGTCTGGCTTCTGTATAACACAACTCAGAAACCCTCAAGTTGACATGATGTTAAACAAAGTCTCACAGCCCACGACTGTTCGCCGCTTCAGCTTTGTTCTTTAAAGTATAGGCTGCTGCAGTGTTTTCATGAGCTCACAAGTGCATGCTTAATATTAGAGTGTAGGTAAAATACCATAATCTCAATATGTCTTCCAACCATGTAGGTTGTTGTCCTTAATACTCTAAAATACGATCCATAATGTAAATCCTGTAAAGCAACCCCCCTACAAGTATTAAAAAGGAAATACAATAATATGAGCGTTTCCACATCCGAGCATATTTCATTCTCAATTCTTTTGTTTAAGAAACAACAAAGTCTTTATAAACATTACTAAATACATTCTTTTTACAACACTGCCATCACCTTCATGGACACCATTTCGCTGGTTGCCTTGGTTAACGCAGCACATTACAATGAAACATTGTCAGTTCCTGGATGGCATCAAATCCCTCTGTTTGGTTTTGAGAGCAATTATAGTTGGGGATATAAAACACTTTTTTACCACCCTGATGGACATCATTTTTACACTTCACGTGCAGCTGCTGTCACAACTACGAGAGATGTGCATTCTATAAAATAATATCTGCTTGAACGTGCAACCCATGGCCACATTTTGAACAGCCTCCATTATAATGTACCTTTTAAGATATATATATTTTTTTTTTATCAGAAGTTTAAATGAATTGTTGTCGTAGATGAAAATTAAACCAAACTTATGTAAAAATAAGCAGTTGCACAAGAATGACAGCAAATCTTCAAATTTTCTGTTTAGTGAAAATATCATGTTGCTCAATCTTGATTTCCTTAAAATTCTACTGAACGACATTTCACTACTCTGCAGTGTGTGAGGACTTGGGCCGGATATTAGTAAGCTACATCTTTTGTATGCCATGACATTGTCCTCTAGTTTATCCATTAAAAGAATGCTTCTTTATGTAATCCACCATCTAACTGGAAAATCCATTTATCAAACACATTATTGTCCTTGTGAATAAAAGGTACCGTTGATAATCTCATGCTCCATAAGTTGTTCAGTAGGATTAAAATGGAAAATATGCCAGAACAGAAAAGCGATTAAATGCTGCAGTGTATTGTGACAGTCTTTATGAGTAGTCTGCACTCTTAAGCTGCAATTGTAAGAAATAAGTACATTATGTACACTACAGTGGATGCATGAAACATTGGCAAGATCTTTCAGATGTCCTAAATGTACCGTATCTTTATAGAAAGGCCATGTTTTAGAAATCTTACTCAATCCTTTTATTCTTTTCATAACATATACATAAAAAGGTAGGTTAAAGTACATTTAGACACATCCCTCCAGTTTCTGTTTTAATAATTTATGATTTGATGCACTCATGCCCACTGTTTGTCAAAGATTTTCAAAAATTTTCACAGAAAACTGAACTGGGTTGCTCATGACAATACTATGGTATCTACAATTTCCTTGTGTAAATACCAGGTTAGGTACAACACTGAAATATATAGCCTCTGTGGTGCACACCTAAGGATTGAGTATTTTGTGTTTTGCTAAGCTCATTTGATTGAACTGAATCTGATTAACGGTTTTTATTGGACCTCCTCAGACTAATTATCCACACTGCGGTTTGTATGTAGGTCTTAATGTATGCATTGATCAGATTTGTTAGCAGCAGATTTTAAACTAATATTACACCACTTCATTGTGAATCAAATGGTACGAGGTGCGACATCTCAATGGCTGGTGAATTGAATATTTCACCAGCATCATTTATCATTTAACTTTTTGCTTCACTAACTAAAAGAGCCTCTTTTGCTCCTTTTCTCTCTCACAGTCTCTGTATTTCTTCGATGTCCAATTAAATCTCTTTCTTCTTCATTTCTCTGCTGCTCCCAGAGGGTTGTCTGGAGGACAATGCAACACAGCGTAAGCCTTCCATTCCTCCTCTTGCTTTCACCAAAACGTCTGTCTTGTGCTGTTTCTTTAATCAACTTGTCCATTGCACTTCACCTCCTTACATTATTCAACATTGGCATTGATTGCTTGTTTCAGACATGGCTGTTTATTTTGCTTGCATTATATTAAGATACTTAGAATTCTGTTTATGTCTCTTGTCTAAAACACTTTAGACTGTCTACATGGTGGTTCTGTTGTTCTGTTTCCTGCAGGAAAGTTGAGTTTGAATCTCTGCCATCGTTCTTCCTGTTTGTATTTTCTATTTGGGTTCACTTCAGTTTTCCCCACTATTCAGGGAAAAGCTGCTCAGGTGGATTGGATACTTCAAATCTTTTGCCTGTATTGTAGGCATGATGAGCACATGTTGGTGTAACCCTGGTGTGACAGTATAGCAAAGAATGCAGTATCTTTCCTTAACTTCCCCCTCGGTGCATGCTGGGAAATGCTTGTCCACCTGGGGTTATGTAAAGAGACACAGAGTATTTTGTGTTGTTTCTGCATGATTGTTATGGTTTCCGGGTATAGGAGTAGGCAACCTGAATAGATTTATTTTGGCCTGTCAAATTACTGTTGTTCAGGAGAATCTGAAGTTGTTTTTTAGCAAGATTCTGGAATGTTGTAAATTATGTGTCTGGTAGTTCAAAACTGAGTGGGTTTTGAATAAAAGAGACACAATTTGATATTGACCAATTTTCAATTAATGGTAAGTATTCTTTGCAAATGATTATGGCTATTTTCTGCACTCCTGTAGATTTATGGTTTTCTACACAAATGTTCTTAGCCTCCCAATCCTCTCTCTTTCACACACACAGACACATATTTTAAGCAACCCTGTTGTCAATTAGAATTTCCAGTTTTGAGGCTTTTTTCAGACCCTTTCAGCATTTCTTTTTTCTTTTCAAAAAGGTACCTGCTGAATAATGTAGCAACATTTTTTAATGAACGTTATTTATTTTTTTGTGTTGGACAGTCCTTTTCTGCCCCTCTCTCTTTCAAGTACAGAGATGGAGACTTTGTATTGGTGGATTGCGTAATGATCAAATAGGCACGCTGCAGTAGTTCAATAAACAAAAAGCCATATGACAGCTGACAAGGACATTCATGTAAGTGAAAGGAAGGAAAATTAGGATATTGTGTTGCTTCTAATGTAATAACGACTGAAAATATAAGTATATCATATAAGCTAACGACAAATTACCAACACCTTACCCATCCCATAGAGCATGAACAGCAAAAATAGACTAAACAGGGCAGGCAGTGTCATCAGCTGGTGGGCAGAGAATTGGTTGGACCAAATTAGCATTTTTGTGGCTACCCACACACTTAAAAACGTTTAGATATACAATTTTGAGAAAAACTGTTTTAGGGGATTAATAGCTGCTGGAGTGACTTTAATCTTTTCTTAAAAGTAACACAATTGATTCGAAAAAATTATTGGAATAATCAAGGCATTCTGCAGTGATCGTATGTAAGTAAGTATGTGGCTCCAATCTGTATCTCTTGTTGAGATAAACTGCTGGTTTAATATAAGCAGTAGTATTGTAACATTAGGTCCATCGTGTGTTCTATGTTAACATGATTTTAGAAGCGTGAGAAGGCACTTATTGGATCTACAACATTTACATGCTTTATTTATCCAATTATAAGCACATGTGTGATGGAAGATTTCTGAGAGAAATTACCCTGTGCTAGGTCACTTGAGCTAATTTTGCTGAAAGGACATTACTGTCAGTTTCTCAAATGCTCACAGGAAAGGTGTGATGGATGTCCTGAGGGGATTCAATCACTGATTTATTCGACTCTTTTCTAAAGATTCTGAACCTCCTTAATGGGTTGTTTGTTGTTGAGCATGGTTGGAATGGGGATGCAGCTGGAAAGAAAGCAAATCAGTCATTAGCAGTAGCCAGGCCTTTCTCCACACTCCATTTAACTTTGTTTTAGCAGGGGGCCAGGGCCAGGAAACGATCTGGCAGAAAACATTTTTCTCAGAAGAAAAACTGTTAAATAAATTACCAGCGTCTTCAATCAATCGCAGTAATCCTGTGTTGATGGGTGCCACAGATGTAAAGCCCACTTAAGTGTTTATTTGTTATTATAGCCACACTATACTGAAAGGACTAAACAGATTGAATGAAAAACACTGTCAATCTGATTATTGTAAGAAAACCGAGCGCTGAACATCTTTCTGCCTGTGAATGACTGTCAAAGTTATTGTTCCCATATGAAACTTTCTTCCGGCCAAAGTAATCAGTCATAGAGAAATTGCTCTGCCTGTTACATCTGCAGACACCACAGCCAATCAGTGGTAGCACAGTCAAATTGGTTGAATCCATGAGTCATGCCATAAAATGGACTCAGTTACTGCTCTATTAGAATTCTGGCATATAATGCAGGTCTTTCTCAATAGGTTCCTCTTTAATTGCCGCCGATAGTGCAGATCAGCAGGCAGAAAGAGAACAAGTATTAAGAAAAGTTAATCTCACTGGCATGCTAGTTCAGTATACTTGGCATGCTGAGCTGACGTTTTAGCAGCAGTAACAACCATGGGGCATGAGTGTTTCTAAACTCTTTTCTTAATTGTGCTGATGTAGATATGGGGTGGGGGGGGGTGGGGTTTAAAGACAGCAACACTGACTATAGCTGCAGCTACATCATCCAAAAACTAGGTGAAAAAGTGTATTCTAGAATGTTTAAAAGAGACATGTATGTATTCCCAGTTTGCTACACAATGCCTTCTTTCCAGTGGTGAAATGTGCAGACCGCATACTGGATACCACTGGATTACCACTGTTAGAGATATAGGGACTCAAGCCAAGTTTAGATTCCATGATTTTCAGTGTCGTATTGTGCACACTTAATGACGTGCTTGTCTTCAGGTGTTTTGAAGTCTTACCATATTCACTTTACATGACTGATCAGCATCCAGGGGGTCACATACATCAAGGTTTGTTACCGCACTTAACCCCTGACTCGTCTGACCGACTTTTTTCAAGCAGTTATCTTGTTATTAGTGATGCACTTTGGTACAATTAGCTCTTGGTGATTCAGTCTATTTTCTCACCAGGTTGTTGAAGAGAACTGTATCTCTTCTTTTCTATTTCAAGTCTGTCAAAGAAGCATGAGTGTTCTCTTCAAATTTCAACCAAATCCTGCTTAGTCCAAGTCCAAACAGACCATAGTTTTTTACAGTTCTCCCTGTGATGCTTGTTGTATGTTTGTTGTATTTCTCCTCCAGGTTTCACTGTGTCTTGCCCCTCGCCAAGTGTCTTGTCGTCTAATTGGCTGTAGCTCCTCGCTAAAACTCACTCAGCAACTTCGCTCAAGGCACTTCTTAAAAATATCTAGCTACCTTCATTTTGAATATTTTGTTGAAGTCTGAAATGTTATTGAGCCTCACTAATCACTTCTGTGAAGCATTCACACATAGCGATTGGTGACTGCCAGTTGGATGCCGATTTGACTGAGAGTGAACTTGGCTTTACAGGATTTGTGCTGAGAAAATTTAGATTTGAGAGATCTGACACAACTGCTAGAAACTGTACTGAGGTTTTCTGTGGTTTCAGTATAGTGTTTAGGTGGCCATAGAAGGGAGGCACAGGATGTTTCTCTCAATCTTTGTTCTTTCATTGTTGCAACACAAATGTCTGTTCACTGTGAATTCAATCTAAAAAGCGGGCTGAAGAACCAGCTCATCTCACAGGGCCTTTTTACATCTTCATTTGATGCCTTTTGGAAATAAGCTTATAGAAATTGGATGGTATAAAGCGAGTTTTCTCAGTATTAACCTCCATGGCTAAATAGAGGGTAGTGAATCAGTCCATTCAGAGGTAATTTTGTCTGTCAAAAGAGATAAATTTGTGACAGTGACTGATGTGTAATTAGCCATGCTCGCTAGACAGAAACCTTTCTCTGAATGAATATAGATTAATGTAGGAGGGACACAGAAGAGGAGGGTGGCTCCCTGCTAATTCCTTATTGTTTAATAGCAACATTTTTACTCTTTATCATTACATTCATGCCTTTCGTCCTTTAGTTTTTTACAGTTAATTAGGGGTGGTTTTTCTTATATCCTATGTACTCTTATCCACCACCTCTTTAGCTCCACCTTACTATGTCTTATGCTAAGCTGTACACAGTTGTAGAAAGTTAACTCTACTTTCCACATTAAACTCTCTGCTCTCCATCAATTCCATCCTTTGCTCAATTATCAGGTCACACTCTAAAGTGTTCCTCATGGATGTGCTTGCTGGGAATTGTATTGCTCCAGCCTCACAAAAAAATTACTATAGAACAAAAATTAAGCTTAGAAAGATGACCAAGCAGCCGTCTGTGTAATTGTGCTCGTCTCGACTGAAGAGGGAAAAAAATGGGTTCCACACCTGTTGTGGTGGGCAGCTGGAAATGTGCACAGTATGGCGCATGCTGCAGGGAGGGAGGCTGTTAAATCACAAAACTGCGGTAATGTTTCGTTGTTTGGTAGTTTGCAGGGACCTCGTGTGTAACACACTGCGCAGCTGTCATACTACCAGAGGGCTTTGTTACAAAATTTGAGAAGAGCTTTTGATATGAAATATCCGTATGTATGAAAATGTGCGCACACCTGATCCTGTGCACTTTTCATTTTTAAGTGCCTATGAACGTGAAATTGATTGCACGTGCACTTGCAAATACATGTGCATTAGTTCTGCCCAAAAATGACAATAAAAATTATGATAATATACGCCTCTTGCCACCTGTTCTCCAACTAACAAGAGCAAATCCCACTGCCAAGAACAAGAAGAACACATTTTTTTGTTGTTTAGCCTTTGGATCAGTAACAAACAGAAAATACTGAAGTGGTCATTGTTGCATTAGATATAGCTGGCTGAGAGAGATGCACAGATTCCGTAAAGTTTAAAGAAAAAAACCGAGTCTGACCTAAAAGTGGATGTCAAAAAAAGGGTATGTAGAGTGTTGCATGGTAGACCAGCAGGAAAGCTGGATCTGACTACACATGAAGCCACAGTGGCTGTAATTTAGCAAGTATCACATGTAACACAACAGTCGTGCAAAAATTACAATTACTGTCATGGATTATGAAATGGAACTAAGGAGTCAGGTACCAGGGAGACAGCGCTACAGGCCCATCCAAGTCAGGCAGACTCAAAGAAAAAGAGGAGAGGGAGACCAGCTGGCTGTGTTGTTCTCATGGGGTCCTGCTGCACCCTTAGCCCCGACAGGGGACCGGTAATCTGGTTGACTCCTCACAAATGCTAGAGCAGAGTAAAATGAATACCAAGCAATGCAAGACAATTGCAATTAGTTATAGAGGAATGATGTATTTGGAGACATAAGTTGTCCATTAAAGTAACTGGTTAAGATATAATGCCAAGTCTATCAGTTATTTTTTCTTTTTAAGATTGTTTGTATCATATCCTAAAAATAATATCATGTAGCAGCTCCATTTGTCAGGGAATTTGCTTTTCTCGAGAGATGTAGTGGTGCACCTCACCCCCTCTCCTTAACCCCTCTGCACCTTGCCAATGTGCAGTCCTTCACGAATATTGTCTGACAAGCACGATTGTGGCAAAGTGAGAAGCCATCTCCGCTGTCAGAAACTACATTCAGCAGGTTCTCAGCGCACTCAGTAAAGCAAGTTATGTTCAGTGTGGATGAAGTGGAATTTTCCTCCAGTACTCGGGTAAATGTAATTTGGAAAGGATGATGCCAGGTGAAGTTTGACTCTCTGATGTTAATCTGAATTATTATAGATTATCAGACTAATTGTTTATTTGCTTACATAGTTATGATTTTGAGCAAGACAAGAGTTTGCAAACGGTTTGCGCATTCATGACAGCTCAAGACTTTGCTGCTCTTAACGCACATTCTAAATATCAGTTCATTTTGATACATGCTGAACTATGCGTGGAAGCTGATGCATGTAGCCTTTTCTACACGAGGTCTCATCTCCTCTGCCTGGTTTCTGTGTGACCCCATTTAAGCTTTTCTGTTACCTTTTCTGGGACCTATTAGACTGCAGTGCAAGAGTTCTGCATGAGAAAATCTGAGAGAAAAAAATTGCGAAAATCCACAGTTTTCAAATTGCTGCAACACCTCCCTGTCATATTTCCATCTCACTTACTGCCAACTGCAATAAGAATCAAAGACAGCTTTTCACATGTAGATAATTAAACACGCGCACAACCAAACCCAAGGTTGAGAAATGTGCGTCTCTCACATTGATTATTATAACTTTAACCACTGCAATGGGAGAAAAGACTTTAAGGCACTGCATCTGTGTTGTGTATGAACATTTAATGATGAGGCGCCATCACAAAATTCTTTTTAAGCCTAGCACTGTGATCTTCCAACACATCATTTGTTGTATTTTAGATCAAATAGGAAGTAAAAACGTTAATTACCATAATGCTTCATGTTGATGACATGTATACTGCACAGCAGCACTTTGGTCTGAGGACAGTCTGATTAATTAACTGAGCATTAGAGTCTATCATGTAGCATCGAGATAAAATTTTCTTGTGATCTAATCAATTGGGTTGCCAAGATGCATCATAGCTTCTTCATTCACTGGATCCAATTAATGTTTTATCATGACTCGGCCTTCCAAACTCACACCAGAATTTTTTTTACTCCCTGCAAACATTGTACTTTGTCCGGTTCAGTGTAAATGACTCATTTCCCAGCTCAAGGTAAATTTTGTCCCAAACCGGTCCACAAAACCTGGTTTCTATACCCTCTGTGCAGATTGAATGAAGACGCTGCCAAAAAGCCATGACAAGCACTGGAATCCACTTTGGCTTCAACCTCTGTGCTTGTCATCAGACTATTTAGCCAGCTACCGTTTCCCTTGACGCCGTATGGTTATCACACAGGCGAAAGATAGTAGGTGTTTGCCTTCATTTATCACAGCAGAACCTTGAGAGCTTAACTCATTGACATAGGTAGGCATGCAAGCTCAAATAGATCACAATGTGTCCAAGAAAATCCTATTTAATGCATTATTCAAAGCACCGAATCACAAAATGCAGATCCATTGTGTCTAAAGTAACTTAACCCAATTGCTGTAAGCATAACAAGGAAGTGACCATTCATGCTGCTTCCCTGAGAGGATTTTGCTACTTTTTAAAAACCTGCATTAGCTACGTTTTGTATAGTTTAAATACCCCAGTGCAGAGAGACAGGTGATTCCATTATGATGGTTTGCTGGTTCTGTTTATGTATTCCTAAGAACTATAGGCTTTAAATGATCCCAGTCTATCCTTGGATACTTACAAGTGTTACATAACAAAATTGGGGGAATTTACTGGTACTGGTAGCTTTATTCATGCAATGTGCCTGTTTTGGGGCATAAAGTTTGTGTGACAAGTTAAAAAATCTTAATAGAGCAGTGTTTTGTGTTTCTACTTTGCTTTTGGATTCTGTGCTCTAAAGATAAGTGACTTCACCTGTCAGATTTTTGCACAGAAACGCCTTTTTCATTTTTAACATTTTAAGTTGCATCACTCCAGGGTTCAGAACACTGGCAGCATTATGCATTAAATTAATTTAGTAGTTTGAGTTACGTTTCTAAATTTACTTTGCAGAGGAGCATCTGTTTGTAAACAATTTTTTTCCTCCCTCCCAAATAGTATGTTTACCCTTGGGACAGGATGCAAAACCAGCTGTGTATGAAACTTCCATCTGTGCTTACATTAGTCAGGTCACGGTTTGTTTAGCATGAACGTGCTGTACTAAAACTGCTTAGCGTCTGTATCATTTGAGGTTCATTTCGTCCCTTTTCAGCAACATGACTTAAACTTTAAATAAACCAATATGAAATTAAACAGACAAAACTGGCCTCCATCAGACATCATCGACACAGTATCCATGAATAGCCTTGTGCAAGATTTTCAGTCCATTACAATGGTTTTGAATCCTTAGAATAGCTACGCTAGTTCTGTTTATTATTCTAATAGGTATTAGTCCTTTTAATATTATCAAAGTTGTTTTTGTGTATTTTGTGTAATTTTTCTATTAAATGGGACAGTTTTAGGGGAATAAAAACACTAAGAGTTTAAACCAGGAAGCCCCTGAGCAGTTGAAGAGGGAAGCATACAGCATATTTTCTTAATAATAGTTTGACAGTTGAGTAGCTTTGCTAGGGGAATAATGGGACTCTGGTGTATCTGGTTTGAAAAGAAGAGGCACAAGGATGTCATCTTGGACTTGCTTGAAAAGTTTTATTCTTTTTAATCAACAATAACAAGATTCCACGTTTTACACATCAGGGTTCGTTGCTTCATATGCTTCAGTTATATTTGAACCGTGAGACGATATTCTCAGTGTAGCCACAGCAATATGAGCAGTTCCATTAATAACTATGGAATGCACATTCATGCAAACACACATACACAGTGGTGTAAAAATCATAACGTTATTGGGCAGAGCTGTTGCCATGCAGCTAATGTGTGACTTGCATGCCAAGTATACCTGCTGCCTGTTGCTGAAATTAGCGAAGGTGGGGGGGCATCTCATTATGTTTACACAACCTCCGTTGATTGTTTAATTAACTGCAGACATGATCAGGGATAGTATTGAAATATTATTATTATTCTTATTATGAACCAACTTACCAGTTCACCTTTTGTGGGAGTCAGAGCAGCAACAAGTTGGCATTTTGTTGTGCATACAATCATTACCCAGCTTTAACAGCCAGTGAATAGTGTTTAGACATGAAGAAGAATCCTTTGGCGCATCTTTGTACACCTCCGCCCTAAACTTTCAAACATTAGAAACCTTTTCATAATTAAGGGAAAGATGTTGTTTTAGATGGGAAAAACGTTGAAATATGTCATTTTGAAGGAAAGTGGAGCCTTGGAGAGACTGTGCAAACTGCTTCTCTGCCACTTTCCTTATTGAACCGCCTCTCCTAAAAGAAACTCATAATGGGCAGAAATGTTGTTTTCCATGTCCACTCAACTCAACGTCAGTTTGTAGTAACTGCTCTTTCGATAGAAATGAAAATGGCCAGTGGACTCTTGGTCTTGCTACAGTACAACAGCCAACAGGCTGGGCTTGCCTCTCCTTCCCCTTCACCTGTGAAACTCCATCTGCAAAACATTTAATAGTCTTGATACTTGCCAGAGTTTCAGGCTCTTGGGCTTTTTGATATCTCTGTGCACTTATGTATTTCCTTCATCCTCTGTGTGCTTGTCATAGCGTGAGCCAGCTGGAAAATTCTGCCTTTAAGCACTGATTAGGACCAAACTATTTTCCCTATTCAAGCCCATTCCCTTTTCAGCCATCACTCGTGATTAATAGTGATTCCTCAACTGGAAATCACATATCCTGTATATAAAAACATATTTTTCACTTGTACAACATCCCATCTTTATAATGTTAAAATGTAGTAGTAAACAAAATAAAAAAGGTGGTCTGAATTCCTTATAAAACATTTTAAACCTGCACACAGCTGTTTTTCCACATGAGCTGTCTTCACTGATAATTATGATCTATTCTTGTCATGTTTTATCATTATTTTTTATTTCATTTTTATATTTGCTGTTTATTAGTTATTATTATACATTTTTCAATGATGATGCACTCTTTATTTCACAAGCTCTGTGGCAGGTTTTTAGTTTTTCAGTTCACTGGCCTTCCAGTGCTCCCACAGATTAGCATGTTCTAACTGGTAGTGTACTGGTAGTGTATGCCACTGAATTACCCAGCATCTTACTCTGATTGTTATATTCAATTTGGCATACCTTTTGTACTTAATCGATTAATTGTACAATTAACTAAGCTTAATATGAGGCTGTTTCTTAGGATTTAGAATAGTCAATAACCTAAGTGAGTAATTCAGCAATAAGTCAAATATGTCCCTGAAAAATAATACTGTAATGTAGATTTGTTGATTTAGAAAATGCTCTTTGGGAAAATTTGAATACATTGCTTTTGCCTTCATATATCAATTAAAAAAAAGAATGTAGCTCTTTAGGAAAAAGCTGCAAATCCGGCTTCTCACTGCATACAGAAAGAGTAAATACATTATTTCCTGATTTTAGCCTTCTGACACTGACTTCCTCTTAAAACCTGTATAGATTTTATTTTTATCAATAGTATTCAAACCCTGTTCTGGGCTTTTAATTCAGCATGAGCAGACCTTGAAATCTTGAACAGCTTATGTGACTGTGTGGACTCAGATCAGAGGGCACTTGGTTAGATCTTTTTGAGCTTTTGGAAGTCGATTTATGTCCCAGTGAGATTTTTTTGGAAGCAAACGTTGCCTTAATTTTACTCTTTTGGCTTCCAGTGTTTGTATTTTTTTTGCTTTTATTGTATTTGATGTTTAATGAGTCATTTCGAAGAAGTGACGAGCAGGTGTCGAGAGCTTTGGTTGAGATTTAAACACAACGGGTCATTGTGAATCACTTGGTTTCTGTGAAATTGATTAAGATAGGCCGTGTTAATGGTCCATGTGTGTCCGTAGACAGAGAATCGTTCTTGTTAAAAGAGACGTGAGCAGAGGCCAATCACAGCATTTAATCTTTGCTACAGTGAGTTACAGCTCTGTTTTAACTCCGTATACAACTCTCCATGGAGACAGACAGGCACTTATTCACAGAAAGCACAGTACTTATTCATAGCACTGATCATCATTCAGTGGTAAACACTTCTGATGTGCTGAGAGAAAAGCTTAACACAACAATCAATCATGAAAAAAAAACCTCTCTCTGTGTATGACTGTTAGATTCCATCTAGCATCAACTGTGTAGTTGTAGCGAGTGGCTCTGACCTGTGAAAGTCTTAATTAAGATTACTGGACACACATTAACATGCATTGCTAGAGTTTGCCCTACTTGCTGCATGCTCTGAATGCTCATCAACCGCTTGACACCACTCCAAGGAGTCAGCACACCCAGAATGAGGCAGATTAGGAAAAAGCTTTTACTGAATGAAAACTTCCATTTAAGTGGTCACACAAGGAAATGAGAACATGGATTGGAACAGTAAAACGGCACTTAAGTTTGTTTTTTTGTTTGCTTTTTATGCATGTTTAATTTTGTCACAAGGTCCTTTCGGCATTGGCATATGGGCTGCACATAAATCTAATTTCCAATAAATATATCCTACATAAAAATCACCAAACAATTAATTGAAAATAAAATGCTTTTCAAGTAGATTTTTTTTTCTTCTTTCCTTTTTCCATCAGATTCTGTAGCGAATTAAAAGTTAAATCGCATTACTTTGTTGCGATACAAGATGCGTTCGGTTGGTTTTCCATCAAACAGGACGATTCTAGCGAAATAAAATGACATCACCGGAACGTGCTGATGCGCATTATTCTGACTCGACCAGATGATTTTCCATTACAAAAGTGGCAAATTGTAGCGAATTAGAATGCTCGGTAGCGGGAATTTAATTGCTCGCGCTGTTATTGTCAGCCTCCTGTTATAACAGTTGCTATAACTTTCAAGGCTGCGTACCTTTTCACCACCGGCTTTCGTTTTATTTATTAGGCTAGTTACTTATTTAGAGTTATGGACCGTAGGATAGGACTAAACATGCTGCTAGTGCTGCTATGTCAGCTTATAATAGCCGTCAGAAATTTAAGAAGGAGGATGAGAGCGAGGGGAGAATTAATTATGCTGCTTCAGGACCACCCGAATTGTGTTTATAAAAAGCAGAGTCTCTGCTCTCGACCAGTTGTTTCTTTTAACATCGGACATTGTTGTTTCTAGTTGTTGCTGCTGTTTTGATACCGACAGGATAGGTGAAATGGGGCGGCTGAGCGGCTCAACAACAACATTCGAATCCTCGCACTTTACCAATACCATCTGCGCATGCGTGGCTAGTCTGAATCGCATTAACCTTTTCCATCACTTCTGCAGCGATACAACTTAGCCCTGAACCACCTATTTCGAGCGAATTGATTTAATGCGACAAAACAGGCGTTCTAGCGATTTAACCGTTTTTCCATCACATGTATCGCACTAACTTCTGATGCGCATCAAATTAAAGCGAATCATGTCGTTGATGGAAAAAGGGCTTTTGTCATGAAACAGAGTTTAGATGTTTCTGTTATTAGTCGCCCAGTCATGCAGCATGGGAAGATCAAATCAAATCAAATTTATTTATATTGCACATTTCATGTACAAACAATTCAAAGTGCTTTACATAAAATAAAATCATTGCAGCAGGGAGTGGAAGAAGCATTAAAAATACATAAAAGAATATAAAGAGAAACAAATAAAATCATTTAAATGAATAACAGTCTAGATAAGTTAAAAGATACCGTGCAGATTTCATGCATAGACACATGAGAAAAGAAATGTTTTTAACCTGGATTTAAAAATGCCTACATTTGGTGAAAGTTTAATTTCACCAAATGTAAGAGATGTCTTTGTAAATGGATTTCAAATTGGAAGTATTATTTATGATGACCAACAATGCTCTCATTACCAATTAGTTGTGTAAATCCATGTCAGACTTGAAGGGTGAATGTAAGCACGGACAGTTTTGGAGGCTTGGGGGCTAATCAGAAAATGATTTTGTTTTGCAATAAGCTCACTATCCATGTGTATTTGTTTAGAGAATACTGGGTTATTCAGGCTTGCAAACTATTAGTTTGACTGCAGAAAAACTTGTGACTCTACAAGTCATAGCATTTATTGACTGTAGGCTTTTCATGATCAAATTTGTTTGGTAGATTGAAAGAGTGTGAGTTCATTCAACTGCAGGTGATGACACAACCTCAAGTATGTGAATGTGACTGGAAACTCTGCCATCTTTGTTATAAATTAAGTATCACCTCATTTATCACAGAGGGTGACAACATATGCAATGCTAAAGCATGCAAGTATTTCACACAGTGGATTGTAGTGAGATGCTGACCACCTCTTAATCTTGCAACAGTTTAAGAAATTTAAAAAACAAAATGTCTTATTTCAATTAGACATTAATGCATTCAGTCCTTAGGCCCTCATCCAGATCTGAGCTGATCTTAAAGAAGATGAAGTTCTTTATGTTATTTTATCCACTTGAGTTATATCAGTTTATGTAGTGGAAAGACACATCTCGTGTAACTTAACAGTTTAACAGCACTAGAGACAGCAGCCTGATAGCGGTTAAAACACCAGTGAAATGCCACTGAACAAAACAGCTCTTAAAGTTATCATAGTTCTCATGAAGTAATTATTATTATTTTTTTTCTATCTCAGATCACCTAAATCAATGCTTTACATTAAACTGGTACTTTGTAACATTTTTATTAAAAAAAACACTTTTTAACAAGAAACCTTAACCAGAGCCATCAACTTTCTGCTTCAACCGGTTTAAATGAGAGGAGAGCAACAGAGAAGCATGACACGGTAAAGAGAAACACGGTAAAGTTTCATGTAGGACTGCTCACTGTATGTGTCTAATATACAACTATATCTTAGGAAAATAAACAAGGTTGAGTAAAAACCACATCAGTTGTCCATCAGTTATTTAAAGATTTCTGTTGAGCGGTGAACTCTAGGCTTCCAGTGGCTTAGAGAGAAGGTTGAGCAGCATGCTATACTACAGCCGCTGCTGCAAATGTGGTGAGAGTCACTGTTTTGTTGGAGTCAAATTCAGTGCCATGGGCACTCATGTAAAGACTCATGGTGAGTTATTTGACCTAAGAGTTCAATTTTGGTCATTATATGTGTATGATTCTATTTATTTGTTGAACAAGTGTGTGTTTAGTACTGTATTAGTGCAGTTGAAAAGCCAGTGCTTGTACTGATTTCTTGACATTGTTTACGTACAGTGCACTAAAAGATATGTTACTCAGATTAACCATACCACTCTGTAATACTTTTATTGAAATGTGTTCCAACATGAATCATAAATGGATTTATTTACATGTGTTTATATCTGAGCTATCCTTTTTGCCTGCAGTTCACCTAAAATATCTCTGCCTATAACTGCCAGAATGGACAGTATCAATAAGACATTACATTGTTAAAATTCTAAAGATTGAGTAAAATAACCAGACACAATCTGGTCTTGTCCATATGTTGCTGTCAGTGCCAGGTTGCTGTGGGCCATGGTGAGTCAGAGCCACACCACTGTGTGTTAAACCTAACCAGCTTTGGTGTCTCCATGACAGGATTACCACATCAAATGTGAGGGCAGTCTCCTGCAGTGGCATCCTGTTATTACAGGCCCTTTCATGTCCAGTTAAGACCTGGGGCTTCACTGTATGCACTCTCCCAAATCCCTGTTATAACTAGGACATGATGAAGGGTCTATGTGTGTCTGTACATAAGTGCAAATGTGGTCACTTGTGTCCAGTTGTAAATACATATGCATGTCTCCAGGATGATGTCCTTTTTATTAATGCGTTGTTAGTGTTCACATGATCAGGTCAAATAAACAGGATGTTGTTCAGGATTCTCACAATGACATTGTTGTAGGCACAACCAACCAAAACTACTTCACATGAATTTGCTTTTAGCTAATTGGTTTATCTCTAAATAAAAGAACAAAGCAACAATTTGTAAAATATGGCAAAATGGAAAAAGGCAAATTGGAAGCAAAGAGAATAAGTGTCAAGCAGTACCAGCTTGACACTGATTTTAACTTCAAAGTGTGGCACATCCTGATGCATATTGAATTTCTCGTATTTTCTTTGCGTTTCTGTGGTTGAAGAAATATCAAACAACTGTAAGTTTATTCGGCATGATTAGATTTATGTGATCGTACGTGTAAGAAAATCTGCTCATGCACTGGCATTTTCATTTGATGCTAAAGAACAGCTTTTGCACTGGCTGAAAATGGCACTGGTTCCATTACTAACTTCTGACTGGTTAGAGGAAAACAAAACAAATGATCAACTTATTGTTCTTACATAATATATACTTATTTTTAATCTATCTAATCTAAAAAACAAAAATCGCAGCCAAGCCGGAACACCATAAACTAAATTTGAGGCAAAGAAAAACCTAAGAAATAACATTGACCTGACTGTGAATGAGCACATGAATAGACCCCACAAAGGCACCACAAACCATGGCTTAAACAGTGAGGTTATGGGAAACTAGAGAGCTAAAATACTGTGGTGAAGTGATTGTTGAATGGATAGCAGGTGAACACAGGTGAGTGAGTGGAGCAAATGACCAGAACATGAATACTGAGGAAACATGAGTGAGGATGTGAACCAGAAACCCAGATGGCTGAGAGAAAAACAAGACTAATAACATAATAAACAAAATTGCAAATCAAGACTTGATGAGAATGAAACATAATGAAAACCCATGACTAGATAACAAGCAGGAAAGAACAAAAACCAGAAAAACCCAAACAAAACCAAATGAAAGTACAGAAAAATCCACAAACCTTAACATCTTCTTAAACTGATAGCTGCCTTTGCGTTTTCCATCGTAGCATTGTGCTTCATGTGTGTCAGAATAACCTCTGTGCATTTGTTGTTAAAGTAAATGTTTGTTCAGACCAATATCAACAGAGTTTCCACAACAGCAACAACATCCAGACTCACCATAAACTCTTTATTAAATCAGGGAAGAACCCCCCCCCTTCTCAAAACCCTGTGGGACAAAAATCATTGAAGCGGAGGGAGTTCAGTCTGAGCTGTAGGTGGGAAAGTGGTAATTGCAATACATGAACAGAAAGTTGTAACAGTTAGCAGAAATCCAAAGTACCGCAATGGGATTATAATTGTACAAAAGGATTACAACGGATCTAAGACTAATGTAGCAAATACAGAAAAAGAAGGCCAAGAAGATGATATGAAAAATATGAATCCATATAAGCTATTTTTAAAATTCAGTTCCTCACATGACTCAGACTCCTTGATGTCAGGGATTAGGGGAAGGGTTGCCAGGTCCTTTCTTAAAGGAATCAAGTGATTTAATTAAACAGAAGTCAGCACATTATTTCTTACCATTTCCTTAAAAAAGTTGTCTTTCAATCACAGTGAGGGATGTTTTTACAGAACAACAGCTGTGACATGTAAATGTTTAAACTATACACATACATATTTAGCAGAATTAATATAACTTCCCATAACTTTTGATATTCCATTCTAGGTTACCTCTGGAAAATCAGAGTTAAACCATGTAATGCATGCATTTAGCCTCCTCAGCCATGGCATTACTGAATGAAGTGCAGGTTACTGCGGCCTGTCGCCAGAGCCAAGATAAAGAAATGTTGCAGCTCAGTTTGTTATTACCTCAGGCTTCGAAGAGATAACTTGATAGCTGCTGCTTCTCCCCATCACTCTCCCCAACAGCCTCAAATGGCAAATCACTCCAGAACTAACCACTGAGTGACCACAGTGTTTGCTGCATGTCTCTGACTCAGAGTAGATGTGAGTTTGGAATTGATAGCTTTAATTACTAAAGCCATTTAATCCTATTTAGATACATGTATACCAAAAAACTGCTGCATCATCATAATCTACTGCAGATGTATTTATGTTGGCTTTTTTTTTCCCTTTTGAAGAAAGAGTTGTAATTCAATGTTTCACTATTTGTCAGCATTACGTGGAAACGTATTAGCATCACATGCTAATAGCCTCCAGCACTGACACATGTGGATGCTATGTTGCTATAACAGAAAGTCAGAGTTCAAAGGTTCGAGTTCTCATATTTCTACCACGACACAGATTTAACAGCGACAATGACTATCAGCTGAAAGCGACTGCTAAAATCTGCCAACAACAGCTAAAGGTGTTGGTAGCATTTAACTGTTACCTCATCATTTCAACAGTTATAGAAAGTACTAAGTGTCGTCTTTTTTTTCTTTGAGACTCACCTTTGTTTTAATAATGCCGATTTTACTTAAGGCACTTTTTAAACTTACACAAGTCGCACAAAAACTGCTGCAAAAGTAAACAAGCAGCATAAAGTAACAACACATGAAAATACAGTCAAACACAATGTGTGAAATCAATACAATAAGTAGACTAAAAGTTGTATATAAACACTATGAATTATAATGGATAATATTAAGGTGTCAAGCTCCACTCAAGTCAAATGCTTAAAGGAGGAGATGGGTTTTTTGATAGGGTCCTAAACGTTTCCAAAGTCAGAGCAGTTCCAATATGAGGAGCTTAGTTGTTCCACAGATTAGGTGCTGCCACCACAAAGACACGATCACCTCTATTTTTATGTCTATAATTTGCAAACATCTGCAGCAAAAGCATCTGGTTGCGTATGATAAGTATGATGGAATCAGGAGTCAGACTGTTGATGGTTTATTAACAGTGATAAAATGTTCAAATCACACTGGAATATGCCTCAAAATGGTTTCAGATGAACAAGCTTTCTTTGAATGTGAACAAATCCAATTATATACTTTTCAGAAACAAAAATAAAACTTTTCCTAAGCAGGACTTAAAGCTGCAAATTAATAACCTGGAAATTAAACAAGTCTCATGTATGAAATTTCTTGGGATATTAGTCGATGAAAGATTGTCCTGGAGAAACCATATTGAGTATGTATGCAAAAAAATTATGAAGTCTTATGGTATTATCAGAAGAGTTGCTCCCTTAGTTAATCAATCTTGTCTCATGACATTATATTACAGTTTAATTTATCCATATTTAACATATTGTAATATTGCTTGGGGTGCCTCATATTCTTCTTACCTTAACCAGATACTCCTAATTCAGAAAAGATTCTTAAGAATGATTTCAAACTCTACAAATCAGGCGCCATCTGCACCTTTATTCAGTAAATTCAGACTCTTGTCAATTTTTTCTATTAATATGCTTCAAACATCTCTGTTTATGTTTAATTTCATTCATTGTAAACAAGACATTCCAGGCACTACGTTCTTTTTGTTATCATCAGATATTCACTTATATTCAGTAAGAGGTCAGAACAATTTTCTTTTACCTCTTTGTAGAACTTCCAGACATAAATGTTTTATCAAATTCCATGGTCCCCAGCTCTGGAACTCCCTAGACAGAAGTCTCAAGCTTTTATCCTCCTACAAAATGTTTAAGTCTAGTTTGGTGAGGTATCTTCTGTCCAGGCAAAATTTCAATTGAAATGAAATTGTGATTTTGTTCTCTCTCTGTATTTTTCCTTGTCTCCTCCTCTTTTCTTTTCTTTTCTGCCTTTTCTTTTCTTTTATTGGTTGATTTAATTTAGTGTTTTGTATTTGGGGGGGATTTATATAAGCCATTGGGCTTCCTTTCCTCTCCTGCACATTATTTTGGCCTTTGTATTAATAAATGTATTTTATTGTTTTATCATTGTGCATATTTAAATAATAAATAAATAAATAAATCCTATTATAAACAGGGAGCCAACTGAGGGAGGCCGACGCTGTTGAAAAGATGAGCGACCAGTTCCAAGCACATTTTTCTTTTGAACAAAAGAAATAGTTTGGCATAATACCTGCTACTGATAATTATAATATTTGCCATTTCAAACATTTTCATATATTATTGCTAGATTTTCATTAAAATGGAGTTTGCTTAGTTTTCATGAAGATTATTTAGATAAGGCTGATGATCATTCCAAACAATACAATAGTGTTTCTGTTATAAAAAAAGAAAGAAAATAAGAACATCTAATTTGTGTTAGCTATAAGGTACCATGTAACAGCTAAGTCTGCAGGTGTTGGTCACTGCCAACAACTCGCCTACATCAGCTTGACTGTGTTTTGTTTGAATGTACTCATGAGCTTTTGTTTGAATATACAGTCATGGGGGAGGGCCACAGAAATTCAAGAAAACAATTAACTGTTTGGAGGATTAGTGTACACCCCCAAGTGCAGGATTAGTTACCTACATTTTGTCTTTGTTCTTTATCTTATACCTGAAAAAAATAATATTGAAAATACCCAAATTACTTCTTTGTTGCTAGTGGGCTAGCTTCTGGTACTACATAAGTAGTGCACAGAACATGGAAAAAATTAAAATGCTGAATTTGATATCATGGCGATTTTAAAAGGAAAGTCTGCCCACTCGACATCTATGTCATGGGTTTTCACGTCTTGGTTTATGTTGTATACTGTACACTGAGCTTGTGTGTCGGCAGATTCATCTCCGTGTCACATGAGGAAGCTCCATCTGTTCATGAAGCCTTTCAACCAACTGAGAGAGATGTGAGATAAAAGTCGTTAGCTTGTGTCAGCCACTGCTCACTGGTTAATTAATGGGGTTGAAGTAAACACGAGTGAGAAATGCCTCTGAGTTTCTACCACTGTGTTGCACGTAGACTTTAATCATGCGAGAACTCCTGACTGAGCTCTTTTAACTGCATCTTCCAACCATGTGGCTCAAAGGCTTCAGAGAAGGTAGCATCGATTATAAATATCACATGGATCCGGCACGAAGCTTAAACCAAAATATACATGTTTGTGTACTTTGGCATTTCAAGTGCAGGATAAGTATATAGAATGGAGGCTGTGGGCATTGCTCTCAATCAAATGTTGCTTTGCAAAAAATGTGGCTGGAAATTGTATGAGACAGATTTTGCAGTCTGTGCTTTTCAAAACCTTGAACTATTCAGCAGCTGAAATTGGTTTGAGTCCAAAACAATTTACAGACAGAATATCAACACCGTCGAAGGCAATGCAGTTTCACAGAAAAGGCTGTGGCCTGTCTACAATGCGCTTTCTTTTCAAAATATATATTAACACACACACATGCAAAAGATTAATATATCTATAGCTTTCTCCTGAAGGGCTTATCTTGTGGTTTTACTTTTTATGAAAGCAGGATAGAGGGATATATGTGAATCCTTCAGAATAACTTGGTAATCATAGACAAACAAAGTATCCTTAAAGTATTCATCGGAAATTTGCACTTTGTCTCTGTATTGAACACACATTCATCATTCCAAATGCATGTAGAAAAGGGATGTGACCATGGACCTAAAAACTACTTAATGCTTCTTAAAAAGCAGCCTTAACCCTAACCAGTCAACACAGATCAGAACAATTTTAAGCTTTGTGCTCAGAAAACTTAGCTCTGCCATACTCCTGAAATGTCTGCTGTGAGCGGCTCCCTTGAGGACATACCACAGTGTCTGTTGTGGGTTGAGGTCTGGAATTAAAAAGATGGGAATTCTTTGTCCTTCTGACATGAGCTTTAGCTTGCAGATAACCACCATGACATTATCTTGTAAATCACTTGATGAACTTGTGAATTGATTTTACCCTTGATAATGGGAAACTGTGCAGGCAAACCACCATCACACATCATAGCGCACACACACACACATTTTTTCATTTGTAACGGCGATACGTGTTAAAATCATTCAATTCTAAAGATAGTAAGTATTTGACCAAATCATTTTCACTTTATGTCCACAGATACATAACTTTTGTTTGTGTATTTTTGTGTATTTTGTTATTCTGTTTTCATGAGTGTTATCAACTATATTGAAATGACAAAAACTCAACACAATGTGTTCTGTGTGCATGAAAAGTCCCCTTTTTTTCTCCCATTTGCTGATCACCCGCTCAAACTTCTTGCCAAGTCCAGATGGAATCAGCCGGGGGTGACCACTTATGCCAAATATCAGATTTTAAACCTCAAATCTGTCTTGTATGAATCAGAGATGAACGGAATATGGATGGAAGTAAGCAAAAAGAAAAAGAACTCTGTGTCATCCAATAGAATTCTCTCATTGTGGAATAAATAAACAGAAGGACTTGTGCAAGTACACAAACCTGCTGCCACATAAATGTTTAAAATCACGGTGAACATCACTCTTATATAAAGATGGACCTGTCTGCAGCAAAGTTTTTCATTTGTTTGCAGTTTCTACTGCCCATATTAATGAGAATGTGTCCCTTTTTGTGTATAGTAAAATTTTAAATAAACTATTTTTACTGAAAGTAGTCATATATATATTCTTGACGGTCAACAAGTTGCTTCTCACATTTACTTCTATTAGAGTTCTGAAATCTTTCTGTCCAATGTTTTCTTCGACGGCAGGTGGTAGACATCAAAGACAAGCTGAAGGAGTCCAAAAGGTTCTGGTCCAAGCTGCCAGATGACATCTGTGCTGAGGGCAAACTGACAGAGTCTGATGAGGAGCAATGCTGGAACAGCCACACAAAGGGCAGGTGAGGACTCGATAACCACAGCAAAAGTCTCACTGCTCTTCTGTTATCGCATTTTTGCCTGCCAGGGATTCAAATAACCACACTCTGTTCCCAGATTAACACTCTCTCTGTAAGTACAATGGTTAGTACTGATATGGAGAAATTCTTCAGAATATAAGCTCCGAGGCTCTAATACTCAGAGGACTGCGGAGTTTCGAACTCCGCTCATCATCAGTGCAGCTTATAGAGCAACACTGAGCCGTAGAGTATGTTGGTCAGGGAGTTGTTATTTTCAGACAGTGAGCCGGAGATGCTACTGAGAACATATATCACTCCACTGCGTTGGTCCTCTCCAAGTAATAATATCACCAGATGGTTCAGTAAAAGATATATGCTTGTGCCAGTACTATTTTTAAGTACCGCTCTAAATCTGGTAGGTAATTTGATAATTAAACATCCGTCAGACTGTGTCAGGGGTGCTTTATGAAACCATCAGATTCTCCTGTTATTTAAGCACAGACCATGCCCTCATCTTACAGTTACTCAATTTGATACAAATTAATGGTTAAAAGGTGAATAATTACCATGTACAGCATGCACAGCAAGCCTAAAAATGAAAAAGACTCGTGTGACACAGGTTCCTTTATTCATGCGAAATAGTGAAATGTGTTTTTGGATTTATAACATTTTAAAAGTAAAACACAGCCATTTGCAGGCTTTTAGCATGTTAAGGGATTTCCTTAGTGAAGTGCAGCCACTTCCAACATGACCACAGAAAGGATAATTATACACTTTAATGTTTAAGATTTAATCTTCTGTTAATGAAAGAATAGCTCTTATTATTCTGTCTGATATCAGTGGATCTGCTCTGTGACTTATCAGCTTGTTACCCAAGAGATAGTCACACATAATTTAAAATTTCCTGTCAATTTCATGAGTTGTTTTACTGACAATATTCTCTAAGTGTTATAGATTCTTAGCAGAAGGAATGTGGTCAAATTGAGCCACATATTTAAACTGCTGCCAAAAAAAACAAGCAGGTCCATCTTAGACCACTGTACAAAAGTTATAAGTCTATTTTCATTATTATTCTATTGATCAGTAAGATTAATTTAGCTTTGACTTGTCCAAAAACTAAATTGATATCCTGATAACCTTCATCGTGGGTCATGTTCAAAAGTGTCAAGTTTACCGTTTAAACGTTTGACATACAAAACCTTGAACATTAATATAGTAACAGTATAACAGACTGATGATATTAATACTAGAGAAAGAAGCAATGAGAATCCTATCGCACTAACACTAAGATGTGATGTGGGTCTGCAGCTCTGAAACCAGATGTTCAGTATTCTACAAAAACAGCTTTAGATACTTAGTCTAATCAATCTTACCATGTTATTACACAGAGGCTATTCCATTATGTATCATGTTAGTATAATAAGATATGGTTGGAAGAATATAAAATTTTACTTTATTATCAACATGTGTATTTAAGAACAGAAAGAAAAAGGCATAAATGTGAAATATAAATAATAAAGAAAGCACTGAAGCTCTTTTCCTTGGAATTGATAGGAACAGATTCTTCCTTTTGCTCAGTTAGGGCTCTTCCAAAGCAAAAAAAGACTATTCGACAGGACAAGAATGGTTTAGACTTTTGGACAATCCATATAAAGTTGCTGTGGGATTTTAACAAAATCCCAGTTAAAGAAAAGTGAGCTGCACTTTTGGGCAAAGAGGAGATTTATTCATCTTCTGAAATAGATTCCCATTCAACTTAGCAGTTTCTCCCAAAATGGATTTTCAGTCATCAACTCCAGTTGCTGTTTGTCAGTGATAGCACCAATTTTATATAATGATGTTCATGTGATGATGATTATTTCGCTTGAAGTTGGTGAGGGTAATGCCATCATAATGTCATCACAGCAGCAATTAAATTAGGCTGTTTGTTTTTTCTCCATTCATTCAGATGGTGGCAGGCTACCCACCAGCACACCAACAGAGACTTAAATCCATTTATATACTCATCAGTGTTAGGTTTAGAGTGCTGCAGATCATGTAGATGATGATAACAAAACAGTTAGTTGTTATGTTCACAATTAGTTGTTAGCACAGTGTGAAATCTAGCCTCAACGGATCAAATTTATACAATGTGACAAATCTATGAACCTTGGTTGGGAAACGTAAAAAACGCTCTTAATCATGTATTGACCCTTGAGCGCTGTCAAGCTGTCAAGTTAGAGACAAATTAACAAACTAATTTTGACTGCATTATATCATGAAATTAAAATTCAGATTTACAATTTTTAGCTATCATTCCTTCCTTACCTTTTTTTTGAAGCAATAGTGTTGCTTTTTGCCATCATAAGTTTGTATGTTCTTCACTATAAGAACGTGTTCCTCAGAAAATGACATACAGTTTATTTTATGCAGAACAGTCAAAACACCCCTGTTTATGGTGTACACACAGAGCCTGAAAAGGAAAACCTGTGTTGACCAATACAGATGATATCACGATTCCCATGATGCCTGACTTGGTGTCATGGTCTGTGGGTTTTTGTGTTCAGATTTTGACTTTGTCTTTTGGTTTCTTAGATACTAATGTCTTTTTTTTAGTTTACATTTCATGAACACTTACATCTTGCATGTTAGTTACGTTGCTTTCTGTTTTTGCTTTGTAGAGCTTGCCTCCTTGTGGATTCGGCCCAGTTTTACTTCCAGTCCATGTCGTTAATCTGGTTTTAATTTACTGATTGTTATACAACTGCCTTACATTTGTCATCAGTTTTCCCTATATAATCTGCCCAGAATCTTTAGTCATCATTGTTGTTGCTCCCCCTTTGTGTTCTGTATGTTAAGCTTGATATTCAGCCCATAGATTCTCTGCATTGGTGGTGCTTTTTGTTTAGTTTCATTAGAACTTCTGGTTCTGACACCTGCCTGGCTCCTGGCTTTTTTGTTTTTCATTTGGGTCCTTCACCTCCACTCAACATGCCTCATGCTATTTGGGTGCTCAGCTTGTGCAAACAATGCCCAGTTATGTCAACCTCCATCTGGTCGAACTCTGTTTTTGCAAGTGAAACAAAAAGGCTGAAAAAGGGGCTGATTCAATAACACACCAGCAAACGACAACAGCTGTATCACCTGTTAACCTCTGTAATTTGATCAGATTGCTGCATTTAGAGACCAAAGCAATTGGAACACAATTAAATGAAGAGTGTATCCGCACAGCTTTGACAACACACTCTGCATTTAAAAAGAAACACTGCACACAAATATGAGAGCCATATCCTCCCTTTTTCACTGCAGATACGTGGCATGAATCTACATGCTTTAATCGTGTGCCGTCAGTAAGATCTACCTACATGTGTTTTCTGAAGTTGCAGTATGTTGAACGCTGTTACCCACGGCACAACAGACTCCCTCTGATTATGTGCAGCGATGTCACTTGTTTAAATAATTTAAATACTATTACTTAATTCCTTGCAGAATTTGTTTCACATCTAGAAACGATTGCCATCACAGCTCTCTTTCCAAGGGCTTCCGTGGATGCAAAATGGAGATAATTGATGGCACAGATTGTTGGTTTGCTCTACTGTGCAGATATTTCCCTGAGGTGGTGAAGGAGGGTCTAACCAACCAGGTGAACAACCCTGAAGTGAATGTGGATATCACCAGACCTGACACACTAATTCGACAACAGATCATGGCTCTACGTGTCATGACCAACAAGCTGAAGAATGCCTACAATGGAAATGACATCTACTTCCAGGACTCCAGTAAGTTCTCCAACCTCCCGCCTGTTTGGATGTGGAAGTAATTAACAGAGAGAAAAGTGTTTTTATTCCTTCCTCCTGCTGTATGTTACTTTTTATTTGGACATCTCTCAGTCTAGGTTAACATGGACATATCATGTGAAATGTGAGCAAGATCTGTACATTATTACTATATGAACACAAGTTTATGTGTTGGAAATAAATGCGAATATGTATTTTGTTCATTCGTATCAAATATATATCCAGTCCCAGTAGTCTCACTTACAAAGGTTGAGACAAAAAAAAAAGAAACCAGGAACAGTCAACAGTCAAACACAAGAAATAAAGACACTACTGGCTGGAATATTGGAATAGAAGAAATGCAAGCATTATCTGGCATGTGAGAAACAAGATGTCTATAGTACAGTTCGCTATGTAGTTTGGTGAATGATTTCTGATTAAACACAGGCGAGGATCAAATTCATGAGGGTGTGTGTAAAATCAGCTGAAATGCATAAAGTGGGGGATTTCAGTAAGTGAAATGACAGTAACAACATCCAAAGCCAAGACAACTCTGTCAAGGATTTGTACTCAACTGAAGTGAGGGGGCTAAATTGGCAGATTGCACCTACTTCAGAGCCACAAGGAGTCAGAATCAGTGCAAAAGCTGACAACATCATGATTTTGCAAACAAAAAAGGTGAACAACTTTCGTCATTGATAGTTCTTGTTTCTATTCTTTTCATCCCTTTGCATTGAGCGAAATGATCGAGCTACAGCTGATGATACTGCTTGCATGCAAATTTTAATTGATGTGATTCTGCTGCCACAGGTGACGAGGGCAGTAGCTCCGGCAGTGGCAGTGGCTGCTCTGATGGCTGCACCACAGAGTTAGTGTTTGTTGGAACAGAAGCTCCTGTGATCGGAGCTGACAGAAGCGATGAACGTGCTGCAGCTGCAGCAGCGGGCAAGTCACTTTCATGTGGACCCTCCATGCTGCTGGTGGTGGCCTCCCTCACACTCCCACTCTGGGCTATGCAGACTGAATGGAGATAATACAGTGTGGCCTGATCACTGACTTTTATGCTGTTACATAACAGTATGGTTTACAGCAAGTTCTACTGCTGTTCCCTCACTGGACTTGTAGAAGCTCCTGGAAACATGTCGAGAGTGGCTGACTATGTGATGTGGTAGGAATGGAATTGAGTGCAGTGCTGCATCCTGCTTGTCCCCCAAAGAATGATTGGTGCCATCAGTGAACCAGCTTTCACATCTTTGAAAAAAAAAGAAAGAAAATGTGGTGTTTTCTCGTTATTCTAAAGTGAGCTTTGAAAAATATGCTTATCTTAAGATGGTTCTGTCACTGATTTTCCAGATGAAGGGGAACCTATTTTTTTGCTTTTGTATTATGAAGTGGAAACAAGACAACACCTGTTTTATCCTATCTGTTCTCTCCCCCTCTAAAATAAATTTTACCGTGTGCATGCATGGATATGATATTAACAAACAAAACATTTTTGAGGTTCTTTATGCAGGCTGCACGGTTTGGGATTAGTTGGCCCAGGACTGTACGCTGCTAGCAGTTTACCTGGTTTCCTGTTCGGCCATATCGGTGTGGCTTCTTGAAGCAGCAAATCTTACAGCCACTTTATTGTTGCACATTTGACTATCTCTGAGAAAGTGCTGGTGTACTGCACGAAGAGAACTACTTTGCACAGATTGTTTTTGTTGGCTTCATGTGTTTATAAAGCTACAGTAAACATCCATCACATAGAGAAAAAGATCTATATTTTCAGAGCATTTAACTGATTATATTGTACTTATAAGCAGTTACAGTGTATAGTTCACTGGAAGGTACTGTAATATAATCTTACTCGTTTAAGTAATATCTTTTTTTTTAACCTTTATTTCACAATTTGTTAGAAAAGAAAAGTGTTTCAGCAAAAGACACTAAGCCATTGTACTACAACTGCTTGCTAACAATGTTTAGTTACCTGATTTACTCTCCTCTGTTTTGGTAGTCAACATTCACTTACATCGTTCTTTTCATTCTCTGAGACAGAAGTCATATCTGGTATTTGCTAATAAAAATTGAATTTTGTGTGTTTTCCAAGCTCCCACATTTCAATAATTTAGGATTATGGTTCATTTTGTATCCGTTTGGTTAACTTATCCCATGTATGTAATATTACTAATCACAAGCAGCCCTCTGACAGAGCCTGTCAGAGGGCTATCAAGTCACACACACACATCTCATGACGCCATCCTTAAATTTTCATGTTCTTGTTTGACCACCGAGAACAGACCCTCCAGCCTTGCAATCTAACAGGTTGTGTGGGTGGTCATGTACTTCTTCACAGCATGTATAATGTCTCTGAAGGGTGCCAGTGTTAGAAAGCTCTAACTACTCCTAAACCTTACTTTACACAACCTTCAGGCTGTCTCCTACAGGCTTCAACCTTTAACAGGCTTTAGAGGCTTAGGGTGCACATCAATAATTTGCCCTCCAATACAACACCCTGGCTGTGACCCTTTGTCATAGTAAAAAAGTAGTGTCCAAAAATGTTTCGGGCTTCCTGTTGAAATCAACACCGGAACAAATGTTCAAAAATGTTACATGAGGCGCTCACCTTCATGCTGTCTGTGCCTGTAGGATCCAAACCAACTCATAAGCACCTGAAACGTTTCCTCCATATGAATAACTCTTATCATGACAGGGACCTTCACCAAATTCATTGCTTAAACAAATTACCAACTGCTCTGCGCTTCTCAAGGAGACTGTGAATTTTACAAAGCAGACTTAGGCAAGCATAAGACCGAAGACTTTCCCCTCTCACTGTCACCTCCAGGCAGAAAGAGGTGAGCGAGGATCAAGCTCAAAGTTAGTTCCAGCATAATGGCTGTCTTCACACAGAGCACCAGAAGGTAAATTTGTCCTCATATGAGTCTCAACAGAGACTCTGAGCACCACAGGAAGCTCCCACTGTACAGCAGTTGACCTCTAACACCTCACTGCACGCAGAAATCGCTTTAGGAGAAGGTGACTGAACAGCAGCAGCCCGCCACTACTACCATGACGGGATTAAAGAACTGATGCGTAAACATTAATTGTAGAATGCAACAGGCCAAGGCCTGAGGAAAGACAACACTGAGGTGATTAATATAGGGTCCTCCCCAATGTCAAACTGTCCAGTCGTTAAAGAATGCACAAACTGATAGAAATCCTTGTCCCATGAGTTTTTTTTTACGTGCAGAAGACAAACAAATGACCTTGATGGGATGCCAGAAAATAACGAGACAGATTGCTATTTGGCTATCGCAATCTTTGAAATGAGCAAGGGTTGATCTATCTGAGAAGTACAGAAAAGGATGCACATCCATTGGGTAGCAGACTGTCAATCATAAGGTTTTGCTGCCCTCATCCCTGTTCTTCTAAATGGGAGCATTGTTTACTAAATTAAGATCATGCCACATTGTAGAAAACTTCCAAAAATCAGGGCATGAGATTGTAATCTCTATAACATCAAGACTCATTTTTGTAACCAAAGGAGTCGTCCCCTGCTAATTTTTAGATAAATATGCAGATTTTAAGTATTTCTATTTTGTTTAACTTTTCAGTCCCAGAGGCCATATTCCTCATTTTATAAAGTCCCAGATAAATACCGTATTTCTATTTTGGTTTCTACATATTTTTGTTGGTGTCATGGTTTGACATGCAACTGGAGCTTTAGGCTTGTCAAATCTTTTTCTCAGTTCCCACTTTCTAACATTCACTTGTCAGTAGTGAATTAATTAAACAGCTTTTTTTGTCCTTTTTTTTTGTCGATTTACTTAATGTCACTGCATCTGATCAATGTGGACAGAAAAGATAATGACTTACAGCATCTGAAATTCCAAAATCCACTGTAAAGGGAGTAGTAAATTAACATTGGGGTACATTTGAATTTTTACATTGAAATTTTAATTTACACACACATGCTCACCAGAAATTCTAAGCCACAGCATGACGAAATGAAGAGGAGTGGAAGACTTCTTTTTCCACTTGTACAAATGGTAGAAGTCATACCTCAAGGGTCTGGAAGGGTTTAAAAAATGTCAGAAGGATGGATCTATAGCATGAGTGAAATCTATCTACATGTGTCACACAACTAATACTGGAGCAAGGGAGAGAAAGCCATCTTCAGCTCACCAATCCTGTGCTCCTATACAGTCCATGCAGTGAGAGAATGCAGTGAAACCTAGCACATAATAACGACTGACCCACCTCTCCAAAGCTAAAAGTGCTTAAGCAGATGTTACACTCTATTGCACTCATCTTCTGCGACTTTCCAATCACATCAAGCTATCCATACAGGAAGAAAGAGATCCCACGACCACGCTGGGTTAGACAGTGATAAGACAAACAAATCTAAAATCAATATATCAACAAAATCAACAACTGGTGCAGTTACAATTGGTCAAGCAGATGAAGGAACATTAACCTGAAACTCTATAACATGCTGAATGTTGAATAAACCTGTCATTCCCAATGTGCAGAACCGCTTATTACTGACCGAGGAGCACAATCCTGGAAACTACGGTGAAATAGGTTTAATGTACTAGTCAAGATCTGTTTCATGAAGCTGCCAGGCTGATGAGGGGAAACATTTAGTTTCTGCTTTTGAAGTTTACGTTTCTCAGAAAATATATCTACACTTGATACATAATGTATCAGACTTTTAAAAGAAGAGAAAAATTGTTGTTTTGTCATCACTTTTTGATGTTTAGTGTGTTGTTACCTCGAATGAGTTTCAACTGGACAGTCACAAGGTTGTGTTCAGGTTCAGGTTGTGCTTTAATTGCTTAATAACTGGCCAATTAAAAAAAACGTATACAGCCTACAACTGGAAGTTTAAAAGAAATGTTCATTTGAAGTGCAAGTTATTGGATAATATATTGTAACAGTGAAACACAGTCCCATAAATTCAGTTTTAAAAGGCACACCGGAGGTGGATGTTTCTGAGTCAGGGTCGGTAGTGAAGCGGAACAATCATTGTAGTGTGCGCTTGATAATAAGACAGGAAGTCAACCAAGGTAGGATTCAGACACTATCATTGTTTAAGCTGCGATGCTGCTGTGGCTTTACAACTATGTTTTCTCGCAGTGTAAAAACTCTGTAAGCATCTACAGCCATACAAAGGTCGAATGCACCCATTAGAGCCTCTACAAGGTATGTGATTGCAGAGTTGTGGATGAGTGAGGATAAGGCAGGTGTTGCTGAAACACAGTAAAAAAAAGTAAATTAAGCAAATAACTTTTCAGAGGCTGATTCAGTTTTCCCAAAGAGCTATCTAGTAACATCAGTCGTTTCTCATTATGATATGAGAAACATTTGCCATTTTCTCCAGCACCTTGTGAATTCCCCTCTTTCCTAACAAGCTACTTTACCCTGGGCATACAGTGACCATTTGAAATGATTTGGTACTTAACTTAATTTGCCTGTGAGACATATTTATTATTATTCATCTCATTAGTTCTCTTTGGCGTTTGAAAAAAGGAAAAAAAGAAAAATCATGGTTGGCAGTGTTTTTTACTGAATGTTTAGAACAAATTGTGTAATGCAAGGTCCTTTCCATTTTGATGTAAATTGTTTGCTGCACTTTTGCTAAAACATATGTTGTGAGTGTGGTACTGTTGTGATTTGCTAAATTGGATAACTAAGGAGCACATTAAGATTTTTTGGAACTGTCAGTGCACGCTGTTTAAAGTGTTTTGGGGGAATTGAAGTTGATGGTTATACAAGCAGACATGCCTTACCATTTTTTAAAAAATGAAAACAGATTGCTTATTTGGCTTTTGTTACACATTCTTGTATACAGAAAATAATACAATGGTAATAATAAACATTTTATTAAGAAAATACTTCATTTTCCTGCAGTTTTCTTTTGGTATGCAAACTATTTTGTGGAAACCATGTATCTTTGTTGTTCAGATGTTTGAGAAAAAATAACTTTTTTTTCTTTTCTTACCTTTATCGTTGATCTAAATTGTAACTTTGCAAAGCATTTTCTGCAGTGAATGTGAACAATTCACCTATAGTATGGGTGAATAGTTTGGAATGTATTCAAATTGCATTGTCTAATTCTGTTATTCTTTATTTTTCACCTCCAAAATGTTTTTTTTTTGTTTGTTTTTTCAGATGTGCCATCTCTAAGAGATATGTTTATGAGGTGAAGCCTCCATGCACATTACCAGATCCACACACTTTGTTTTATTTTGAATAAACATGATCAGCAGAAAGATCCAAGGTCTTTAAGATATCTGTGTTGAAAGTGAAGCTTTTCAATTGTGAACGGATCTTCACAACTGAAGAAAAATGTGTTTTAACCTATCTGAACCGTTACTTTTTGTTTCTGTTTATTGTAGCAAACATTAGCTACTTGAAAATAATTAAACTAAAGACAAAAAGGGGAGGCCAGTCACCAAGGTCAAAATAATGCCTGGTGAAATGTGTTAGAATAAGAACACCTGGAGCCTGTACCATGAGGTTTATAGTATCACAGAAAGTTGATTTTTTTTTTTTTTTTTCTGAAAAGCGTCACCATGGTAACATGCTTCAAACTTAACCTGCACCAGAGCAGATTATGTTCCAGATAAGAGATACACATAAATAAAAAAAACACAGCCTACAGATAAATAAAGGCACCCTAAGCTTTCTGATCATATATGATTGGGAGATAGGTTTAGATATTATAAAATTATGTGCCAAGCAACATTAACTGTGTGTTTTGAGTTTGTTATAGCCTATAAGAGAAAAAAACTGTTTCAAACATTAAACAACATGTGATGTTGAAAGCACATCTCCAAGTTTATAAAATCATGGTTCATAATTGTGAAAAATGGACAGTAATGTCTATTCTGAGAACCTGGCACAGTGTGTTCGCTAATCCAGCCCAATTGAAGAGTAGTAACTGCCTGGCCAAACTAAACTAATGAAACAATACAGCTAAAATGTAAAATCTGAAATGTACTGACTTTAAAGTCGTGCTAAAAAAGAAAGTAATACATCATCTTTCAATTTTAAGATTGTAGGTATTAGGACATTATGAAAATGATCTAGTCCCTACCAGGTATTAAAATTAGATAAATACAACGACAGATAAACAGGAACTTCTTTATATTACACAGTGTATTTATCAAAAAGTATGCTAAAATGCAGAAGAATTGTGTGGAAAACTAAGAACACCCAATGATTTAATAGCTTGAGGAACCCTCTTTAGCAGTAATAATTTGAAGTAACTGTTTTCTATATGATGTTATCAGTCTTTCATATCATTACTGAGGAACTTTGGCCCACTCTTCTTCACAACATCGCTTCAGTTCATTGAAGTTTGCGACTTTCATTTATGTGCAGCTCTCTTAATGTCCAACCACAGCATTTCAGTCAGGTTGACGTCTGGACTTTGACTGGACCATTGCAACACCTTGATTCTGTTCTTTTTCAGCCATTTTTCAGCCATTCTGTAGATTTGTTCTTTTGCATGACCCAGTTTCAGTCAAGCTTTAGTTGTTAGACAGATGGCCTTACATTTTATCTTAGAATACTTTGGTATTCAAAGGAGCTCAGAAATTGACTCAGAGACTTCAAAATGCCCAGGTCCTGTGGCTGCAAAATAACCCCAAATTGTCACCACTCCACAACCGTGCTTAACAGCTGGTATGAGGTGTTTTTATGCCGTGGGTTTTCTCCAAAGTGGCATTGTGCATCCATATAGTTTGGAAATAGCCTTATAACCCTTCCCAGATTGATGGGCAGCAACAATTGCCTCTTGAAGATCTATGGCTAATGTCTGTTCTCATTGGCATTGTTTTAACACACACCAGAACAGCATAAAAAGAGTAATAAACTCACCAGTCTTCAGAAGATTACATTTAACATAGTGCTTCACTGCTTTATAAAGATGTAACCTATAACCCACTGAAAAGTTTACACATATTACTCCCAGCCCAAGTAGTTTGGATTACATGTAACTAGGGCATGAGGGTTACAGTCGCATTGTAAAATGAATTTATTCTAGATCTGACCAAGATTGTTTTGTAACCCTAACAAAGTAATGTTACTGTGTAAACCCAAACAGGAGGTGACAAAAGTCTTTTAATATGCAGTCACCTTATGCACAGAATGTACATTGGAATGTAAGTTCTCACGCCACACAAAGGCTCTAAGTTGAAAGCACAATGCTGTTTTGTGGTTTTCTAAAACTAAAGACATGCAATAGTCATATAAGTTTTATTTCACTTGTGGGGACGGTAGTTTACAAGACACCGATGTGTCAATTAAGGGTATGAACAAACCACTTAGATCACCAATTTTGTTGGAGGACTTGTAGCAGAAAATTCATTAAATTTGAAAATGAGACTTTGGGGATAACCTCTGTATTCAAAACCAGCTCAACAAACTCCTGACCAATTATGTGAGGATTTTCAGGTGAAGACAGGTTGAGCTGAGAGGGTTAAGTGAAACATTAAATATCTTCAGTTTTATATATATATATCTTTTTGGCTGTGGTTTTCCTGCTGTGACATGCCAAAATAACTCCTTTGAAAATAATGATGACGTAACATTAGGATACATGAATTTCTATGTAATGTTAAGGTGCTATGATCAAATTAGAATCCTTTATATGTTTGACATTTTACTATTTCCAAGCAAAACATCTAGTTTCTTGACATATTATTTGAAAGATTATGACAGGACTTGTTCTGGACAGGACTAGTTCTTCTGTTGAAATGACTAGATTACATATTTATGTGTGATTTTATGCCAAAGATTTGGCTGAACATTTAAATAAGCCTGTCAAAGATTTTCTGATTTAAAAAAACGTCATAACTTCAGAACGTTCATAATGAATCATTTCAGTGTACCTTGAAAGTGATTTTAAGCTGCATGTTGACAAAATGTTTGGACAAACTGACATTCTGGATTTGTGTGACAACATTTAAATGCCAGATTATTTGAGGAAAGACTAATATGTAAGACACCCAACATTTTGTCTCATTCTCACAATATTATAATGGAGGTCCTGCTTGGGAAGAGTGCCCAGAGGATGAGCTATTATAGTTCTGGGCTTAACTCCAGAGCTCTGCTTAAAAAATCAGCTCCATTAAACCTGTTACGACCTTGTTTTAAAAAGCTTTCTAAACCCCTTTGCCCTGAAAACTTTAAAATGCCCACCAAAATCTTTTGTTTCCTAGCCTCTAAAGAGACTAATAATTTCAATAAGACTTTCAAGTGTAAATTTTCAGCTTCAATGGTAAACATTTACAGGCTGAAAGAGAAAACCTTCAATATGTTGCAAATGTTCTTACGGGTTAAAAAAAATGTCATAAAAACCATCAAATTTAAATACATGCTAATAAATGCAGTTTAGTTTTTCTTACTGGTATGGTGATGCAGTGGTTCCCGCTATTACCTTTCAGCAAGAAACCTCTGGTCTGGACCTCAGTTAAAACCTCTTTGTGTGGAGTTTGAATGTTCTTCATGTTCCTGTAGGATTTTCTCTGGGTGATCCAGTTTCCTCACACAGTTCTAAAGCATCTATCTTTGGCTACTTGCTCATTCTAAATTGACTGTAGGTACTGTATGAGTGTAAAGACGTATGGTTGTTTGATGTCCTGTCAAGGATGTACGCTATCACAGACAATGGATTCAACAAATTGAATGAAACACAAATCCTCAGTCCCCCGAAGATCCCCGAACACCTCCAAAACATTAGGTGAAAGAAGAGGAGAAACAGGTTCAGACAAGCTCTTTCAAGCACAGTTGAGATTGATGTATCAACTTCTGATCATAACCTGCATGTCATTAGATTTGGCTCTGTGTCACGTTTTGTCAGGGGAGGCAAACAGAAAAGGGAATTGCATATTCAGTTAATTTTAGATGTCCCTAAAATCATCCATTTATTCATTTTCACGTCAGTATCAACGAGGACAGCACGAAACGACTTCACATCTGAACCCAAATTATTTATCAAAATCTCGCTTTCCCTCTGTACAATTATTTATGTGCTTCAATTATGGATAAAACCATGCAAAAGGGCCAAACTCCAGACGAAATATGGAAATTTCTAGTTTTCAAAGACAGCTGAAATTCCTGTGCAATCCACTTATTTTCCAATTGTTCTTTTCAAAAACCCTATGACTGCAAAAATAAATAATTGTACATCACTACACTGCTGGAGAAATATAAAATTAGAAGATATATGTACATATATATATATATAAGAAGTACGTGGACATTTTTTTGCTTTTTTATTGAAACATATTGTTTCTTTGCTTTTTCTGTTCATTTGGACTATTTGAATAACTCACACAACTGGACAATTTTGGTTTTCATTCATACTTTTTTAGTTAATATTATTTTTTTGTTGCTTCAACTGCATGGTGCTAAACATGCATGCAAATTACGTTATCGGCAAGTAGACACAGTTAGGTCAGTGGTGGGGAATACTTTTGGAATTAAAATACCATCAGGTAATTAATTATTTAAAGATACAATATGCTGTTTTGTTGGACATTGTGTTGACATTATGTTTTTGTCACTTAAATTATGGACTTAATGACTAAATGACTATTTTACTCAAATATTAAAATTCCTAAATGCTGACATTACTGTTCATTATGTTAATTGCATTCTGCTGGAGAAGCCCAGTTAGTACTTTAAAACCATGTAAAACATCCATTAATTTTCTATACCAGTTTAATCCAATTCAGGGTTGTTCTGGATGGGTCATCAGCCTGTCACAAGGCCACACAGAGACAAATGAGACAAACAACCATCCACGCTTACATTCACTCCTTGGGTCAATTTAGAGTCACCAATTAACCTATCATGCATGTCTTTAGATGGTGGAAGGAAGTTGGAGAACCCAACTAAACTCTTGTGCTGTTGTTTTCTGTTTGCTTTAAGTAAATGAGGCCATTAAAACTTTCAAAATGCATGATAAAAATGCTTCACATTTTTTAGATTTTTTTTCTTATATATGAGTCTATTAAAAAAAAGCTCTATGCTTTTCCTTGTTTTGCAATACAAAAGATCTTCTACTGGTGGGTCAGATTGACTCGTGGTAGAATCTATTAAGTTCCTCTTAACTACATGGTTTGAGGAGCATTAAAAAAATATCTCTTTATACAGAACTTACCATATGACTTGAATAAACATATTGACCATAATTAAGTTTATTTATACCTGCTTAAAAATAAAAACTGACATGAAATATGTTTGTTTTTTCTCATTTTGAAAGACACAACCACACAAATATTGTAGTAAAAGATGTCTTTCAATAAACAAACAAAGCAAAATGCTTTTTCTTAATGTAAGATAAAGACACACAGCAGGAGCACTTGCATTGTTTTATGTAATATAATATATCCTGTAGCGGCTGGTCCTTGTCCATCTTCGTCCCCTGGTGAGCCCATCGTCGGATCCAAAAAAAATGACCGTAATGTAATCCACTGCAGTTTGCCTACCAGTCTGGAATTGGAGTGGATTACGCTGTGATCTTCCTCCAACATTGAGCTCTCTCTCACCTGGAGAAACCTGGAAGTACTGTGAGGATCATGTTCTTTGATGTCTCCAGTGCTTTCAACACCATACAACCTGCACTTCTGAGGGCCAAGCTGGAGAACACTGGGGTGGACCACCACCTCACATACTGGATTTTGGATTACCTCACCGAAGGTCCACAGTATGTGAGGACCCTGGACTGTGTGTCCGATGTAGCTGTCTGCAGTACAGGGGCCCCACAGGGAACGGTCCTGGCTCCGTTCCTCTTCACCCTTTATACTGCAGACTTTTACTACAACACGACCACTTGTCACCTTACGCAGGACTTTGTGGACTGGTGCCAGCGGAACCGCCTCCAGATCAACGAGGGGAAAACTAAAGAGCTGGTGTCGGATTTCCGCGGGCAATCACTCTGCCCCCTGACACCAGTGAACATCCAGGGAACGGACATTGAGATGGTGACATCTGATAAGTACCTGGGTGTTCATCTGAACAATAAACTGGACTGGACTCACAACACAACTGCTCTCTACAAGAAAGGCCAGAGCAGACTCTATCTGCTCAGGAGACTGAGGTCTTTTGGAGTGCAGGAGGCTCTCCTGAAGACCTTCTATGACACTGTGGTGGCATCAGCCATCTTTTATGGAGACTGTAACAGCTCTGGAGAGCTCCTTCAGCGACAGACTGCTTCACCCAAAGTGTGTGATGGAGCGCTATCGCAGGTCCTTCCTTCCTGCAGCTGTCAGACTTTACAACCAGCTGTGCTCCCAGTAGACCACGCACTCACCAAGACTGAACAGTTTAATGTGCAATATATCAATCAAATATATATCCAACTGTGCAATTTAAAACACTGTATATATATATATATATATATATATATATATATATATATATATATATATATATATATATATATATATATATATATATATATATATACTTTTGTATATACTGCATGTCTCATATTGTTTATTGTTTATACTGTTATTTTAATTCCTTTACTATTTTGGTATTTTTTTTTTCTTTATCTATTGCTGCTGCTGCAACATCAAAATTTCCCCATTGTGGGACGAATAAAGGTATTCGTATTCGTATAACAGTGACAAAAACTTTCACAAATTCGTAATTGCTTCAAATAGACTGCCTAACAACAGATCTGACAAGGAGAGCAATGCCTTCTAATTGTCCTTCATATCTCATGAAACTCACTGATGCCTCAAAAAGTAGGGTGGTGACTGTAAATATTAAGGTCTGAGGACATTGTTAATGGATTCTCTGATGACACATTTCATCTTGGCACGGATTGTAATTGCTTTTTACATGACAAGTAATAGTGTGAGGGCTTTAGAGACTGTGAAAAAAAAATCCCTTGGAAATACAAACCTATGAAATTAAACCTTGGTTTTCAATTTTCTTCTCCCACAAGAGTTAAGCAATTAAATGGATTTAACCCAGTGCTATATAATAAGACATAAATAATTTTCAAATTGAATATCATATTTTCTCAACCTTTTCAGATAGATAGATAGATAGATAGATAGATAGATTTACTGTCTTTAAAAAGATGAGGTTATGCCTTCAATTCAGTCAAACTTCAGACTGTTGTAAAACCTTTTTTGTCGCTAATTGTGCATGTGAAAAAGAATCTTTGACAGAAGGTATTTCCATCTATGTTCATCCAGGAAAATTGTCCCATTCTCAGTGCCTATAAGTACTTTTTAACAATGTGCCAGTTTACTTATACTATTTTTGTTTTGTTTGAGAGGTTTCCTATTCTCTGTGTCTCTCTGCCATCGTCCTCCCCCTGAATCTAAGATAAAGACTGAATTATACAGCAAAATAATCCTTGATAGCAAAGACAGAGATTACCCTCCCTGATGTTTTTACAGACAAGAACTAGTTCAGTGCAAACCCTCCCTGAGGGCTTCTACCACCCCCGTACTGACAGCCTGTGCATTAGCATGCATCAGAGAAGTGGAAGAAAACGGTTTTATCCTCTTTGACCTATCACTTTACTCAAGAAAGAGAGCAATCAAGAGAGTCAATTCAGTGGATTTTAGGCTTGTCACCATGCAGGTTGATCTGTACTCTGAACAAAAGAAAAAAAAAAACTGAATACTGTGAACAGTGCCATGCCAGAGCTACATGGTTAAAGCGCCAACATTTTACAGATTCCCCTTGCTCAAATGACAACAGAAATCCCAAGGCGCTGCACAATGGCAAGGTGGTTTGTGCTGTGACTTTGATATTCTAACACATTTTGCTGTTAGTACTTTTTGTTGCAGCTTTTTGCCTGAAATAAGGTGCGTTTTCAGATAAATATATTGCCAGTTTTACATGAGGACATATCTACAAAGCTTTCCACCACTGCTCTTTTAGTTTTGAACTTTCAGCTGATGAAAACAAGGTATTGTGAGAAATCAGTTACCTTGGGCTCACAGAAACTGTAGTAAACATTTTAGCCTATATGTTGTGTGTCTCTTTGTCCTCTACAATATTTATCATTATTTCATATGAGATTCAGTCTGTTTTATGAACACCATGGGCTCATTTGTACCATTCCACAAATTATGCGACTTGATTGGTGCTAAAAATATCTCCTCTCCAACCACTGTCACAGCGCCATTTCTTATCATGTTTGCTTTTGAATGCAGCAGCAAACGTGTTGAAAGTGCCATCCAAGACCCTAATCTACTAAATGTCACAAATGTGTAAGCCGCTGCTTCAATATCTAATTAAGAGGCATGAATTATATATTGGATTATATCATGAAAGGAACTGGCGAGGTGATGTGCACAGCAAGGTAAAAACCTGGGTCAGAAGATATAAGCATGACTTATGTGATCTAAAATTTTAAATTTTGAAGGTTGGATTCTTCAGCAAATGGGTCAGCACCCATGGGGAGAGGTGGGGAAGGTTTTTGTTGTGACAGCAATGTTTATGTGAGCTGTGATAAGTAGGTCAGTAAATAAAATAGAACTTGTCTACTAAAACATTATTGGAAGTGATGGCAGCTATACCAAATGTGCTGCATGAATTTGAGAAAAAGCAAGTCCTGTATGGCTAAATATGTGTTTTAATTGTGCAGTCCAAATAGGGATGACAAGAATTAAATATTTTCCTCACTCTCAAACCAGACAGCATTTACTGCACAAGTAATTTTCATTTTTAAAGGATCATCTACAATGTCCTCTCACTCCAAATTAGTCCTTAATTGTGTGCTGCATCCTTTGCACTTCTGCATTATGTTGCCAGACACCATCTGACCTTCCAAAAAGAGACTTGTGGATGGCATGATGAAGGTAAAGCGGACAGTACCCCTCACACATCAGTAAGGAAAATCTGTTTCTAATGGTGTTTTGTCACAATTCTGAATATTAATACAAATGTATAAATAACTAATTTTTAATTTTTTTTGTATCTGATGATAAACAACCTTCGCCACGAGATTCTGGTCTGGTCACCTTTTCAAATATTCTACTGTTTCTCGTCAGTGAGCCTTTGACTGTATTTGTTTTCTTTTTTTCTTTTTAACTAAACAGCAGGTCGCTTGACACCTCAGCAGTACGTCAAATATCATTTACAAAAGTGTCAAACACCTGCATTCCTATTTCAAGCTTATTTATGGTCACTTATCCTCACACCTGAACCTAGATCTCGGATAACAGATTATAAATCCATCACTCGAGTGAGTAAAATTCTGATTACGGGTCAAACTAGCGCGCACAGAGTGACTTGTAACTGTACTGGTTACATTGAGATTGATTTAACTGACAAACAATGCCTTGTATTATTAGCCTTTTATGTAGCAGCCACACTTCCATATCATAGTTTTTTTATATTATAATTTCCAAACTCACATAATTCTGAAAATAAGAGACTGAGAAAAATAGTTAAAATGGTAAAATATGCCACAGTAAAGATCTACACATGATGATGTGGGGGTTGGCCTCACAGCAAGAGGGTCAGCATGAATGGTTGTTTGTTTCTCTTGTCTCTGTGTGGCCCTGTGATGGACTGGCGACCTGTCCAGGGTGTACCCCGCCACTCACCCTATTACAGCTGGGATAGGCTTCAGAGTAAGGAAGAGCTTCAGAATAATGAAAAAGAGAGAAGCGACAGAAGGGACGAGAGGAATTATTGCCGAACCTCTGCTCAAGTCCTCTCTGGTAATTTGAATGTATTGAAAGGGAAGACAGTAGAAAACCCTTTATCAATGAGATGTTTACACCATTGTCAAAGGAAACAAGAAAGTGTGAATTCATATGCTGTTGTCCCCGGGAGGTGGAAGTGGTGTGTATGTGTGTCTTAGCAAGCTTTAATCTTCCACGAATATCTAAAAACGTGCATAATGTAGAGTATCAATGAGGGAGCAAGGTGACAACATTTTTTTGCTCACTGATGACAAATGCTGTTGTTTTTTGGATGAAAAACTAAATAATTGAAATAATCAAAATTAAGCAAAGTCATAAATATATGTATGTTCTTACCCTTACTGTTGGGTCTAAGCAGTGGATGTTCATTAAAATAAACATGTCACCATCCAGAACGTTTTTCTATTCCTGCACTAACCAGGTCAATGGCAGCACTTGACCTGAGCTCCACCCATTGGTATCAGCACCATGTTTCATGTTTCTTTGTAACAGTAAGTCTTTTTTATGTGCTCCCATGCACACTGTAGAAAATGTGGAAGAAAATGTAGTTAATGTGCGAGTGATTCAAGTAGAAGTTGACACACATCTTCCTTGCAAAAAAATACAAAGAGCTTATGAGCTGGTAATAGTATTTACATGTTATGAAATAGAACAAAACTATGGGCCTGGTATATGGCTTTGTGAGACTATAATTACTATACAATAGTTTCAGAGCAAAGAGGAAACTATGGGGCTTGGTAGTGTTCACATGGTAATGTTTAGCATGCATCTTATTTTAGTGAGTGACCATTCAAACATAAGTTTATAGGCACCAAATGCAAAGTACAACCATATGATAAAAGCTAGTGCAAACTGTTGTCTTTTTCAAAGTAGAGCAAGCAAACATCCATAACACACCATACAGTGTGAACACCTGGAAGGCAGCGGGGCCCGACGGCATCAGCGGTCGAGTCCTCTTGGCCTGCGCTGAACAGCTCGCACCGGTGTTTACAATGATATTCAACCTCTCCCTCTCACAGTGTGTGATTCCCACCTGCTTTAAGAAGTCTGTTGTGGTCCCTGTCCCAAAGACAACCAAGCCCAGTAACCCCAATGACTATCGCCCCATAGCCCTCACATCTGTGGTGATGAAATATTTTGAGAAACTGGTCAAAACATTCATCACCTCCTCTATGCCCCCCACCCTGGACCCTCTTCAGTTTGCATACCGCCCAGAAAGATCTACCGACGATGCCATAACCTTCATACTGTACAAGACACTCTCCCACGTGGACACTAGGATGGGGAACTATGTGAGAGTGCTGTTTGTGGACTACAGCTCAGCATCTAACACCATAGTCCCCTCCAGGCTGGTCACTAAGCTGTGGGATCTTGGATCTTGGACTGAACTCTCTGTGTAGGTGGGTCCACAGCTTCCTAACCGGCAGACAACAGGTGGTACACGTAGGTTCCCATAATTCATCCCCCCTCACACTCAACACTGGATCCCCTGCGTGCTAAGTCCTCTGCTGTACCCCCTGTACACACATGACTGTGTGTCCACATCAGACAGCAATGTCATCATCAAGTTAGCTGACAACACAGCCATCGTGGGGTTGATCTCCCATAATAAGGAGGAGGCCTACAGGATGGTCATCCATCTGGAGAGCTGGTGCCGGAAGAATAACCTCCTGCTGAACGCCAGCAAAACTAAGGAGCTGATTGTGGACTACAGAAGGAAGCAGCAGAGTGACATCCGTCCACTCTGCATCGGCGGGTCTGAGGTGGAGAGGGTGGACAGCTTCAAATACCTCGGTGTGACCATCACACAGGACCTGTCCTGGTCACCGCATGTTAACAGGACTGTTAAAAAGGCCAGGCAACGTCTGTTCCACCTCAGACGCCTCAGAGACTTCAGGCTCCCCCTCAAGGTGCTCAGGAACTTTTACACCTGCACCATTGAGAGCATCTTGAGTGGGAACATCACCACATGGATGGGCAGCTGCAAAAAACAGGACCTCTTGGCCCTTAGGAAAGTAGTCCGCTCAGTTGAGCGGACTATCAGAACAACCCTACCCGACATGCAACACATTTATGTTAAACGATGCAGGTCGAGAGCTGAGAAGATCCTCAGGCAGTCCCACTGCCCTGGACACTCACTCCTCTCCCTGCTGCCTTCAGGCTGTATTTAATTGGACACTGCACTCATATGCTCTCAATCAACAGAAGACATTATGAGGATGCTGTTCACAATCTGCTGCAACTGTGGAATTCTATCATATCAATTATGAAACGAAATCTCTGAGGGGTGATGACGGCACCTTGTTGAATCGATGCCATGACGAATTAAGGCATAGATCAAAGAGAAACAATAAAACAAAAAATGGGTTGAAATTACCATTTAGACATTGTAAAAAAATAAATTAAGAAAATGGCCAGGGCCATTTAAGATGTTCAATGCAACATTAATTCTTTTGTTGAAAAAAACCCTCTCAAATTTTACAATAATTCATCTCCTTGACTCATTCAAAAGCATGTCCTTTTGTAAAATAATTTTTAGAGTTAAGCTTCTGGAAAGTTAAGCTTCTGGAAACACCATCTTTATGTAAAAAAAAAAGAAAAGCTTGGAGAATGAAACAGAGTGTTGTCTGCATCTGCACAGTGATGATTAAAGCCCCTGTCTAAGATGAGGCTAAACGTTAGCCATTGTCAAGGTCACAGTAATCATTTTTAGTGAAACAGAAACCTCAACGGGAATGTGAAATTAATCTCTGTATACATTTAAGCAGTGCTCAGCATTCTTCTTCTTAGAAGGTCTCTAGAGCCCTTCTTCTCTATGCACAGATAAAAGACTCCAAAGACGGCTCTTCATAAGTATGAAGATAAAATTCTGAGGAAGTCTAAAGATACAAAAGTGTGTTAATAATTAGACTCACAGTAGCTCACCGGAACTATTTCAGTAAGAGTAGCTCAAAAATACCTGTTTTCACCGCAGCTGAAATACCGGATTTTGATCAGCATTTATTTCTAAGTTTCTTTGTGAGAGGTGAACTGTCAATGGTTTATTCAACACCCAATTACCAGTCCAAATATTACCTTCACTTTGAGCGTCTGTCACAGAATTAAGCATTAAATTACTGTGATTTTACTAATGATTTTTACTAATTGAACATGTTCCATCATATTGAGCTGAATATTCACTTGAAGCCACAAAAATATTATTTCTTCTATGTTCCATCTGATTTTGAATAAATCTGAACAAATTTGAACTGTGTTACTTATAAAGTATAAAGAAGAAAGCAACAATTATACAGTCATAGCCTAAATGTTCTTTGCATGTGTAATGAAATGTACCCTTGCGTCGGGTTGATCTAACCCACTATTTGCAGAGCTCATCTCGATAAAACCTGATTTTACAACTCATCCAGCAAATTCAAGCCAAAATATTATGATTTCTTCATGATATAAGTTGACTTTCATGGAACTTAGTATCCCTAAATGTCACTTGAGATTTGAACAGTTTAACATGTTTAAAAAGCCAACTCAAACGTAACTTTTTTGTTGAAAAATGTAAAAGAACTTATTAACTTTTCAACCTCTAAAGACACAACAAACATCACACATTAACCAAACAGGATAAACCTTTAGCTTTTATTGTAAAAGACTGACATAATATTTATTAGTATCACTCTTATGAAAATATTTGTTCATGTGTGTTCATGTGTCACATCAGCAGTGAAAGCTAAAAACATGCAAATGTTGCATTACGTCCAAACGCGTTCATGGGTTCTGGATAAAAGAGTGCAGAGAGGTACATCAGGCATCTTTTAGAAAAAGGATATATCTAGACATCTGCTTAAAGGTTGATCCCGCCTGAATCCAACTAAGTGAGGAGCAATGGGGGCATGGATGACCAGAGGGAAAATGTCCCAACTTGTACATTTTCAGTCCCTCTTCTCTTATCTTACTCCTCTTACTTGCGATATTGGTGAAGGACATAAAAAGATGAGTCAAGGTAAGAGACATTAAAACAACAACAAAAACATGAATATATATATATACAGTCATGTACACAGTCACAACTGCATCATTTTACATTTTATTA